>NC_140583.1:951244855-951959855 GCF_964204655.1 Triturus cristatus | reverse complement strand
TACAACATACCCATCTGCATCACTCTTCAGAACTAGGAGCCTTGTAAGACATCCATCGTACCATTATTGAAAATTATGCAATTACTGAACTTAAGAAAAAAATATTTAAAAGCGGTGCATACTGGAGCACTGAAAGGTACCCTTTTAAGAAACTCTAACCGCCTAAAAAACAGATAGCTGTAGTAGCAATCGTATTAAGCAGTTCAGAGATCATCAGAACACCGGAGCATCTTGTATATGCAACCAAGTGAAAAATAATAGATTTTTTTTAATGTTTCTAGCATTAAAGCCTAAAGGAGCATGCTTAAGACAATAGAGATACTCCAACTAAAATGTACCGATCTCTATGCTGACATAGTTACTCAAGGCAACCAAACGTTTCTGGGCCTTTGCAAGATATGCTTTGGATAGCAAATTGAAAAGAGAAGATGAATCCATTAACATCTTGGTTATTATTACCAAAAACAAATGCTGCTCCTCCAATCACCTACTTTCAAAAAGCTTTCATATAGAAAGCTTTCTCTCTGTCATACTCTAGATCCCACATCAATCACACAGTCTGCCTTTGTTCTACCACTGATAATCATCTGGCCAATCGAATAAATTACCGCCAACAGCCAGCAATTAAGGTTTACATGAGCAACTTCTTCAGGGGCGAAAAGGTTACACCAGAAATGAATTTGTACATGCATTATCCAAATGTGCAAAAAAGAATTAATCTATTAGGCCAGAATATCTTGAAATAAGACAAAAATCTTGGGACATATTATCATCTTAAACAAATTTAGACACTGATATTAAACAGCGGTCACCATCTGGCTTCAAACTGCTAGTCGGACTGAGCCAGTACATGCTTGAAGTTCTGGCCATTTAATTTGTGAACATGGCAACATTTAACTATCTTAAACCACTTTTGTTGCACTAGGTTTTTGGGGGCTTGCAATTCCACCAAAAGACTATCCAAAGCGTAACATATCAGTTCTTACTTTTCAGCATAAATATTGTAAGCCAACAGAGAATTCTCACAGGTATGTCAAGTTTCTAGTAATATTCATATAGTCCAATTCAATAGAGAAAGCAACATCAGGCACATTCAACCTTAAATTTTAAGCAAGTTCAAACCAAGGCATTCATAGAATGATTGACACTCTATAGATCAGAAAGGGCAGGGTCAAGAAAAGTAGGGAAAAGAGGGGAGAAGGGGGAGGGGGAGAAAAGGGGCATGGCTGACTTCTCCTCTTTCAATGCACTTCCTTCCAGTCTATTGAAAATCTTACATTACTACTACACCTTCTGCTTCATATATTAACACAATTGACCTGTTGAACTGGGAATTAAATTCCATGCTTATTTTCCACAAATATTGATAAATCATAAAGTCCAAAGACTTTTCTGCATTAAACAGATTTATTGACATGTGTATCTGTTATGTATGGGACTAGCTAATCTGCTTAATACAGGCACAGAGTGTTAGGATACAGTTTGCAACCAGGAATGAAGCCAGTTTGATCCACATCAATCTTCAGTGACTAACTCATAAACAGCTCTGGAGAGGTACGTTTCTAAAACTGTCATTAAAAACCTATAATTACAGTTTAACAATGTAATACAATGATTCCAGTTTCACAATAAAGGATACTCTTTAGATTTAGGAAATGCTGTCAGCAATGCCCACTTCCATGATTGTGGGCATTCAAAACTGCATCTATATTAAACATTTTACATAATACCTTCAAACCCTTTCATTAATGCTTGATATCCTTTTTTACCCAAATATTGCTCACACCGGGTATTATCAATAAGTGAAGAAGTAATACTCCTGAACATCCATTAAAGAAATGGAAATGCAACGTTTTTATTTCTTCTGTTGAAAATTTAGCAATCATAAGCTTATAAAGGAAAACCTTCTTTGAACTTTATTGGTCAGTAGATCGATGGTGCATATATGTTTATGAATGTCTGTAGCTATCTGCCTAATTTCAAGACCTAGCTCACTCACGTGGCTCAATATTAAACTCATTATTGCTATAATATGGATTTCAGATGTTTCCCTTTGTTTCGTCAGAACAGTGGGCCCGATTCACAGAACTAATCTGAGACAAAATCCTAAACGTAATACTTTTGGTATTCACAGAAGGCACTTACTACTTTTGGTATTCACAGAATGCACGTGCTACTTTTGGTTAAACTTACTACTTTTGGTTAAACTTACTTCTGTTGGTATTCACAGAAGGCATTTAGTAGTAGTACAGTTAGGAGTCCTAACTTTACTACTACTAAATGCCTTCTGTGAATACCAAAAGTAGTAAGTTTAACCAAAAGTAGTAACTTTTACTAAAATAGGTAAGTGCCTTCTGTGAATGCTAAGTAAGTTTAGGATTTTGTCTCAGATTAGTTCTGTGAATTGGGCCCAGTGTCTTGCTCGTCTAAGTACATTTTTTCATAACATTTGTTGAAATCTTTGTAATTTAAAGTCCCCAGAGGAAAAAGGTGAGCCTCCGGGTTGACCCCCAAATTCATGCCACACTTGATCCTGAGGTATGAGCTTAGTATCTGATCTTTAAGTTTCTTCCTTTCCTTTACCACTTTCCAATGAACATAAGTGCTTTAAAGTAAGTGCATGTTATATGTTAATTGATAATCTAAGCATTGAATTTACAGGCCTTTATGATCACCTGAGCTGGTTAACTTCAAAGCTGTGCCAGACAGCAAAGAATGAACTACTGAGATAAAATTCCAATATTCCCATCGGAGACAAGGCTGTAGCTATCAACAGTACAGCAAGAGCAGTAGCACCTGAGCAGCAGTGTGTGTGGCTCAGTTGACTCCCAATATAGCTGTTTTTACTACCAAACCAGGGAAGAGTCTATTTCTTTGCTTGCATTATGGCTCATGGCACTTTTGCTTCACTGCTGTTGACAGGTCAACCATCTAAATAGCATGAGTAATTATGCAATCAACAAAGAACACCACTGATTTATTTTCAACGTCTTACACACAATTCCTTTTGACGAAAAAACAAAAATAAAAGAAGGTATGCTGGACTTACTGGCAGGCCACTTGCTAAAAATAGATATCCTACAAGTGAGAATTCAGTTCATAAAACATGTCTATTATGAAACAGTTTTACAATCAGGTGGATTCTTAGGTGGGCACTACATTGGTCTAGGTTGAAAGGTGGCGCAGGGTGCTGTTGGGGTCAGTCAGAGACTGCGAAGCTCTTCATAGTGAACTTGCTTCTTCGGAGGGTGTGTCCTCAGCTGTAGTACTCTCTGTGCAGGGGATAGACAAAAGGAGCAATAAAACTCTCTAAGGCCCTGATTACAAGTTGGGCAGTTAATTTGGTCTAGGGCGTAATCCTCTGTTTTTGCATGGGACGGAATTACGAGTCTGGTTTTATTTAATGCACTCGATAATTATCGGATGTGTTAAAGAACCCAACATTCCTTAAATTTCGACAGGTCAATCCTCCCGAATTTTAACAGGAGAAAACCATACAGTATTTACCATTTCATGAGGATTTTGGTGTGTTAAACACCGAAATCAACATGCTATTTCCCATAAACGTGCAATCGATGGTATTTATCGCACCCAATAAATAACGTACCCCAGCGTATCGTTATTTACCAGGTGGGATAAATAGCACCTTTATTTGTAAACTGTTTAATGGCTCAGTGCAATTATTGAGCCATTAGATTAAGTGAATGGCCCCAGGTGAATTTAGAATCAGGTGAATTTAGAATCAAAAGGAATTCCTAAGTATGTAAACGTTATACCCTTAGCTACCAGGACACCATCTATATAGTAGGTGTTTGACTTTATTTTTTGGGCGTCAGTCGACATAATTAATGATTTAAATAAATTTGCTTGTAAGTCCAAGTCCTTCATGAAACGTGAAGGAGTCTGAAAGACTTTGCAGCCCATTTGCGGTCCTCACAATGAGGACCGCATTATCTGCATGGGAAATGACTGGAACTTTCGGTTTCCCCAGTTAAGGCATATCTTTTCCAGTGATAGTTAAATGGGTATCCAAGCGATTAATATATAGAGTAAATAAAAAGGGTGCTAATACATAACCCTGTCGGGCTCTGGCAGTGGACCTAATGGGGATCGAATATTTTCCATTTGGTATATAGCAGACCCTGGCTTACGTGCCCCAGTATAAGAGTCTCTGCAGTGACTAGATACTGCTCCACCCTCATATTTTCCATAAGAGACTGTAATTTAAAGTGATACACTGTGTCAAATGCATCAGAGATGTCCATAAATGCCATATGAATGGCTCATTCCCTGGCTTTGACGTACTTCCCTATGAGGATGTAGAGGTTTAAGCATGGTTCAACAGTGCCCAGGCCCAGGTGAAACCCAAATTGAACCTCAGAAAGGACATTATTTCCTTCTGCCCATGTCCCCACTCTGGAGAGGAGTACTCTACCCAGAATTTTTGTGGTAGAATCCAAAAAAATGAATTGGGAGATAACAATTGGGCATCTCCCTGCCCCTTTTTCTATAGAAAGGCAATATAACAGCCTCCTCCCATGATGATGGAATGGGGCCAACTATGGGTGCTCTGATTATGTTTGTAATTTTTGGGGCCCAAAAGGGGCTGTTGTTTTTTAAGGTGTCTATACGGACCCCATCTGGGCCTGGGGCTTTCCCAGCAGTACTACTGTTAATTTCTGGGGTGACTTATTTCACATCTCTTGCACAACTCAGGGAAAAGGAGGTCACCCCATCAAATGATTCAACACTCTGGGTGATAAAATCAGGTGTGGAATGACCAGGAAGAAAATGATAGCAAAGTGGCCAATCCAGGCATCAACAGAAACTAAGCACTTTACCTGGGGTTTTATAGTCTGTAAAAAAAGGGCAATTTACCACTCTCCAAAAAGCTCCACTATCCATTGCTTTCCTTGCTTCCTCCAAGTCTTCCAAAGCTTCAGGTTCTCATCGCTTCCCTTCTTTCAGCTATTACATTCTTATAAGTGCCTGTACGTTTTGATATCATGCTGTGACTGTAGGAGCTTTTCTAAGGGCTTTTTTAAGCTGTTTCTGTGGCACCGAGTGTAGGGCCAGAAAACTGCCTTGCATGGTAAAGCAGGTGTACTGCTGCCCTGAGTGCATCAACTGTAGTGATATCTGGATCCCTGGTAACTATTTTTGGTCCTGAGCGAACACAGATCATGGGTGTGTGCTATTACCTAGGCTTGTCTCATGGACTGTGGTCTGTTTAGACAATGAGGGGCACTTAAAGTGCTACCCTCAGGAGGTGCAAGGCTATGCCTTCACCTGGTGTTAAGTAGCATGAGTGCGGCGGTGGAAGCATACCGTATTTTTAGTGATCAGTAGAGTGAACATGTCTGTTTTACTTGTATCACTAGAATAGTGCCTCCTGGCCCAACCTCGAGAATTCTGCTGCTGTGCGCTTAAATTGACCCTTAGCCTGCATTGGGTTGTTTGCAACGCGAGGATGTAATGTGTCTGGGAGATGGCACAGTGTAGGAGAAATAGTGCAAGCACTTGCATGTGTTTGCACTGATGTACGTGTGCCTGAGAGATGGTGCCGTGCAGAAGAAATAGTGTGACAGCTGCATGTGTGGGATGGTGTAGGATTGTGCCTGCAGGAGGTTACAGCACAGAGGAGGATATGAAGTTACATGGTTACATGAGCACATTAGGATGTATGTGTGGCTAGGAAGAGGTACAGTACATTGCAGACTGTGCATGTCTGAATGCATGTGTGCATAGATGTACATGTGTGCGCTTGTGAAGAGCACAAGTGACGGAAGACAATGGGTTCCATTTTGGGAGACCTACGGCTTGCTAGAGGAGCAGGGAGAGGAAGAGGAAGAGGTTTCCACCAGACGGATTTGTGCATTCATGCTTTCTCTGGAAATGGATTATCAAAAGGAGAGTTTGTGACTCACAAATGGTCAAACTGAAGCTGTACATCAGAGTGGGAAGCTCTGCATGAGTTCTGTTTATTGTGACCAGGACTGCGTCCTAAGGGTCTGTCTGTCCCCCAGGAGGATCAAGAACACTCGCCCTGGAGCATGTAGCACCAGCCTCTGCCTGACCCAGGGGGCCATGTGAGGTGAAGGAGATCTCTTGGAGGGAGCAAGGTCAAACTTGGATCGCATTGCGTGGATCCCAGGAGTGGAGTGAGAGATTTTGGTCCATCAGGACTGCTGCACAATTAAGGCTGCCTGTGTGCCAAAGTCCATGACCCCCTTGCCAGGTTGGGAGGATCGTGCTATAGAATAAGGGTTACCGCCCTTTGCACTGTCCTGTGAGAAATGGAGGGCTGTTGCCTGGTACAGCGCTGTGACTTGAAGAAGTCCATCACCATGTTCATGCTACCCACAACCTCCCCCTATATCAGGTGTGGGCTGCAGTGAAGAGAGAGGGCAGTAACTGCATGAGCTGCTACGACCCTACCTGTGTGTCAGGCGAAAGGGGCTGTGAAGGAGGAAGAGGGCTGTCTTCCTGATCCCACATGCTGCTGAGAAGAGACGGTGGGCCGTGAAGAGTGAGAGCAACGACTTCAGCTTCCCCTCCGGGAGCATTAGACACCTGCCTCTGGTTCCCGGGAGAAAATTATTGCATTGGAGGAGTGCCAAGGACGGCAGATGCTGTGATCACAGCTTCCAGCCACCTGGGCACATCCGGGCTGCCGACAGCCACGTAGGGATGCTGAGCCACAACTCCTCAAGTTAGGTTGGCAAATGGGCCGCTGAGTCCTAGACAACTTGCTCTGATTTGGCACACACCAGCGTGTCAACTCGGGGATCTCACTAAAGAGCTCCCATAGAACTTCTGAGATTTTAATGCCTTAGCAGGCCTAGCTTGGATGTTGCCACACTTCCATCAGTCAAAAACAGAGAAGTGGGACTAGAAAGCAGGCCCGGGTAATGCTAGTGGGCTTGCCTCAAGAAATCTGTGCATATTCTTTGCAATGTGTTGTATTGTACTTTGTGTTACTAAATAAATACGCCTTTTTACAAAAAAGCAAGTATGTGACTGGACAACCATGTATTGGGTTTTTGGGTGTATTTTAAGTTGTGAGTCTGATCTCTCCTTTCACCTACCTCCTCCCTCAGAAGCCTTGGGCTACTCGACCCACACTACCACTGATAGTCAAGAGTTGAAGGGGTACTTGGCATAGTTGTTTACTGGGGCCCCTTCATATGCCAATATTTTCATGGCCAAACTTGAACATGATCATATTGTGAACAATAAAGCATGGGTTCAGCATTTGATTTTATTTCAACGGTACATCGATGACATTTTAATAATTTGGAGAGGTGACCGTAGTGATTTAGAAAGGAACATTTTTTATCCCAATCACATTCATAACCTTATTAAATTCACTCATCAAATTAACAAATTCAGCATCAATTTCTTAGATGTACTCATTCAAATTGATCAAGGGACCATCAAAACCAATGTGTTCATCAAGTCAACTGACAGAAATAATTGTCTTCACTTTGACAGCTTTCATCAACCTACACTAAAAAAACATTTACCCTACTCTCAATTCATTCGACTAAAAAGAATTACTTCTGACCCTCAAGATACAGTGGATATCATTCACAGATTCACGGATAGATTCCGGAAAAGAGGTTATCCAGAACATATTCTTGAAAAAACTAAACAAAGACTTGCAGCCATGGACCGCACTAGTCTATTAAAACGCACAGAGAAATCACAAACTAGTCGAGTAGTGTGTATACTGAAACACTCCACACAAGCTTCCACGATTAAATCCATTATAATGAAACATTGGGATATCATACAAACTGAGCCGGATCTCAACTTCTTATTACCGCAACGTCCAATTTTTACTATGCAACGTTCAAAGAATCTTAAAGAACTGTTGTCAAAAGGATCTACTGGCCCTAAAGGAATTTTTAAAGGCATGCAAAAATGCATGAATTGCGTACATTGCAACAACGTGATGATAGGAGATCACTTTACTCATCCCACAAAAGGATATGAAATCAAATTGCGACACTCTAGCACCTGTGACACTATGAATGTGATTTATGCTTTGAAATGTCCCCGCGACAAAATTTATGTGGGTAGGACAGAAATAAAGGTGAAAATCCGGATAGGAGAACATAAAAGCAATATTCGAATGAATAATGAAAAGTCAACAGTAGCGCTACACTGGAAGGAAGCTAGACATAACATAGCGCAACTACCTTTCACAATTTTGGAAGCACAAAAGCCCACAAAAGACACTGATCCTTCTAAATCATTAGCGTGCTCTGAATTCTTCTGGACCAAAAAATTACAATCTTTACAACCACTGGGGATGAACGATCTAATTGAATACAGCTGTTTTCTGTAAAGCTTATTGATTCTCATGATTTTTATAGTATGGTGGCGATTCATTTTTTATTATTATTTCTTATGTTTTTAATGTATCTGTTTTTGCATACTGCACTAGAGTGGTATTATTTATTCACATTTCATCAGAGTACATATTTAACAGGCTGTTGCTTGTTTGCAGTCAAATTTTTATTTCCTCCTGTATTTGTTTCTTTGTATTGTAACCTTTTGCTATTCTGGTTCTCGAAATAGATCACCATCTGAAATAGAGTATTTTTTCTATATACATTGTTTACTTTCACCTTTAAGCGCACCGTCTTTGATTTCCATGATCAGGTAACACAATCCGTTTTCTATTTTCCTAGTTAGTTTAAATGAACCCGTTGTTTACGTCACTCACGCACCCTTGGCTAAGTAAGCCACGTACAACTACCGAATTCGGTGAGTTTGAACTATTCGTCACTTTCACTTTTTGATATTTATCAATATTTTTCTTGTGAACGTTTGGTAACTTTGTATCACGCTATGGGTCATTGTGAGCACTTTCGGTATTCAGACACGGATTCTTTCACTATTGAGACAGACGCGTAGAGGTTCGGTTATTCACTCTGGCACTGTTATTCACGGTTTTTGCTTTGCATCATTGCCATAAGCACCTAATGCAAGTGACGCTTGTATCTTTTTCTGTTTCATTTTCGTCTTTTAGTTCTACTGGGTGCTTTCACGCGTTCACGCGGTGTTCGGTGTAATTGAGTTGCAGGATCTTTTTTCTATGTATTTATTAACAAAGAGCTCACTTTAATTCATACAGTTCTGTTACATCACAAGTATAGTATGACAGCAGTTATTGAGGTCTGATAGACAAATTGCCTCTTACTGTTTTTGAATTACAGCATTGATACATGACCCCTGATGAAGGGTCTTGATGGGACCCGAAATGCATTGGGTTTGGATTTATTGATGTCGTATTTGGATGACTAAAGAATGGTTTCTAGTACCATTTGATTTCAAAGAATGATTTCTGCATGAAATTATTGCACTACATTTGAGAATAAATTTTGAAGACATCGAACATTTGTCTCATAAGTGATTGATAAAGGATTACTCGTGTAAATTGGTTGATAGCAATTTATTTGCTGTTGTAACAGTGCTCACACCAGCAGAAGGATTCACTCTTCTCGCACTTTCGTTTGGATAGTTGTTCAGAGCCCATAGTAGGCCGGGCCAAGGACATCAGGAGGAAAAGGCCTCAACCACCACGTTTGTGCCTAGTAATTCCTGCATGCCCCATGGCCCCCTTAAAGGGGATCTGATAAAGAGCACGTTGTGTTGAACCACCGGCAATGTTGGTCGTGCCTCAAACTTTTTTGCCCCGTCAGCCTTAATGATATAGAGGAGCACAATAAGCCAAAAGAGTCTAGCACTGCGCGGGGTTCAGCATCATATTTCATGCACACCCGTTGCTGTTCTTAATTAGTTTTTAAAAGATCATATAAACAATTTTCCTGGTTCATTTTATCTTATTTTATTTGGACTCCTTCATTTATTTTTTGAATACTCAATAGCCTGAGCCACCGTGGGTTTACTCGAGCCCCTCATATTTATGCTAATAGTTACAGTAAGCGGGTTACGTTTTCTGGTACAATTAAGAATTACTCTAAAATTGGACAACATTGGCACTAGGTCTGCCAAAGTTGGAATAAAATCTACAGTGCTTCCTAAACCAATACCATTGAAAGTGAAAAGATAATGCTCACTAGATACCCCAATATCACATGTGGTTACCAGATTCTTTTTCATTAGTCCCTCATTTTATACATCACCAGATTCCAGACTCGCCAATCCACATCTAATATCATAGCTGGGGATTACGGTACCAATACAGGTACCACAGGCTCCAGGGTGCCTACTTTCTCCCTTAAGGGCCATAGGTTTTGGAAATGCAGGACATGGAGACTGTGCCCAAAGTTCTTACATGGCTTCTACAGGGGAATTTTTTATCTTGCGACAGCCAAGCTAATCTTTTGGATCTTTGGTACCGCTCTGGTGCTGGGGATATGAAATGGACAACAGACAAATAAGCTCCTTAACATAATCAGATCTCTTTTTTTTTATTATTCACAGACTTGTGAATTATTCATGAGCCCCAAACAGCGGGTATGTACAAAAGTAAAAAATCTGCTTTGCAACTTTTTAAAAAGCTAATATCTCAAAAACAGCTGAGTGGATTTACACCAAGCCAACCAAAGCACACTTTTGCAGTAATGTTCTACCTTCGTGCCACGTTTGGTGCAAATCCATTCAGTGGTTCAGGCTGTCTGCATGAACAAAGTAAAGTTTCCTATGGGAGCTAAAATGGGAAAACACTTCTTTATTCACCTTCCCACACCCCCTCACTTTTTTCCCTTCTTGTATATGCATGATAATTTGCATGCTAATTGGCATGCCAGATCTCAGTAGACTAGCCCAGTGATGTGCCAAATTTCCTGCAAACCTTTCTACGGGGTCAATTGTGTTAAACAATAATTAGTGTTGAACAGAACTCCTTGGTAGTTATCCCAGTGGTGCTGAGAAGCCAGAAACCTCGAATTGGGCAAGGGAGACTGCAAACTAAATCTAGCACACTGATCAATGAGTGGAATAATATGAGACATCTAGAAGGGCAACAAGGGGCCCAAAACTTCCCAGCAATGAAATCCCAAGCATAAAATATGAAGCCTTTGTCGGGTACTTCCATTGGGGTGCCACACAAATTTGCCAAATCGAGGGAATCTGTTCATAGATTGGACCTGAAATGCACATTTTAAGGTGGCATTAGTGTACTGAGATGTTCAAGTTTGGGAGATATTGTATTTATGGTGGAGTGAGCTCTGAAAATAAACATCTGAATCCAAAATCTGACAAAGTACACCCCTGCTTTACCATACTACTGCCAAATGTTGCTGATAAATCACAAAAATATGCTTTATAATTAGATTTATGCTAAGTGTTTATTTAAATATTGTTAATGTTAGAACTTGTAAAGTCTGATTTTATGTGCAAATCACAGATGGAAATATGATGATGTGATATAAAGTCGTGACAAAATAATCCACCATGGAGAGTATGGAAACTTTTAAATAGAGTTGTTGTTGTTTTTTTTAAAATTAAGATTCCCCTCCTATGCTGCTTAGGTCAGTTCTGAACCATGCCAGACCATAATAATGATTTTTTTTTAATTCTCAACCCCAAAGTCAGTTTTTCATTTATTTTACCAGACAGCTTAACTAACAACCTAACACGAGGAAACATGCGGCCCCCTCCGCCATCCCAGCGGTGATGATTCCAGTGGATTGCCCATATCAAGACTTGGCAGTACTTTACCGCAACACCTCAAGGTATGCATCCCCTTGGCCTGTTAGCCGTAAATACAGATATAATATCCTATCAGAGAACGTTTTAAGTCAAGCAGAGAACAGCAACAAAGCCCAGATCCGGCCAGCGCGCGCTGAGTCTGAGCTGAAGCCTACAGTATAAAAGTGAAGTCACCCGGTACATTAATAACAAACCTGCGCTCTTAAGCGCTGGCGAAAGGCAAACAACGTTCTAGGCGCTACGTTTTAGGGAGTGAGTACTAATTAGTCCACAATGTAGAGAAAGTGCGAGAGAGAGGATGCAGAGAAAAACCTACCATTGGAATTCCTGCTGAACTCGCATTATGTGTCAAGGTCACCTCTAATGACCTATTTAAAAGTAATTTTCCTCAAGCCTGCGATTTACAACTATAGCACATATTCCCTAGATTGCAACAGCAACAAAAAGTCCAAGTTTTCTTTTCCTTCAATGTTTTCCCCCAAGAATATCTCATTTCCAGAAAACTGCTTTCCTGCTCCGTGCTGAAAGGGACCCCATTTTAAAAGCACTCTCGCGTGGCCAATATTTTCCAAAGCGGTCATCTCGGAGGTTATATTTATTATTTTAACGCTGTTGATTTTATTTTGGCCTTTCTAACAAATCGCCCACGGGAGCTTCCATTTAACGCGAAAGCAAGAGCGCAGGCGTTGTTTCTTGTCAGCGATTTACAATTACAGCCGGCATTAAAAAGGGTCACGTGAAGACAAGGGGCCTCGTGGATGAGGATAAGGCACATAGAGAAACCCCGGATAACAGACACAGTGTAATTCAGAGGAGCAGAGGGGCCGCAGCTTGGCAATGCCCACCTCGCTGGGCAGCTGGCAGTCCCCGGTTGCACGAGGTACGGTGCCCGCCGCTCCGCGGAAGGGGCATCTCAGAGAGGAGCCTGGCGAGGGGGCGGAGCGCATCCTACCTGTCGGATGATGAAGCTGGTGGAAGTGGTGCTGCCGTCCGATCTCTTCAGTCGGCTCCGCCTGGACGAGGTGCCCCTGGAGACCTGGATGGAGTCAGGAGAGAGAGGCAAGAGGTGAGTGGGTTCAGAGCAGCCAGCCAGCCATACTATGCGTGGACGGGACTACAAGCCGGGAGAAGCGGGGGACCTGGGAGCGCTCATACCAGAAGGGCTCAATGAATAGTGCAGCCGGTGCAGTGACACCGGAGCCCATGGGCTTCAGGGGCCCAAGGCACCCATACAACGATTGTATTTCACTATCAAGCCAGTTACTGTGGGCTGGTTATCCTTACCTACACCTGGCCCCGTGGCACCCTAGCTGAATCACAAATCTCTCTCCCCCTATACTCCAAAGCAAAAGGAAACATCCATAACCTGCATAGCTCCCAAACTCCTGCCCAGGTCACGTACAGCAAGACATGGGTAGAGCGGAACCCGGAGAGAGCCCTGGACAGGACGCCGAACACACCCTCTACCGATGCCCTCCTCTTAGCTGCGACCGAGCCGCCTGGCTGCGCGCAGAGGTGACCGCCTCCGCCCCCTCACCTGGAAGATGGGAGTGTGCGCCCCCTCCGCAGGCCCGCTCTTCGAGTGCGGGGCTCTGGACATGGTCACGGCAGTGGCATCTCCTCGGCAGCGGGGATGCAGAAGAGGGATCCGGGGAGGAGGCGGAGGGAGGGATGCTGGAGCGAGCAGTCAGCGCCTACTTGTTTCGCAGCTCCCCCGCCACCGCTGCCATCCTCGGCACTGGAGGCGCCGTAGGAGAGAGAGGAGGCAGGGCGGGGGGCGGTCCGCGCGCACCACTTTAATGGGGCA
The DNA here is from genome assembly GCF_964204655.1 of Triturus cristatus. Lineage (NCBI taxonomy): Eukaryota > Metazoa > Chordata > Amphibia > Caudata > Salamandridae > Triturus > Triturus cristatus. The sequence goes on along the minus strand of NC_140583.1, from coordinate 951,946,360 downwards.
CTTCTCCCCACCCGTCCTCGTTCATTAATGCTTTCTTACGCATGTGCTCTGCGTTGAGAAACCTTTCACAGATAGAACCTTGAACTGTACCTCGTCACCTACCACACCGCTCCCTTCCGCGGTCCCTACAGCGCATTATTCCATCCATTCGGGACAAACCAAACGATGTCGCCTTCCTCACTCTCGACCCTCGGTTTGGCACTTATACAGAAGGTTGCGAGCGACGAGCTGACAATTTTTTTCCCTGAATACTCCATTGCCACTTTCTAAATTTAAAATCCGAAAAAAATATGCAGCGGTTAGGCGAGCCGCCAGCACCATGGACTAAACAAATCCTATGTCTTAAAACAGAAATGCCTTATGCCTTCCTGTAGGAACCTGGCTCATTATGTAGTGGACCAAAACAAGGTATGCTGTGTAGAGTCCAGGCAAACTCCAACAGATCTGGTTTACAAAGGCAGTAATGATCTCCCAAATGCTCTCTTTTGTGGTGGTGTGGGTGAGCAGTTGGTCGCATCAGAGCGTAGTGCTAAGGCAGTGAGTGAGACACAAACTTGATAAATAATTACAAAACCAATTTATAAAAATAGCCCAGATTTTTATATGAATTTAGATGCCAAGATCATCGGAATCAGGTAAGTACTTTTCGAGTTATGATTTTTTTTTACAAATTTCAAAAGTTCACACAGTTCAATTTCTGGAGCGGTAATGTTATCCTGGGGGGGGTGGGGGGAGAGGCAAATGTAGGCCTGGACGGTAAATTTCGTTCCGCTCTCGGACTGAGCGATATTTTGACATTTTCGCGCTCCGCGGAGAGCGCGAAAGTGTCAAAACTTTTGCAACCTGCCGCGAAACAGAAGTATTTTTCTTGTTTGCGCTTTAAAAATGCATTCTCGCGCGCGCGGTCACGACTTACCGGGTCCCTGCGTTCGCTGAAGAGTTTTCCTATTCGTTCGCGCGCGCCACAAGATGTTGGATTGTTGGTAGCCAGTCGCACTATCTCGCGAGCGTTTGCGATTGCGAACACATCATTGCGATTGCGAACAGGAAATAAGCATCGCGAGCAAGATGGCTGCGCCCATTAGCGACCGTATGGGCAAGTTGGAGATATATTTTCCCGCGAGAACGCAAAAACACATCGCGAACGGGCGGGAAAAGCAATCTCCGCGTCTTTGCGAAAGTTTTGCATGCTCGCGGAGATTTTGCGCAATTTCTCGATAATTTGCGCAAGTCAATTTCACAAATTCTGCCCACCCTTAGGCATATGCTCCATTCAGGCACTTATCAGCAACTTACCGGGCCCTTCTCCTGGACTTAAGGTGAGTATAGGGCAAGGTCCAAGATGACACCAATAGGAGGTGAATTTTAGTGTTGGGTGCCCCGTACACTTCAATGGAGAACGGTCTGGTTAGAAAGAGGCTGCAACTGCGACTGGGGGGCTAGTCCGGTTGAACCCACAGGGGGCACAGTCCTTGAGATGCTCAGGCATTCAGGGACACCATTGGTCCGCTTCTCCTTGGGCTGTAGGGCTCGGGTGGAGTGGTGTCTTTAGGCATCGGTTCCGTGCTGCAGGAGACACTCGTGGTTGAGGGGGCTTGCACGAAGAGGCTGGTGGCGGCGACTGGGAGTCCAGACTAGGCAATCCCAAGGGTGAGCTCAAACAGTCAGGGTCTCCAGACCCCATTGACACCATCACCTACATCAGACATGGGCCATGGGGTGCGGGTGCAGAGATACTTTAAGGTGTCGGATGGCAGAGGACGGAAACTAACTCTTTGCCTTAATAAACATTGATTAGAACATACAAAACAAATCATATTAGATAAATAAGTACAATCTTGAAGTAAAATTATCTATCACGCTAAAGGACTTGATCTCACATGGATGTAGTCATGGATACAGGGTTTGCTAGGCCGCCAATATGCAAATCTAATATAACATGCAAAAAAAGCCTACTTTGTCTAAAACTAGGAAGGCCTTGTACTGTCAGTAATTGAAATGGCCAGCAGAGGGGCATTTCTGTTCATGCATATATGTCCTCACGTGTAACATAATGCACCTGCCTTAGGGCTGTAAGGCCTGCTGTAGGGGTGACTTACAAATATTACATGCAGTGTTAGGTGCATGGCACACAGCATGTGTGCCATGTTGTGTTTTCACTTTTTAGAGTACCTTGTCACTCAGCCTGCAGTAACAGTCTGCATGAGTTTGGTGCTGGGTCCCCTAGAGTGGCAAACCATCTGCTGCAGCTCTTAGGGACCCTCTTTAGTACCTATGCCCTAGGTACCAGGGGTACCACTTACTAGGTAATTACAAAAGTGCTAAATGCTTGGTCAATTGGGGATCAATTGACCAGTTACCTTTTTTTGGGAAAGAACACTGGCTCTGGGGACCTGGTTAGCAAGAACGCAGTGCACTCCAGTCAAAGTTACATAAAATATCAGGCAAAAAGTAGGGGGGGGGGACTACTGCAACGAAACCCTGTTTCCTACACACACCAGCTGGATCCTACCTTCTCCATCACTCATATACTATTCTGATGTCAAAGGAGGAGACCTGCCTCTCCTGAGCTTTCAAAGATTGGAAAATGAAGAACTAGTACCTTTATACATGTCAAAATGTTGGCTCTCAAATAAGTGTGAAGGCTGATATCAGGAGGGTGATCCCATTACAAGTGAAAGAAGAATAAACCAATTTAGGAGGTTGATGCAGGCTTCCAAAAAGGGCGGCTTACTGAAATATAGGAAGGCACATTACTTTTTAGGAAGCAGCAAATCTTTGAACAGATTGCGACAATCTTCAAATGAGAGCGAGTTGATAGCTATGTCCCTAATAGTGCATTTTTTATTACAATTGTACGTTCTGCAAATTTTGTTACTATCAAGCCAATAATGAAATCGTCATCAAACAACAAAGCTGCTGTAAATTCTACTTCATTAACTATCTGAACACATGGAACTGAACCGAAACAAATGTACATATATTCTTATGAACCTACTTGCATTGTAAAAAAAAATATATTGCCACATAAAGGCACCTGTGAACCTACAAACATACAGTCGTACCAAAGAATATATGTTCAGACCACTAAAGGTACATTTGCAGAGACAAATGCACATTCATAAATATCTTATCCATTTCACCCAAACTGACATCAACAAAACATGGAAGAAGTGAATAGACCATAAAAGATGCCATGGTGATTCAGTGATAATACAATATTGCAGGCACATGCACCTCACTGTATAAATATTGAAAATTGTACTGTATACACATTGTATGAAACATTCAACTTTGACACAACCAACACCTCATGCCAACACAACCACCATCATGCTTCCACAAAGCTAACATAATGCACAACAACCTAACTTTACACAGCCAACATTAAGTACCAAAAAAACTTTCATCATTTGTTCACACAGGCAACATCATATTCTAGTACATACAATTTAAAAACTACAAAGTAATATATTATCTAAGAACTATTCCAGATGAAGAAGGGGGTTCTCTTGCAGACCTCATGAAAATAAAGGAAGAGTGTGTAGGGTTCTCAATAGTTTGTACAAGAAAGAACAACACAGCTCTCAGGAACAAATGGATTGTTTACATCTTTCAGCTGTAAACATCCTATGATTGGGAAGGCATCAAAATTAAATCTTGACCAACAGGCAACAATGGATGCACTGCTTAAGGTTATACGATTGCTCCCAGCCAATAAGCTACAGGGAATGATACGATTCCAGTGGAATGTATTTGTAGATCTGCTTGCACCAGTCTTAGTATTAGTCATTCGGAATGCAATTATGTGTGCAGATAGCCTAGAATCATGGTGACAGGCCTATGTTGTGATTTTCTTGACAAGGATCTCAAACTGTGTTCTCATTGACTGATCTCATTATTAAATGTAGGTGAGAAATTATTTGGTAAACATTTGACCAACCGCGTTAATGCTTTGGTGTCAGATCTAGTTTTTGCTGAGCAGCATAGCTTTTTTGCTGGGGATTTTGTGATCACGCTATCTTGATCACAACTTTATTCAAAATCGCTTCAATGCAAAAAAGGGGCTCACTTAGTTGATTTTAAGTTTTCTATTGTAAGATTTTGAAAAAGTATACATTTCCTACCAATCTTAAATGGGCCATGTGAGAGGCTGGCCTGGTATATGATTTCCACTAATGTGAGTGGGTACCTTGCACCAGTCCAGACAACCCTTATGGTGATTTAAGAGATCTCAGACAACCTTAGAAAGCTATCCAAGTGGTAGCTGTGGAGAGCAGCCTTCAGGCTTAGTCTTGAAGCAGTGCAAAGCCGCTTGTTTTACCAGAATGCAATCTTATAGTATAGATTATATGTAAAGAGAACCACACAGGAATTATAAAATATGTTTTTATTAAATAACACTATCTAGTATGTTACAGTATCTCCTACATGGAGATAGATACAAAGCACACAATACTTTAGCAAAGAAATCACAGTAAATAGCACAAATACACAGTGGGCCCCAGGGGGGGACCAAACCAAATACTAAGAAAGTGGTATAAGAACCACGACTCGAGTCAGGACAATGTCGAGAGGACGTAGAATTACTGGGACCCCAAGGAACCACCCAAGGTGAGTAGATAGGGACACCACAGGGTGCGTGTGCAGTGTGTGAACACGACCGCATGCTCAGTACAAGTCTATGTGCAAGTCGCAGTTGGAGTTTTTAAGAGTAAGGATCCTTCCCAGTGGACTCTGAAGAAACCCTGTGAAAGACAGAAGGTTGGAGAGCCACCTCATCCGTGGATACCGTGGTAACCAAGTTATCTATCCCAGGGAAGCCGGGTGCATAGGTGTGAAGTGGCATCGGAAACCCCTGTCCAACCCAATGGTGGAGTGTCGCTGCTGGAAGAGGAGAAAGTGCCGGGGGGAATCCAAACATGGATTCTTGATGGAGAGTACCCGAAAGGAGAGGGGACAGAGTCTGGGTCAATTGGGAGTGACCAGGTCCTCGGTAGACGAATGCCCACCAATGTCGGGTGCTTCACAATGGATGTCGATGACCCTGACTCTGCAACTGTGGGGACCAGGCGATGCTGAGGACAACCAGGAGCTGGATACAATCTGTCCCACGAAGGAAGACGAGAGCTGAGGGGTCAGTGTCTGATGGGAGCACCAAAAAGCCTTGGCAAAAACAACCAACGCAAGAAGACAAGAAAGTGTACAGTTCGGACCAGCAAGGTCCAGGAGACTCACCACAAGCAGGGGAGTCAGGGCAGGTCCCAGAAAACCAGGGGAGCCCAAGGAAATCAAAGGTGACCCTGGAATGGACCCACAGGCCAATGGCACAGGAGTCGCAAGAGGACCTCGAGCAGCTCACCAAAAGAGGTAGGCCACGATGCACACAATGCAGTGTGGCTGAAGATTCTGGTCACAGGAGGTGCTCGGGGTTGGGGCTACTTGGAGCCCGGAGATCTTCTTGCAAAGATGTCAACAAGCCTTTGCAACTGCAAAGGTGACATGGTACCCAGGGGTTCGGTTATTGCAACCCCCACTCGCGCTGTTGGCCTCAAACTCTGTCAGAGGAGAGAGCAGGCCTCGGGAGCTGAGGAAAACCATCGTCTTCGTTGCAGTGCCTGCGGATGCTGGAGAGTGACTCCTTCCCTCTAAGGGAGAATACTTCAGTTCTCCTTGATGCTTCACAGGCCTTGGAAAGTTCCTGGAGGATGCACAGACACAGACGATACAGCAGACTGGAAGGACGACGAAGTCAGGCCCAAACAAAGACCAGCGAAGTCCAGAGTGCCCAGATGTTGAAGTGCAGTGGTTTCAATTCTGAATCTTGTCCACAACAAATCTAGGGTAGTACAGCCAGATTATGTTGTAAAGATTTCGGCGACCCTCCCAGAGTAGGGTCTGGACAGGGGGGAGTTTACTCCCATGTCCTTTGTCCAGTTTCGCACCAGGGCGGGAGCCAACCACTCCCAGGACTGGTTTGAACTAGACCATGCACAGGGACACCAAATGTGCCCCTCATGCAGACTCACAGGCGCTTGCAAGTGCACCCACCCAGTCCTAATACACTAAATCCTGTCTGGGAGGTGGTCACACCTCCCTGTGACAGGATGCCTATAGTCCTGCCTACCCTGCTTGAGCTTGGCTCAGCAGCAGGAGGGCACAAATGTGTCTTTGGTTGGCAGCAACCATTTTGTGCTGTCCGGAGCTAGAAGGCTGGTACCTGTAACACTGAGGGCCCCACAAAGTGCCTTCCTGGTAGGTGGAATCATACCTCCCACACCGGTTACCAGTGTGGGGTTATGATTCCAACATGTTTGACACCAAACACGATAGGGTTTGTTGCAGCCAATTTCGAGATGGTCTTCACGTGGTTGCGTAATGCCCCTCTATCCTAGTATATGGCTGCTTCACTGACAACCCGGGAGGATGGACTCCGTAGGCTGCGGGGGTGTTCCTGCTCATGCAGGGGCACCCTCTCTGTTAGAACCAAGCACCATGCCTTTAGGATTGTAAAGGCCTGCTATGGGGTGACTTATATGTTTTAAGTGCAGTGACCCTTAGATATAGTAAACCTATACCTTAAGTAAGTGCTGCATGCACTAACATACACAGGCTGCAATGGCAGGCCTGTAGTTCCATTTTGAATAGTCTCTCATGGGTGGCATAATACATTCTGCAGCCCATGGGAGACCTCTGGGGTACCTATGCCCTGGGTACATGGGTACTATATACTAGGGATTGAAAAGGGTACCCCAGTATCCAATCTGGGTTGTACCTAAGTACACAGCATTGCAATTTAGAGAGAAAGCAGATAGACTGTGGTCCTGATAAGCAGGATCCCAGTCAGACTAGTCAAAAATAGTATTACATCAAGCAAAAAGTGGGGGTAACCATAAGAAGCAGATCGTACGTTCCTACAGGCCATTAAACCATTGCACTCTTATTCAGTCATGGAACTGTGTTTTCTATTAATCACAGAGTTTTAAAACTGAACAAGGTGTACATCATGGGTGCACATTGTGTCCCGTACTTTTTGCTTGATATACATAGAGATCTTTATGACCTTCATGTCTGCCATTAAGGAACTAATACTATCCTTCCGTTTTGTCATTTTTTATAATTCAGCTAAAATTCTAGTTTACGTGGATGACATTGTTGTTGTTACACGCTATCCCCATTCCGCTGTTAGACTCATTAGCATCTGACTTTGGCATATATTCTGACTACAAGCTTAGTTGTTATGAAACTCAGATCTTACTCGCCAATATTAATCCTGGAAGGAGCTGTTGAATATTTAGGGGCTAGGATCCTTGCATATTATGATATCCTTACACATCCTCATCCACATTACACATACCCTTACACATAACAGTTGCTAATTAGGAACCGTTCCATTCAATGTATAGTCATTTTTAAAGTAATGGCAAAACCTCAACCTGTTCTTAGTAAGCAGCACCAACTTAATGAAATGTCTATTCCCCCAGGCTGCTTGAAGTTTTGTTAAGCTTTGGCCCATGCAATCCCCTTCATTGTAAAAAAATATATATATTGGGAATTTTTATGCTTTTATGTGATATTCTGGACAACCTCACAGGATTAAGCTGCAGTTTCGGGTGACAGACTGAATCATCCATACTTTTAATGGTAATACTGTGAAGTAGGTTTCCACCAAACTCTGTATCCCATATTAAATTAACCATCTGGTTAAAGGTTTTATGAATCTCACTGCTTCTCTGGTTATTACAAAGCTTTGAGAAATAGCAACATTTTAAACTTTGATAACTAGCTTCAAGTTGATTAAAGCATTTTAGAATTAACATCAATAGTCTCATAGCAACTTGTCATAACTCTGTCGCACAGTAGCGAGCCCATAGCCTCCTACCTTGGTGCACGTCAGGAGAGTGTTGCTTAATTGTTTAAAACTGAATGCTGAGAAGACTGAGGCTCTGGTACTCGGCAAGCATATCACCATCTGGTACAATGCTTGGTGGCCAGATAACCATGGCCCTTTACCCTCTCCCAAGTCCAAGGTTAAGAATCTGGGCATCTGGTTTAATGAGAAACTTTCCTTCAATACCCAGATTAATGCCTTCACAGGAAAGTGCGTTGGGATATTGAGATCCCTCAAAAAAAATCTTCACCTCCTTCCTGAGTCCACCACAAACACAGTAGTCCAGGTGCTAGTTATATCCAGACTGGACTGCTGTAACGTTCTGTATCTGGGTATTACCCAATCACTTTTGAATAGGCTTCAACGCGCGCAGAATGCAGCAGCTCCGATGCTGCTTGGGCTCCTGAGACGTGCCTCTATTAGCACTGTACTGAAGAAACTGCACTGGTTACCAGTGATACAGAGAATCACTTTTAAGGCTCTCTGGTATTGTTATAAAGTGCTTCCCTGTTAAGGTCCTGCTTGTTGCAGTCTATGTTTGCTCCCTATGCTCCAGCCAGAAATCTGAATTCGGATATGACTAAATTGGTCTCTGTTCCTAGGTTTAAAAAAAAAGCCAGAATTGTTGGCTGTGCCTTCAGTCACCTTATAACTAAAATCTGGAACTCATTACCTGTAGAACTTCAGCTAGCCCCCTCCGAACTGATTTTCGGTAAAAAAAAAGTGTCAAACCTGCCTTTTTGATTCTAGTAAGACTTTTCATGCTGTATGTAACTCTTTTTCCGTATTCAGCCTCCTAGCGCTGGGACACTTCGCGTCAAGTAGCCATGCGCTTTAGAAATGGTATTATTATTATTATTATTATTATTATTATTATTATTATTATTATTATCAGTAAAATAATTAATAACACACTCCGTTTCATACGTTGTACACTCTTGTTCGGATTGATTAAACCACCTCAATGGCTTCTAAAATGGGAACTTAAGGATTGTCCACTTTTGCTATATGCAGAGGACTTGAGATGGACTACTCCCACATCCCCTACAATTTGATGGAGATTCTGAGGTTTTAATATTATTTGGTATTAAGTCTTTGATGGTTAATGTGATTGCAGTCACTTGGTTAATTCTGGGCAAGGCCTGAAATGAACGAAGCACTCCCTGTTTTGTACACAGGTAGGAGGAATTTGTTTCTAATGTCAACAGTCCATTGCTCATGGATCTTTAGCTTCACATGTTTGGTCTCAAATGGCATCTGTTTATAACTTTTAATATTTCATACAGCTAATAAAGAAAATGTGCTATTTATTTTTCGGTTTTGAATAACTGCTACAAAATGTGTTATGTTGTGCTCACAGAATTACTTTACTGTACTCTTCTTTCTAAATAAAAAATAAAATATACAATCTGGCCTTGTCTTACAAGAGTTGGCAAATTTGCACTAGTTACCAGGCAATATCTAAAAACAATTTTAAGTAAAAAGTGTTGACTAATGGTTTGATAGTGGCGTCACCACAAAAACTAGAAGGCCTTGAAACTGAAAAGTAAACATAACACATTCATGTAGCCATCCATCTTCACAGTTCTTACTCAATTTAAACTACAATCCTGCACCATACACTATCACTAACGTCAAATGTATTACAAAATAATACAGAACCCACTTGACAATATCATAAATTACATGTACACTTATTATTCATGAATATAATCAAATAATCAAAAGAACAACTTAAAACATCACAATACAATACTCAATCATACTGGAACCTGTGAAACTGTTCCAAAATGATCCCACCATACCTTCCAAACAATGTTGTTAGAAATGGGATTCCTGGCTGGCCGAGATATGCACCCAGGCAAGACAGGAACAACCACTCTAGTCAGGATAAGCTAGATAGACAATAAGATAATCTGTGCTCTCCCTCTGTTAGCTTGGCACAGTGCAGTCAGGCTTATCTACAAAGGCAATGTGTACTGATGTAAAGCGCTCCAATACCCTCGGGTCAGGCCAGCGCTATATAAAACTTCTTAAATAAATAAAATAAATATTTGTGCAACACACGCAAGTAACACAATGAATGGACCACAAAAAGACTCCATACAGGTTTAAAAACACAGAGTAGAAAAAGACCAAAATGACAAAAATCCAATAAGTAGAACCGGAGTCATCCATTTTTAAAGAATAAACCAAAGACAGTGCTTAGAAGTCAATAGCGTTAAAAGGTTACTTTAGGTTGCGCTAGACTGGGGTAAATCTAAAGTTCAGGCTGACCGTGATGGAGTGCGGGTCGGACACAGTTCCGAACAGGTCTCGCTGAAGTTTTACCCTCTCAAACTGAGTGAAGTGCCCCATTCGAGAGGGAGAAGGTCACCAGGAGCAAGTAGAGCATCGCTCCAGATTGTCCTCTGAGCATGAAGAGTTGGGCGCGTGTCGCTGGACAGCAGATGGAGCCTTGTGGTAGCGGGCGCTGATGCTTGCTGTATGATGACATGATGCTGCAGCAGTGCACACTGATCTTTTGAGTGAGCATTGCAGTCTCAGTGCGAACAGGCCTTTTTGCAGTCGGGAATAGCCGAAAAGCTTGATTTGAGGGGCGGAGGAGCTGTAGATGATGAAGGCAGCTGCAAAATCCACTTCTAAGGCCCAGAGCTTGGAAGGGGCACCTCATGCAAGGGTAGGATTCACAGAAGGTAGAGTCCAGCAGCACCAGTAGAATTGTAGGAAGTCTTTTGTGTCCCTGAAACCTCCGAAAACATGAGGCAAGACAAGAAAGCTCTTGGAGGTCGCTAAGAGGGAAGGGGAAGTCCATCTCTCCTTCCAGCAGAGTCAGGAAGCAGCAGGGCAACAATCAGAAAAGCAGTCCTTCCAGAAAACAGTCCAGTTGAGTCCTTTAAGCAGCACAGGAGTCCCTCTGAAAGAGGTCCCTTTCAAGATCACTAAGTGTCTGATTTTAGAGGGTTTTAGAACCAATACTTATATACCAAAAGTATCTTTGATGTAGGCAGTGACTTCAAAAGAACTGAAATGCACAAGGACTCCTTTCAACTCAGTCCTCTCTGTCAGACTAACCCTGGGGTGTAAATCAGTGCATTGTGTGAGAACAGGACACAGCCTATTCAGATGTAAGTGTGAGCCACCTCTCCCCCTTCCTGCCCAGGAAGGCTATCAGAATGTAGAGGAGTGCTCATTCCTACTAAGCCATTCCTGTGTTTGTGACTGTCTAGAGGAATGCACAAAGTGTAGCTGTCAACCAACACAGACGTGTATTGGAGACTGGCTGTCACGCACAAAGAGCCGTAAGTACAGAGAAATACCCTCTTTCTAAAAGTGGTACAAAACGGGGTGGTGATGGATGGAGCATCAGAACCAATCAAACACTCACACCCAGTCAACAGATCTGGGTTTGATCCATCACCATTCTTTAGCCCACTCTGCCACCCCAGTTCAGACATGGCCATATGCAAATCAGTCTGACCCTGTGCCTCATGGGAACAGTCCAGCCCGAACTTCCAGGCCATGCCTTCCCTGGACCGGAAACAAGCTTCCTAGGACCGGTTTCTGGCATTTCAGCCGTCTTCAACCAGGCTTGCTTGAATCCAGTGGCAAAGTGAGCAAGGGACTCACGTCTGAGCATACCCTGCCAACTTATGGCGAACAAAGCGGTACAAAAGGGGGTGGTGATGGACGGAGCATCAGAACCAATCAAACACTCATGCCCAGTCAACAGATCTGGGTTTGATCCATCACCGTTCTTTAGCCCACTCTGCTACCCCAGTTCAGACATGGCCATATGCAAATCAGTCTGACCCTGTGCCTCATGGGAACAGTCCAACCCGAACTGCCAAGCCATGCCTTCCCTGGACCGGAAACAAGCTTCCTAGGACCGGTTTCTGGCATTTCAGCCATCTTCAGCCAGGCTTGCTTGAATCCAGTGGCAAAGTGAGCAAGGGACTCACGTCTGAGCATACCCTGCCAACTTATGGCGAACAAAGCGGTACAAAAGGGGGTGGTGATGGACGGAGCATCAGAACCAATCAAACACTCACACCCAGTCAACAGATCTGGGTTTGATCCATCACCGTTCTTTAGCCCACTCTGCCACCCCAAGAGGCACAGGGTCAGACTGATTTGCATATGGCCATGTCTGAACTGCCACTGGATTCAAGCAAGCCTGGCTGAAGATGGCTGAAATGCCAGAAACCGGTCCTAGGAAGCTTGTTTCCTGTCCAGGGAAGGCATGGCTTGGCAGTTCGGGCTGGACTGTTCACATGAGGCACAGGGTCAGACTGATTTGCATATGGCCATGTCTGAACTGGGGTGGCAGAGTAGGCTAAAGAACGGTGATGGATCAAACCCAGATCTGTTGACTGGGTGTGAGTGTTTGATTGGTTCTGATGCTCCGTCCACCGACCACCCCCCTTTCTACTGCTTTGTTCGCCATAAGTTGGCAGGGTAAGCTCAGACGTGAGTCCCTTGCTCACTTTGCCACTGGCTTCAAGCAAGCCTGGCTGAAGACGGCTGAAATGCCAGAAAACGGTCCTAGGAAGCTTGTTTCCGGGCCAGGGAAGGCATGGCTTGGCAGTTCGGGCTGGACTGTTCCCATGAGGCACATGGTCAGACTGATTTGCATATGGCCATGTCTGAACTGGGTTGGCAGAGTGAGCTAAAGAACGCTGATGGATCAAACCCAGATCTGTTGACTGGGTGTGAGTGTTTGATTGGTTCTGATGCTCCGTTCATCACCACCCCCTTTTGTACCGCTTTGTTCACCATAAGTTGGCAGGGTATGCTCAGACGTGAGTCCCTTGCTCACTTTGCCACTGGATTCAAGCAAGCCTGGCTGAAGACGGCTGAAATGCCAGAAACCGGTCCTAGGAAGCTTTTTTCCGGTCCAGGGAAGGCATGGCTTGGCAGTTCGGGCTGGACTGTTCCCATGAGGCACAGGGTCAGACTGATTTGCATATGGCCATGTCTGAACTGGGGTGGCTTAGTGGGCTAAAGAACGGTGATGGATCAAACCCAGATCTGTTGACTGGGTGTAAGTGTTTGATTGGTTCTGGTGCTCCGTCCATCACCATCCCCTTTTGTACCGCTTTGTTTGCCATAAGTTGGCAGGGTATGCTCAGACGTGAGTCCCTTGCTCACTTTGCCACTGGATTCAAGCAAGCCTGGCTGAAGTCGGCTGAAATGCCAGAAACCGGTCCTAGGAAGCTTGTTTCCGGGCCAGGGAAGACATGGCTTGGCAGTTCGGGCTGGACTGTTCCCATGAGGCACAGGGTCAGACTGATTTGCATATGGCCATGTCTGAACTGGGGTGGCAGAGTGGGCTAAAGAACGGTGATGGATCAAACCCAGATCTGTTGACTGGGTGTGAGTGTTTGATTGGTTCTGATTCTCCGTCCATCACCACCCCCTTTTGTACCGCTTTGTTCACCATAAGTTGGCAGGGTATGCTAAGACGTGAGTCCCTTGCTCACTTTGCCACTGGATTCAAGCAAGCCTGGCTGAAGACGGCTGAAATGCCAGAAACCGGTCCTAGGAAGCATGATTCCGGTCCAGGGAAGGCATGGCTTGGCAGTTCGGGCTGGACTGTTCCCATGAGGCACAGGGTCAGACTGATTTGCATATGGCCATGTCTGAACTGGGGTGGCATAGTGGGCTAAAGAACGGTGATGGATCAAACCCAGATCTGTTGACTGGGTGTAAGTCTGTGATTGGTTCTGGTGCTCCGTCCATCACCACCCCCTTTTGTACCGCTTTGTTTGCCATAAGTTGGCAGGGTATGCTCAGGCGTGAGTCCCTTGCTCACTTTGCCACTGGATTCAAGCAAACCTGGCTGAAGACGGCTGAAATGCCAGAAACCGGTCCTAGGAAGCTTGTTTCCGGTCCAGGGAAGGCATGGCTTGGCAGTTCGGGCTAGACTGTTTCCATGAGGCACAGGGTCAGACTGATTTGCATATGGCCATGTCTGAACTGGAGTGGCAGAGTGGGCTAAAGAACGGTGATGCATCAAACGCAGATCTGTTGACTGGGTGTGAGTGTTTGATTGGTTCTGATGCTCCGTCCATTACCACCCCCTTTTGTACCTCTTTGTTCGCCATAAGTTGGCAGGGTATGCTCAGACGTGAGTCCCTTGCTCACTTTGCCACTGGATTCATGCAAGCCTGGCTGAAGACGGCTGAAATGCCAGAAACCGGTCCTAGGAAGCTTGTTTCCGGTCCAGGGAAGGCATGGCTTGGCAGTTCGGGCTGGACTGTTCCCATGAGGCACAGGGTCAGACTGATTTGCATATGGCCATGTCTGAACTGGGGTGGCAGAGTGGGCTAAGGAACGGTGATGGATCAAACCCAGATCTGTTGACTGGGTGTGAGTGTTTGATTGGTTCTGGTGCTCCGTCCTTCACCATCCCCTTTTGTACCGCTTTGTTTGCCATAAGTTGGCAGGGTATGCTCAGACGTGAGTCCCTTGCTCACTTTGCCACTGGATTCAAGCAAGCCTGGCTGAAGACGGCTGAAATGCCAGAAACCGGTCCTAGGAAGCTTGTTTCCGGTCCAGGGAAGGCATGGCTTGGCAGTTCGGCCTGGACTGTTCCCATGAGGCACAGGGTCAGACTGATTTGCATATGGCCATGTCTGAACTGGGGTGGCTTAGTGGGCTAAAGAACGGTGATGGATCAAACCCAGATCTGTTGACTGGGTGTAAGTGTTTGATTGGTTCTGGTGCTCCGTCCATCACCATCCCCTTTTGCACCGCTTTGTTTGCCATAAGTTGGCAGGGTATGCTCAGGCGTGAGTCCCTTGCTCACTTTGCCACTGGATTCAAGCAAGCCTGGCTGAAGACGGCTGAAATGCCAGAAACCGGTCCTAGGAAGCTTGTTTCCGGGCCAGGGAAGGCATGGCTTGGCAGTTCGGGCTGGACTGTTCCCATGAGGCACAGGGTCAGACTGATTTGCATATGGCCATGTCTGAACTGGGGTGGCAGAGTGGGCTAAAGAACGGTGATGGATCAAACCCAGATCTGTTGACTGGGTGTGAGTGTTTGATTGGTTCTGATTCTCCGTCCATCACCACCCCCTTTTGTACCGCTTTGTTCACCATAAGTTGGCAGGGTATGCTCAGACGTGAGTCCCTTGCTCACTTTGCCACTGGATTCAAGCAAGCCTGGCTGAAGACGGCTGAAATGCCAGAAACCGGTCCTAGGAAGCTTGTTTCCGGTCCAGGGAAGGCATGGCTTGGCAGTTCGGGCTGGACTGTTTCCATGAGGCACAGGGTCAGACATATTTGCATATGGCCATGTCTGAACTGGAGTGGCAGAGTGGGCTAAAGAACGGTGATGGATCAAACCCAGATCTGTTGACTGGGTGTGAGTGTTTGATTGGTTCTGATGCTCCGTCCATCACCACCCCCTTTTGTACCTCTTTGTTCGCCATAAGTTGGCAGGGTATGCTCAGACGTGAGTCCCTTGCTCACTTTGCCAGTGGATTCATGCAAACCTGGCTGAAGACGGCTGAAATGCCAGAAACCGGTCCAGGGAAGGCATGGCTTGGCTGTTCGGGCTGGACTGTTCCCATGAGGCAAAGGGTCAGACTGATTTGCATATGGCCATGTCTGAACTGGGGTGGCAGAGTGGGCTAAAGAACGGTGATGGATCAAACCCAGATCTGTTGACTGGGTGTGAGTGTTTGATTGGTTCTGATGCTCCGTCCATCACCACCCCCTTTTGTACCTCTTTTTAAAAGTGGCATTTCTAAAACAGTAACGTTAAAACAATCTTCACCAGTAAGGATCATTTTCCATTACCATTCAAAATAAATCAAACATGAAAAAACGACTCCTCTCTGATCAGGAATTATAGTTTAAAAATATATTAAAGAATTCCCACTGCTAGCCTATGAGAGGGGTAGTCCTCATTGTAGTGAAAAATGAAATAAGCTGTTTGTCACTGCCAGGACATATAAAACATAAAGGTACATGTCCAACCTTTTAATTACATAGCCCCCTGCCCTTGTAGTTACTTAGGGCTTACCCTAGGGGTTAATTAAAATAGGTAATAAAAGAGGTGTTTTAGGCTTGGACATTAGTTTTAAATGCCAAGTCAGAGTGGCAGTAAACTGCACACACAAGCACTGCAGTGGCAGGTTGACAGGTTTGAAAGGCTACTTGTGTGGGTGACACAATGAGTGCTGGAGGCCCACTAGTAGCATTTGAAGTACAGACCCTGGGCATATGGCATTCCCCTTTACAAAGGACTTACCAATACAACAAATATGCCAATCAGGTATATACACGGTACCGCAAGTTGACACACGTTATGGTCTGCATAACTCATGGTTATGCCCTTTCGTTCTAACACACTTTAGAATGATCTGCGCTCTAACTGGTCTTACTCATTCTGACTGTTCACTTTACTTTTATTTTTAACAATTGAATTCCACACAATAGCTTCTCACAGCATGGAGCACCTCAACAACTTTTTTGGTCTACGTCACACAAATGTACGTTAGTATTGGGCACGATAACAACATCTTATGTTCGTTACTACTGAGAATAGGAAGGTTTCCTCATTACATATAATTTTCTTTATATTTTAGAATTGTCCCCTGAAGAAGGGCCTAGTGCCCGAAATGCATTGGGATGGGCATGAAACAGAAGGAGGGAAATTGCAATTGTTAACTGTTTGTTTGGATTGATTTCTATGAATTCAACTTCAGGATTATTTAATTTTTGGATAAATACATGACGTATCCAATCTCAAACTCTGGATTATTCTTCTTTTTTGAATTATTAATTGTGAAATACCCTCTAGAGGGTCCAGGTTGTGCCTAGGGGGACCCACCCTAGTCAAAGTGTGCTACTTCATACATTTGATCTTCCAAAGTATGCATGGGAGAAGATTGTAATTGATTTCTTTGGACCCCTTGACAATGAATATCATCTACGAGTTGATGAATATTGCCGTTTTCTCCTTGTGGAAGATCTGACATCAACTACACATGATAGAGTCATTGAGAGATTAAAAATAAGTTTTGCATCATGGGGTGTTCCTTCGATTTTGAAATAGTCAAGAATTTTAGGATTTTCTCACACGTATAAATATCAAGCATCAGAAAAGCACATCCCTTTGGCCGCAGGCGAATGTTATTGTTGAGAAGTTTATGAGTACCCTCAAGAAGAGCATTCAGTGTGCTGTGCTGGAAAAATTTGAACTGAAATCAGTTCTTCAGTCTACACTTCGTGCATACAGGTCAACTCCCTATTCTATCAATGATGAAATCCCTGCCACCTTAATATTTGTGAGAGCATAGGAACCAAGTTGCCACATTGGATTACTGAGAGAGCTATTGATATTGATAAACCTCTTACTACTGATTCATCTCGCAAACACAAAATGAAAAACTACGCTGACAGTCGCCACTGTGCTCGGAGGAGACCAGGTCATTGTCAGGCAAAAACGGAAAAGCAAGTATGATGCTGCTTTTGAGGCTGACACGCTGCAGGTTGGGACTAGTAAAGGCCACATGGAGACTGCTCGTTGTCCTGGTAAATACATTATGCGAGGTTCTTTGTATTTCAAGCCCCTGCCTCGACACTTGCCATCTCCAGATTTCATAAGTTAGATTTATTCACCTGGAGAGCCCAACAACTGTACCAGTGCCTCTGTCACCAGTGCCAGTCATAGACACTTCTCCTGTCTCTCCGCAACCTCACATGACAAGAGCTGGGTGATTGATTTGAGTTCCAAAACAACTTATTGAAGAGCTATGTTGTATATATCTATTATTTACACTTTTTATTTAACGAAGGGGGAGATGTAGTGTTGCGTGAGCTAGAGATGACGGAACCTTTTTTGTCGCCGATGGACTCCGTAGAACAGTGATGTAAGTGCTTGGGTGTGGGTGATATAATTCATGATGTAGAATGTTAAGGAAATGGTTACACCCTGAGGAATAAAGACATGTAATACCAACTTCCCTGTGTGGTATGATCCTTTGCTTGTACTCAGGCTGGGAATGACGCTACAGTAGCCTGAAGTGCATATGTTCCATGAAGGCTATGTTCTTGTCGGCGAAGGTGGTACAGGTGATGGAGTCCTGGTGGATGATGGCGATGCCCCCTGCTGGCTTGTTTGGTCTGTCCTGGCAGGAGATCTTGTAGCCCGGAGGAATGGCTGTGGGGGTGGTGGGTGCCGATATGGGTTCTAGCCAGGTCTTTGTCAGGAACAGGATGTCCGGGTAGTGTATATCAATGGTTCCCCAGATCTTGGTGGTGTGTTTGCTGAGAGATCTGGTGTTGAGGAGCATGCATGCCAGACGAGGGTGAGGCATGTGTGGAGCATGGGTGGGTGCGTTGGTTCAAGTGAAATGACAGTGAGTACACAAGAAAAGGTCTTACTGTGCAAAGGAGGCACAAAGGGACAGAGTGGAGAGTGGAATAGGGGCAAAATAAGACACAAAGAGATAAAGTGGAGAGTGGAAAACCAGCACAAACAGAAAGAGTAGAATGAAGAACAGGTACAAGGAAAAAGGCAAAAGAGCGAGAGTGAAAAGGACAAAGAGAAGGGCACAGGAGTGAAGGGCGAGAGGAAGGTGTAGAAAGCGAGGGGGAAGAAGGAGCGCAAGAATGAGGCGTGGCCTTGAGGCAGCAAGGCCAGGTCCAAAAGGGCCTTATACTGGTCCGAGAAGCAGTCCAGGTAAGTGGGAGCTGGGGCCTAGGAATCAGAAATCAAATTTGGAACGTGAGGGAACAGCTTCCTTCACATCCCAAATTCTATTTTATTATTTTATTTGGCTGTAATGCTAGTACATACAGCACACTGACGTCACAGAAAACTAAAAGTAAAAGCAAACTGTGCCAATGGTGTAGACTGCTTTCACTTCTGATTGATGCTGGGTGGAACAATTCCAAACTCCTAATTTTCAGAAATGTCTGGGTTTGATAGGCTTACCTGGGAGGCTCTTGAAACTGTATCCAAATTCCGCTGCTATCCCCATTGCTAAGTCAGATTACTTTTTGACAGGAAATGTGCTTGAGCCCTTTTTTGTTGCTGGAGCTAGGCCCGCCGACACACTTAGGGTACAGTTTTTATCTGGAGACATGTAGGAACACTGGTTGGGAGGAAATTTCGGAATCACACACATTTAGGAATTTTCCCTCACAGAAATGTAAAGCTTGCAGAGTCTTATGGGTGAAAAACCTCATTAAACCACCCCGGAGTCCACTGAGCGTCTAGTTTTCAGACATGTCTGGGCATAGCAGGTTCCGTGGATGGTGGCCGAGACCAGGCCAAACATTCACACCAATCCACATTGCAAACAAAGTGTTGATTTTGAGTGGAATCATCTGATCTGTCAATGTTGTGTTTTGGGTCCTTTCCTGTGGTTTTATCAAGAGATGTGTAGGACCATTGGGTGGTAGAAAATGTGTGAATCACTCCAGATATCAGGAACTTTGCTTCACAGAAATGTGTGGAAAATGTGTGTTTTTGGCAAATGTTTGAGGTTTGCAAGGGAATCTGGATAAAAAGGAAAACCTTGTCAGAACCACACGTCAGTGTGTGTCTAGTTTTCAGAAATGACTGGATGTTGTAAGCTTCCCCTTCATGCTTGATGGCCGAGCAAAAGCCCAAAATCTACAACTACCCACATTGCAAAAAGAGGATGTGTTTTTTGACTGGGGAAATTCGATCTGTTCATGTTGGGTTTTGGGTCCTTTCCTGTCTCGGGCTCCCAGGTCACCCACCAAGCATTGTACCATTATTATCAAGAAGTTTGTAGAAACACAGCATGGTAGAATATTTGTTATTACCAATTGGAGTTCTCTGCATTTGTGGCTTTTCAATGTAAGTGTGCACGAAAAAAGACATTTTTGCCAGATGCCTTCTCGATCACATGATAGTATGAGTATCCACAAATTCAGTGGTGTACGAATATCTACTGTTCCTAAACTTGGTATCCTGTGTACATTTCAGAAACACATAAGTGTCTTTCATACCTATTTTTCCTGCTTTAGATTTTACCATTTGCTGTATACTCTGTATACAATGTAAAATCATTGCAAGGTGCAAACTAGTTGTTGGCTCTGGGTATGGCATGTTTTTGGAGGACCTACAAACCCCATATATCCCAGCAACCAAAAGGGTCTATCGGACTTAACTGTATATTGCATTTGTAAATGGGCCATCATGACAAGAAGGTATAGATGAAAACACTGTCACAAATTGCTGTTTTTTCCAACTCATTTTCATTATTTTTTTATTTCAACAATTAATTTCTTTGGAAAAACCTTGAGGCATCTAAACAAATGATCCCTTGCTGAATTCAGAATTTTGTCTACTTCTAGAAAGGTATATCTTTTCTGGATCACCCATGGGTTTCACACTTGTTTCCACTACGGACTAACTCATAGAACAATGCCAAAACCGTGGTAAAAAAATGATTTATGATACAACACTGCTTGTAAGCTGGGAAGATGGTGCCATCTTTAGGAAAGAAAACATACACTTTTTGCCCATTCAAAAGAAAATGCTATATTTTGGCAACTTTCTCAGTTTTCTCTAAGGGAATCTACAAACCTCAGGTATCTGTAGTATACGCAGGAAACTGGGGAAAAGAGGACACACATTTTGTGTGGATACTATTAGGGGAAAAAAATAATGAAGGAATAAGAACAAAGTACCCCAAATATAGGAAAAAACACTCAGCATCAGAGGGTGGAAAAGCATCAGCAGTAAAGGGGTTAAGGATTAAGTCCTAATGTGGTTTCTTAACTTCAACACAGTTTACTTGCTACATTATGCTGAGTGAGTGAAGCCTTATATAAAATAATCATGCCTACGTTTTCTGAAAAACATTGGACAAAAACACATTAGGCTATCTTATCTTAGAGACTAGATATTCACAGACACAGGACAAAAAGATTAACACAGTAAGTAAATTGGGTTGTTTCTGCCACTTGGGCTACACATATTTAGTACACAATGAGAGTCGGGCAACTCCCATAGCATGTCAATCACATCTGTATGACTCTCCGGAGGAACGCTTTACTCCAACTGAGAAAAGTCACACTGCAATACAGAAAACACAGAAGAAGAACAGGGGAAACAAATTATTATAGTTTCTTCTAGATCTACGTTGGAAGCAACAACAAAAACTAGCATTCATAATGCATGTGCTCTTCACCTGTATTGGATGCAGCAAGCCCTTCTTTAAATGCTACTGATGTGAAGTTTGAATATGATTACACACTTTGCAAGCAAGAATGTTTGCAATATACACAAAATATTCCTTAAACTTTGGATATTTTACCCAAGTACAAGAGCGTGCTCTACATGGAAAGCTCTGAATAGCCTGTGATTGGCACCAAACAAAAGTACTCCATGGCTTTTGCTGCAGTGCAGGGAATCTTTGAAGATGGTGTCTTCAATGTGCTAAAGGAAAAGGATATTTCACCTCTTTCTCCCGCCAGTACTTATACATAGTTTTTACGTTAAGTTACTTAAAGATTATATGAGCCGAGGTTTTTACTGGAGCAATGAAGGTCAGGAATTCCATACCAGCTGTTAATAAAGCATAATACAATAAGACTAGATGAGACCATATTGATATAGTGAATATTTATCTGCGTTTGCAGACCACTTTGAGGTTTTGCACATGAAATAATAAGATCTAAGCTATTAAGACACTTAGTAGCATAACATCGAGATTTTGAAAGGTGTAGATTCTTGGAGCCCTTCAGAGTAAACATATTATTGTTGTTTTCTACAGAATTTATCCACCAAACTGCGAAATTCAAAGCGCCATACTATGAGGTACAATTTAATTTTTAAGCATTGAGAATACGATGGACACACAAAGATATTATATCTGGGGTGTATGTTATTATACATACATTTTTTTTAACAATTTGAAAATGTTTCCCTTGGTTTTAGTTGCATCTTGGTCCAATCTCAATGAACAAAAAAAGAGAGAGTACCAGGAGATAGATAACTAACGGCATAATTAAGGTGCCCTTCCCTGCAAACATTACCAAACAAGCATCTATTTAATTGGCAAGCACAGATTTACTAACAACAAAAAAAAAACAACAAAAATAGCTTGGCATCAAGAGGATTCAAAATAATCGTTCAAAGGCCAGCCACTGGTGGCAGGAGCAACTGTGTTCCAACCACTGGCAATATGTCAATACATTTTTGACTGGCCCTACACCTCTTTAATTGTTAATTTAAGATCATCTGCAATGCAACCCTTCATAAACTCACAGAAAGTGTATCACCCCAGCTCTCACAAGAAATGATGTGATTCGTGAAAAGAGTGTGAAAAATGAGAAGGCACCTCACGTACGCACCACCAGGTAGGCTGCCAACTGGTACTCGCTGGTATGCCCACGTTTTGTCATCATCGGTTGCCAACTCAAAAAGAAAGAAAATAATGTCCAGTAAAAAGAAAGAGAACAGAGATAGTTTTGACAGAAACACTTTGCTGTCCCCATAAACAAAGAGTGAAAATAAAGAAACCCAGTGATTTGCTGAGAACAGATTGTTCAGAGCAACAATAAAATTGAGATGCAAACTCACTCAAAAGGACAAACTCTTTATTCACAACCAGTGAGTCCACTCAAAGTAAAAGCACTAAATGTCGCTAACCTTTATAAGGAAGGCCTTCCTTATAAAGGTTAGCGACATTTAGTGCTTTTACTTTGAGTGGACTCACTGGTTGTGAATAAAGAGTTTGTCCTTTTGAGTGAGTTTGCATCTCAATTTTATTGTTGCTCTGAACAATCTGTTCTCAGCAAATCACTGGGTTTCTTTATTTTCACTCTTTGTTTATGGGGACAGCAAAGTGTTTCTGTCAAAACTATCTCTGTTCTCTTTCTTTTTACTGGACATTATTTTCTTTCTTTTTGAGTTGGCAACCGATGATGACAAAACGTGGGCATACCAGCGAGTACCAGTTGGCAGCCTACCTGGTGGTGCGTACGTGAGGTGCCTTCTCATTTTTCACACTCTTTTCACGAATCACATCATTTCTTGTGAGAGCTGGGGTGATACACTTTCTGTGAGTTCATGAAGGGTTGCATTGCAGATGATCTTAAATTAACAATTAAAGAGGTGTAGGGCCAGTCAAAAATTTATTGACATATTGCCAGTGGTTGGAACACAGTTGCTCCTGCCACCAGTGGCTGGCCTTTGAACGATTATTTTGAATCCTCTTGATGCCAAGCTATTTTTGTTGTTATTAGATTTTGAGTGGAGGGCAGCTTGGCATTTCTTCCCTCTAAAGCTCCAATTTGAAATGGGGAAGCACAGATTTACCTCATAACATCCCTTAGGTTAGGATTAAAGACCCAGATGAGTATGGGATGTGATATATACGTTTTTTTCCTTGTCCTTTTAATTAAAGGTACAAGAAAATATAGTCCTTTTTTCAACGGTGGCTCCCCACAACGCAGCATTGATGAAATAAGTACCTCATTTAAAGGTACGCAGAATTTATAAAATATGAGAGGACCTTAGGGAAGTCTTCCGTTGTGAGTATAATGCACAATTCCTTATGAAATTCTGCCTCATTTACAGGTATTTCCTTGTTTTTATCCATAACTGGAAGTAGGTTCCAGGCCTAACCAAAGGTCAAGGAATCAACCAAATTGTTCATCACCAAATAATGATGAAGAAATGAGTACCACATTTATATGTATGCAGACTCTATAAAATATGAGAAGTTCTGAGTGAGGTCTGCTTGTGTGAACTTGATACACCATTTCTGATGACATTTTTGTCTCATCCATAGGTATTTCCCTGTTTTATTTTAAAACTAGAAGAAGGTTCCAGACCTAGTCAAAGGTCAAGGAATCACCTAACAACTTATTAGGTATGATAGAAAATGTTTTATTCAGATTATGTGTTGTTTCAAAACATTGAAAATAATTTGTGAAGTTTGGAAGGCATTATTCTGTGAAATCAAGATACTGTAGGATTATAATATAAAAAAGTGTAGACAATGAATGTATTTTTTCTTGTTGATGAACGTTAACTAAAGGTATACACACTCTAATTTGACATAACCTGAGATAGCAGCATTTCTTGTTGATGAGAGAGAGAACTCTTTTAACAATAAATATTGTTTATGTTAAGTCAAATATTATTTGAAACTTGATATAACTTGTGATATCAGTATATTTATATGCTAGAAGCTAACATCTGTTAAAAGAGTTTCAGAAAAGTCTGCCCTGAAGAAGGTGGTCTAAGCAAGTTACGCTGAAAGGCTGCATCGACTTTTTAATTGCAGTTCTCTTTATTATTGTTATTTTTTTACATGATGGAGATTTTTCAACACTATGGTGCCGATCCGTTAAAAAAAATTACCGTCCGACTAGTATCCGTATTTTTTTACGTACGAATCGTACAAGTCCCGCACAAACGGCGAAGTACGATTCGTAAGTGAAAAATACATAGGAATCACTGCGGGAAAAGTCTACGAGACGTCCCCGGACAGTTTTACATACAAATCGTAAAACTGAAGTCCGAGCGCGCAAGTACGATCCGTACCGCCCGTCCAAAAACACAAGCACATGGAAAAGGCCCCGTACGGAGCGAACGCCGTACCACTCGTATCCAGGTAAACTTGTGCCCGGGATACGAGTCGTACAGCCCCCCCTCTTCCCCCATATGTCTGCACCGTACCCCCCCATGTCCGCACTCTACACCAGCCCCATACGTGTACGCACCATACCCCACCACCGTACCCCTGCCCCGTACATGTACGCACCATACCCTACCACCGTACCCCAGCCCCTTACTTGTACGCACCGTACCCCACCACCGTACCCCAGGCCCGGACTTGGATGCACCGTACCCCAGCACCCTACACCAGCGCCCCACCCCAGCCCCGTACCCCAACACCGTACCCCAGCACCGTACTTGTACGTACCGTACCCCACCACCAGGCTGGCACTTGGACACACCGTACCCTAGCGCCGTACAACATGCCCCTACTTGGACGTACCCCAGCCCCATACATGTACGCACCGTACCCAAACACCGTACCCCAGCACCGTACTTGGACGCACCGTACCCCAGCGCTGTACCCCATGCCCCTACTTGGACGCACCGTACCCCAGCGCCGTACCCCAGGCCCTGACTTGGACGCACCATACCCCAGCGCCCAACCCCGCCTCGTACCACAACACCGTACCCCAGCACCGTAACTGTACCGCACCGTACCGCACCACCGTACCCCAAGCCCGTACTTGGACGCACCATACCCCAGCGCCGTACAACATGCCCCTACTTGGACGCACCGTACCCCAGCACCGTACCCCAGCCCCGTACTTGGATGCACCATACCCCACCACCGTACCCCAGCATCGCGTATGAACGAACAGTACAACAACATTGCATATGTGAGCACTGTACAACAACATCGCGTATGTACACACCTTACATGCGCTAAAACTACTCGTACAGAACCAGGACACTGTAAAACAACACAAGGAGGGTCAATTCGCCTTGCACAATACCACAAAACACGTCAAACACCCTGGAGAACATTTCAATCAGTCCCCTGCAACATACCCATCCACAAGTGAACATTGATGTGAATGCTAGGCACATACAACTACCTGGAGGAACTGTGGCAAATTGAATATGTATGAAACATGGATGTCGCATTAAACAGCATTAACATTGTCTCTCTCACACACACAGGGCAACGTCATGGATCTCCCCCAACAATGGGGGGGAAGAACCACAGTCCCAGGCTCGGGAGGAACCTGATCCCACCGGCAGCGACACCTCACAACACTCCGCGGATGACCCCAACCCACCTGGCCCCTCTGGTGTCCAAGCCCCTGCAGCACCTGCTTCAGGTACATCTGTGCCAACCACCACCCCCATTCCTGCCACATCCCAGGAGACACCCAGGAGCCCTGCCCACACTGAACAACTGAGCCAGTCTGACCTGGAGGGACAAGGTTCGCTGGGCACCCAGGAGGGGGCAGCCAACACCGACACTACCATCCCTCAGGGGTCCCGTAGACACGATGTGCCCACAACGGCAGGCCAGGCTCGTGTGGGCAGGGGTGGTGGGAGTGGAGGCAGGCGGAGGCGAGAACCTGACCAGACAGCTACACGTCACACGTCCGCAACATCATGGAGGCATACCGGCGTGACACCAGGGCCATCAGTCAGGTAGTGGCGACCCTCACAGACATTAAGAATCAGCAGGCCGAGCAACACGCCAGTCAACAACAACAGCAAGGACGGATGGAGGCAAGACTGGCTGAGCTCCTGGCGGTGCAAAAGGACATAAGCCATTCACTCCGTCGGATCGCCGACAACATGGGCAACCCTCCCTGTGACACCAGGCGCAGACCAGCACCAGCCACAGGGAGGGAGGAGGAGGAGGAGGATTCATCCGACGGAACGTCCCAAACATCGTCAAGGCCTGCATCTGAGGGTCCCCGGAGGAAGGTGGGTCGTCCACGGAAAAGACCGTGAGAGGCAGCGGACCATCCACATCTCCCAGGTCACCTGGCCTGGCACCTGGCCTTCATGCGCAACAGCAGCACATCATTCACTGACATTCTCTGCCACATGGACTTGCTGGTCACAGTCTGACCAATGATGACCAACACTGTGGTCTGGACTCTGATGACTTCAAATGCCAAGGATACCATCTCCCCCTGTGAACTTTGGATTCTATGCACCCGGTAGAGCACCTTATTTTATCTACCAAAACACGCACCCCACCGAGAATAAAACTATTTTGTTTCATGAGATGTTGCTGTCATTTTGCATTAGTCCACAACATACGTGTGTGTAAATGTCAAACTATGCCTGAGTGCCTGAGTGTTGAACTAACTCCAACCATCCATACCCTGGGATCTGAGTCCGGTACAGGACACACATGGATCACAATGTATCATCCGATACAGCCTGGGTGCACAATACTCACCTGTGATGGCCTCAAGCTGCTGAGGGGGGACTTGAAATACTGTGCGGACACACCAATCAGGAAGAGGATCATGTAGGCCTAGAGGTCATGGCTCATGTGGAGGTTCCCGGGGAGGGAGTCCCAGGTATGTTTGTCCAGGCGTGAGAACCATCTCCTTCATGCTGGAGTGTTGTGGATGTGAAGAATGGTGGCCAGGCCAAGTTCGGATGCTTTGAGTTGGGCCAACGCGGTCTTGGATGACAGACGTACAAGGTTGATTTTGGGGTCTGGGGTTGTTGACTGCCTCCTGAGTGTGTGTGAGGAGTGTGAAGGTCATCCTGCAGCACACAGTGATCCCTTGCAGCTATCTCAGGTGGACGGTGATGTGGATGGGGTGCGGGATGTTGAAGCTGAGCTGTGCAGATGCACCCTGGATGTGGACAAGTTTCCCGTGAGTTTGGATGTACTTGCTCCGTAGAGGGCGGGGCAGTAGTTGACACAGCTGGTGTCGTGGACCTGGGGGATGGTCTGTCTTTCCTTGGAGTGGATCTATCTGAGGATCATGTGCATCATGCAGAGGGTGTTGCAGCATGAGGTACAGATGCTGGTGATTTGCATGCCAAATGTGAGTGACAAATCCATGATGCACACCATCTTGTGTGCGTGGCCACTGGGTGCTGGTGTAGGGCCCCTGCGGGTGGGACACAAGGAGTTGAGCCAGCTGTAAGGGGACAATCCTCAGATGCTTACCTCAGTCCTGTACAAGTCCAGCCTCAGGTGGCTGATGTTCAGCCATTCATCCACGGACCTCATGCCTTCTTGAATGTTGGAACTGGCAATGGCTGGGTCTTTGGTGAGGGTGAGGAGCACCTGGGTGTCAATGGCATATGACATGATGATGATGTTGTGTGCGCATGTGATGGTGGAGAGGGGGGTCCTGGACACATTGAAGATTGACACGCTGAGAGATGATCCCTGGGCCATGTGCCAGATGACGCCACTATACCACATGCTGAACTTATGAGTCCCACTCCCATGGCCTTGCTGGTGGACGAAGCCGGTGTGGAGCAGGAGGGACATGATCTGGTTGGTGTGACAGGGCCTGGAAGGTGAGGCAGCGCTGTGTAGGCAGTTGGAGTTGCACACTCAGCATGCAAAGGTGTCATGTGTGCACTTAGGGTATGCCTGAGAGCAGCCGGTTGAGTTTCGGATAGACATTGCTTGGATGGTGGCTACAACATCAGATTGTAGTGTGATGTGGGTCATGCAAGGACATGAGGGTCATGCAATGTGCACGTTGCATGTGCTGAAAGTCCTGCCTTTGGCACTGCGTGGACCCAACAGTGGCACAGACAAGATGATGACAGCCAAATGAATGGGTGGAGGGAGACAGGAAGGAGCATCTTTGAGGCGTGTGTGTTGCCGAATCCTGCCACTTTGTGGGCCCTTGCTGCAGGGGCCGCAGCAGCAGGCGGCATGTCCTTGAAACTATGCCAAAAGTAGCACACAAAGACAAGGATGTCAGAAAGGACAACTGCAACAGGCGTATGTAAAGGAAGGAGTGTCCGGTTACCCATGAAACACCCAGAGAAAATGGATGCACAATCACCAAAGATGACTGACACAGGATCAGGAAACAGAAGGCCGAGCGGCGCACAGGAGACACACCCTCAGCATGCGTTGATGGCCCGTCGTGGGGACCAATATGGCCAAATACATACACAACCATGGAATTCAGGCACAATCGAGATTCTAACCCATGAAGAACTGCATGCATGTAGCCAAACTACACATAGACTCATATGCACAATCTTTGACAACTATGCCAGAGATGACGCATGCAAAGTGGCAAGAGACCTGCATTGACAGAGATGAGGCACCTTGGAGGGTGAGGAACCCCTTTATTACTCATGCCCACACTAAGGGAAAAGCATCAATATGAACAGACACACAGGTCATTTCGCAGAACATGTGGGACCTACACTGGACACCCCCTTCACAACACAGATGTAGTAAATCCAAATGGCCTGGCACACAAGTTAAGGGGATGAGCCAAAAACCCCCTTCTGCACACGGAGAGGCTGCAATTTCCTATTGAGCCTGTTATGGGGATGTCCCATACCATGTCCACCCGTAGCATCCCGCATGTTTCTGAGGGAAGTTATACACACATTGATGCCTTCATCAGAATCCACAAACCATTAGAAATGACTGTTACGAAGGTTGACTATCAATTCATGGGAGTCATGCTACATGTCATGTGCCCCATGGTGAGTCGACATGTATGCATGGTAACCCAACATGCACAGGAGCAGTTCCCACACATTCCAAACACCTAACAACCCCAAAATGTCTTGCTGCAATCCTCACCCAAAATGACTTTTCCACATGTCCAGGCATGGAATGCTGATTCAACACACGTTGCAATACTCATGAGGAATAGCAGGAGGCCAACGATGACACGACCAGACAACATGCGCAAGAACCTGTGGATGACAGACACACAAGCAGTCAGCTAAAAGATTGTTATCCGCATACATGGTCATTTACTCTACAGGAATAATGTTGTCACCATGTGATTAGAAAAATTAGGGTCACAGCTAAAATGAGTGAAATGAGATCATCACTCGAGTGACACATCAGAACACACATCTAAGTCACTTAGCATACAGTCAGCTGGACACACACATTGAAACACATGCCACACAAGGCTCCAAGCGTGCACACTCAGACCCAGTGACTCACCATTATGAGAAGAAGTTGCGTATGAGCTTACTCCGGATATCCTCCTCCTCCTCCTCCTCCTCACTTGCCTCGTGACCAAGCCCTTCATTCTCCACGGGTGGATGTTCCTGCTCATGCTGCTCCAGGATGAGTGGCACTGCCTTCTCCACTGCCATGTTGTGCAGCATGCAGCACACGAGGAAGATTTTGCAGACCTTCACCGGTGCATATGGGAGGGACCCGCCTGTCTTGTAAAGGCACCGGAATCGGCTCTTCAGGAGGCCAAACGTCCTCTCAATCACTCGCCTGGTCTGTCCGTGTGCATCGTTGTAACGGTGATCTGCAGCTGATCTTGGGTTGCGGAGAGGCGTCATCAGCCATGGCATGTTGGGATAGCCAGAGTCCCCTACATGGAAACATCATGTAAAAAAGTGGGTCAGGAGATGCCGTAAGATACAAAGATACTGCAAAACACAGGACAAACAGAGTATACCCACCAACAAGACATGCTCGTTCGTTGTGCAGCCGCAGCATCATTTGTGGCACCCTGCTATGCCTCATGATATAGGCATCGTGTGCTGACCCTGGAAAATGTGCACAGACATGGGAAATCAGCATGTTAGCAAGACACACCACAAGGGCATTCATAGAGTGGTAATGTTTTCGGTTGCGATAGGTGACCTCCTGTGCCTGTGGTGGTACAAAAGCCAGATGTGTCCCATCAATGGACCCAATGACATGGGGCATCCCTCCCAGGGCATAGAAATCACCCTTGACACCTGTCAACTCCTCAGGAGTCGGAAAATGGATGAATTCATCCAGGTGCTCCAAGATGGCAGCCAAAACATCACGCAGGACACGGCTAAACATCGTCTGGGACATGCTACCAACATCAGCTATGGTGAATTGAAACGTACCTGTAGCAAATAAATGTAGGGCTGCCATCACCTTCATCTTGGGGGTCAGCGCAGTAGGATAACTGTGTCGCGGTTGGAGGTGTGGTGCCAGCCTGTTTGTCAGGTCCTCAATCAACTGTTGGGTGAATCTGTAACGGCGTATGCAGTCACGTTCCCTCATGGCACCCAAGTCTGGCATTGGTCTGGGGACAGGTGGTGCCCTGCACAAATTTGGAATGAATAACGAAGAGTGAGAACATAACAACATCAATGTCAATGAACTGAGCACATGCTCAACTGCTAATACACATCTGCTAAATACAGAGTCTGGTCTGTGCAATACATCCAGGACACGTATGCCAGCCAGGTGATACTCCTACGAAAAGCCAGCTACACCCGTTGATTGTCAAGTCTACATGACATGCCCTGAAACGAGCTGTGGGCCAGTGTCAGTGAATAGCCAGAGACATCACAAGAGTGACATACATCCACATCTCAGCATTTCAAGGATGTCATCTCATACAGACAGCTGACGGCAAGCTAGACGCACAGATCACATGGAATGTCAAATGTACTGATCACACACATTGTGATGAAGGGGTACACGTGAAAACAGAAAACACAGACATTGAGACGATGCAGATATGTCCTCATGTCAAAATATCAAGTTAGATGCATACAGACACACGTTACGTGGAAATCCACATGTGGCATGGTGTGCGTAGATGTGTGCCATTCCCATCTACACACAGACACATGTTGGATACAGCAACAGCAGATGCC
The DNA here is from genome assembly GCF_964204655.1 of Triturus cristatus. Taxonomy (NCBI): domain Eukaryota; kingdom Metazoa; phylum Chordata; class Amphibia; order Caudata; family Salamandridae; genus Triturus; species Triturus cristatus. The sequence continues at coordinate 951,915,132 of NC_140583.1, read as the reverse complement.
GTTGACGGAACACCAACAGCAAGCTCATGGAAACACGTGACACACACATGACATAGTCACATCATTGCACGCTGGTCGTTAAATGTCAGTTGTTAGTGTCCCTGTCCCTGGCATCAGGGAACAGTTGCGGGTGGTGGTGACTGTGCCATAACAGTGATGCTGTGCTTGACACGTTTGTACTACATGCACACATGTGCACAGTGTGAAGGGGAAGTGTGCCACATAGTGCCCCATCACACATGACATGTGTACACAGGTCATCACACATCAATTGTTCAAATACATGAGGAGACATGTGCAATATCACTGCCTGAAACACCTAGGCCCTGCACATGAAGGACAGCAATGACAATGACTTGATGTACATCCTTGTGCGTGTCTGAGACCTCCATTCCTTTCGTGTGCGCATCCCCTCAACAGTGTAAGCCTGTGAAACGCACCGTACACATACTCTGAGGGCGTGTGTACGGTCCGTATCACTAGAGTTGTGTGGCCGTAGGAGCACGTGTGGTACGGACAGTACAACTACGGTCCGTATCACTATCGTTGTGGTGCCGTAGGAGCACTCGTGGTATGGACCGTACACACGTACATGTACTACCAGTGCCTACACGTACGTACGTGTAGGCACTGGTAGTACACGTACCCGTACGTGTACTACCAGTGCGTACATGTACGTGTAGGCACTGGTAGTACACGTACGTGTAGGCACTGGTAGTACACGTACCCGTACGTGTACCTCCAGTGCCTACACATATGTGTAGGCACTGGTAGGTACGTGTAGGCACTGGTAGTACACGTACGTGTAGGCACTGGTAGTACACGTACCCGTATGTGTACTACCAGTGCCTACACATATGTGTAGGCACTGTTAGTACACATACGTGTAGGCACTGGTAGTACACATACCCGTACGTGTACTACCAGTGCCTACACGTACGTGTAGGCACTGGTAGTACACGTACGTGTAGGCACTGGTACTGGTAGTACACGTACGTGTAGGCACTGGTAATACACGTACGTGTAGGCACTGGTAGTACACGTACGGGTACGTGTACTACCAGTGTGTACACATACGGGTACGTGTACTACCAGTGCCTACACGTACGTGTAGGCACGGGTAGTACACGTACCCGTACGTGTACTACCAGTGCGTACATGTACGTGTCAAAGGCACTGTGCAACTAGTGCCGTAGGGGTACTTGTGAAACGCACCGTACCTGTGTGTGGATTTGAAAATTACATAGGGGACACATAAGGGACAAGTATTAGGCACTAAATGCATGCTGGTTGTCATGGATACAGAGTTTTCAGTTCAAATGTTTCCATCAGGTGGCCTGGAAAAGTCAGTTGGCCACAAAATACAATGTTGCAAAGTGGTTGTTGACTTGACATGATGCTCAAAATTTGAATGATGCAAAAGCTGTCACTGGTGTATGTGGAAAGGGATTGGAGTAAACGTAAGATGCGAATGAATCTGACCAATCACTATGTACTCCTCAAAATGAATGCCCCTCAGCAAGACCGATATAAGTCAGCCAGAACCCATGAGAGGGCACTTGCCTGCACATCTTTCCTGTCGACAACACTGCTGCTGTCTGTGCTTCCTCTGGCACCATGTCAAGGTCTGTGGAGAGGGCCCAGCCATTCACCCAGGAGGAGAATGAGGCATTGCTGGATGTCATCCTCCCACAGTACTGGTAGTACACGTACGTGTAGGCACTGGTAGTACACGTACCCGTACGTGTACTACCAGTGCCTACACGTACGTGTAGGCACTGGTAGTACACATACGTGTAGGCACTGGTAGTACACGTACCCGTACGTGTACTACCAGTGCCTACACATATGTGTAGGCACTGGTAGTACACCTACATGTAGGCACTGGTAGTACACGTACGTGTAGGCATTGGTAGTACACGTACCCATATGTGTACTACCAGTGCCTACACGTATGTGTAGGCACTGGTAGTACACATACGTATAGGCACTGGTAGTACACGTACCCGTACGTGTACTACCAGTGCCTACACGTACGTGTACTACCAGTGCCTACACGTACGTGTACTACCAGTACCAGTGCCTACCCGTAGGTGTACTATCAGTGCCTACACGTACGTGTAGGCACTGGTAGTACACGTACGTGTAAGCACTGGTACTGGTAGTACACGTACGTGTAGGCACTGGTAGTACACGTACGTGCAGGCACTGGTAGTAGACGTACGGGTACATGTACTACCAGTGTGTACACGTACGGGTACGTGTACTACCAGTGCCTACACGTACGTGTAGGCACTGGTAGTACACGTACCCGCACGTGTACTACACGTACCTGTACGTGTACTACCAGTGCGTACACGTACGTGTCAAAGGCACTGTGCAACTGGTGCCGTAGGGGTACGTGCGAAACGCACCGTACCTGTGTGTGGATTTGAAAATTACATAGGGGACACATAAGGGACAAGTATTAGGCACTAAATGCATGCTGGTTGTCATGGATACAGAGTTTTCAGTTCAAATATTTCCATCAGGTGGCCTGGAAAAGTCAGTTGGCCACAAAATACAATGTTGCAAAGTGGTTGTTGACTTGACATAATGCTCAAAATTTGAACGATGCAAAAGCTGTCACTGGTGTATGTGGAAAGGGATTGGAGTAAACGTAAGATGCGAATGAATCTGACCAATCACTATGTACTCCTCAAAATGAATGCCCCTCAGCAAGACAGATATAAGTCAGCCAGAACCCATGAGAGGGCACATGCCTGCACCTCTTTCCTGTCGACAACACTGCTGCTGTCTGTGCTTCCTCTGGCACCATGTCAAGGTCTGTGGAGAGGGCCCAGCCATTCACCCAGGAGGAGAATGAGGCATTGCTGGATGTCATCCTCCCACAGTACCCCAGCCTGTATGGGAGACCAGGGGAGCAGGTGAGTGCTGACTCCACTAGCTTTAACTGTGCACCTTTTTTGTGACTGTCACTTCTGGCATTGTGTTCAGGTGTGACAGACATGCTATGTTGTTTAGAGTGGGTCCCAGGCTGGGGAATGGCTTATGTCTCCCATGCAGAGCAGGATGTAGTTCATGTGTGCACTCCTCACTTGCATTGTGCTTACTGTGACATTCACTGCATAGTGCATGACACATTCAGCCTGGCTAATCCTTTGTGGCATTTTTTGTCTATAGTCCTGAGGTGATTCAGTGGTCCCCCCGGTGTGACAGGTGACTGTACCCACAGATGTGTGTGAGTTGAGTGGAGCTGTGGTGAGAGTGTCCAAGTGATGGGTACGCCCCCTGGACATTGATGTGTGTGAATGCTCCTTGTCATGTGGGTGAGTGTCTATGTGAAGTGTTGCACCACAGCTGCATGGAGGAGGCAATAGCTCTACCCATCTGATGTGAGAAGTAAGCCGTGCTGTGTGTCTGAGTTGCTGAGGTAGACCCATACCTGTGAAACCCCACAGGCAAGTGTCACATGTGCAGAGTGAGGTTTGTATCCGCTGTTGCCAATGGCATGTGATTGATCTGTGCCTGTGTGTGTCTGTGTACTCTGCTGAGGTTGCGTCAGTGGCCTGAGGCATGTAACTGCTTGGAGGTGTTGTCCATCAGTCTTGTGTTGCTTGTGATGCACAGTGTGTGCCATGTTCATGGAGTGTGTCGCACCCCTCATGCCACCTGTGTACTTTATATGCCATTTAGTGCATTGGGGCTCCACAGAGGCCAATGTCCATATGACTAAGATGCTATTCCTTGGTAGCATCCTATGCCCTGTTCAACATATCAAAGATGTTCAAATGTGTGTCTCTCTGACATGGAGCAGGTGTAGTGATATTGTCTCACTTTGTCATCCTCACAGGTAACTGCCTACGCGAAGGGGGAGATCTGGAAGCGGGCCGTCAGGGCCGTGAGATCGGTGGAGGGTCGCAGTCAGCGCCTAGCACAAGTAAGAAAACGGTGGCAGAACATCCAGTGCTGGACCCGGAGGATCGCCCGGGTCCTGCTGAGGGACTCACCTCCACGCCCCCACGGCGGGCGCCGACGCCTGACCCACCAGATGAAGCGTGTCCTGGCGGTGGTCTTCCCTGACATGGATAGGCGGTTACAGGAGATACAGCAGCAAGGAGGGGGTAGGTACATGTGTGTTTGTTGTGTTTCACCAGCTTTTGGAAGTGCTCAGTCGCCTGGATACACTGACAGGGTTTATATGTGCAGTGCATATCCTTTTCCCCCAAGTCAACCGGCGCTGTTCTTCCTCCCTTCCCCTCCTTGACATGTGTTCCCTGGTCTGTGTGTAATCACTATTGCACATGGTCATCTAGGCTGCCAGTTAATCCAAGTGCACATTGCTTTCTGTATCATGTGTGGGGGTGGTCTGTGACATGTGTTGGTACCTTGCCTGTGCCCTGTCCTGTTCAGTCATTTGGGGGTCCATATTTGTTGGCACTGATGCTGAGTCTCAACATAGGAGTGTGAGGTTTCAAATTAACAGACTTGCAGCATGCATGACCGATTTTGTGGCCTCAGACATGATGTGCATGAGTGGGAGATATGCATAGTGCTGGGACGGTTGCTCATGTTACAGTCAGATCATTCCAGGACCATGAAGCAGTGTGCCCACTACAGTCCCTTGAGACACCCTTGCCTTGGAATCATGTGTGTCATCCAACACGGTGCCCATTCTCTGTGTGTTCAGCATAGGTTGGCCTCTGTGGCATTGTTCCCTGGCCTCATTTGTATTTATCTAAAGTGTGCTACATGTGTCCACTGGACAGGGTGACCCCATTTGGCTTGTGCATCCTCACACTGGGAAGTGCCTGTGTGTCTATGTACAACTATCTGTTGATGGTTGTTTGTCACAAATATGTGTTGGCAGCCTCACGAGGTGATGTGGAGTACATTTAGGAATTCTTGATGCACATTTTATTAAACCCAGATTAAGAGGTGTAACTTCTTGATCTGTCTCAATCACATTGTCTCAGGTATGGTGGGTTTGTGCGGGCAAGGCCTACATGTCCAAACCTTATGTCTCCTTCCCAGGTCTGACCTGTGTGTGATAATTGTCTGGACAGACACTGAACATGCAGTGACCCAGTCATGTTGTGCAGGGTTTAATGTTTGTGCTTTGCAGCATGTGTCAACAGTTAAAATACATGATTCCTGCTCATCCATTTTTGGCACCAGTGTGTGGTCCAGATGCTACGTAGTTTGGTCTTTGTGTGCTGACATCTGTGTGGACATTCTGGCTTGCCATGAGGGTGTCTCCCCACTGCAGGTATGCCTTTTTCCAACACAATTGCAGGCCCATTAGCTTATGCATTGTCCTGTGTTCGGACATGTGTGCCACTCCACATGACAGGCAGTGTATCAGATGTGTTGCCAACTGTGTCATCATGGTACGGATGGCCATGTGACAGGTGGCATGATTCAAGTTGTTAGTCAAGAAGTCTTGTACCTTGGCACTCACTACACTTGTCAACATGTCTTAATTTTTTCAATGCTTGACTTTGATGTTTTGTTGTGAAGGACAATATTGTGCCTGCATGACAGATGTCTCCCAAGGAAGTGCACAAGAAACCACCTTTACACTTTCAGGGGACACGCTGGCACATTTTAAAGAAAGGCACAGTTCCAATAACACTTTTTTTCAGATTATACATATACATGTTCCCACAGTGTGGTGGCATTTGGGTAAGTCCTTGGTTGTTGCTGATACCAACTTACGAGTGTCAAGTCATCCATGCCGCCGTGGTGCCATGTATATGTACTTACTGAAACCCCATTTCTTTCTAACAATGGCTTATTTGAATAAGGCTGGCAGCTCATACAATGACTGTGTAAATGTAGTTTGCGTGCACCTCCTTGTGTGACTTCTTTTATACAGGCACATGTGTGTTCTGTTCACAAATTGGCACATTCACACATTCTAAACATGTAGATTGTGTAAAGTGTTGTGATTCCCAAGGGATCACAATGTATTTCGTTTGGGTTTCAAAAGTACTCACAGGTCTCTGAGTGTGGGGACACCTTCAGCATTGAGGTCTGTTATTTAGCCTTGGGTGCACCCATACTGTTTTGTTCACAGTAAACAAGAGGTGGCCTGCCTTCATAGTATTGCTGTGCTCAACTGTTCCCAGACACTAGCTTCTCAGTATAATTCGATATCAAGTTATTTGCTGTTGTGTCCTATTTTTCCTTGTTTCCATGTGGCATGGTGGGTCAACCAACTGGGTAGTGCAGGGCTTACATATGTGCGGAGTAATCTAGATGTTACTCATGATGCATTTCTGTTAGACGGCGACCTCAGAGGAGCCCGGAAGGGGGTCCTGACTTCCCTGAGTCCCACCCGTGTAGTATTGTAGCCGGGCACTGGCGAGAGATTCCCCAGGGGGAGGAATCTCGCAACTAGGATCGTACTTCTGGCACCACACGACACAGAGAGACCACACGGGGTATTCTCAGAAAACAAGCTTTATCAAATAGGTATCACTGCAAATATGTACACGGCGAGCACGGGCTCAAGAGTCTCGGAAAGGTAGGGGGTAGCGGGACTGTCTCTGGTAACGGTTCACAGCAGGGACGTATCCGGCGCACAGCTCACAATCCTCGAGCTGGGGGATACGTGGTCGGAGTCGGGGTCCGGCGGGACCGTGAGAGTCTGGGGGAGCCGCGAGTCACTCAGCGGGCTCAGGTACAGGTTCGGAGGTCTTACGATCTTCCAGGAGCCGCGAGTCACTCAGCAGGGCTCAGGTACAAGTTCGGAGGTCTTACGATCTTCAGGGAGCCGCGAGTCACTCAGCAGGGCTCAGGTACAAGTTCGGCGGTCTTACGATCTTCAGGGAGCCGCGAGTCACTCAGCAGGGCTCAGGTACAAAGTCGGAGGTCTTACGATCTTCAGGGAGCCGCGAGTCACTCAGCAGGGCTCAGGTACGAGTTCAAGTTCCAGGAGCCGCGATCACGTCAGCAGGCTCTCGTTGTTCCAGCGTCGAATCTGACGGACAGTCTCAGAGCACCCCTTGTTATAGGTCGACCCCGCTTTGATGTCCGGAGTCTGCGCAGGCAGGGGTCTTGTCACCTGGGGGCCGCTTGTCGGGGTTTCCTGCTATTGTCTTTTGATCCTTTCAGGGCCGGGTCGGGAGGAGTCCCAGACACCCAGCAGGCATGGAGCCAGCCCGCAGGGAGGCCGGAGGGCCGATCGAAACCCATCGTCCCAGGGGAGTTCAGAGGTGCGATAGAAACTGCTCCTCCCTCTCTCATCCCCTGGAAGCGTGATGTCCTCCAGCCGGAGTGGCGCCTCGAGGCCCGGGTCGCGCTGGAGCCGGGCGGCCATCTTGTTGCATGGAGTGGGCACGCGGGCCCGGGGTGGCCGAAAGGAGAGAGGCCATGGACGGGGATGTCCGGGGTTGGTGCAGGTGTCCTGGTGGGAAAGGTCGGCTGGGCCGCGTGCTTGGGCTGCAGGCACCAGGTTTCGGTGGTGCGGGGGCACGGAGGGCCATTCTACGAGGCCGGGTCCAACACGCGTCCCCCCCAGCTGAAAGCCGGAGAGAACTGCCCATCACCTTGGGGGGTTCTCTTCGCTGAGGCGGAAGAACCGGGAGAGGCCGTCAGCGTTGGCGTGGTCCGTACCAGGGCGGTGTTCTACGGTGAAGTCCATTCCCTGGAGGGAGATTGACCACCGCAGTAGCTTGGGGTTTTCTCCTCGCATCTGCATGAGCCATCGCAAGGGCCGATGGTCAGTTTGGACCCTGAAATGAGTGCCGAACAGGTAGGGTCGTAGTTTTTTGAGGGCCCAGACCACGGCAAAGGCTTCGCGCTCTATGGTGCTCCACTTCTGTTCTTGGGGTAGCAGCCGCCGACTGAGGAAGGCGACGGGCTGGTCTAGGCCTTGATCATTCACTTGGGACAGGACGGCCCCAATGCCATGCTCGGAGGCATCGGTCTGGACTATGAACTCCTTGGTGTAGTCGGGAGCCTGGAGGACGGGGGCAGTGCACATGGCCTTTTTTAGAGCATCGAAAGCTTCCTGGCAGGCAGCCGTCCATTGCACCTTCTTTGGCTGTTTTTTAGACGTGAGTTCAGTGAGAGGGCCGACCAGGCTGCCATACCCCCGAATGAATCGGCGGTAGTAGCCCGTGAGTCCCAGAAAGGCTCGGACTTCCGTTTGGGTGATGGGTGGGTCCCAGGCCAGGTTGGCGTCGATCTTTGGCTGTGGAGGGGCGACCTGGCCACTCCCGACTTGGTGCCCCAGGTAGACTACGGATCCTTGCCCGATCTGGCACTTGCTGGCTTTTACGGTGAGGCCTGCCTGGCGCAGGGCGGTTAGCACTCTCCGGAGGTGCTGGAGGTGCTCACTCCACTCTGAACTGAAGACAGCGATGTCGTCCAGATAGGCCGCGCTGAACTGTTCTAGCCCGGCCAGGACCCTATTTACCAGTCTCTGGAAAGTGGCCGGGGCATTTTTCATCCCGAAGGGCATCACGTGGAAGCGGTAGTGCCCATCGGGGGTGGAGAAAGCAGACCGCTCTTTGGCCCCTTCGGTGAGCGCAATCTGCCAGTAGCCGCAGGTGAGGTCGAAAGTGCTGAGGAACCGGGCGGCCCCTAGTCGGTCAATGAGCTCGTCGGCTCGTGGAATGGGGTGGGCATCGGCTCGGGTAACGTCATTGAGCCCCCGGTAATCCACGCAGAACCGGAGCTCGGGGGCGACACCGGGGGCTGCTGCCTTCGGAACCAGGACCACGGGGCTGGCCCAGGGACTGTCAGAGGGCTCGATCACCCCCAGGGTCAACATCTTCGAGACTTCAGCTTGAATGCAGGACCGGACCCGGTCAGGAACCCGGTAGGCTCGGTGTCTCACCGGCGGGCTGTCCCCGGTGTCCACATCGTGAACACACCAGTTGGTGACCCGGGGGGTCAGGGAGAAGAGGTCGGAAAATTGTCTGAGGAGCTGGCGGCAGTCCGCTTGTTGCTGGGCAGTGAGGGCTGGGGAGAGGTTCACTCCCTCCACGGAGCCATCCTGCTCCTTGACACACAGGAGGTCCGGGAGGGGATCCGACTCATCTTCGGCCCCGTCATCGGTGGCCAGCAGGAGGCTCAGTTCTGTCCGCACGAAGTGAGGCTTGAGGCGGTTCACGTGCAGGACCCGGAGGGGATCCCGAGGCGACTGGATGTCCACCAAGTAGGTGACTTGACTCTTCCTCTCAACCACTTTGTAGGGCCCAGTCCATCGGTCCTGGAGGGCGCCAGGCTTCACGGGGGCCATGACCCACACCTGCTGGCCCGGCTGGAACTCGACCAGAGTAGCATTCTGGTCGTACCAGCGCTTCATTTCTTCTTGACTCGCCTCCAGGTTGGCCTCGGCCAGTTCTCGGAGCCTCCTGGTCTGGTTCCGGAGGGCCAGGACATATTGGAACACATCTCGGGGGGTGGTCTGGGGTGCTGCCTCCCACCCTTCCTTAACCAAACTGAGGGGACCTCGGACGGGGTGCCCATAGAGTAATTCAAACGGGCTGAACCCTAAGGACTTCTGGGGGACCTCCCGGTAAGCGAACAAGAGGCAGGGGAGCAGGACGTCCCACTTACGCCGGAGGGGCTCTTCTAGGCCAGCGATCATCCCCTTCAAAGTCCTATTAAACCTCTCTACTAGGCCGTTCCCTTGGGGATGGTACGGGGTGGTGAACTTATAGGACACCCCACATTGTTGCCACAGGGACGTCATATACCTTGATATAAAATTAGTGCCGCGATCGCTCACGACCTCGCGGGGGAAACCCACCCTGGAAAAGATCCCCATCAGGGCCCGGCCCACCACGGGGGCCGTAATGGTGCGCAGGGGAATAGCCTCTGGATAGCGGGTGGCGTGGTCTACTAGGACCAAGATGAAACGGTGACCTTGGGAGGTGGGGGGGTCCAGTGGCCCCACGATGTCGATTCCGACTCGTTCGAAGGGGGTACTGACGACCGGGAAGGGTTGGAGGGGAGCCTTGCGCTTCCCCCCACTCTTCCCACTGGCTTGGCACGTGGGGCAGGACTTGCAGTGTGCCTCTACCGCTGCTTTCATCTTAGGCCAATAAAAATGGGTCACGAGACGGCTGTAGGTCTTGTCCTGACCCAGGTGACCGGCGAGGGGGACATCGTGGGCTAAGCCCAGGAGGAAATCTCGGAAGCGGAGGGGTACCACCAGTACCCGACCGGATCCCAGCTCCACCGATTTCTGCTCACTATACAGGATGTTATTCTCCCAATAGATTCGGTGCGTTCCGGTCTGGTCACCTGCGGCTTGGCCCTCGGCCTGGCGCCGCAGCCCGATCAGGGAAGGACAGGTGGCTTGCTCCCGGCAAAATTCTTCCCTGGTGGGCCCGCCCTCGTGGCGCCAATGGGCCAACTCGGGTAGATCCCCCAACTCGGGGACCGGGGCGGGGTCGGATGGTGCGGGTTCGTCGCTGGCGACGGACCCTTCCGATGGGGGAACGGGAGGACCCTCGGCGGGGACGGTACGGGCTTCTTCGACCGGGGTGCCCTCGACTTCTCTCCGGGGAGTGAGTCGGGCTGTCATGGATCGGGTGGTGGCACACACCCACTCGGGGAGTCCCATCATTCCTAGGTGGGCTTTGCGCTCCACGTGCTTCCAGGGAGAACTCTCCAGGTCGTTCCCTAAGAGGCAGTCGACCGGCTGGGAGGTTCTTACGGCCACCTTGAGTTTACCTATCACCCCTCCCCACTCAAATGGCACCAGGGCTACCTGACACATACTTTCCCTATTGTCTGCGGATATTACGGGGCAAAAGACATTGGGGAGGATCTGCTCCTCGGGGACTAGGTGCCTGAGGACACCGGTGATACTGGCCCCGGTGTCCCGCAGGGCCTCTACCTGGTGGCCATTGATCTTGACGAGCTGCCCATATTTCTGTGTGTTGGACGGTAGGATGCTACCAGGGATCATTTCCCTATCTCCCAGGGATACTAGGGCCATAGCGGCGGGTTCCCACTCCTCGGCTTCCTCAACCTCCTCCCCCAGGGCTACGTTGGCTATCTGTCTCGCAGGGGTGACTTGGGTGGCCATGGGGCACTCTGGGTCATTGGCGTAGTGCCCGGGTTTCTGGCAACGAAAACATGTGACGGTCACCCGGTGTCCTCGTCTCCCCGGGGGCCCTGTTACTGGTGGGGGGGGCGCCGGGAAAGGTGGAGGTGGTGTCTTCGGGGGGCTAGGCTGGGACTCTCTCGGCCCTCCCTGGTTCCCTCCCCCTCTCTGGCGGGGTGGTCCCTGACTGGTTCGGGGGTACTCTCCTACCATGCCCCGGGAGACCCGGGTGTTGGTCCAGCGGTCGGCCTCCACAGCCAGCTTCCGGGGATCTGTGAGCTTGCTATCCAGCAGATGTTGACGTAGCTCTATGAAGCAGTTCGCAGCCAGATGTTCCCATAACATGAGATCAGTGAGTTCGGCAAGGGTGGTGACCTTGCTGCCCTTGACCCACCCATCGAAGGCCCGACTAAAAAAGTTTACATACTCCACCAAGGTGGTGCCCGGGATCTTCCTGCAGTCCCGGAACCGTTGGCGGTACATTTCTGGGGTGAGGCCGTATCTTGTGAGGAGAGCCTCTTTCATGTGGCTGTAGGAGGTCTGCAGGGAGAGGGGTAGGTCGAGCAGGGTGTCCCTTCCTTCGCTCAGAAACCGCCCCGACAACCCCGCCCCCCAGTCCTTCTGTGGAATCCGATGGGAGGTCATGGCGACCTAGTAGGCCCGAAACCATTGCTGAATGTCATCGTTTTTATAATATTCTTTGACCACATCCTTGGGGATGTGGACCTTCTGTTCCGCTGGGGGGGGCCGTCTCTCGGTTCCCCGAGGGCCTCCCGTCCTCATTTCGGGCCTTGAGCTCGAGTTCTTTTAAGCTGCGTTCGTGCTCCAGTTGGAGCTTCCTTCCTTCGTGCTCCCGTTGGAGCTTCTTTTCTTCCAGTTCGCCTTGTACGCGCATTTGCTCTACCGCTAGCTTTTTCTCCGCTAACTTCAATTCGCCCTCGATTTTGAGTTTGGCTAACTCGAGTTCATGACTGCGGCTTCTCTCTCTGTCCGCGAGTTCTTCCGGGGATAGGCCCCCGTCTGGTACAATGCCTCGCACCTGATTGTCGCTGCTTTCACTTGGAGGGGGTTCGGCTTCGTCGGGGCGCTCCCCCGTGCCTTCCGGGCGGGAGGCCCCGGTCTCCACCCAAGTTTTCAGTGCTTTCTGCAAGTCTTCCTTAGTGTTGAGGCCAGTGGTAGCGATTTTAAGTTCTTTGCAAAATTGCTTTAGCTCTTTGTGTGTGTATTCTTCTAGATGCTCCACCTGGAACACTCTGTTGGCGTTGGTTTCTGCGGAGCTCATGGCGCTTCCTTCTGCCATCTTTGTTGGTCGTGCGTCCGTTGTTCACTGTACGATCTCTAGGTGATGGGCCCGAATCCCGTCGCTTGCCACCAATGTTAGACGGCGACCTCAGAGGAGCCCGGAAGGGGGTCCTGACTTCCCTGAGTCCCACCCGTGTAGTATTGTAGCCGGGCACTGGCGAGAGATTCCCCAGGGGGAGGAATCTCGCAACTAGGATCGTACTTCTGGCACCACACGACACAGAGAGACCACACGGGGTATTCTCAGAAAACAAGCTTTATCAAATAGGTATCACTGCAAATATGTACACGGCGAGCACGGGCTCAAGAGTCTCGGAAAGGTAGGGGGTAGCGGGACTGTCTCTGGTAACGGTTCACAGCAGGGACGTATCCGGCGCACAGCTCACAATCCTCGAGCTGGGGGATACGTGGTCGGAGTCGGGGTCCGGCGGGACCGTGAGAGTCTGGGGGAGCCGCGAGTCACTCAGCGGGCTCAGGTACAGGTTCGGAGGTCTTACGATCTTCCAGGAGTCGCGAGTCACTCAGCAGGGCTCAGGTACAAGTTCGGAGGTCTTACGATCTTCAGGGAGCCGCGAGTCACTCAGCAGGGCTCAGGTACAAGTTCGGCGGTCTTACGATCTTCAGGGAGCCGCGAGTCACTCAGCAGGGCTCAGGTACAAAGTCGGAGGTCTTACGATCTTCAGGGAGCCGCGAGTCACTCAGCAGGGCTCAGGTACGAGTTCAAGTTCCAGGAGCCGCGACCACGTCAGCAGGCTCTCGTTGTTCCAGCGTCGAATCTGCCGGACAGTCTCAGAGCACCCCTTGTTATAGGTCGACCCCGCTTTGATGTCCGGAGTCTGCGCAGGCAGGGGTCTTGTCACCTGGGGGCCGCTTGTCGGGGTTTCCTGCTATTGTCTTTTGATCCTTTCAGGGCCGGGTCGGGAGGAGTCCCAGACACCCAGCAGGCACGGAGCCAGCCCGCAGGGAGGCCGGAGGGCCGATCGAAACCCATCGTCCCAGGGGAGTTCAGAGGTGCGATAGAAACTGCTCCTCCCTCTCTCATCCCCTGGAAGCGTGATGTCCTCCAGCCGGAGTGGCGCCTCGAGGCCCGGGTCGCGCTGGAGCCGGGCGGCCATCTTGTTGCATGGAGTGGGCACGCGGGCCCGGGGTGGCCGAAAGGAGAGAGGCCATGGACGGGGATGTCCAGGGTTGGTGCAGGTGTCCTGGTGGGAAAGGTCGGCTGGGCCGCGTGCTTGGGCTGCAGGCACCAGGTTTCGGTGGTGCGGGGGCACGGAGGGCCATTCTACGAGGCCGGGTCCAACAATTTCCTGATATGCACTGTGACCTATTCTGTTTGGACTCATGTGTCAGATGTATACAGGTGATTGATTATTTTCTGTATCTTCACCTTGCCCACAGCATCATCGGAGGACACTGAGGGAGACACCTGCACGGACCTGGAGGAGGGATCCAGCACCGGTGCCACCACTGCTGGCGAGTCTGCGGGAGCAAGTGGCACGGAGGGCGAGGGGAGTCAGGCGGAGGACCTGTCTGGTGGCGACACCGACTGCGACGCTGACGGGTCCGAGGCTGAACTCCTCGAGGGGGCAGAGGCACAACATCTGTCACCGACTTCTCCATTCCCATCACCGCCCTCCCAGTTGCTCCGGGCCCTTCTGTCCGTGCAGGGCACCACCATGTATCCTTTGTGCCAGGCACCGCACCCCCTGCCCCTGTCACCCCTGCTGCCCTCACTGCAGAGTCTGTGGACATTCAGCGGCAGTTGCAGGTTTGCCAGACATCGATGCTGAATGTCCTCCATGGCCACACCAGACTGCTGACACAGATGGTGTCGCTCATGGAGGGCATGTCAGCAGCGATGTCTGACCAACGGATGTTGCTGAGGTCCATGGACTCTTCACTGATGGCAGCAGTGAGTCTCCTGCAGCACTTCGTCCCCCCCTACCCCTGCCCCATCCACACTTCCCACTCCCATGCCTGTCCCATGCACACCCAGACATTCCCAAGCACACACCCCACCAGACACAGGCAGCACACAAACACGCAAGGAAAAGCACACACCTCCTGGCACGCACACTCAGGGGGATAAAGGCACACCCACTGGGTCTGGGGCACACAGGGATACATGCAGCCACAGTCTGAGTCTGCATGCCTCACTACCCAGTCTCTCCCACGACACTCCCCTTGGCTCCCCTGCCACACAGTCAGACAAGGAGAGCTACTTGGCTGTGCTGGGCCTCAGTCCCACTGGGTCAACAGCCCGCAAACGGGCAAGGCACTCCCCGGGTAGGGGAGTTGAGTCCCCCCCTGTCCACCCCCTCCCCCAGTAGCACTGCACCCCATCCCTCCGACCCCCCCTCCTTTGTGCCTGTGGTTTCTTCCGGTGCAGGGGATACTCTGGACGCCCTGGCAGAAGTGTGCAGCGCCGAGCCCACCTCTACCTTTGGTGCTGCCCCACCCCCTGTGGTGGAGGCGTCTGTCCCTGCACCCACCCCACCTACCCTTACACCTCCTGTCCCTGCGGTGCCTGGTCCTTCCCAACATGATGCCCCCCCAGTCGACGAACCTGAGGGTTCTAATGTGCAGGCAAGCTAGGGGAGACATATGCCCATGTGGCCCCCCAAGGACTTCTATGCTGGACTGGCCATTGGCCTTTGTATATAGTGTTGTTGGAAAGAATATTATTTTATGCTGATTAAAGCATTTTCTTTTGACTTTGAACACTATTGCATTTCAGGTATTGATGTTGTTGCTGATGCTCCATGAGTTGGGGTTGTGGTAATGTGTTATGTTTCGGGCAAAGGTTTGAGTCTGATGGGCATGAGGTGGCCCATGGGATCTGCGTGCCATCACAAGGTCTCTGCAAAGGATCTTTGGTTATGTGTGTTATTTGTTTTTTGAGACATTGTACCAAGGATTGTCCCTTCCTCCGTGGCACCTGACATCTTCCCTGCAGAGAGTTGCACAATTGTTGTGCTGACCTGTGTATACATTCCCTTTGTTGGTGACGGATCCCTTCAACTATGGCCATGCCTGCTCAGCAATGTCTCCGGCTGCATTGTCTGTGCCATCCTTGCTAGTCACTGTACTTGTGTATTGAGTATGTTGCCATGCCTTCAGTGAGAAATTCTCCCTTTTCCGCACTATGCATGTGTGTAATCCCAGCCTAGCACACATATGGTACTTGTTCTGCAGGGTATTTGGGCACCTGACTCACAATTGTGGGCATTGTATCTGTGGGAACTCCACCCTATTCCTTCCATGAGAGACAACATCTTGGTGGCTGTCCCAGCACCTGTACATTCCTATCAGTCCTGGGATGTGCGTGACAGTGTGTGTTCCCTTTGGCTCTCTTAGTTTAGTAGGCATTGACATGACTATACAGTCTTGTGGCATGATCTCTGTGTGTGTATTGTGCTGCATCCGCCAGGGGTGGGTATGCATGTGTCATTTGTCCTCACACCCACATGTGGTGTGTCATGCAGTGGGGGAAAGACATCCATCCTCATAGGAGTGGGACACTGCTGTCAGTGATGTGTTGTTATGGCACTATCAACATAGTTGAAAATTAGGGATGCGTACAGGTGTGGTCATCTGATTATGATGTACACACCCCCATATCTCTGTCCACTGCTGGGAGTGATAAGCACCCACCCCTCACATGTCTCTGTCCACTGCTGGGAGTGATAGGCACCCACCCCCATGTCTCTGTCCAGTGCTGGGAGTCCTCTGCACCCACCCCCATGTCTCTGTCCACTGCTGGGAGTCCTCTGCACCCACCCCTCACATGTCTCTCTCCACTGCTGGGAGTCCTCTACACCCACCCCCATGTCTCTGTCCACTGCTGGGAGTCCTCTGCACCCACCCCTCACATGTCTCTGTCCACTGCTGGGAGTGATAGGTACCCAACCCCCTTGTCTCTGTCCACTGCTGGGAGTCCTCTGCACCCACCCCTCACATGTCTCTGTCCACTGCTGGGAGTCCTCTGCACCCACCCCATGTCTCTGTCCACTGCTGGGAGTCCTCTGCACCCGCCCCTCACATGTCTCTGTCCACTGCTGGGAGTGATAGGCACCCACGCCCATGTCTCTGTCCACTGCTGTGAGTCCTCTGCACCCACCCCTCACATGTCTCTGTCCACTGCTGGGAGTGATAGGCACCCACCACCATGTCTCTGTCCACTGCTGGGAGTGATAGGCACCCACCCCTCACATGTCTCTGTCCACTGCTGGTATTCCTCTGCACCCACCCCTCACATGTCTCTGTCCACTGCTGGGAGTCCTCTGCACCCACCCCTCACATGTCTCAGTCCACTGCTGGGAGTGATAGGCACCCACCCCATGTCTCTGTCCACTGCTGGGAGTCCTCTGCACCCACCCCTCACATGTCTCTGTCCACTGCGAGTCCTCTGCACCCACCCCTCACATGTCTCTGTCCACTGCTGGGAGTCCTCTGCACCCACCCCCATGTCTCTGTCCACTGCTGGGAGTCCTCTGCACCCACCCCTCACATGTCTCTGTCCACTGCTGGGAGTGATAGGCACCCACCCCCATGTCTCTGTCCACTGCTGGGAGTCCTCTGCACCCACCCCTCACATGTCTCTGTCCACTGCTGGGAGTCCTCTGCACCCACCCCATGTCTCTGTCCACTGCTGGGAGTCCTCTGCACCCGCCCCTCACATGTCTCTCTCCACTGCTGGGAGTGATAGGCACCCACCCCCATGTCTCTGTCCACTGCTGTGAGTCCTCTGCACCCACCCGTCACATGTCTCTGTCCACTGCTGGGAGTGATAGGCACCCACCACCATGTCTCTGTCCACTGCTGGGAGTGATAGGCACCCACCACCATGTCTTTGTCCACTGCTGGGAGTGATAGGCACCCACCCCTCACATGTCTCTGGCCACTGCTGGTATTCCTCTGCACCCACCCCTCATATGTCTCTGTCCACTGCTGGGAGTCCTCTGCGCCCACCCCTCACATGTCTCTGTCCACTGCTGGGAGTGATAGGCACCCACCCCATGTCTCTGTCCACTGCTGGGAGTCCTCTGCACCCACCCCTCACATGTCTCTGTCCACTGCTGGGAGTCCTCTGCACCCACCCCTCACATGTCTTGTCCACTGCTGGGAGTCCTCTGCACCCACCCCATGTCTCTGTTCACTGCTGGGAGTCCTCTGCACCCACCCCTCACATGTCTCTGTCCACTGCTGGGAGTGATAGGCACCCACCCCATGTCTCTGTCCACTGCTGGGAGTCCTCTGCACCCACCCCTAACATGTCTCTGCCCACTGCTGGGAGTCCTCTGCACCCACCCCATGTCTCTGTCCACTGCTGGGAGTCCTCTGCACCTGCCCCTCACATGTCTCTGTCCACTGCTGGGAGTGATAGGCACCCACCCCCATGTCTCTGTCCACTGCTGTGAGTCCTCTGCACCCACCCCTCACATGTCTCTGTCCACTGCTAGGAGTGATAGGCACCCACCACCATGTCTCTGTCCACTGCTGGGAGTGATAGGCACCCACCACCATGTCTTTGTCCACTGCTGGGAGTGATAGGCACCCACCCCTCACATGTCTCTGTCCACTGCTGGGAGTGATAGGCACCCACCCCTCACATGTCTCTGGCCACTGCTGGTATTCCTCTGCACCCACCCCTCACATGTCTCTGTCCACTGCTGGGAGTCCTCTGCACCCACCCCTCACATGTCTCTGTCCACTCCTGGGAGTGATAGGCCCCCACCCCATGTCTCTGTCCACTGCTGGGAGTCCTCTGCACCCACCCCTCACATGTCTCTGTCCACTGCTGGGAGTCCTCTGCACCCACCCCTCACATGTCTCTGTCCATTGCTGGGAGTCCTCTGCACCCACCCCCATGTCTCTGTTCACTGCTGGGAGTCCTCTGCACCCACCCCTCACATGTCTCTGTCCACTGCTGGGAGTGATAGGCACCTACCCCCATGTCTCTGTCCACTGCTGGGAGTCCTCTGCACCCACCCCCATGTCTCTGTCCACTGCTGGGAGTCCCCTGCACCCACCCCTCACATGTCTCTGTCCACTGCTGAGAGTCCTCTGCACCCACCCCCATGTCTCTGTCCACTGATGGGAGTCCTCTGCACCCACCCCCATGTCTCTGTCCACTGCTGGTGTTCCTCTGCACCCACCCCTCACATGTCTCTGTCCACTGCTGGGAGTGATAGGCACCCACCTACATGTCTCTGTCCACTCCTGGGAGTCCTCTGCACCCACCTCCATGTCTCTGTCCACTGCTGCGAGTCCTCTACACCCACCCCTCACATGTCTCTGTCCACTACTGGGAGTGATAGGCACCCACCCCCATGTCTCTGGCCACTGCTGGGAGTCCTCTGCACTCACCCCCCATGTCTCTGTCCACTGCTGGGAGTCCTCTGCACCCACCCCTCACATGTCTCTGTCCACTGCTGGAAGTCCTCTGCACCCACCCCCATGTCTCTGTCCACTGCTGGGAGTCCTCTGCACCCACCCCTCACATGTCTCTGTCCACTGCTGGGAGTCCTCTGCACCCACCCCTCACATGTCTCTGTCCACTGCTGGGAGTGATAGGCACCCACCCCATGTCTCTGTCCACTGCTGGGAGTCCTCTGCACCCACCCCTCACATGTCTCTGTCCACTGCGAGTCCTCTGCACCCACCCCTCACATGTCTCTGTCCACTGCTGGGAGTCCTCTGCACCCACCCCCATGTCTCTGTCCACTGCTGGGAGTCCTCTGCACCCACCCCTCACATGTCTCTGTCCATTGCTGGGAGTCCTCTGCACCCACCCCCATGTCTCTGTTCACTGCTGGGAGTCCTCTGCACCCACCCCTCACATGTCTCTGTCCACTGCTGGGAGTGATAGGCACCTACCCCCATGTCTCTGTCCACTGCTGGGAGTCCTCTGCACCCACCCCCATGTCTCTGTCCACTGATGGGAGTCCCCTGCACCCACCCCTCACATGTCTCTGTCCACTGCTGAGAGTCCTCTGCACCCACCCCCATGTCTCTGTCCACTGATGGGAGTCCTCTGCACCCACCCCCATGTCTCTGTCCACTGCTGGTGTTCCTCTGCACCCACCCCTCACATGTCTCTGTCCACTGCTGGGAGTGATAGGCACCCACCTACATGTCTCTGTCCACTCCTGGGAGTCCTCTGCACCCACCTCCATGTCCCTGTCCACTGCTGCGAGTCCTCTGCACCCACCCCTCACATGTCTCTGTCCACTACTGGGAGTGATAGGCACCCACCCCCATGTCTCTGGCCACTGATGGGAGTCCTCTGCACTCACCCCCATGTCTCTGTCCACTGCTGGGAGTCCTCTGCACCCACCCCTCACATGTCTCTGTCCACTGCTGGAAGTCCTCTGCACCCAACCTCATGTCTCTGTCCACTACTGGGAGTCCTCTGCACCCACACCCATGTCTCTGTCCACTGCTGGTGTTCCTCTGCACCCACCCCTCACATGTCTCTGTCCACTGCTGGGAGTGATAGGCACCCACCACCATGTCTCTGTCCACTGCTGGGAGTGATAGGCACCCACCCCTCACATGTCTCTGTCCACTGCTGGGAGTGATAGGCACCCACCCCTCATATGTCTCTGTCCACTGCTGGTATTCCTCTGCACCCACCCCTCACATGTCTCTGTCCACTGCTGGGAGTCCTCTGCACCCACCCCTCATATGTCTCTGTCCACTGCTGGGAGTCCTCTGCACCCACCCCTCACATGTCTCCGTCCACTGCTGGGAGTCCTCTGCGCCCACCCCCATGTCTCTGTCCACTGCTGGGAGTCCTCTGCACCCACCCCTCACATGTCTCTGTCCACTGCTGGGAGTGATAGGCACCCACCCCCATGTATCTGTCCACTGCTGGGAGTCCTCTGCACCCACCCCCATGTCTCTGTCTACTGCTGGGAGTCCTCTGCACCCACCCCTCACATGTCTCTGTCCACTGCTGGGAGTCCTCTGCACCCACCCCTTTGTCTCTGTCCACTGCTGGGAGTCCTCTGCACCCACCCCCATGTCTCTGTCCACTGCTGGTGTTCCTCTGCACCCACCCCTCACATGTCTCTGTCCACTGCTGGGAGTGATAGGCACCCACACCTCACATGTCTTTGTCCACTGCTGGGAATCCTAGGCAGCCACCCACCCACCCACCCGCACCCTTGGTGCAGTACACTGCTGTCCTGGGCATACACACACCCCAATATACTGGTTATATGCTGCACCAGGCCCTAAGCCACCATTCGTGGCGTGTGTACGCCTTGTATCACAAATTTACTGGTGCCCTAGGGGTACGGGTGATGCGGTCTGTACCCCCGTATTCATAGGTTGGGTACGGTTCGTACCACACGTACCCCTACGTCACCACTACAATGGTGGTACGGACCGTACCCACGCTCTGAGGGTGTGGGTATGGTCCGTACCACACGTACCCCTACATAACCACAACAATGGTGTTACGGACCGTACCCACGCCCTCAGAGCGTGGGTACGGTCTGTACCACCCGTACCCCAACATCACCACAACAATGGTGTTACGGACCGTACCCATGCCCTCAGAGCGTGGGTACGGTCCGTACCACGCGTACCCCTACATCACCACAACAATGGTGTTCCAGACCGTACCCACACCCTTAGAGCGTGGCTACGGTCCGTAACACCATTGTTGTGGTGATGTAGGGGTACGCGTGGAATGGACCGTACCCACGCTCTGAGGGCATGGGTACGGTCCGTACCACCATTGTTGTGGTGATGTAGGGGTACGTGTGGTACGGACCGTACCCACGCTCTGAGGGTGTGGGTACGGTCCGTACCACGCGTACCCCTACATCACCACTACAATGGTGGAACGGACCGTACCCATGCCCTCAGAGCGTGGGTACGGTCCGTCCCACCATTGTAGTGGTGAAGGGTACGCGTACACGTCCACTTCCGTTGTGGCGGTACGTAGGGATTGGTGGACACGCCCCCGAAGTGACCAGACCCTGGTGGTAATGTATGTACAGGATATACTTTTTTTAAATTGGGTAGGGGTTATGTTTCCTGCCCCTCGCCCCCCCTTTGCCCCTGGGTGTTGTTCTGACCTTCTGTGGTGTGCACGGCGGTTGTGGTGCACCAGGTCGTAGGCTAGGAGGGCCGGGATGACACGTAGGATGGGGTCCATGGCTGTCCGTCGCGTACCGGTGCTCCTTCTTCGCGTCGTCCTCAATTTCCTGGAAGTTTTTGGCTGCCGTAAAAATTGAGCCGTGCGGAGTGACGTAGGCACGAATTGTACTTGCTGGTCCGTAAAACGCTGCCTGACTCCGTGCGGACGTCGCGTACGTGCTGTCCCGGATCGGAATTGTGGGTATTTTTTTGCCGCACATAGTTTTTTACGATTAGTACGGAAATGGTATTTATGTACGAATCGTACTTGCTGGTTTGTATAGTGGAACACAGGGCAATGCATACGCTAATGGGCCTGCAATTGTGTTGGAATAAGGCATACCTGCAGTGAGGAGACACCCTCATGGCAAGCCAGAATGTCCACACAGATGTCAGCACACAAAGACCAAACTACGTAGCATCTGGACCACACACTGATGCCAAAAATGGATGAGCAGGAATCATGTATTTTAACTTTTGACACATGCTGCAAAGCACAAACATTAAACCCTGCACAACATGACTGGGTCACTGCATGTTGAGTGTCTGTCCAGACAATTATCACACACAGGTCAAACCTGGCAAGGAGACATAAGGTTTGGACATGTAGGCCTTGCCCGCACAAATCCCCCATACCTGAGACAATGTGATTGAGACAGATCAAGAAGTTACACCTCTTAATCTGGGTTTACTAAAATATGCATCAAGAATTCCTAAATGTACTCCACATCACCTCGTGAGGCTGCGAACACATATTTGTGACAAACAACCTTCAACAGATAGTTATACATAGACACACAGGCACTGCCCAGTGTGAGGGTGCACAAGCCAAATGGGGTCACCCTGTCCAGTGGACACATGTAGCACACTTTAGATAAATACAAATGAGGCCAGGGAACAATGCCACAGAGGCCAACCTATGCTGAACACACAGAGAATGGGCACAGTGTTGGATGACACACATGATTCCGAGGCAAGGGTGTCTCAGGGGACTGTAGTGGGCACACTACTCCATGGTCCTGGAATGATCTGACTGTAACTTGAGCAACCGTCCCGGCACTATGCATATCTCCCACTCATGCACATCATGTCTGAGGCCACAACATCGGTCATGCATGCTGCAAGTCTGTTAATTTGAAACCTCACACTCCTATGTTGAGACTCAGCATCAGTGCCAACAAATATGGACCCCCAAATGACTGAACAGGACAGGGCACAGGCAAGGTACCAACACATGTCACAGACCACCCTCACACATGATGCAGAAAGCAATGTGCACTTGGATTAACTGGCAGCCTAGATGACCATGTGTAATATTGATTACACACAGACCAGGGAACACATGTCAAGGAGGGGAAGGGAGGAAGAACAGCACCGGTTGACTTGGGGGAAGAGGATATGCACTGCACATATAAACCCTGGCAGTGTATCCAGGCGACTGAGCTCTTCCAAAAGCTGCTGATACACAACAAACACACATGTACCTACCCCCTTCTTGGTGCTGTATCTCCTGTAACCGCCTATCCATGTCAGGGAAGACCACCACCAGGACACGCTTCATCTGGTGGGTCAGGCGTCGGCGCCCGCCGTGGGGGCGTGGAGGTGAGTCCCTCAGCAGGACCCGGGCGATCCTCCGGGTACAGCACCGGATGTCCTGCCACCGTTTTCTTACTTGGGCTATGCGCAGACTGCGACCCTCCACCGATCTCACGGCCCTAACGGCCCGCTTCCAGATCTCCCCCCTGCGCGTAGGCAGTTACCTGTGAGGATGACAAAGTGAGACAACATCACTACACCTGCTCCCTCTCAGAGAGACACACATTTGAACACCTTTCATATGTTGAACAGGGCATAGCATGCTGCCAAGGAATAGCATCTTAGTCATATGGACATTGGCCTCTGTGGAAGCCCCAATGCACTACATAGTATATAAAGTACACAGGTGGCATGAGGGGTGCGACACACTCCATGAACATGACACACACTGTGCATCACAAGCAACACCAGGCTGATGGACAGCACCTCCAAGCAGTTACATGCCCCAGGCCACTGACGCAACCTCAGCAGAGCACACAGACACACACAGGCACAGATCAATCACATGCCATTGGCAACAGCGGATACAAACCTCACTCTGCACATGTGCCACTTGCCTGTGGGGTGTCACAGGTGTGGGTCTACCTCAGCAAGTCAAACACACAGCACGGCTTATTCTCACATCAGATGGGTAGAGCTGTTGCCTCCTTCATGCAGCTGTGGTGTAACACTTCACATAAACACTCACCCACATGACAAGGAGCATTCACACACATCAATGTCCAGGGGGCGTACACATCACTTGGATACTCTCACCACAGCTCCACTCAACTCACACACATCTGTGGGTACAGTCACCTGTCACACCGGGGGGGACCACTGAATCACCTCAGGACTATAGACAAAAAATGCCACAAAGGATTAGCCAGGCTGAATGTGTCATGCAATATGCAGTGAATGTCACAGTAAGCACAATGCAAGTGAGGATTGCACACATGAACTACATCCTGCTCTGCATGGGAGACATAAGCCATTCCCCCCCTGGGACCCACTCTCAACAACAAAGCATGTCTGTCACACCTGGACACAATGCCAGAAGTGACAGTCACAAAAAAGTGCACAGTTAAAGCTAGTGGAGTCAGCACTCACCTGCTCCCCTGGTCTCCCATACAGGCTGGGGTACTGTGGGAGGATGACATCCAGCAAAGCCTCATTCGTCTCCTGGGTGAATAGCTGGGCCCTCTCTACAGACCTTGACATGGTGCCAGAGGAAGCACAGACAGCAGCAGTGTTGTCGACAGGAAAGTTGTGCAGGCAAGTGCCCTATCATGGGTTCTGGCTGACTTATATCTGTCTTGCTGAGGGGCATTCATTTTGAGGAGTACATAGTGATTGGTCAGATTCATTCGCATCTTACATTTACTCCAATCCCTTTCCACATACACCAGTGACAGCATTTGCATCGTTCAAATTTTGAGCATCATGTCAAGTCAACAACCACTTTGCAACATTGTATTTTGTGGCCAACTGACTTTTCCAGGCCACCTGATGGAAAGATTTGAACTGAAAACTCTGTATCCATGACAACCAGCATGCATTTAGTGCCTAATACTTGTCCCTTATGTGTCCCCTATGTAATTTTCAAATCCACACACAGGTACGGTGCGTTTCACACGTACCCCTTACGGCACCAGTTGCACAGTGCCTTTGACACGTACGTTTACGCACTGGTAGTACACGTACGGGTACGTGTACTACCAGTGCCTACACGTACGTGTACACACTGGTAGTACACGTACAGGTACGTGTACTACCAGTGCCTACACGTACGTGTACACACGTAGTCCTCGTTCATTTTGCGCTTGACTGCCCTGCGCAGATCGTACCACCCGGCTTGGCATTCATTCCTGGTCCTTATGATGGGCGCAACAGCATTCACCCGATCGACGATCCTCTGCCACAGGCGCGATTTTTCGGCTATGCTGGTCTGTCTGACCAATGTTCCAAAGAGCTGTGGCTCGACTCTGATGTCCAGCTCCTCCCTTGTGAACTTTGGATTCTTGTCTGTGGGCATGGTGTGGGTGTGGATGGTTGTGGGTGTGTGGGTGTGAATGTGTAGGTGTGTGTGTGAATGTGTAGAGGGGGTATGTGTGAAGGAGGTTGTGTGAAGGTGTGTAAGTTGAGGTGTATGGGTGCAGTTGTTTGTGTGTGGTGTCTGTCAGTAGTGGGTTTGTTGCAAAGGCTCATGGTTTGTGGGCCCTTTTTATTGGTCCACTTGTGGGTGTGGCTGGTTTTGAAATTTTGTTGGGTGTGTTATAAGAGGTGGTTGTGAGTTTGGGCCTCTGTTTGCCTGTTTGGATGTGCCAGGTCAGTCTTTTAGATGTTTTTTGTACTGTAGACGTGTTTTGTGGTGTTGTGCGAGGCGAATTGACCCTCTTTGTGCTGTTTTACAGTGTCCTGGTTCTGTACGAGTAGTTTTAGCGTATGTAAGGTGCGCACATACGCAATGTTGTACAGTGCTCACATATGCAATGTTTTGTACGGTTCGTACATACGCGATGCTGGGGTACGGTGGTGGGGTATGGTGCGTCCAAGTACGGGGCTGGGGTACGGCGCTGGGGTACGGTGCGTTCAAGTACGGGCCTGGGGTACGGTGGTGCGGTACGGTGCGTACAGTTACGGTGCTGGGGCACGGTGTTAGGGTACGGGGCTGGGGTAGGGCGTTGGGGTACGGTGCGTCCAAGTCCGGGCCTGGGGTACTGCACTGGGGTATGGTGCGTCCAAGTAGGGGCATGGGATACGGCGCTGGGGTACGGTGTTGGAGTATGGTGCGTACATGTACGGGTCTGGGGTATGGCGCTGGGGTACAGTGCGTCCAAGTAGGAGCATGTTGTACGGCACTGGGGTACGGTGTGTCCAAGTGTCGGCCTGGGGCACGGTGGTGGGGTACGGTGCGTACAAGTATGGTGCTGGGGTACGGTGTTGGGGTACGGGGCTGGGATAGGGCACTGGTGTAGGTCGCTGGGGTATGGTGCGTCCAAGTCCGGGCCTGGTGTACGGTGGTGGGGTACAGTGCGTACAAGTAAGGGGCTGGGGTACGGTGGTGGGGCACGGTGCATACATGTACGGGGCTGGGGTACAGTGGTGTGGTACGGTGCGTACACGTACGGGGCTGGTGTAGAGTGCGGACATGGGGGGGTACAGTGCAGACATATGGGGGGGTGGGCTGTACGACTCGTATCCCGGGCACAAGTTTACCCGGATACGAGTGGTACGGCATTCGCTCCATACGGGGCCTTTTCCATGCGCTTGTGTTTTCGGACAGGCGGTACGGATCGTACTCGCGCGCTCGGACTTCAGTTTTACGATTTTTATGTAAAACTGTCCGGGGACGTCTCGTAGACTTTTCCCGCAGTAATTCGTATGTATTTTTCACATACGAATCGTACTTCACCGTTTGTACGGGACTTGTACGATTCGTACGTAAAAAAATACGGATACGAGTCGGACGGTCATTTTTTTTTAACGGATCGGTATCGGCACCGAGGTGTTAAAATCATGAAACATGTTAACACAATTATGTGACGTTCTTTAGTTTATGAATAAATGTCATGGAGAATTAGCATAGAAAATAAATGTAACCAGCAGAAAACGTTAACATGAAGAACTCATACTGTTCAAACTGACACTTTTACGTATATTGAATGTGCTTATTAATGATGTCATTTCACATGTAGGTAAATGTATTAGTTATAATTGCATTAATGTCATATGAATTTGGAAAGCCTGTTTGCTGATTCTCTTATGTTAGCTGAAGTCCTAGGCCTGAAATGCAAGTCCCTGAAAACCTTTGCTTTAAAAATTAATAGCTGAATTTCACAAGCAGTGAAGAGTCTGTTCTTTCTCATGTTTCCATTTCAGGTGGAGACTACAGTAATGTCTCTGTTTTGGTAAGCTAGGCAAGGAGAGAAGAAGTTACAATAATGTGGCTTGGGACGATAAAGGAGGGCCGGTGTGCTTTGTACAGGAGATGGCATGGGAACCAAAGACAAATTGTATTGAGGAAGGTACGCCATTGACATCGCGGAAAGTTACCTTCAGAGTTGTACCTAATTTGGATGGTGTGATCCTAACTGCCTCATGGGAATGTTACCTCTGAATAACTGTGTGTTGAAGTTAAGGATAGTGTGCCACTGCTTACATCCAGAGAGAGCGCATCCTAGGACAAGCTCTCTCTTCTGTAGCTTCATGCTACTCAACCCATTGATCGTGGGGAGACTTCTTAGGGAGGCCCCATGGGCTGACACCTTTTACCCTCCTACCTGAAAATGCTTATTTAGGGATGTCACTTTTGTGCTAGAGTAGGGATAGATTTATGCTATTCACTTATCAACCATCGATACAGGGACATTTGCGCTCATGCTACCTGATTTTCTGTATTTTCCTCCATGAATTAATTGAGTTGCTCATGTTGCATTGTCTAAACTGGATGTGCAGTTTTGGCTTTATGCTGATTCTTATGTACTTCTATACTCTCGTGATGAGTTGTCTGTATGTTCAGTATGTTCAGTTGTTCTTGGCTTTGTAATATATCAACTAACCTTAAGTAGTTGTGGGTTATTATGTATTCATAGAAGGTATTGGCTAATTGATTGTTTCTCTAATTATTTTTCTCCCCTCTACACTTTCATGGAACAAAAAAGAACCAACTGAGTTAGACTCTTGAACTGCCTAGAACTTGTGGGCCCGGCAGAGGATTGTTACCACATGAAGTGAGGTGAGAATCTAGAAGCAGTTTAGAAAAAGTGCAACTTAGAACTGCGAACCCCCGAAATAGAGCCCAATGATCGAGAACGGAAAGTGACAAATTTTGGCGGAGACAAACGGAGTCTGATGGTGAGGCAAAATCAGTGGCGGAAGGAGGAGTGAGTATTAACAGGGTGCATGTAGTATGTTGGATTGTGGGAATGGTTTGATTGTGTGCTGTCTTGTGGAGTTGTGGTGAGTCAAGTGAATGTGTTTTCGGGCCAAACGTGGTCCAAGGATTGAGATTTGAGTTGCAGGTCCTGAAGTGGTCTAAGATCCCGGGATATATTGAATGGTGTAGAAGACACTGAGATTGTGGTTGTCTGACTGAAGAACTGAGGATTTGTTGTGAGGGATCACTGACGAAATATCGAGAAGAAGAATATCGAATTGCCAAAATATCGAAGGAAAAATATAGAATGCCAAAATATCGAAGCCCTATCTCCAAACAGGTAAGTACAAAAATATAGAATCCTAAATATCTTTGTAAAAAATATAGTTAGTCACAATATCGAATTTTTTTAAATGTCTTAATATTAATGCAAAATTAATTAAATAAAACAGAATTAACTGAAACATACTTAAAAATACTTACATTACTTTAAAATTAATAAATAATTAATGTAAGTAAAAAATAAATAATAATACATATATATTAACATAATATTTATTTAAAAAATGCTATATTTTTTGCGTAGGATAGCGGGCGGGTAAAATTTACTATTACCACTCCAGTAAGTGCAATAGTAGGGAAAACGTTGGATAGCAGGAGGGTAAAAATTACTATTCCCACTCCAGAGAGTGCAACAGTAGGGAAAGCGTTGGATAGCGGGAGGGTAAAATGTACTATTCCCACTCCAGTGAGTTCAACAGTAGGGAAAGCATTGGATAGCGTAGGGGTAAAAATTACTATTCCCACTCCAAAGAGTGCAACAGTAGGGAAAGCGTTGGATAGCGTAGGGGTAAAAATTACTATTCCCACTCCAGAGAGTGCAACAGCAGGGAAAGCGTTGGATAGCGTAGGGGTAAAAATTACTATTCCCACTCCAAAGAGTGCAACAGTAGGGAAAGCGTTGGATAGCGTAGGGGTAAAAGTACTATTCCCACTCATGTGAGTGCAACTGTAGGGTAAGCGTTGGATAGCGTAGGGGTAAAAATTACTATTCCCACTTCAGAGAGTGCAACAGTAGGGAAAGCGTTGGATAGCGGGAGGGTAAAAATTACTATTCCCACTCCAAAGAGTGCAACAGTAGGGAAAGCATTGGATAGCGTAGGGGTAAAAATTACTATTCCCACTCCAAAGAGTGCAACAGTAGGGAAAGCTTTGGATAGCGTAGGTGTAAAAATAACTATTCCCACTCCAGAGAGTGCAACAGTAGGGAAAGCGTTGGATAGCGGGAGGGTAAAATTTACTATTCCCACTCCAGTGAGTGCAACTCTAGGGTAAGCGTTGGATACCGTAGGGGTACAAATTATTATTCCCACTTCAGTGAGTGCAATAGTAGGGAAAGCGTTGGATAGCTAGGGGTAAAAATTACTATTCCCACTCCAGTGAGTGCAATAGTAGGGAAAATAATAATTTAATATTTTATTAAAAATAAATAAATTATTAATACCGAATAAAAATATTAAAATTAATTACCAATCACACAATATTTAATAATTATTTTATTATAAATACCAATGTTTTTTTATTAATAACCTATTAATAATTAATTAACAACCAATTAATTTTCAATACCAAAAATTAATAAATAAAATTAATACCAATTAATAATTAATTAAGAATAAATTAATTAGCAATATACAATTATTTCAATAATTAATTATTTACAATTAAATTAATTCCCACCATATTCCCCTATAAACCCACAACCCGCTACAGATAATAAATTAATACATTTAACATAATTATCAATTAAACAATTAATACTAATTAATTACCAATTAATACTAATTATTTACCAATTCATAATTAATCAACAACCAATTAATTTTCAATACCAATTAATAATTACCTAATAACAATTAAATTACTTCCCACCCTATTCCCCTATAAACCCACAACCCGCTACAGAAGTAAAATGCAAAATTAAATTAAAAATAATTAATAATTCCTAAAAATTATTATTTAATGTACTATAATTAAATTACTTCCCACCCTAATCCCCTATAAACCCACAACCCGCTACGGAATTAAATTACACAAAAATTAAATAACATACAATTCATTACTTTACAAATATTCAAACATACATTCCAAAATTTATACATACTTTTAACACATATACTAACACTTAAAACACTATAAAAAAATTCGATATTTTTAACAACTATATTATGACTGTCGATATTACTTACTTCTATATTATTTAAATCAATATTTTATTTCTTACCTGATTTTCGATATTCTTCACCACTATATTTTGGCAATTCGATATTCTGTCCATTCTATATTAAAAACTCGATATTCTGTCCTATCGATATTTTGAATTCGATATTATGTCTGTTTACCGTTGTGAGACGTCATTGGAAATTCCACCTAAGACTGGGAACTTTGTGTGAATCGGACGTATGGGAATCTTCTGATGGACCTTGTGTACAGAGGTTGACTAAACTGATTCAGGTGATCCACGCTGGTCGAGATTTACTGTGTGTGAATGTTCTTGAGTGATTGAATTCTATTGATCTTTTAGAATGGCAGATAATTACAGATTTAAGATGATTTGTGAGTGAATGCATACGGAGAAAGTGTGAAGCAGGATGAACCGCTGCGAGGAGGAAGAGTGACATTGGATTGAAATCATGCAATGCTTTAGGGTGTTGTGGAATCTCTTCAGATGTGATGAAGGGGTTCTCACTCGAGTGGGCGAAGAGGTGCCACCCAAGGTTACTCCAAAACACTATATGGTGACAAAGTTGGGCTCCATACTATAATTTGGCTTCAAAATTGGCATAAAATCACTGAAAAGGCGGATGGATTGTCATTTCCACGCTTAGGGTAATTTAGGTTGGACGTGTTGAATCAGCTCATGGGAATGATGTTTGCGATGCGACCTTTGCCTGGACCCACACAGTTTGAAGCATTAGATGACTGGATGTGTGTGGCTCACACTAAGCAGAGTGAGAAATATCAAGGGAGGATGAAGAAAATTGTGAAGGGTTATCAGGATGCACAGTGGAATGCGAGGCTTAATAGGTGCAGAGTGGATACCCCTGAGGGAGAGAGGTTGTATCCAGTGGTAGTAGGAGACGGAGTACCACAGGATAGGAACAGAAGGACAAATGAGAGTGACAGCAGTGATAATGAAGACAGCTTGTTGGATGGGTTGTTGGCTGAGCGTCCACCACCTTACAGTCCGCAAACGGACGAAGTGCCGAAGACAGTGGGAATATAGGAAGCATATCAGCTCCAACAGCTCCTGGTCCAGGGGTGCAGGAGTGACATCGACAGGAAAGGACAGAAGGTGTTAATGCTGCTTCACCGTTGCCAGTAGCTCTTACAATAATGGTTACCATTGGTCCTGTTGTTCCTATTTACGACCCAAGATCAGTGGCAAATGTTGGACAGAGACAATCCATATCTGTTGAAGAAACTGGGTTGGGAAGAACAGGAAGTGCTAATGGGAATTGTCATCCTTTAGTGCCTCTGAAGTCTAGTACCCCTTTAGTGATAACTGCTGACCCGTCCGGAGTACGGATTGGTTCCAGTGCTATACGGTCTATACCTATGATAAGCATTAGCTCAGATCTGTGAATGTGGGAAACTCTGGTAAGAGGACCAAGTGGCATGTCTCAAGAAGCAACCACAAGTCAAAGAGCTCCTGACAATCAGCCCGTTCTAGACATTGCAGATTTAGAGTCTTGGCTAAGAGATCACAATAACAGCAAGGAAAGTCCGAGTAGTAGGTCGAGTCAGGTGCTCCTAAAACTGTGGGGAAGCCAAAGTTGGTGGATGTTGTATAGTTGAAGGCTGAAGTTGACGAAATTATGAGTGGGAACCTTCCTTTGGATAGAATAAAGACCTATGAGCCGGATGATCTGTTGTTTGTAGCGAAGGACTGCACCTGAAGTGCAAGAAAAAAAACATAAGAAGTTGTGGGAATTGGCTCAGAGGTATCGAGTAGACCTGTCTCGAAGGAAAAAATTACATGGAAATCATAGGCTTACTTACAGTGATCAAGATCTAGAGGAAAAGAGAGTTACTGGGTTGAAGACGCACATCTGAGTATTGATAATAGGAATAAGGGCTTGGAGTATGCTGGATAAGTGGGAAGAGAGATAGTCAAAGTGGAAAAGTGTGAGAAAGATGACAGGAGAGACACCACCTCCAGGAGGGGGAACGCAGGGAGTAGAGGCATATCCATTACGGGAAGTGCCGAGTGAAGGATACATGCATAGTCCTTGGAGTTCAGGTGAGCTTGCTGCATTTACGAATGATTTCCCCAGCTTGAGAGAGAAACCTGCTGAGTGGTATAAGCAAGTCGATCGCTCTGTTAAGATCTCAAAAGTACTGCGGATTGACTTAAATACATTGTTTGAAATTGTGGTTCCTAGTGATCTATGGTCTGCTTGTATAACAGCTATTGAGTGGTCTAGTGCTGAACCAGAAAGGGACTAAATGACTTACAGTCCTTCGCCAGTGGTCATGAAGAAGTACGATCAGGTGATCACATGGTTGCAAGTCAAAATAACCTCACAAAACATCTACTGGGTTAAGATAGATCGAACAACTCAGGAACCTCAGAAGTCGGTACATGCTTATTATGAAAAGCTGTTACAGGCCTTTAAGTGGTACAGTAGGTTAGTGTTAGACCCAGCCTCGTAGCATGGCTCTTCCTGTCCTCGCACTACCTAACCTGGTACCAGGGACCCCAAGCACACGGCCCAGCCGATCCTTCCCCCCAGAACACACACACGCAGCCCGGGCCTCCCCGTCCATGGCCTCTCTCCTTTCGGCCACCCCGGGCACGCGTGCCCACTTCGTGCACCAAGATGGCCGCCCGGCCCCAGCACAACCCGGGCCTAGAGGCGCCACTCCGGCTGGAGGACATCACGCTTCCAGGGGATGAGAGAGGGAGGAGCAGTTTCTATCGCACCTCTGAACCCCCCTGGGACGATGGGTTTCGATCGGCCCTCCGGCCTCCCTGAGGGCTGGCTCCACGCCTGCTGGGTGTCTGGGACTCCTCCCGACCCGGCCCTGAAAGGATCAAAAGACAATAGCAGGAAACCTCGACAAGCGACCCCCAGGTGACAAGACCCCTGCCTGCACAGACTCCGGACATCAAAGAGGGGTCGACCTATAACAAGGGGTGCTCTGGGACTGTTCGGCAGATTCGCCTTGGAACATCTGAGCCCTGCTGAGTGACTCGCGGCTCCCCAAAGAACGTAAGACCTCCAAACCTATGCTTGAGCCCTGCTGAGTGACTCGCGGCTCCCTGAAGATCGTAAGACCTCCGAACTTGTGCTTGAGCCTGCTGAGTGACTCGCGGCTCCCTGAAGATCGTAAGACCTCCGAACTTGTGCTTGAGCCTGCTGAGTGACTCGCGGCTCCCTGAAGATCGTAAGACCTCCGAACTGGTGCTTGAGCCTGCTGAGTGACTCGCGGCTCCCTGAAGATCGTAAGACCTCCGAACTGGTGCTTGAGCCTGCTGAGTGACTCGCGGCTCCCCCTGACTCTCTTTGGTCCCGCCGGACCCCACGACGACAAGCGTATCCCCCAGCTCGAGGATTGTGAGCTGTGCGCCGGGTACGCTCCTGCATTTGATCCGATCCCCCCAAAGACTGTCCCGCTACCTCCTACCCCCGCCAAGACTCTGTGAGCCCACGCTCTGCTTGTAAATATCTGCCTTGCTGATCATAAAGATCCTACCACTTCGATTTGATAAAGCTTGAATCCTAAGAACCCTCGGTGTGGTGTCTCTTTGTTGTGTGGTGCCAAGTGTACGATCCTAGGTACGAGATTCCTCCCCTGCGGAGTCTCCCGCCAGTGCCCGGCTACGATACCTTGAGGGTGGGTCTCAGGACAGTCAGGGCCCCCTCCGGGCTCCCCTGAGGTCGCCTTCTAACATTGGTGGCAAGCGACGGGATTCGGGCCCATAACCTAGAGATCGTACCGTGAACGACTGACACTACCGACAAAGATGGCAGAAGGAAGCGCCATGAGCCCCGCAGAAACCAACACCAACAGGGTGTTCCAGGTGGAACAACTAGAAGAATACACGCACAAAGAACTGAAGCAATTCTGCAAAGAACTTAAAATCGCTACCACCGGTCTCAACACCAAAGAAGATTTGCAGAAAGCACTGAAAGCTTGGGTGGATGCCGGGGCCTCCCGCCCAGAAGGCATGGGGGAGCGACACGACGAAGCAGAACCCACCCAAGGCGAAAGCAGCAGCAATCAGGTGCGAGGCTTCGTGCCAGACGGGGGCCTTTCCCCGGAAGAGCTCGCAGACAGAGAGAGAAGTCGCAATCACGAACTCGAGTTAGCCAAACTCAAAATCGAAGGCGAATTGAAATTAGCAGAAAAAAAGCTAGCAGTAGAACAAATGCGCGTACAAGGCGAATTGGAGGAGAAGAAGCTCCAACGGGAGCACGAAGGAAGGAAGCTTCAACTAGAGCACGAACGCAGCTTGAAGGAGATCGAGTTCAAATCCAGAAACTAGGAAGGGAGGCCCCCGGGGAACCGAGAGGCGACCTCCCCGGCGGAACAGAAGGTCCACATCCCCAAGGACGTGGTCAAAGAATATTATAAAAATGATGACATTCAACAATGGTTCAGGGCCTACGAGGTCGCCATGACCTCTCATCGGGTCCCGCAGAAGGACTGGGGGGCAGGGCTGTGGGGACGGTTTCTGAGCGAAGGAAGGGACACCCTGCTCGACCTACCCCTCTCCCTGCAGACCTCCTACAGCCACATGAAAGAGGCTCTCCTCACTAGGTACGGCCTCACCCCAGAGATGTACCGTCAGCGATTCCGGGACTGCAGGAAGATCCCGGGCACCACCTGGGTGGAGTATGTAAACTTTTTCAGTCGGGCCTTCGATGGGTGGATCAAGGGCAGCAAGGTCACCACCCTCGAGGAACTCACCGACCTCATGTTGTGGGAACACCTGGCGGCGAACTGCTTTGTGGAACTACGCCAGCATCTGCTCGACAGCAAACTCACCGATCCCCGGAAGCTGGCTGTGGAAGCAGACCGCTGGAGCAACACCCGGGTCCCCCGGAGCAGTGTAGGAGAATACCCCCGAGCCAGTCAGGGACCACCCCGCCAGAGAGGGGGAGGGAACCAGGGAAGGCAGAGAGAGTCCCAGTCGAGTCCCCCGAAGGCCCAACCTCCACCTTTCCCGGCGCCCCCCCACCAGTCTCCGGACCCCCCGGGAGACGGGGGCACCGGGTAACCATCACTTGTTTCCGTTGTCAAAGGCCCGGGCACTACGCCAATGACCCGGAGTGCCCCATGGCCCCCCCAGGTTCCCCTGCTGCAAACCCTGCTAGACAAATAGCCAACGTAGCCCTGGGGGAGGAGGTTGAGGACACCGGGGAGTGGGAACCCGCAGCTATGGCCCTAGTGTCCCTGGGAGACAGAGAGATGGTCCCTGGTAGCCTCCTGCCCTCCAACACGAAGAAGTACGGGCAGCTCGTCAAAATCAATGGCCACCAGATAGAAGCCCTGCGAGACACCGGGGCCAGCATCACCGGTGTCCTCAGGCACTTAGTCCCCGAGGAGCAGATCCTACCCAACGTCTTTTGCCCCGTAATTTCCGCAGATAATAGAGAGAGTATGTGTCAGGTAGCCCTGGTGCCGTTTGAGTGGGGAGGGGTGATAGGTAAACTGAGGGTTGCCGTAAGAACCTCCCAGCCGATCGACTGCCTCTTAGGGAACGACCTGGAGAGTTCTCCCTGGAAGTACGTCGAGCGCAAGGCCCACCTAGAGATGATGGGACTCCCCGAGTGGGTGTGCGCCACCACCCGATCTATGTCCACCCGACTCACCCCCCTGGGGGAAGTCGAGGACCCCCCGACCGAGGGAGTCAGAGCAGTCCCCGCCGAGGGTCCTCCCGTCCCCCCATCGGGAGGGTCAGTCACCAGCGACGAACCCTCCGACACCACCCCAGTCCCCGAGTTAAGCGATCTGGCCGAATTGGCCCCGTGGCGCCACGAGGGCGGGCCCACCCGGGAGGAGTTCTGCCGGGAGCAAGCCACCTGTCCTTCCCTGGTCGGACTACGGCACCAGGCCGAGGGCCAAGCCGCAGGCGACCAGACCGGAACACACCGAGTTTATTGGGAGAATAACCTCTTGTACAGTGAGCAGAAGTCGGTGGAGCTAGGATCCGGCCGGGTGCTGGTGGTACCCCTACGCTTCCGAGACTTCCTCCTGGGCTTGGCCCACGGCGTCCCCCTCGCCGGCCACCTGGGTCAAGACAAAACCTACAGCCGTCTCGTGACTCACTTGTACTGGCCTAGGATGAGAGTAGCTGTAGAAGCCCACTGCAAGCCCTGTCCCACGTGCCAGGCTAGTGGGAAGAGTGGGGGGAAGCGCAAGGCTCCCCTCCAACCCTTCCCGGTCGTCAGTACCCCATTCGAAAGAGTCGGAATCGACATCGTGGGGCCCCTGGATCCCCCCACCTCCCAAGGTCACCGTTTCATTCTGGTCCTAGTGGATCACGCCACCCGATACCCTGAGGCGATCCCCCTACGCACCGTCACAGCTCCCGTGGTGGGCCGAGCCCTGATGGGGATCTTTTCCCGGGTGGGTTTTCCCCGCGAGGTCGTGAGCGATCGCGGCTCTAATTTTATCTCGAAATACATGACGTCCCTGGGGCAACAATGTGGGGTGTCCTATAAGTTCACCACCCCGTACCATCCCCAAGGGAACGGCCTAGTAGAAACGTTTAACCGGACTCTGAAGGGGATGATCCACGGCCTAGAAGAACCCCTCCGGCGTAAGTGGGACGTCCTGCTCCCCTGCCTCCTGTTCGCTTACCGGGAAGTCCCACAGAAGTCTTTGGGGTTCAGCCCGTTTGAATTACTATATGGGCACCCCGTCCGAGGTCCCCTCAATTTGGTTAAGGAAGGGTGGGAGGCAGCACCCCAGACCCCCCCACGAGATGTGTTCCAATACGTTCTGGCCCTCCGGAACCAGACCAGGAAGTTCCGAAAGCTGGCCGAGGCCGACCTGGAGGCCAGCCAAGAAGAAATGAAGCGCTGGTACGACCAGAATGCCACTCTGGTCGAGTTCCAGCCGGGCCAGCAGGTATGGGTCATGGCCCCCGTGAAGCCTGGCGCCCTCCAGGACAAGTGGACTGGGCCCTTCAAAGTGATTGAGCGGAAGAGTCCAGTCACGTACTTGGTGGACGTCCAGTCGCCCCGGGATCCCCTGCGGGTCCTACATGTGAACCGCCTCAAGCCTCACTTCGTACGGACAGAACTGAGCCTCCTGCTGGCCACCGATGACGGGGCCGAAGATGAGTCCGATCCCCTCCCGGACCTCCTGTGTGTCAAGGAGAAGGATGGCTCTGTAGAGGGAGTGAACCTCTCCCCATCCCTCACTGACCAGCAACAAGCGGACTGTCGCCAGCTCCTAGGACAATTCTCCGACCTCTTCTCCCTGATCCCCCGAGTCACCGACTGGTGTGTCCATGACGTGGACACCGGGGACAGCCCGCCAGTAAGACACCGAGCCTACCGAGTCCCTGACCGAGTCCGGTCCTGCATTCAAGCTGAAGTCTCGAAGATGTTGACTCTGGGGGTGATCGAGCCATCCGATAGTCCCTGGGCCAGTCCCGTGGTCCTAGTTCCGAAGGCAGCGGCCCCCGGTGTCGCCCCCGAGCTCCGATTCTGCGTGGACTACCGGGGGCTCAATGACATCACCCGGGCCGATGCCCACCCCATACCCCGAGCCGACGAGCTCATTGACCGACTCGGGGCGGCCCGGTTCCTCAGCACCTTCGACCTCACCTGCGGATACTGGCAGATTGCGCTCACAGAGGAAGCCAAGGAGCGGTCCGCCTTCTCCACCCCAGATGGGCATTATCGCTTCCGCGTAATGCCCTTCGGAATGAAAAATGCCCCGGCCACCTTCCAGCGACTGGTGAATAGGGTCCTGGCCGGGATGGAACAGTTCAGTGCGGCCTATCTAGACGACATCGCTGTTTTCAGTTCCGGATGGAGTGAGCACCTCCAGCACCTCCGGAGAGTGCTAACCGCCCTGCGCCAGGCAGGCCTCACAGTAAAAGCCAGCAAGTGCCAGATTGGGCAAGGATCAGTAGTCTACCTGGGGCACCAGGTCGGGAGCGGTCAGGTCGCCCCTCTACAGCCAAAGATCGACGCCATCCTAGCCTGGGAACCACCCACCACCCAAACGGAGGTCCGAGCCTTCCTGGGCCTCACTGGCTACTACCGAAGATTCATCCGGGGGTATGGCAGCCTGGTTGGCCCCCTCACCGAACTCACATCAAAAAAACAGCCCAAGAGGGTGCAGTGGACGACTGCCTGCCAGGAAGCGTTCGATGCCCTAAAGAAGGCCATGTGCACGGCCCCCGTCCTCCAGGCTCCCGACTACTCCAAGGAGTTTGTAGTCCAGACCGATGCCTCCGAGCATGGCATTGGGGCCGTCCTGTCCCAGGTGAATGACCAAGGCCTAGACCAGCCCATCGCCTTCCTCAGCCGGCGGCTGTTGCCCAGAGAACAGAGGTGGAGCACCATTGAGCGCAAAGCATTTGCCGTAGTCTGGGCTCTCAAAAAGCTGCGCCCTTACCTGTTTGGCACCCATTTCAAAGTACAAACCGACCATCGGCCCTTGCGATGGCTCATGCAGATGCGAGGAGAAAACCCCAAGCTACTGCGGTGGTCAATCTCCCTCCAGGGGATGGATTTCACCGTAGAACATCGCCCTGGTACGGACCACGCCAAGGCGGACGGCCTCTCCCGGTTCTTCCGCCTCAGCGAAGAGAACCCCCCAAGATGATGGGTAGTTCTCTCCGGCTTTCAGCTGGGGGGGACACGTGTTAGACCCGGCCTCGTAGCATGGCTCTTCCTGTCCTCGCACTACCTAACCTGGTACCAGGGACCCCAAGCACACGGCCCAGCCGATCCTTCCCCCCAGAACACACACACGCAGCCCGGGCCTCCCCGTCCATGGCCTCTCTCCTTTCGGCCACCCCGGGCACGCGTGCCCACTTCGTGCACCAAGATGGCCGCCCGGCCCCAGCACAACCCGGACCTAGAGGCGCCACTCCGGCTGGAGGACATCACGCTTCCAGGGGATGAGAGAGGGAGGAGCAGTTTCTATCGCACCTCTGAACCCCCCTGGGACGATGGGTTTCGATCGGCCCTCCGGCCTCCCTGAGGGCTGGCTCCACGCCTGCTGGGTGTCTGAGACTCCTCCCGACCCGGCCCTGAAAGGATCAAAAGACAATAGCAGGAAACCTCGACAAGCGACCCCCAGGTGACAAGACCCCTGCCTGCACAGACTCCGGACATCAAAGAGGGGTCGACCTATAACAAGGGGTGCTCTGGGACTGTTCGGCAGATTCGCCTTGGAACATCTGAGCCCTGCTGAGTGACTCGCGGCTCCCCAAAGAACGTAAGACCTCCGAACCTATGCTTGAGCCCTGCTGAGTGACTCGCGGCTCCCTGAAGATCGTAAGACCTCCGAACTTGTGCTTGAGCCTGCTGAGTGACTCGCGGCTCCCCGAAGAACGTAAGACCTCCGAACTTGTGCTTGAGCCCTGCTGAGTGACTCGCGGCTCCCTGAAGATCGTAAGGCCTCCGAACTGGTGCTTGAGTCTGCTGAGTGACTCGCGGCTCCCTGAAGATCGTAAGACCTCCGAACTGGTGCTTGAGCCTGCTGAGTGACTCGCGGCTCCCCCTGACTCTCTTTGGTCCCGCCGGACCCCACGACGACAAGCGTATCCCCCAGCTCGAGGATTGTGAGCTGTGCGCCGGGTACGCTCCTGCATTTGATCCGATCCCCCCAAAGACTGTCCCGCTACCTCCTACCCCCGCCAAGACTCTGTGAGCCCACGCTCTGCTTGTAAATATCTGCCTTGCTGATCATAAAGATCCTACCACTTCGATTTGATAAAGCTTGAATCCTAAGAACCCTCGGTGTGGTGTCTCTTTGTCGTGTGGTGCCAAGTGTACGATCCTAGGTACGAGATTCCTCCCCTGCGGAGTCTCCCACCAGTGCCCGGCTACGATACTTTGAGGGTGGGTCTCAGGACAGTCAGGGCCCCCTCCGGGCTCCCCTGAGGTCGCCTTCTAACAGTTAGATACACATGACCCCAAATACATGGGACAATTTGTGTCCAGATTTGTGACTGGGTTGAGGCCAGAGATCGGTAGCATGATCCAAAAGCATCTAATCTGTTGCCAAAATAAGTCAGTAGACGAGATCTTACAGTATGTGAGGTACTGCAGTGATGAGGTGGACTCTAAACATAGAAGGATAAAGGAGAAATTGATGCTGGTCTAAATAAGACATGCCCAAAAAGGAGAACAGGTGCAGGTAACTGTGGAAACTGTAGCTCATGTGCAAGGGAATGTTCCAGGAGGTTTCCAAGTAACATCAGTTGCGGGGTCGACAGCACAAGACAGGGAAGAGAAAGAGGCGTCCCCAAGATCCTAAGACAGCAATAGATGTTGCAACCCTGAAAAAGACTACTGCATGTCAGGTTTTACACAAAATCGGCATTGGAAGCGCGAGTGTCATCTCAATCCTGTGAACCAGTTACATAAAGGAGAACTTGTGCAGGTGGCAGATGGAGTAAACCAATAGTGACTAGAACAAGATCATTTAATTTGGGAGGGAACCAGAACCAGTTAGCGCAAGTGCCCCAATCTTCGATAATTTCACAGGGCAATCGGACATATCATCAGATGCCTTTGATGGAAGTGCTAGATGGATTTGACCCGGACCCGTCCTTATGATGGTGCCTGAGGGGGGAGGAAGACTGTACCCTTGGAGCAGTCTTAAAGGTAAACCAGAGCGGATCATACATAGAAGCCGATGTGGATGGTCATCCCATCACATTCTTGATTGATACAGGTGAAGGCAGTTCTGCTGTGAGATCTGCAGTAGCCCCAAACCTGCCCCTCTCAGGAAAATTGATGCAAGTTGTGGGAGTCTCTAAAAAAAGTATGACATACCCTTTGACAGAAGAGGTGCTGGTGAAAATCAGAACCTTTCAGGATCATTATCAGTTTGTGGTGTGTGATTCGAGTCCAGTATGTTTACTTGGGCGTGACTTGTGCAAATTGAATTGTACTATCTACTGCACACCAAAGGGAGTTGAATTGCAGACTAACGATGAGGACTAACGGGCTAACCAAAACTTTTTTACTGCCCTGTTCCCTTTACTGATGGTGGAGGACATGCCACCTGATCTGAGAGACATGGTCTCTTCATTGGTATGGGATTTCTCAGGAGAGGAAATCGGACTGGTTCGAGGAGTTGAGCTAGTTCGCATACAGGTCAAGCTAAATGCAGAATTTCTGAGAACTCCTTAGTATAACCTAATGCCAGAAACTGCAGCAGGGATTACACCTGTAATCGACTCCATGATTGTGGTGGGCATTTTGGAGGAGATCATGGGAAGTCTGTGCAATTCTCCTATTAATGGGCTACAGGAGCCCAGTGGGAAATATCACATTGTTTAGGATCTTAGGAAGGTTAATACATAGTAATTCCATGTTGTCCTGTGGTAAGGAACCCATCTGTAATCCTATTCCAGATTCCTTGTGAAGCCGAGTGGTTCACGGTGATTGACCTCTAACAGGCATTTTTCTCCATTCCACTGCATGAGGAGAGTCAATTTTTATTTGCTTGCTGTCTGGAGAATCATGTCTTAACGTGGTGTTGTATCCCACATGGGTCTACAAAAAGTCAATCCATATTCAATAAGATGTTGAAAACAACCTTGAGAGTTTGATTCTGCCTCGAAATTCAGTGCTGGTCCTTACTGTATCATCTTGCTGACAATTGGCATACGGTGTCTCTGAGTAAGCTTCAGTACTGTCTTAAAGGAATACAGTATTTGGGTCATCGGAACGAGACGTGCAAGAGGAAGGTGTCTCTAGAAAGAATGGAGGCGAATATAAAAATGAATCCGCCTAATACCCAAAAAGAGGTCAGAAATATCTTGGGATGGTTGGCTTCTGCTGACAGTGGATTCCCAATTTCTCCCTGATGGCAAAGCCTTTGCAGATGCTGACCTACAAGGATGTGTGTGATCCAGTGCCTTGGGATAACAACTGTTTGCTTGCCTTCCTGGAGTTGAGAGAGGGCCTGTGTCGTGCTCCAGCTTTAGGAATGCCTGATTATAACAAAGCCTTCTCGTTATTTGCCATGAACATGACGGTTGTGCTCTATCTGTACCCACCCAGACACATGGAGGTGCCCGTAGGCCAGTGGCCTATTTTTCAGCTACTTTAGATCCAACAGCTTCAGCGTTGCCCGGATGTCTCAAATCCGTTGTTGCAACAGGTGTCAGGATTGAACGATGTGAAAGCATTGTGACACATTCAGTTGAGCTCCTGATGGCGAGAACCAAAACACATAATTTGATGGATAATAGATTGACCTAATATAAGCAGGTGTTGCTCACCACTGAGAACTTGACTCTAAAGCGGTGTTCTGGGCTAAATCCTGCTACCTTGTTACCTGTTCCAAATTCTGATGAGAAGAATGTGAAGACCATGACTGTCTGGATGTCACTGAGCTTTGCACAAAGCCAAGACCTGACATTGTCAATGAGCCATTGCCTGATCCTGATCAAGTCCTTTTTGTTGATGATTCATGCCTAAGAGACAATGAAGGTAATCTGAGAGCAGCGTTTGCTGTCTGTAACATCTCTGGTGTGGAGGAAGCTGCTTGTTTACAGAGAGTACACTCCGCACAGGTGGCCGTGATCTTTGCTCTGAATTGTTCTGATCAAATTTGAGTCCTGATCTATTTTTATTTATTTATTTAAAAGGTTTTATATAGCGCTAGCTGGACCCTAGGGTATCAGAGCGCTTTACATTGTAACATCAAGATAAGCAATAGGTTACAGCGCGTCAAGAGTATAAATGCAAGAGAGGTGAGGAAACATTACTACAAAGGAAACAATATAGACCAAAATGTCAATAGAAAACATTGACATGAGTACCGAAGTCTAATGACATCAGGAAAAACACTATAATATAGCTAGTAAAGAGTGAAAGACAGTCAGTGTGGTTGGGATGGTTAAAGAAGGGGGGGAACTTGGATGGGGGTGATATTAAAAGGGGAAGGGTGAAGAAGCACTAGGTCAGTGAGGACTAGAGCAAAAAAGAAAGGGGATTAAGGTTGAATGAGAGGGGAAAGGAAGATTAAATGGTGTGGCTGTAGTATGAGGGGGCGAT
The DNA here is from genome assembly GCF_964204655.1 of Triturus cristatus. Lineage (NCBI taxonomy): Eukaryota > Metazoa > Chordata > Amphibia > Caudata > Salamandridae > Triturus > Triturus cristatus. Next base: position 951,871,877 of record NC_140583.1, on the reverse strand, counting down.
GCAGTCAGGGGATTAGTAAGGAGAGGACAGGTCAGAGAGACAAGGGCAAAGACCATAAAAAAGACTATGTGAAATAGGAGGGAAAGGAAGTAGGATAAGGGAGATTGTGAGAGAAGGGGGGAGGCAGAAGTCAGCGGATCGATGCGTGTGCAGCAAAACAGTGAGATGCTGTAAAGGGACATGTGTTGAGTGTAGGGATTAAGGACCCCAGTAGTAGTTGAGAAGGTCTATACCGATATATACGTTTCGGTGTGGTTCATGACTTCGAACAGCTATGGTCACAGAGAGGGTTCCTAACGTCAACAGGTTCTCCGATCAGGAATGGGAAATATGTAAAACAACGGCTGGAAGGCTTTGAATTGCCAAGGTAAGTGTACAGCCCATGGAATGGGAAATTATTTTGTCACGGTAGGAAACAGGTAGGCAGGTGAAGTCACACGTTACTGTGTTTTCCATGCATGTGTTTTCAATAGGGAATATACTGGCAAGACTACATAGCAGACTGAACTCAGCCTGATGCTAGCTGTTGCTGACACATGGGATGAGGTGAGGAGGTTAAAATCGGAAGCTGCAGACTAGGAATAAGCAGGTTAGATCAGAGCTAGTTGTGAGAAAGGGAAGGATGACATTTGGGTATGATGGTAAGGCAGTGTTACCAGACTGTTTGTTAAATCTGATGGCGAGGCAAATTCATGGAGCAGCTCACATAGGGAGAGATGGGATGGTGAGACTGTTTAGGCAGACTTGGTTCAATCCTAGGTTTCGAGTGATTGCAGAAGCTGTGTGTCATGTGTGTGCCACGTGTCAACAAAAGAGTGCTGGGAAGAAGACTGCTGTTGCCTTGAGTCATATTGGCAGATTGTGGGGGGCTTTAATTGGCTATAAATGGACTTTGTCGAGATGCCTGTTTGTAATGGATTGAAGTACATTCTGGTTGTTTTTTGCATCTTTTCCCGATGGCTTGAAGCTTACCCAACTAGAAGATGTGATAGTCTCACAGTAGCGAAGTTGTTGTTGGAGGAACTCATTCCTAGATTTGAACTTCCAACTACATTGGAATCAGATAGAGGCACATACTCCCATAACTAGATCATAAAATTATTGTGCAACGCCTTGAGTGTGGATCAAAGACTGCATTGCAGTTATAGGCCGGAGGCATTGAGGATGATGGAGCAAGTCAAAAGGACATTAAAGGCAAGGTTGGCTAAAGTGTGCAGTTCAACATCTTTGAAATGGCCTGATGAATTGCCTCTGGTGCTGATGAGGTTGTGCAGCATTCCTGACAGGAGAACTGGGTTATCACCACATGAGATACTCATGGGAAGAGCAATGTATTTACCTGCTGTACACTCCACCGTGCTAGTAAGCATCACAGATGGTTTGGTCCTTGACTTCTGTGAAGGATTGGCTAACGTGGTGCATTCTGTGTCTCATCAGGTTGAAGCAGCGACTGTACAGACCTTAAAGGACCTATGCCATGACCTGAACCCTGGAGACTGTGTAATAGTAAAAAAAATGTGAGGAAAAAGTGTCTTGACTCTTGTTAGTGTGGGCCTTACCAAGTGATACTGATAACTGCGACTGCTGTGAAGTGTGGAGGAGTGCAGGACTGGATTTATGCTTCCCACACACAATGAGTTTCAAGTCGCTCTGATGAAACAGCTCCTCTCCCAGAAGTATTTTCAGCCATGACCGAGAGGTCACAGGAGAGGGCAATCCAAGCTGTAGAGGTACCTAAAGTGGCAGGACACACACCAAGTCGATCTGGGAGGGGGTCACGCTACACAAGACCCTGGTATAGACACTGATGGCAACAATGCCAGTGATAGAAAGTCTGACTCAGCAGAAGAGAATGGTGTGACAAATGGTTGTGTACAGCTGAGAAAGAAGGATGTTGCCGGTGAAACGTGGCCTGTGAGTCAGAGGAGGAAAAATCTGAGACTGGTGTCTAAAAGAGAACTTGCACCAATAGATGCATCTTCAGAGTCTGATCTGAGCGGAACAGTGCCAAACACTGAGGGTGCAAGAAGGTCCAGGAGAGCTTGAGAGATATTCCTCTCCAAAGTAGACTTACTTGGTTACAAATGCCAGGGAGAACTAGGTCCGAGATTTCAATACTGGTTGTCGAGATCTTGTTGAGAATTTAAGAAAATGCACTTCTGTCATTAACTGTCCCTTTTCCACCAAGGTTGAGTGGCTTGCATACTTTGATTTTGGAGGACATTGAATTTCCATGTTTTGGAGCACCACAGTCTCCTCAAGAGATTGCAGCATTGAGAGTTGAGTTGTTGCAACGTGTCATTGAGGAATTTGACTCTGATTTGATTAGGAATGTGAACTGAACTTTGAACTGTAAAAAATTGCTCTGAAGAAGATAACCTAGTCCCAAGTGGAAAAATATTAAAAATTAGGGAGTTCATCTAGAACAGGGGTCTTCAAATTGTGGGGCGCAACCCCCAGGGGGGCCGTGGAGCGATGCAAAGGGGGTTGCGCCGTCCCAGTCACACTTCTGCCCAGGCCCAAGGGCTTCAGCCCCCCTCTTCCCCCGTCCTGTGTCTCAGCTCGGGCTGCTTCAGTGCAACTCGAGCTGCTGTGGGCTCGGGGCAGTGTCTGGAGTCTTATCTCCGGCACGCCCAAGTTTTTCACAGGTCTTTAAAGACCATTTGCATTTTTACATGCCTTTGTAAACTGGTTACAGAGGCTTAGTTTTTTTCCTGGTTCCAGTACCCCCTGGGTCCCCACTCGGCCTATTCCTTACATTTGTATTTTACATTTACTGCTGTAGTGTGAGCATGTATTTAATGAAATGGAATATAAAGTAGGGATGCCAAAAGAAAAATGCCTGCCGTGTTTTGTTTAATGAGCCTTTAAAGATCTCCTCTTGACACTAAATAGACATATAAATAAAAAAGTATGTATGCATTCGTTATGTGACTTTTCTGTCTTTGTTCTCTTTAATTATCAGTATCATTGAGGCAGCCCTAGAACACAATGAAAAGTAATTTCTATTTACTGTTCGAAGTATGCACAGATAAGTACTGAAAATACAGGTTTAGGTGACTGCTTATTTTTGTACCGACTGGGCTATCAAAATAATCTGCTGGCAACCCTAACCATAGGACTGTTAGTTTGTTGCAGGATCAGCACATTACTTATTTCCTTCACCCTCGATCCCCGATTAATGCCACAATAGTTTAACTTAGATCTTAAACTCTATGCTGCCGTCAATAACATGCTGAGTTTCTTCATGGGTCTGGGAATGCACCCTGCATTCAGACAACTCATTCCTCATTCTCGCCCTTCACTTTCACGTTCACCCTGCACTCACAGAGATCACAATGCACTCACACTGATCACCATGCACTCACACCATTCACCCGCTCACCCTGCACTCAGTGATCACTCTGCACTCACAATGCACTTGCGCTGTTCACCCTATACCTCACCCTGCAGTCACACGAGTACACTATTTATCCTGCACACATGTGACACTTCACTCACTTGTCCCCCTCACTGCTCAATATGAAACTCACTCAAACAAGCCCATCAGTAATCATACATTCATTATTCCCAATCTGAACTTGCATCCGCACGTAAATTCATACGCCACCTCACTCACCCTGCAGTCACTCCTCTTGCCCTACTCTCACACTGTTGCATCGCTCACCATGGGCACTCTTGACACCCACACAGTGCACAGGGTTAATGTGCCTGCTACAAAGAATATGTACCATGCAGATCACAGAAATGAGTGTGAGTAAACTATGAGTAGCGCTATAAAAAAAGAAATTTTTTGTCAGAAAGGTGCTATATAGAGAGATGAGGTGCATTGTTGGTAAGTGGCTGCGAAGGAATTCATGGAGAAGGAGGAAACCGGGGTGGGGCATCAAAAAAGACTGTTGCGCCGGGTGCGACCAGTGTAAGGACCAGCCCTGGCTGGGAGTGTTAGCCCCCCCTCCGAAGTTCTGGTCTAGTGACTCCCCTGCTTCTGCTTATTATTATTATTTACATTTGTAGTGCGCTGCTGTTACCAAAAGATGTCCTGGGGCTAATAACCATCTGCTGCCTGAATGCAAATGAGAAACACACAGAAGGGGTTAACCTACAGAGCATAGAGAAAGGTTTTTATATCGTTCTAAATGATAATAGATTCTTGATGGAGTGAAGCAAAGGAGGGTGCACGTTCCATAACTGCGCAGCCTGCTTCAAAACAGAGAGACGGACAACTCATACCTTCTTGAATTAGGGAACAATAAACAGAGTGGCACATGCCGAGAGGAGCATACAGGTCTGACCCGTATGCTTGGTGATGAGAGATGAGAGGATGAGAGATGACAGCAAGGGAGTGAGAGAATTATATTGAAGAGGTCAGGGATGAGGAGAAATGTGAATTGCCGAAGAGAAGTGTGGACACGCAAGAAGTGAGTGTGAGACAAAGGGGAGGGCTTCTGTTAGCACAAAGGGGAGATGTGAAAGATGAATGGGGGACTGGAGACGTGTAAGATACAAATAGACAAAGGTTTGAATGGAGAGACGAGGTGAATGAGAAGTGCTGAGGGGCACGGGAGGTGACAGGGCCAGAGAGGCCATGAGATAAATGCGAGAGACTGTTAGAGATGAGGGCAGTGAAAAGATAGAACGGCAAGAGGTGATTAAAGGTGAAGTGAGAGGTTGAATGGGGAGAGTTCAGAAGTTGTAAAAAGGGGTGAAAGAAAATGGCCTGCAAAGTGAGAGAGGGATCCGGGGTTAGGGGAGCAGAGAGGGATGGAATGGAGAAGGTGAGAGAAAAGCTGCATGGGTAAACTACTTAAATCTGCACAAAACCACCAGGGTTTTAAGGGACCCTTGCTTCTCCCGGCCAGGGCCAGGTGAGCTTCTAATGTGGCAGCACGTATTCCTGCAGAGTGGAAGGCGCTTCACAAAGGTTGACTATAAATCTTTCTGATGATAATTGCTGTATTTTGGTTAGAATCGGGTACGGAGTGGGTGAAATATTTCCTTAGTGTTACTGTGTGTAAAAAATGTCATAATAATGAAGCAATGCTATCCCAAAATACTCGGCATCACATAACCTCATTTACATTTTCTTCCCACACAATTTAGTCAAGCCTGTTGCGTAATTTGGTCCTCAGCTGCCTCATAATTCCAGTAGCCCTGCCTACTTGTCAGGAGGGGGTCCTTATGCCTCAAAATGTTGACAGGGGGGTCTCGGCATCCAAAAGTTTGAGGACCTCTGATCTAGAAGAAGAAGAGAGGGCTTTCAAGCTGTGTACATATTGTAAAACCGAGACTTTCCAAAAAGAACTTTCAGAGATCTCAAAGTTACCTGAAAGAGTTTTGCTACATGTGGAGAGAGGTGAAGAAAAGAGACTTTTTGTGTTGAACCCTGTTAGACCTGGCACCTTGGTGAGGGTCTCCCTTCCATTTTTTGCTGTTGCCTCATGTGTTCTTGCTGGTGTTAGATGCTTTGGGCACTGTGCCACTGCTGTCCAGTGCCACAGTGCAAGTGCTCCCTATTGTAAATTAATGTATGGATTAGTGATTCCATGATTGGCTGATTTGGGTTACTTGTCAGACCCTAGTACAGTGCACCAGGAGTGCCCAGGGCTTGTATATCCAAATGCTGCTGGTGGGCTTGCAGCACTGGTTGTGCCACCCACAGAAGCAGCCTGTAAAAGTGTGTCTAAGGCCTGCCATTGCAGAGCCTGTGTGCAGTCTGGTACTGTCATGCTGACTGGGCAAGTGCACCCACTTGCCAGTCCCTAAACCTTCCCTTTTCTTCATATCAGACACCCCTATGGTAGGCCCAAGGGCAGGGTGCATTGTAAGTATAAGGTAGGGCATGCCCTGGTGTGTGTGGCATGTTCTAATAGTGAAATACAGCCATTTTCATTTTTCACTATTGCAAGGCTACCTGTTCTCCATAGGCCAGAATGGGCAGTTTGATTTTTACATCTTATAATCCTAACTGACTCAGGGAACATTGTACAAATTCGAATTTAGTATGCCTGAACTCAGAATAATAAAATACATCTTTTAGTAAAGTTGGTTTTAACATTCTGTGTTTGAAAATACCACTTTTAGAAAGCAGGTATTTTCTTGTCTAACCATTCAAACCTGCCTCTGCTAGGCTGTGTATTCCTTGTTTGGAGTTTGAGTGACAGGGCTGGGGGATTCCAGGAGACAGGGTGAGTCAGCCCAGTGGTAAATAGAGAGATCTGCATCTAGATGGGAGGGAGGAGTTGCACCTTGGACCTGAATATGGCTGTGCCTTCCCTCCACAATGCTGGCTCCAACTTCTGTGGTGTGTCTGATGTCTCTGCCCTGCACTCTGAAAGGAAAGAAGAACTCATGTAAACAAAGTGCTCCAGGACAGACCAGAACTGGTTTGGACTAGGCAAATGCCTCTCTGCCTTCAGAGAACAAAGAGAAACGGGGTATAAATATTGGGACCCAAACTCAAGAACTTTAGATCACTTTTGGACAACAAGAAGAAACCTTTGCTGAGGAGAGGAACCAGAAGAAACTGAGGAGAGACTATCCCTAAGCTGAAGTGCTGCTTGGGGGATTGACCTGCAGTTGTTGCCTGACTGCCAAATAAAGGAGAAAGGACTTTGTGTGCATTTTAATTCAACTTGTGAAGGATCTCCAAGGGCTTGGAAAAGAGCGTGCCTCCTGCTGTAGTCTCAGGGACAACAGACTTCAACCACCAGCTCCCCAAAAGTTCTTTGGAAGTGCCTGTAGCTGTATTTGTGCCTTCTGAGGGACTGCGTGTCGCAAGGAGCTGGAAGCGCGGCTCAATAAGAAGAAGCGTGTCGCCGTTGCAGCCGCTGCCGTTGCATCACTGAACAAGGGAGTCGCGGCTGTAGCTGTCACATTGCACCACATAACGAGAAGCGTATCGCAATAAAGAAGAAGCGTGTTGCCATCGCAGCCGCTGCTGTCGCATCATGGAACAAGGGTAACGCCGCTGTAACTGTCGCATTGCACCACAGAAGTGCCTCGCATCCACAGAGAAGCATGCCGCTGTTGGAGCCGCTGTTGTCGCATCACTGAACAAGGGTGTCGCCGCTGCAGCTGTCCCATCGAGCGGAAGCATCTCGCATCGTCGGAGAAGAGTGTCGCCGCCAAAGCCGCTGTCGTCGCATCACGGCACAAGGGTGTCGCCGCTGCAGCTGACGCATCGAGTTGATACTTCTCGCAACATCGGAGAAGCGTGCCGCATCAAGAAGAAGACGACATCTTTATTTCTTTGCACCAAAATTTCAACGCATCACCGTCTTTGCAACACTTTCGTTGCCCTGCGTGTCGCATCCTAAGGTACATTGACTCAAGGTGTTGCATTTAAGATCTAAAGAGAACTAAGCCAATTCTACCATTTTAAGTAACAGTATTGTGGATTTTTGTCGTTTGTGGTCTTGTGTTAAATCTATATAAAGAATACTTATTTTTTATATAAAACTTGTGTGGTGTCCATCTGTTGTCACTTGATTACTGTATGTGTTCACAAATGCTTTACACACTGCCTCTGAGATAAGCCTGTCTGCTCGTGCTAAGCTACCAAGGGGGTGAACTGGGGTTATTTTAGGAGTGTACCCCCTTACCCTGACTAGAGGCAAGGGTCCCTATTTTTCACAAGTACCTACCTGTGCCAACTAGAGACCCCCAAATCTAACAAACCCCTTTCGAACTGTGATCCAAGCTCCTTAAAGATAGAGTCTGGAAATTCGAATTGTAGGCACAAATGTATTTTTGGTACACTCATTGTCGGGGTAGTTATAGTAATAGCTGTAGTCATTATAGAATCCCTTTTGAGTTCATCCAAAAGCAGGGAACATGGGGTGGGGGTAAAAGAGACATCCACACCTACCACTGCTGTTCCAAAAGAGGGTACACTAGGATCTGAGAAAGGCTTAATAGAACAAACTTGTCGCTTTCTTCATGTCGACCTATCTAAATGTGATTACACACAATGCTAATGCCAAGTTGTTGTACGAGTATGTTTCCACTATGGAAGTGAGAGATTGTTATGTGTGCATGCAATTGCCTGCTTCAGTTGAGGAGGGGATTCAATACCATCACTTACCCCTGCCTTATGGCATTAGTTGTAGATTACTTCTCAGTATGTTTTTTGAGAAAGGTCATTACGAGTAGGACTACTCAAATTATGATGTGATACTCTCATAAATCCCTGTATACAAACATCTGAACAAATACGATTATTATAAGCAAATATAGAGAATGGAAAAATATTTCACACCTACAGTAACATTAGATACTGCTTACGCGCATAGACGTAACCTAACATGCTTCCTAATAGACATAGAAAAGAAATTTGTAGATTAAGTAGAAGATAGACATAGGTTTTGAGTTGTTAGCACTGATACCAAGGACATGAATTCCGAATGGACCAAGGAGGAGTTAGCTCACAAGACTAAGGGAAGTTCTGGTCCTATAGCTTTAGATTGGGAACAACGAGAAAAACTTTGCATACATCAAGTTGCAAGTAGGTATGGTACAGTATTTGTGGGGCAGGGTATGTGTCACCATATCTTCTCAATAAATGGTCTGTGGAAGACGTTTTTGCAGGAGTCAGTTCCAATGGTACCAGGAGTGTATTTTGTGTGTGGAAAGAATAAATATGTTCGGTCACCGAGCAAATGGTATGGTACATGTTATATGGCTGTCGTGTTTCCAAAGATATACCGTGTGGAGGATTTGGAGAGTTTGGAAAAGAAATTGACAAGTAGGTTCAAATGTGGACTGAGCGCAGGATAGGTTGTAGAAGATATATGTGGAGCGATAATACCTTGTTTAGGAGTCGTTTTTTGGGCTAAGATTGGAAAATGTTTTGGAGCAGTTGGAAAATGGTTTGCAAATTTAATTTGGGAAGTGAAATATTTGGATACATCTTTAGGCCAATTTTGATTGTTTTTTTCTGTATCATCGTCCTTGTAGGTAAGATAACAGCATACAAGTGGCACAAGGTAAGGTAGGTTGAGAACTCCTTAAGGGAAAGAGAGAGAAGGATGGAAAGACTGCAGGACAGTCATTATGAGAATTTGAAGCAAATGGAGAAGTTCAGACAGAGAAGACTAGCTACGACATCTATTTCGATCGGTCTACTCTACAGGGATGATTTGTATTGACTCAACATCATCAGAGTGATGAACTGATGTAGTGGAAATCTCATTTAAATTGAAGGTGTACATCATAATCATGTGTAGAACGCATCAACATATAATCATGCAATTATTGCTAACATGAGGTGTTCGAATCGTAAAACATGTTAACATGATTATTTGACCCGCTTCAGTTTATGAATAAAAGTCATGGAGAATTACCGTAGAAAATAAATGTAACTAGTACAAAGAACTTGTATTGTGCAAACTGACACTTACACATATACTAAATGTGCATAATAATTATGTATTTCAATTGTAGGTACATGTATTAGTTGCAATTGCATTAATGTTATATATGTTAGCTGAAGCCCTAGGTCTGAAATGCAAGTCCCTGGAAACTCTTGCTTTATCAATTAATAGCTGAATTTCATGTGCATTGCAGAGACTGTACTTTCTCATGCTTTCATTGCAGGTAGAGACTACATTCTTTAGGAAAAGTAATGTCTTTGTTTTAGTAAGCTAGGCAAGAAGAGAAGAAGTTACAATTATGTGGCCTGGGTCGATAAAGGAAGGCCGTTTTGCTTCACACAGGAGAAGGCATGGGAAACAAGGAAAAATTCGATAGAGGAAGGTACACTGTTGACATCGTGGAAAGTTACCATTAGAATTGTACCCCGGATGGATGCCGTGATCCAAACTGCCTCATGGGAATGTTTCCCCTGAATAACTGTGTGTTGAAGTTAGGGATAGTGTGCCACTCCTTGCTTACATCCCGAGAGAGAGCATCTTGAAATGAGATATGTCTTCTGTAGCTTCATGCTACATGACCCATTGATCATGGGGAGACTTCTTAGGGAGGCTCCACAGGCTGACACCTTTTACCCTCCTCCCTGAAAATGCTTATTTAGGGATGTCACTTTAGTGCTATAGTAGGGATAGATTTATGCTTTTCATTCACCAACCCTTGATGCATGGAAATTTAGACTCATGCTTCCTGATTTTCTGTACTCTACTCCTTGAATTAATTGTGTTGTTCATGTTGCATCGTCTAAACTGTATGCGCAGATTTGGCTTTATGCTGATTACTATGTACTTTAACTGTCGTGTTGAGGTGTTTTTATGTTCAGTTGATCTTGGCTTTGTAATAAATCAACTAACCTTAACTAGTTGTCAGTGAGTTATTATGTATTCAGAAAAGTTATTGGCTAATTGATTGTTTCTCTAATTATTTTTCTCTCCTCTACACTTTCATGCTGCTAAAAAAAACAATCTGAGTTAGACTCTAGAATGGCCTAGAACTTATGGGACCAGCCCTTTCACATGTGTCTCCTCTCTTTGAAGGGGCATGTGGGAGAGGAACAGCAGCTCCCTAGTCCACAGATTGGAGAGGAAGCACACATGAATACTTCCCTCAAATAAAAACACACTACCTCAAAGCTGACAAGTGCAATATGATGCTTTGCAGGTGTAAGGATTTGCCATGTTTGGTGCATAAATATGCATGGTTAGTGAGGTTTTTCCCAGAATGTCAGTAGCGGACCCAATGTGGGTGCATCCTTAGGCACTCCTTTGGGGGTATGAGTCCAAGAAAAATTTTGGAAAGCTTGCTCCAGTCATCAGCAGAATAGAAATATATTGGGGAAACGTTACAGAGGAAGCCAGGCTGCACAAAATGTGATCATGGTTGGACAAGAAATCTTTAGCAGGGACGTTTAACCACCCCTTACTGTAGGACCAGGATCCCCATACCTCTGCGCCTCTTACACCTTTTTTGACCTCTGGATAACACCATCTCCTTACCCCTCAAATGTTCCCTCCTGGTACCCCAGCTTTGGTAGTGCACCAACCACATTTCAATCCTTTGAGTGGGCACAAATACCCTTCCTATGTGCCCTCCATTTACATTCCGATAGTAACCTAGTTGCTTATGTCACTGTTCAGTCTCAAGTGACTGGGTGGATGCACATTGCTTGGGTATACAGGCACTTATCGCTCTGTAGTCCTTCTCATCACACTCAGACTACACTTCTTAAAATCATAAATACAAGGTCTGCCTAACAGTAAGGCCTGGCCTTCCCTCTGTGGATCGTACCCAACTTAAGGAGTACATTGAAGAATGTGCCAAACTCTCTCCATACACTGCCAATCCATGCACTGCTGCCTATTTGCATGCCATGATTATTCTCTATGACCCATCCAACCAATTGTCAGAGGTACCCTTTCCCTGCCTCATTCGTCTCCTCCACTGCCTCCTTTTATTGAGCACATGTATGTGCTCTCAGATTTCATAGCGGGAATCTCTATATTGTCTGTATACAATAGAAATTTCCCAAGGGTCCCTGTAACATGCTGCACGGAGGGGAGGCAGTAATATCTTGGGGAGCCCCGCCTGCTAAAATACCGCCACATGCTCCTTGTTGTACCTTTCAATGCCATGACCTCAGGAGGATTGTATGGTGCCCCCTTATGGTTGGTAATGGAAACTGTCACACAACGGTTTGCCCTCTTGCCCCAGTATTGCCCCTATCCTTTTGGGGTGTACCTCATAATGAGGAGGGGAGCAATAAAAACTATGGGTAGGCCCCCAAAACTACCTAGAAGCCATGTCATTCAGGGCCCCATCACCCTTCAAATGGCATCCCCAAACCCCTTTTAATACTGCTCCCCCCAATTTGACTGCCCCCCAAATCAGAATGTATAGGGGGTGCAGTAACATTTTTTGGGAGTTCCCCACCATAAGTCCCATCCTATGTAATCACCCCATCTGTGGGCTAAGGAACCACTGCATGAGTGCCCACATTTGTCCCCACCACTCTTATCTGACCCTTTCTCTCTCCCCTGACTTGCTGAGTTCCTCAGACTCTTTCTCCATCTATGACATCTTCTTAGTCCTTGGGAATGCTCTCCCGCTATAGCTATTCCGCTGTCCCTGATCTATGACCCCACCCACCCAATCTGTCTAGGCTTCTCCTACAGCCCCTCCTTGCTCTACCCTCCACCTCACTCAACACATGCTCCCCTTCTTTCGCCTGTCACTGTTTCCATCCCTTGCTATTGCCACACCCATGTTATTTACATGCTGAAGCAAAGGCCTGACTCTTCCCCTTTCTGCCCCTTGAAGAAAACCACTTTTCTAGCTTCTCATTGCACATAAGTGCACCTAATAAAGGGAGTTTCACTTGCTTCAAACTTTACCCATCATTTCATTAGCCAGAGCTCATACTTGATCTTTATTCTGAGCCAACCGCACAGGCACTAAACCTCTGATTTGAGTGCTGTGCTCTGATGTGACACTCTATCCCTTCACCTGCTGCAGCAGACATGATGCAGACCTACTGGAACAAATGCATGACTCTTCCTTTGCCTGCCTCTTGATGAAAACAGCCTTTCTACTTTCTTATTACACCTAATAAAGGGAGTTTCACTTGCCTCAAACCGTACCCATCATTTAATTTGCCAGATCTCATACTTTATTCCTAGCCAACCTCATAGGCACCAAACCCTTGATGTGAGAGATCTGCTCACACCAAAATGAAAAATCACCACCATCCAACCTATTTTACTATGAGTGTAGCACCTTCCTCACATTATTGTGCTCACTAACCTTGCATATTTATCACCAAACATGGCAAATCCTTTAACCTGTAAAGCATCATATCTCTCTTGGAATCTTTGAGATGGTGTAAGTGTTTATATTAGGGGGAAATAATTTTCTGTGCTTCTTCTCCCATCTGAGAATGTGGAGATGCCGTTCTTCTTGTACATATCCCTTCAAAGAGACAGATATCACATTCACTCAATAGCTCAGCAAACATCTATGATTTGAACTTTTCATCTTGCTGTTTTCCTTCCAAATGTCCCCCCTTTGCCTTAAATATAGGCTAATCATTCCTTATTACTCCTTCACTTGCTTATTGCAGTCATCCACGCCATAGGTCTAGCAAAAACCAACATGAACAAGAGATATACCAGCAAGCAGATATAAAGCCTCCCTCTGCCTTTATGGTCATACTGCTGCACTCTAGTAATGCTACCTGGCAACTGCAGTATAATAGTATGATTGAGAAGAAGGCTGTACTATGCAAATAATGTCCTCCCATGCTTACTTTGGTCTGAGACGTTTGCAGCTTCCCACCATGATCTGGCCTACAACATATGGTCTTCAGCAGAATTCTAAGGCTGACAACCTGTCTTAGGCTAAGGCTTTTACCACTCTAAGGTCGCACATGTCCATACCCAGTAACGGTCGGTGTGCCGCAGGGTTCGATCCTCAGCCCAATGCTGTTTAATGTTTATCTAGCCCCGTTGGCTGGTATCATCAGGTCCTATGGTTTTGATACACTATCATATGCCGATGATACCCAGTTGTTAGTGACTTGTGATCCCAACCAGTCTGATGTTCAAACTCGTTTCAAGAGCTGTTTGATTAAGATCAATGACTGGATGCACTTAAACAGGCTTCAGCTAAACGGTGGGAAGACTGAGGTCATCCTATTCGGGAAGGCCGAACAGCTCTGGACCTGTGACTGGTGGCCTCCAGAGCTGGGTACCTGTCCTACACCCAAGCTCGCGGTCCGCAACCTGGGTATTACAATTGATAATTCTCTATCCCTGAAGACCCACATAAATCAAGTGCTGGGGACCTGTTTCGGCATCATGCGTCTGCTACGTAAGATCTTTAAGTGGCTACCCATAGAAGCCAGGAAACCGTTGGTCCAGGGTCTAATCATTAGTCGACTAGACTATGGTAATGCCTTGTTTACTGCACTCAACCAGGATCTTCTCTCTAAACTTCAGATTCTTCAGAACACGGCCGCGAGACTGGTTCTGGACCTCCCCCCACGCACTCCTTCTGCTCCCATTTTAAACACCCTACATTGGCTATCAATCCGCCAAAGAGGGCGTTTTAAAATCCTCTGTCTTACGCACAAATTAATGCAAGGCACAGGCCCATTATATCTGGCGAAAAAACTTCAAAGATATGTCCCAGGACGCTCGTTGCGGTCTAGCTCTAGACCTCTTCTTGTCCAACCCCGTGTCCGGACTGCCCGTAATGGAGGTCGCTCTTTTTCATACCTGGCCCCTATGCTATGGAATAGACTTCCATTGGATTTACTTTCCATAACTGACCATCTACTCTTTCGTAGGAAGCTGAAAACCTGGCTTTTTTCTCAAAAAGCTTAGGCACTTGAACATCATGCCACCGCCTGGTCTCTCTGTCTTGGTTGCTAGCGCCCTGCGACCTTTGGTGATTTGTGCGCTATACAAAAATCTTTGACATTGACATTGACATTGACATTGACACATGGGGATACCACCCTCATTTAGCAGGGTTCTAAATTACCTGCTGCTGTCCTCTATACAGAACGTGGGCGTTTGTGGGGTTGCTTGCTACTGACTGACACCGAGTGTTTAAAGTCTCAGTGCCAGGTCAGGCCAGGCCAGCTGGTCCATCCTGCCTATTGCTGCAACAGGCGTTATGCGGGCCTAATGAAGCAAAGGCCTGGCTTTGCCCTTTTCTGCCTCTTTAGAAATGCAACATGTCTATTTTCTGATTGAACCTAATAAAGGGAGATTCACCAGCTCCAGACTTTACCCATCATTTCATGAGTCAGTGCTAACTCTAGGCCTATATGCCTAAGCAACAGAGCAGGCACCATCCACCCAATTTTAGAGCTCCATTTACACCAAAATGAAAAATCACCACCATTCAATCTATTTTACTAGCTGTATAGCAGCCTTCTCATATACCTATGCTGAGATGTGCCGCCTAGGCCACATGTGCGATTTACAAAACACGTAAGTGAAAGAAAAAAAGAAAATTAATCCATGCCTAAATGAAGATAACGCTTTGACAATATTTCAAATACTTGAGAAAAAGGGGTGGGGGGGTGGGAGAAGGAAGTCAGGAGGTAAAAGATTTGTCATTTTGGGGATTAAGTGCAAAAAACAGTGACTGATATTACCTCTTTGTTTTTCCAAACCCCAAAATGAGTCAATGAAAAAAAACCTGCTTGTTTTTTTTTCTTCCTTAAACCCTTGCCCTAGAGGAGCCTCTGCCACCAGAGGCAGGTGACATTAGTATATAGCTCCTTGGTGTTCCTCTGCAGTGCAGGAGGCACTATCAGCAAAATACTGTACAGGAGACAGGATTACCGAAATATAGGGAAGATTTGAAAGGCTTAAGACATGGAAGCCAGTGTGGTCTAGTGTGTAAGGTCCTGACTTCCAGCCAGACAACCTGGGTTTGGCGCCAGGTGACTGTTGGTGGTAAAGCAGAGATAAGTTGCAAAAGTCAATTGGTAAGGAAGGTCTGTGTGTTTCTGTTACTATCCTAGTGGGGACTTGATTGCACTGTGGGGCCTGAGCCCAGGTCCCTACAAGTCAATGCCTTCTAAACAATGACTTCAGGAACGTCTGTGTCGATTTTTACAACTTTAAAAAATTGCTTGAGAGGACCTGTGTTTCATCAAGTGTGTTTATATTTTTGCTCAGCTCTGCCCATGTAGGCGGTACTGAAGTCTTAAACACACTTTGCATTTAAACACACTTTGCTAAAAGCAAGCACATACCAGCAGCAGAAAGGACAGACTCTTAAAGGAAAAGCTGCATACCTGTGTACGTATCTAAATATTTTTCATCCAAATTGTCCATTTCTTTATTTATTAAAATACAACTTTATTTTGCATTAAGCTAAAAAAAAATAGATTATTTTGTGTCTGGAAATTGTAAGTTGTTTTATAAACTTTGCTAAAAGCATTTTGCATCAGATTTCAATCCCAGAATCACTATTGCCATCAATAAATCAGGGGTTTCTATAGTGCTCTACTCACCCGTGAGGGTTTCAAGGCGCTCGCGGGGGCAGCTCCGGATCAGTCGAAGAGCCAGGTCTTGAGGTCCTTCCTGAAGGTGTGCAGGGTTGGCGAGCATCTGATGTTCACGGGGAACTCGTTCCAGGTCTTGGCTGCGATGTAGGAAAAAGCTCTCCCGCCCGTCCTGTTTCTGCGGATGCGGGGACCTCTGCCAGTGCGAGGTCAGCGGAGCGGAGGTTCCTCTTGGGTACGTGGAAGGATATTCTCTCGTTGAGGTATTTGGGTCCAATGTTGTAGAGGGATTTGTAGGAGTGGGTGAGGAGTCTGAAGGTGACCCTTTTCTCGACGGGGAGCCAGTGGAGGTCTCGCAGGTGTTGGGTCATGTGTTCGTGACGCGGTGTTCCGAGGACGAGTCTGACAGCAGCGTTCTGGATGGTCTCAAGCCATTTGATCCTTATCTGTAATTAAAGAATGATGGTGCACTACACTATAGTAGAATATAAAGTGATTTGATAGATTTTTGCAAAAAACCTAAAGGCAATCAGTTCCTATTGTTGAACAGCAATGCTTGTACCAAGAATTCGAAGTCTTTATTTTGCTTTGCCTTTGGTTACATATTAATATGCACTATGGAATATGTTCATTTAGATGATGTCTAGATGAGTAGATGAGTGAGTGACTAGTGTTGCATTGCATTTATGCCCATAGCATGGCAACGTTTATTTTCAACAAAAAAGATATGTTCTTATCAAATTTGTGAACTTCTAGATCTATTCAAATTCAGCCATAATATGTAATTACATTTAAATCATTTGAATTGCTTAATTTAAAAACTGTTCCTAAAGCCTTACAAATTAAAAACGTTTGTTGATATTCCTAAAGGTGGGTGAAGACAAATCATGTAAAAAGAAGGATGCTCCAAAAGAGTTTTTTTCTAATGACTGCAAGTGAACATTGTGCTATCGCATACATTTTCCCTGTTAGGCTGTTTTTGACTTTTCTACGCTATTGCTGCTTAAGGTTTAAGGAAAGTATGCATGGCAAATGCAGGGTTTTATTAATCAAACAGTCCTCTTTGTTTTAATATGAAACAGCTGAGTTTTTCCCTCTCGTTTCCCGATATGGGACCAAATGTCTCATCCCAGCTCAACATGCTGCGCTGGGTTTGTGTCACAAAAAGGATGGTAACCTAGTGCAAAGCATTAGTAAATCTGTCCCTTTAAGTCAGCCTCTTGAAACAATTAAGCATCCTCATTTAAAAGCAGTGTGAGTGCTATTCTCACTGCAAATTAGTCTCTTTGCCCTGTGTGTTCTTTGTATAGCGTACTGACACCTAAGTTGGGTAAGAGTCAGGCAATATTGCATGTTTTGAACAGAGAGTGGAGCGATGACCAGGGGTTGGGGCAACAGGGGAGGTGCTGGATGAAAACATATGCCTGTTTTCCTCTCTTAAGAGGTGTACAGGCTAAAAATTTAGTGTAATTAATAGCAATATTTGTGGCAAGTTTAACCAGACAAAAATACTGCAGGTAAAAAATACTTCAGATGATCAATTTATGCTCAACTTAGATTACCATTTAAAGCTCAAAGCCCTGAGTGCACCCAAAACCGGATTAGAACCCACATTGGAACTGGGTTACATTACCTTTTTATAATGTATCATTTGCACATATAACTAATGGGATTGTGTAAATCAAATTATGTAAAACTTTCTTTGGTGTTATTACCTAGCTATTTTTATTTTTTTTTTACATATTAAGGAAACGTGAATTGCATTACTAAGGAAAACATTACTTTATTTAGGAAAGAAGACCACACAATTTGAGCAAACTGTATTCAAAAGTTACTCATCAATAATTAATAATTGTATCTCACAATTAAACCCATGCTTAAAAGCAGTAATGCTTCATGGACACGCAGCGGATGTGCCATAAGCGTGCCTAAGGCAAGCCCGTCTGTGCCCGTCAGAGTACCGGAAGCGGCCAGCGCCAGCCACACTGCCCGTGAGTTTTTAGATGGTAAGATCCGCATCAGCTAGAGTACAGGAGCTCTGCTGATCTCACGCCGCTGATCAAGTGCCAAATAGAGCCTAGGGTCCCTTTGGGGGGATAAGATAAACTGCCCAGACTGTCATTTCTATCATACGTGGGGCCCTGAAACAGATAAGCGCACCCCGATCCGTTCCTCAAAAAAAGCTACTATTTCAGTGCACGCTGCAATGCAAGCTCAATGCAAAAACATGCTTACAGCATCTATGACCTTCCAGAGGAAGGCAGCCTGGACTTTCTATGTATCACAGAAACCTGGCTATCAGAAGAATCAAACCCAACTATCTCCAACGTTATACCTAAGGGTTTTAAAATGTATAAAAGAGACCCACCTGAAGGCAGGGGAGGTGGACTAGCAGTTGTCCTCAGGTAAGAATGGGGTTTTCAAGACATAGGGGTGAAGGACCTGTTGGGCGCAGAGATGCCATGGGCTTTTGTATCTCTCTATCACACCACAATCAGCAGCCGGAGAGCTAGTCTACAGGCCACCGGGCCCTGCTGTCTCTTTTTTGAAATCTCTCGATCAAGCCATCACACATCTAGCTGTTAGATATGCACATTTCATGATCTTAGGAGATTTTAACATACATTTAGATAAAACAGACAATGCTGAAGCTTCGGTATTCAGAGAAATAATGAATTTGCTCAATCTTAGCCTGTATGTGGTGACACTGACAAATCAAGGAGAACACACACTGGACCAAATCTGTTCCAATGTTGCAAAACAGATGGAGGATCTCCAACCACTGTCTTGGTCCGGTCACCTCCTAATCAGACTTTCATGGCAACAACCAGAAACACAGGACCCCGCCAAGAGCACTCTGACTCGTAATCGGAAAGCTTTCAATAGAATAGATCCACAGGAATTCTCGAAGGTGCTAAAGCAGCACCTCCCAGAATTATCCGGCAGTCTGAATGATGATCTCACATAATATGACAATTGGATCAGCAACACTGCAGAAGTTTTGGCCACGGTTTTCCAGAGGAGAGCACATAGAAGTACGCCTTCTAGTCCATGGTTTTCAGCTGCACTCATTATAGAGAAAAAACACTGTAAGACACTAGAGCATAAGTGAAGCAAGGATTATAATTCAGCCGACAAAGAGACCTTTAAGCTTGCTCAAAAGGCGTATTATGCAGCTATAACCAATACTAAGCAAGCTTACTTCGAGGAGCGCATAGGAAAGGAAGGAAATAGATCAAAAGAGATTTTCTTTGTAGTAAAGAGCTTTATGTCCGTGGCGGCCTGCACTTATACCAAGGCAGCCTCAATTGACTGGTGTGAAATGCTGGCAAGCTTTTTCACTAACAAGATCTCTAGCATTCAAGCCACCCTAGTTACAGGAGGGCTACCGGAGGTCGACGCCAATATCCGACAGCTAACTAAGAAGATTTTAACAGCTAGTATAAACCTGAGTAGGTTTCATACTTTTCAGTTGGATTGAATGTTGAGGGCTCTTAAAGCCATTAAATCTGGCTCTCCCAATGATCCATGCCCCCTGAAATTGCTGGCTTCGGTGGCAGAGACTATCAATCCAGCTGTAAACTGGATCTTGTATACCTCAATAAGTACTGCTTCAGTCCCTAATGCATGGAAGCAGGTGAAGATCCTTCCACTTATTAAAAAGCCAACTACGGACCTGGCTTTTCTGGCCAACTACAGGCTGATATCCTTGCTGCCAGCCTTATCTAAAATATTGGAGAAGCAGATGAATCTACAGCTGTCAAACTTCTTGGAAGATAATAAGTTCTACACTATAGCCAATCTGGCTCTAGAGCGCACTATATTACAAAAACTGCATTGTTTGAGGTATTGGAATATATCAAAGTAACCCTAGATGGGGGGTGGCCTTACTGATCATGGTGTACCTGTCAGCGGCCTTCTATACCGTACCCCATACACTGCTGCTTGACCACCTCCAGGACATTGGAGTGACAGGGCTTGCATTGAACTGCCTAACATCATTTTTAGAAGACAGAAGCCAGCAAGTTTGGATTCCTCCCTGCTTGGCTAGCCTAAGCATGGTGGACACAGGTGTTCCCCAAGGCTCAGCCCTAAGTCCAATGCTCTTCAATGTATATCTTACACCCTTGGTAATTCTAGCAGAAGAATTGGGAGCAAAGGTGTTAT
Organism: Triturus cristatus; assembly: GCF_964204655.1. Lineage (NCBI taxonomy): Eukaryota > Metazoa > Chordata > Amphibia > Caudata > Salamandridae > Triturus > Triturus cristatus. Next base: position 951,851,761 of record NC_140583.1, on the reverse strand, counting down.
CCTATGCAGAAAACACTCAATTGCTTTTTTCTTGGAGTAATGGTGCAGATCCGAAGGGCATACAAATTAAAATCTGCCTTACCGCAGTCTTCTACTGGCTAGCCAGAGCTCAACTTAAATTTTTGAGGAAAAAACAGATATCTTATTCTTTGGGAATTTCTCACCAAACTTCAGGCTAACTATTTGGCCAGACAATGCCTCCCCTCCTGGCCCTCAGAAGGACTCTGTAGAAAACCTGGGAATAACCTTTGACAATAAACTATCTTTTGTCCTTAAGTCAAAAAGTTGGTAGGTCCAGTTTTGGAATTCTGAGGTCTCTTAGGAAATGTCTGCCCCTGCTCTCCTTTTCAGCAAGGAAAAAAGTCATCCAGCATTAGTTACATCTGTATTAGATTATGGCAATGTTCTAAACCTGGGCATACCAGAATACCTAATCGATAAATTGCAGGTGGTCCAGAATGTGGCAGCTCGCCTTCTGCTAAATGTGCCAAAAAGACAACACATTAGCCCACATATGCAGGGACTTCATTGGTTACCCATCAGGGAGAGGATCAAATTTAAGGCTCTGACACTGGTACATGATGTCTTGTATCAGACGGGTCTCGAATACCTTAGAGCGAGATTCAGCTTCTACAACCCGTCTAGAAATTTACGATCTACCAACAAACTTCTAGCTGTGATTTCAAAGTTCCAGTGTGAAAGATCTGGAGGTAGGTCACTAACATTTCTGAGCACATCAGCATGGAATCAGCTCCCGTTGGAGCTACGCTCTGTTAGTAACTTTTGCTGTTCAGGAAGAAACTGAAAACCTGGTTCTTTGTGCAAGTCTAATGTCCACCTGGCCGACCGGTCTGGGTTTGCGCCGGGACACTCCTGGGAGTAGCTGTACGTACTATACATTGCTTATTATATCATGCTTATCATTAATATTTAATAAAGACAGTCCTCATTAACACTGTCCTTTCCACCCCCTGTGTAAAATAGTTTGTGTAAAGCATACAATGTTGAGAAAACAAACATACATGTACCCACATGTTATGATTAGGAACACAACTTTAAAAAAGATAAACACTACTTCAAGTGAGTGAGTCTCCAAGTTAAGATCATTTGGTTCATTAGGCTGGATGCATACTTTGCCTGAATCTACAAACATTCTATAGCCATGTGTCCAGAGGAGTGCGTAGCTGAGGGAATGTTAATGGCCTACGGAGCAAGATCAAGAGAGGGATAGTCATGCAGTACCTCAGTCATTATGCACTTCATATTGTATTTCTTCAGGAAACCAATTAAAGGGGACTGGGATAAAGAAGCTTAACAGGCAGTGGTACATGATGAGTGCACACAGAGATTTTACCTCAAACTCTAGGGCAGTGGGTATCTTAGTTCAAAAATCCACGCCTACTTGGGTGGATACCAAGGGGAGATATGTTTCACAAACCGGTACCTGGAATGGGTAAACTCTCAATCTGTGTGTTATATATGTCCCACCTATGTTTAATGCCGCAACATTGATAGACTTGGGTGAAGAACTTCTGCAACTACTGGAGGGGATCCTACTATTAGGGGGCAATGTCAATCATATTCTGGAGGGAACAGTAGACCAGGACCCCCGGTGGGGTAGGGCCTCATAGATGGGGACTATTGACCTTCATGGAGGCCATGGGGCTGGGAGACATCTGGTGCATCCTCAGCCCAAGAGCACAGCAGTACACACACTACTCGGAGGCACATCACACCTCAACACGCATAGACTATCTCCTTACCCCACAGGTTTCACTGGCACGCTTCCGCAAGGCCAGGATATAGCAAGAGGGATCTCTGACCATGTACTTCTTTGGGTGGAATTACAGGGTCCGGACACCGGAGTCAGGAAATGATGGAAGCTTGACCCCTGGTACCTTCAAAATGAGAAAATTAAGGAAACCATTGGGGAAGGCACTAAGCTCTATTTTCTAGTGAATGTAGAAATACTATGCAAGGCATACAAACTGGTCATCCAGGGCTAAGCAATGTCGCTGATAACAGGGTAAAAGTGCAGGAAGTGGGATTGGGCTGATAGGCTAGAGGAGGAGATACTTGTGATGGAGGCTCAGATGTGCACACCCCCATGCAGGAACAACATGACAAACTTTGACTTAGACAACAGAAGTACAGAAATTTAGCAGAGAGCAGAGTGTGAAGTATTGCTCTTGCCAACCAATGGAGAGTGTACGAGGTTGGTGACAGAACAGGACGCTTGCTGTCATGGTTGGGCAATAGGGAAAATGAACGAAGTTGGGTGGATGAGGTACTGATGGAGGATGGGACAGGTATTCAGAATAATAGGGCCATTGCAGCACCATTTGCCTCCTACTACAACTCCCTGTACAGTTCGAGGACCTCCCAGTCCTGAGCAGTTACTAGGGTATTTCTAAGGGACGTTGCCTTACCGGGGCTCACTGGTGACGAGAGGCAGGCTATGAAGATGGACATAGGGGAAGAAGTGCTAGGTAAGGGCATTAGTGATTTACAGACTGGTAAAAGGCAGGGCCCGAACGGCTTACTGTTAGAACTGTATGGAAGGCTGGCGAATGAGCTAGCCCCGCATCTATGTACCATGTTCCAAGCAGCGAGGTGCAGGTGAGTGCTCCCAAAGGACCAAAGACTGCCCATTATAGTGGTAATTCACAAAGAGGGAAAGTCCCATAAGGACTGTGCCTCCTACCATCCCAAATCACTTTTGAATGTGGAGAGGAAAGTTCTAGTAAAACTCCTGGCCACCCACCTGAGAAGAGTCATAAAGAAACGCATCCATCCTGACCAGTCAGGCTTCATGCTGCATAGAGGGACAAGGTTAAACCCCAGACGGCTACATGCTTGCTTTGAGGGCACAGAGGGGAGGAGAGGAGCCAGTGGTGGTCCTGTCTGTTGACACGACTAAGGCCTTCGATGCTATTGAATGGAAATATGTATGGGCTGCAATGAAACGGATGGAATTTGGCGCTAACTATATAGGGTGCGTGAATCTACACGACACTAAAAAGCTGGCACAGGTGCCAATGACTGTGGTGAGATCGCATTCATGCTGGCTCCACAGGGGCATCCGGCAGGGTTGCCCGCTCATGCTCTTTGTCTTTTTGTGGGAGCCATTGTTATATTGGGTGCACTCTGATCCATTGGTGAGAGGCCTTGGATGTGGAGGGGAATGGGTAGATAAAATCTCCCTCTATGCTGATGATATCCTGCTTTACATTATGGAACTTGTGGCCTCTATCCACAGACTACTGCATATTTTTTCACCTCTTCTTCACATATTTGGGATACATGATTGATCTGGGGAAACCTCTCCTATATCCTCTGTGTGCATGGGCAACACAGCGCAATGTCCCCAAGAGCCTCGGGGGGACACGGTGGGCTTCAAATATCTGGGCCTCTGTGTGACCAGATTGCCTTAATTGTTCTACACGATCAACCTCTGCTCACTGTTGGAACCCTTTAGAGCTGAAGTCCAGCACTGGCGGTCATTGCCCCTGTCACTCCTTGGCAGGCGGCAATGTACAAAATGATTGCTTTAAACAAATTCTTATCTGTGCTGCAAAACACGCCATATCGTGTATCGTCCAGGTTCTTCCACAATGTAAGCCAGGTAGTCTGGCAGCCCTTGTGGGATGGGGGGGGGGGCACCTAGGATTGCATTGAATAAGCTCATGAGGGGATGGTACGATGGTGGTGCTCCAGTGTGGAATTTCCTATCCTCCCTTCGTCACAAACCAGATACCATACTAACGCTTTCACTCAATACATTCAATGGTGGGGCCCATAACACCAACACTCACACATTCTCATTTGTTCTGTTCTTGCAGGGAGATAGATGTTCCAAACGCTGGCGTGAAAAGAATATCTTTTAGTCTAATAAAATTCTATTTACATAAACATACACTGAATATCCTTAATCTAGCACATCTTGATCCTGAATCTCAAGATATTCCCTTCACTTAGTCGATGGATCAATTTAGTTGAATTTGGAAAAATGATTTTAACTCTTTTCATTTAGATTCAGATGATAATAAATAACCCAACACATTTGCTTGTTAATCAATAATATTTTTATCTAATAAATGCACATTTTTAGTAAGAATTTTTAATCAATCCACAGAACATCATAGTTACCTAATCTGGCTATTAGGCGTCCTCTTAAGTCAACTAATTCGTCATGCAACACGCTACAGTCCCAAAGATTGGGTCTGGACCATAAACGTGTCCGCATCAATCAATGCCCATCAGTCTAAGAGTCCTCAGTTCATCGGAAAAGGGGCAGCAATCTAGTCTGTCAAAGATTCAGGGAAACAGCTGTCCTGCACTGTCACCGTCCTCTCCATCAGCATAACATCAGGAAACATGAAAAGAGCGACTGACGTAACTCACTATTCTACCGTCTTTTATAATGAAATTAATGATAAAATGTAGCAGAAGTCAGTTTTAGGCACTTCTGATTGGATGGTTAAGATCGTCCGTTTCGGTTTCCCAAAGTCTATGATGTCACACTGTCAGACATGATCCATCCGGTTTTGCAAAGATTGTCCATTGTTAAAGCTCTTGGCAGTAGTCTAGTCACGACCTTGTCAGTGGTACAGGCTGTGTGGGTTATCTTGAGGCCACTTGTTCAGGAGCCTGGAGCATGCGCACTTAGTCTGAAACCTCGTGGAATGGTAGCTGTTTCGTCGTGTCCAAGAGTCGGCCATTTTGTCATAGGCCAAATTGGTCAACTTAAGCAAAACAAACACAAAAAGTAATTAAAACATGGAAATAACTAATAACATGTTTAACCCTCACTAATTCCCATATGTGTGTGTAATTATCTAGCATATTGGCGACATTTAAAGCATTTATACTCACCCAATGATGTCATCTGGTGCAACTTACAATTACATCACAAAAGCAACATATACCATGTAATATTCTATTTTTCTAGTGTTAGCATGCATACGTACATTAGTTTCCAAAGTATTTTAGCCATGCAAATGCAAATCCCACGTGTAATTCATACATTAGTAGGGTTGAATAGATAGCAAACAAACACATTAATACTTATTATAATTAATTGATTATTCTAATTAGTATGAACATGCAGAATGGGGGTGTATACAAAAGTTTGTTTTACCCGCTCCATCAATCCCCCTTTGGTGATTTTATCACCACACCATTAAAATTTTGTATTCCCTTTTTCAAGGAGTAAAAGTGAATTCTTGCTTTTATTGTTACATTTCAGTCTCCCCAAGTTCTTCAATTTTAGCTGTCTTATACATATCTTCTTTTATCTCCTCCAATTCTATTTCTTCAAATTCCCTCTTCTGTCTCTTATTTTGTCTCCTTAAATTTTCTCTTTTTAACTTTTTCTGAACTTTCTTCCTTTTATAACAAAGACATCCTAATCTTAATATTAATACTAAGAAAATCACACATGTTAATGGAAATAAGATTTTGCCTATTAAGGTACTACCTAAATTTACTAAGAAATCTTTAACAGAAGATATTTTCTTAACAATCTTTTCCCAAACACCTTCAACCTCCAGTGGTGCAATTTCGTCATGCAAATCAGTTATATTTTTAATATAAATTTTCAAATCTTTACTTTCGTCGGGTATGTAAGTACAACAAAGTTGTACTTTCAACATTCCACAGACTCCACCCTCTTTTGCCAATAAAATATCAAGGGCAAGTCGAATTTGCATTACCATGGCACGCATGGCAACCATTTCAGTATTTACCAATAAAAATCCTCCAGCGGTGCTTGTTGACAAGTGATCCACTACTGTTGACAGTTTTCTAATCTTATTTGCATTCAAAGATATTCCCACTGCTGGTATAAATGCTCCAAAGATATCACCTACAATTTCTGACCAAGATTCTCTCTTTCTATGTGCTAAATAACTACCTAAAGTATGTACACCATCTTCTCCTCTTTCCATGTGAAAGATCTTTGGGAAAACCAGGCCTACATAACATGTGCCATACCAATGGTCTGGCAAACGATAATATGCCCTGTTCCCACAGATAAAATATAATCCTGGAAAAACTGGATCATTTCCCCCTTTAAATCCCCATCCACCCATGATTCGGTATTTATCATGGCACTCACTGTTACCTACAAAGTAATTGTCATATGTAAAAAACAAAATACGGAATTAGCACCCATCATTTGAAAGAGTCTTATTGTAATTAATTAGAACAGGAAACATCCATGGTGATCAGTAGAAGAAGCAGGTCCATCATTTTGCATGTAGTCAGAAATAAATGTTCTTTATTCAAATGTATTAAATCCAAAGACCATAAAAGTGAATCTTTTAGCCAACGCGTTTCGGCTCTATAGAGACTTCTTCAGGGCTAAAACAAAACATATATACATTATTTACAATTAACATATATATACCTATATACAAAAAAGCATTTTGGTCTGTACATATATCTATACAGGTCTATATACAAAACCTTTATCAATTCTTTCTTCTTTCAGAGAACACAAAGAATTCTTCCGAGCTAGCAGATCAACATTTGACAAATTTTATAATGTGATATCATAATTAAATCATTAAGTTTTGTCATAAGACCTCAAACATTCTGAGAGGAGAGCATGACAATGGTGAAAATCCCCTATGTTGACATAATCATTACGTTCATAATTTATCAGAAAGAGAGATTAACTTCATTGTTTTTTACAAACATCATCACTTCTGTCATGATAACATCACAGATAGTTTAAATAATTAATTTCTGCATTCCATAAAATAACATACCTCAAGATTAAATATATATGGAGTCAGTTATATTCCACTTAAAGAAGGAAAGAGTTTCAGCGGTACAGGTGAGTATTGTTGCACAATAATTATCTAAAAAGCAAACACAAAAATAGTGTATAAAGCCACATCTTGATCCTATAAATGTCGCTCATATTGGCCAAAGTAAAATATATGTAAATACATGGTCAAAATAGGTGATCAATTATACGATCTTTATCTGAAAAACAGATTTGTTCCACCATAGAGTACATTAAATAAAAGACAATTTTGGCTAATCTTAAAATCTTTCAAATTGCCAGTGCTAACTCATCCATATCAATCAAAACAACTCAGTTTAATAACTTCACCATATTAGTTACATACATAACTTCATATATGCAAGTATACCGTTTATTTAATCCCATTATATCTTGTAAGGACTGCTCTAATATTTATTATTTCCAAAAACGATCATTCACCATCAAAAAGTGTCGACATCTGAAATGTAAACCGAGTGTGCCAGACTTCGGCTCGCTCAATACTTGTAATGACTAATCCGCTCATATACGATATAAAAATGCTATTTCGAAATTTAAAGAAAGCACCAGATATAGCATCTACGAGCAGACCCTATCCAAGAGGCATATCCACAATAATGACCAATATGAGATGGCCATATTTGTCTTGAATAGGAAACATAGAATCAGTGGTCAGAACAATTCAAAGTAGAGCAAGATACCACTAGAAACAGACCAGTTGTCATATAGCCTGTTGACAAATAAAGATAATCCATCATTCATTGCATCTCATATAGGCCCATTTTTGCCAAAACTTTAAGTTAATATCAGCTCCATAATTTATATTGCAATATCCAAACACATACTTTCCAGTTGATATCGATATCATGTCATCATGATTGTAAATTAAAACACAAACAGAAAATTAGAGAATTAATAAAATAATACTTGAGATAAATTATCATCAAGTAATAACTGAAAAGAAAAAGAAAGAATATATTTTAACCTGGGGGAAAACCAATTGGTACTCTCAAACACATAAATGTCTACCCAAACAAGTTGAGTAACGTGTTCGTTGTTATATTACATACCAGAATGGGCAGGGTGGCCAGCAACAATCTAAGACGTCCGTATTCCAAAGCGGTAAACCGACTAATGACATCTCCTCCATTTTTATACTCTGCAACTTATTTGATTAGCTTCACCTGTGTTGTAACGACATCAAAAACAGACAAAAGTAAAACTAATGTCTTTTAAGTAAAGTTGCGGCGGCCATATTAGTATGGGTTACCCGTACAAGGGCACATTGTTTAATATATTACATTTTTATCCTAACTCTTCCCTATTCGCAATGTCGAAAGCAGCCATTGTACCAAATCACAGTGACTGAATATATTTGTATTATTATGGCATATCTAATGTCATCGCAGACACAAAAATGATATACCATTGTGGAGAATTGCATCTGTGAATGTAGACATTCAAAAGCTTATAATACGAAACACCACCATATTGTCAGAAGGCGCCATTTTACTAAAGTTCCGATCTCGCAAATGAACGCGGTCGGTATCTAATAACCATGAGAAAAGAAAAATTATATTCAAGCCTTAAGTGAAACGTGATTCATAATAAAATAATCAAAAATGAAATATCGTTACAAAATATAACAAAAAGGTATGTGTAATTGGCCGCGATAGCGGCCATTATAGTAAAGTGTCGATCTCTCGAATTGCCAACAAAATTGATATGGGCCATGTTGATAAAGGCACGATGTTTGGAAACGCAACATTACATTTTAATTGACGGCTGTTGTTAAGATAAAATTAAAAAAGAAGAACTACACCTAAGAATATAAAATTCAAAAGGCTTATGATGCAACACACACCACCGTATTATCTACAGGTGCCATTTTAGTGAAGTTCCGATCTTGCAAATAGGCGCGGTCTGCACCTGATGATCATAAAAAGGAAGAAGAAAAGAACTATGCTTAAGCCTTAAGTAGAAATTAATTCACAATAATATAATGAAATTTAATTACAAACTATAACCAAAGATTTTTTTAAATTGACCGCGACAGCAATAGTGGCCATTGTGGTAAAGTATCGACTTCTTGAATGACCAACAAAATTAGTATCGGCCATATTAATAACGAACGATGTTCCAAAACGCAAAGTCATATTTTCATCCTTAAATGACAACTCATATCGCAATGAAATTGAAAAAGAAAAAATATAAACAGATAAACGATATAAAACAACCCTGTAAACGTCCAAAAGCGTGTTCACACTAGTAATCGATCACAGTAGTTCTAACATGTATTACTATAAAGTTCTGGTCTTTCAAAACACCAGCAATGTTGCTGTCAGCCATGTTGGTAAAAATATAACAGATTGTAAATCCACATTTGTAATCGATCACAGTAGCTCTAACATATATTTCAATGACGTTCTAATCTTGCAAAAACCAACAATATCACTGTCGACCATACTAATGAAATGTAAAAATAATAAATGTCAGAAATTCATGCAGGAATAAGCACCTCTGACATTTATTAACAAACATTGCTTCTATTGATGAAAATCCATATTTTTGTCAATTCTGTACAAGTAGGTATAATCAACATTGTCCCACATCAGCACAGCACATTTTTTTCTCTCCCTTTCCCTAAGAGACAGTCGGGATCCAATGATTTTTTTGATTTTTTTCTCCTCTCTCTCCCAAAGGAGAGTAGTCAAGATACAATAATTTCATTCAATTCAATTAGATACAAGATGGTAGTATCATAATAGGAACCTTAGCAATTACAAAAAATAATAAAATTCATTATTTTGATTAAGCCCAAATTTCACACTACGAATGCGACAAATCCACTTTGCCTCAATCTGTCTTAAATGCAATTCTCTATTTCCACCCCTTTCATTCTGTTTCACATGATCAATAGCATGAAATTCAATAATCTTGTTGTTTGGATGTTCATCGTAGATGTGATTAGCAACAGGAAATTTGAGATCTGCATTTTTAATAGCCCTAACATGTTCTTGAATGTGTATTTTCAAACTTCGTATACTGCTACCAATATATGCTTTACCACAATCACATGTGATAGCATACGCGGTAAATGTAGTATTGCAGTTAATGAAGTGATCTATTGTGTATTCTTTAGAGCTATTGTACGAAAATCTGGTGATTTTATTCTTCCCAAATTTACATATGCAGCAACCACCGCATGTGAAAAAACCTTTAGGTTTATCCGGCAACTATGTCTTAGTCAGCGAGTTGGATTTAATGTAACTAGGACATAAAGTGTCTCTAAAGGTTGTTCCTCTTCTGTAGACCACCTTAGGTTTCTTTGAGACAGTGCCCTTTGGGATAAAGTCAGAGCCCAAAAAGTGCCAGTTTTTTCTAAGCACATTATAGATATGACTACTATAGGAGTTGTATTCAGTAATGAAAGTGACTTCTGTCGTGTTTTGCATGCTGTTCCTTCTTCGTTTCGAACTAGATCTTATCATCTGTTTTCTAGCCAAAGCAAGTGCCCTACCTTCAGCTTTATCAAGACAATCCATATCATAGCCCCTTTTTGCAAAGTTGCTTTTGATTTGATTTATATTCTTAAAGAAATCAATGTCACGGCTGCAATTTCTCCTAGCTCTCACCATTTCTCCATAAGGGATTGCCTTAATGGTGGAGCTAGGGTGTGAGTTAGTAGCGTGCAAAACACTATTGCAGGCAGTGCTTTTCTTAAAAATGTCACTATGTATGTTTCCATCATACACGTACAACCTTAAATCCAAAAATTAAATCTCACTAATGGAGTACTTGATCATCAATTTCACATTAAAACTATTGGTATTAAGATATGTATGGTAGGCTTTCAGACTCTTAATCGAGCCATTCCAAATCATGATGATATCATCTATATAACGAGCATAAAAAATGATGCTGTCACACCAGGTTTCAGCTGCTGGACCCCAGGCATGCTCCATCTCAAACAGACCCATAAAAAGGTTAGCGTAGGATGGAGCAAACCTGGAGCCCATCGCAGTACCCTGTTTCTGCAGAAACCATTCACCATCATGTAAGAAAGCATTTTGTGTCAATATCAGTTCAGCCATATCCAATAACATCAAAGAGTGCTCTAGTTTTTGAGCACCATGTTTGAACAAAAATGCTTTAAAGCCCGTATGCCTTGCTCTTGTTTTATACAGGTGTATAGACTTTCAACGTCCATTGTTACAAAAAGTAACTCCACATGATCCCATGTAAAGTCCTCCAATTTGCTAAGTAAGTCACCACTGTCCCTTAAATAAGATGGGAGATTTTGCACAATGGGTTTGAGATAAAAATCCACATATTCCGCTATACGCTTTGTGGGCCCACCATTGCCGGAGATAATTGGTCTGCCAGGAGGGAAAATACCCCCCTTATGTACTTTGGGCAAAATATATATGCATGGAAATCTTGAGTGATAAGCCTGCAGATATCGATACTCATGATCAGACAGCAAGCATGATTCATGCCAATCACACAATCTTGCATTGATGGTGATTTCAATTAAAGATGTTGGATTTTGACTTAATGTTTCATAGCAAGCGAGATCTGTGAGTTGTCTGTTGATTTCACCATGATAATCACAGCGATTCATTATGACTATACTACCACCCTTATCTGCCTCTCTTATTACAAGATTTTCATCATTTTTCAGAGTATTCAATAAAATCCAATCTTTTCTCATATTTGTGAGATGTTTGCATTTATTGGGTGATAGATGTTGATCTTCAAGCTTATAAAGATCTCTAGTCACTTTGTTGTAAAATTCATCTATGACTGAGTCATTAGATTGTGGTGGCATGAATTTAGAAGTAGTGCGTAACCCGCTATCATTACTAAGATCTTCATAAATGCCCAGCATGTTGGTAAACTGTACAATATCGCCAATCTGATCCTCGTCATATAAAGTGGCTAGCAGATGTGAGCTGTGAATATCTACAATAGATGGTATATTTTCAAAGTGATTCAGTGCAGACATATAAGGCATGGAAGGATGTTCTTCAAAGTATTTTTTTATTTTTAGTTTGCGTATAAACTTGAATAGGTCCAAATGAACCTTAACAAAATTACATTTATTAGTTGGACAGTAACTGAGACCTCTACAAAGCACATCTAGTTCATGCTTCTCAAATTCTTTAGTAGACAAATTAATCACACTTACATCATTGATAACAGTGGTGTCACGTAAGTTTAAATCAGCATTACAGAGTAAGTTGTCTATTTTTTCATGTTGGAACCTTGTTCTCTTACTTTTGTTCTTGATCTGGTATTTTTTGCTACCCCGCCTTGTTCTTCGTCTATGTTTTTCTTTCGATTGCCTAGGCGGTATCTTTGCACCTCTTGCAAAAAACAGACAATGTACTGTCTGTTGGGGCACTGCTGGATCCTTCTCCTGGATAGCTCTCTACTGAAGAAAGCGAGATACTACTAGATGATATGCTAGTGTTGGCTCTTGGGATCAGATGTCACCTGTGCTTTGTTGACAACATCATCATATTTCCTAGCAAAGGTAAATATGCGTCCTTTCTTGTAATCACCCTCATCTCTTAAGATTTTCCTGTGTTTTTTCTCCTTTAAATACAGTTGATAACTGTTGAGTTCCCTCTTTAGAATTTCATTATTTTTCAAGATCACATCTTTCAAATTAGATTTATTGATCTCTCTCTCTAATTCTGTTATCTCCTCTCTGATTTTTTTCACTTTCCTCTCTGAATTAGTAATGAGTGTCATCATCATTCTGTACGATGCCGTATATAAGCCGTCCTCCCAATCAACTAGGAGATCCTGATCCAAGTCCTCAAAACTTGGAAAAATTATGATTCTTAACCCTCTTGGAATGCGTTTGTTCTCAATATACTTTTTAAGTGTAGCACCATCTCACCACTTAGCAAGCTCGGCTTTTTTCAATTTCTCAAGACGTGTAAATTTTGCTTTTAATCCTTCATTTTTTACAATTGTTGAATCCTGCACGACTGACCTGCCCTTAGTCTTATCGCTAAATAAGTCATCAAACATTTGCTCGCGATTGTCATTAAAATCCATTTTTCTATTGTACAATATATACTTATTGTGTAATACCAAGTAACAGTGCAGAGTGCCCACAATATAACTATTGGCCGATATCAATTTTGTTGGCAATTCGAGAGATCGACACTTTACTATAATGGCCGCTATTGCTATCGTGGCTAATTACACATACCTTTTTGTTATATTTTGTAATGATATTTCATTTTTGATTATTTTATTATAAATCAAGTTTCACTTAAGATATGCTATAATAATACAATTATATTCAGATTTGGTAAAATGGCTGCTTTCGACATTGCGAATAAGGAAGAGTTAGGATAAAAATGTAATATATTAAACAATGTGCCCTTGTACGGGTAACCCATACTAATATGGCCACCGCAACTTTACTTAAAAGACATTAGTTTTACTTTTATCTGTTTTTGATGTCGTTACAACACAGGTGAAGCTAATCAAATAAGTTGCATAGTATAAAAATGGAGTAGATGTCATTAGTCGGTTTACCGCTCTGGAATACGGACGTCTTAGATTGTTGCTGGCCACCCTGCCCATTCTGGTATGTAATATAACAACGAACACATTACTCAACTTGTTTGGGTAGAAATGTATGTGTTTGAGAGTACCGATTGGTTTTCCCCCAAGTTAAAATATATTCTTTCTTTTTCTTTTCAGTTATTACTTGATGATAATTTATCTCAGGTATTATATTATGAATTCTCTAATTTTCTGTTTGCGTTTTAATTTACAATCATGATGACATGATATCGATATCAACTGGAAAGTATGTGTTTGGATATTGCAATATAAATTATGGGGCTGATATTAACTTAAAGTTTTGGCAAAAATGGGCCTATATGAGATGCAATGAATGATGGATTATCTTTATTTGTCAACAGGCAATATGACAACTGGTCTGTTTTTAGTGGTATCTTGCACTACTTTGAATTGTTCTGACCACTGATTCTATATTTCCTATTCAAGACAAATATGGCCATCTCATATTGGTCATTATAGTGGATATGCCTCTTGGATAGGGTCTGCTCGTAGATGCTATATCTGGTGCTTTCTTTAAATTTTGAAATAGCATTTTTATATCGTATATGAGCGGATTGGTCATTACAAGTATTGAGCTAGCCGAAGTCTGGCACACTCGGTTTACATTTCAGATGTCGACACTTTTTGATGGTGAATGATCGTTTTTGGAAATAATAAATATTAGAGCAGTCCTGACAAGATATAATGGGTTTAAATAAACTGAGTACTTGCATATATGAAGTTATGTATGTAACTAATATGGTGAAGTTATTAAACTGAGTTGTTTTGATTGATATGGATGAGTTAGCACTGGCAATTTGAAAGATTTTAAGATTAGCCAAAATTGTCTTTTATTTAATGTACTCTATGGTGGAACAAATCTGTTTTTCATATAAAAATCGTATAATTGATCACCTATTTTGACCATGTACTTACATATATTTTACTTTGGCCAATATGAGCGACATTTATAGGCTCAAGATGTGGCTTTATACACTATTTTTTTGTTTGCTTTCTAGATAATTATTGTGCAACAATACTCACCTGTTCCGCTGAAACTCTTTCCTTCTTTAAGTGGAATATAACTGACTCCATATATATTTAATCTTGAGGTATGTTATTTTATGGAATGCAGAAATTAATTATTTAAACTATCTGTGATGTTATCATGACAGAAGTGATGATGTTTGTAAAAAACAATGAAGTTAATCTCTCTTTCTGATAAATTATGAACGTAATGATTATGTCAACATAGGGGATTTTCACCATTCTCATGCTATCCTCTCAGAATGTTTGAGGTCTTATGACAAAACTTAATGATTTAATTATGATGATATCACATTATAAAATTTGTCAAATGTTGATCTGCTAGCTCGGAAGAATTCTTTGTGTTCTCTGAAAGAAGAAAGTATTGATAAACGTTTTGTATGTAGACCTGTATAGATATATGTACAGACCAAAATGTTTTTTTGTATATAGGCATATAGATGTAAATTGTAAATAATGTATATATGTTTTGTTTTAGCCCTGAAGAAGTCTCGATAGAGACGAAACGCGTTGGCTAAAAGATTCACTTTTATGGTCTTTGGATTTTAAACAACTGAATACATTTGAATAAAGAACATTTATTTCTGACTACAAGCAAAATTGTGGACCTGCTTCTTCTACTGATCACCATGGATGTTTCATGTTCTAATTAATTACAATAAGACTCTTTCAAATGATGGGTGCTAATTCCGTATTTTGTTTTTGACTTTATTTGGGTTTACCCAATAGGAAGTGGAGAAGGGTGCACTTCCTGTTTTTTTCAGCACCATCACAAAATTATTATTGCACTATTAGTAATAGGTGCAGTTTTGTTGCCTCAACCCTTTGTGTGTTTTGTTAATTGTCATATTTTGTCTTATTCCTCCTAATACACAAATTTCCTTTCTGAGGCCAATCTAAAGCCATAGTTGGACTAGCTTTTCCCTCCAAGTGTTTTTCCATATCTACATCCCAAACTGTCTTTTCTGTCTTTCCTTCAGAGACCTTCCTTTGCATTTTCAGTCTTCTTTCTTCAACCATATCTAAAAAAGTCCTTTCTTCTTTCTTTAAACTGCAAGTCAAATTATTTCTATATATATATTCTAATGTTAATTCTTTAGTTTCTAAGAAAAATTCACCTAATACCTTTGCAGGTCTTACCCTATTTAGTTTGTTAATTGACGGTACTTGTGAAAATATGTTATCTACATCTGAAAAATAATATTCTAACTTCCGTGTTCGATAAAATAAACTAGCTATTACACTACATGTTATTCCATAAGTTACAGGAAGGTGGTGATAAGTCACCCCCGCCGAAACAGATGCAGGTAACTGCATACAGACGTAGCAGTCCCTCACGTCCATTGTCTTTAAATATTTATACAGTAATTTTGAATATACATTGTTAGAAAAATCAGTTATTGACCTGTCCTTATGGATATAAATTTTATCTATTTTAGTGTGATCTATATTTTTAATCTGCTCTTTATTAGTCTTGTTTTCACTATGTTCTCCTATTGTGTCAAAGCTAACCTTAAATGTAATCATCAATGCTAATATACTCCATAGAAGCACAACAACACATCTTACACCATTGTTTCAAAAATATACATCTACTTTTTCTACTATCTATTTTCTTGAAATGAACAGTGACTTTTGGCTTAGCCTCTTCTACTTCACAACTAGTTTATCTAACCCAAGGCTCTAAGCACCTACTTGGTTCTACCAGTTTTTTTCTTTTTCCTTATTTATTGTCTTTCCATCAGCAGCATTCTTGTCTCATTCAGTTTGGCATCTCATCATTCTTCACCTTTCCTTCGCTGTCTAGATATAGGATTTCCTGAACATCCGTCTCTTCTCCAATATCGGATAAGATAACTCTCAGGATTTCCGATTCTTCGTCTTCCTCAACCACTTCTGGTATAGTCACCTTTGGATTTTCTTGGCTATCTGCCTCTTCTTTAATTTCAGGCAGGGCTACATATGTCCATTCTGGCGACTTATACTTCTGGTTAGGCTTCCTCGTTCTTTTGCTTTCCCCAATTACAACTGTTTCTTCGTCTTTTGATTTTTCTTGACTCGTTATTTCATTCACCTGTTCAGCTCTTGGTGATTTTACTTTCGTCAGTTGGTATCTCAACTTCTTTATCTTATTTGGCCAAACTTCATCTTTTGCTGATCTTTTCAGTTTATTTCCTTTATCATTCTTTTCAGCCTTCCAAGCTCTCTTTCTTAAGACTCTACCTTCTGGTATTTCATCTTCACTTTCTTCAGACTCTGTTTCAACTTGCTTTTTCCTTCCAACCTCTTTTCTTTCTTTTGCTTCTTTCGTTTTCCCTACTTCTGTCCCTCCTCGGGTTTCTTGCACACAATCTTCCTGTTGGCTACTTGTCCCTTTCTCTAACTGGATGTTGGAATTCCCTACACCTCCTCGGGGGTCTTCCGCAAGAATCTTTCCCTCTCTCTCTGTAGCTAGTACCTGTCCATCTAATTTTGTTACTTCAGGTGGAATTTCTCTAAATTTTTCATCTGGAATTTCTCTATCCACAGTTTCTTTAATTGTCTTTTCGCTGTCTTTTTCTTTTCTCGAATGTAAAGTTGCTTGTTCAGTCTCTGAGTCTGAGCTGGTATCAGAAATTTGCTATCTTCTTTTCAAGGAAACACTTCTCGGGACAACTGTTTGATCTATCTCCAATTCCCCCCTTTCAGGGTTTTCTTTTGTTCTTGTCTCTTCTTCGTCTGATTCAGTACTTGATTCTGCCTCATCAAAATATTCCTTTTCTGTGCTATCCACTGGATTTGGGATTCTCAACATGTGACTTGCATGAATCCAGTTTTTGATTCCAGCACACTTTACAGCTGTAGTTGTAGTCAAAATCATTTGTTGTGGTTTTCCCCACCTTGGAACCAAACAGTTTCTTCTTCTGCGTACTTTGATTCTTACCCAGTCCCCTGGGCTCAGGTCATTAGCGTGCTTCTTTTCAAGGGAGGTGGCATCCTCTCCAACCTGATGAAACACAGAATGAACAGCGTCAGCCAGGCTTTTACAGTAATCCAACAACATGTCATCAGTTATAGGCAACAGCTTGTTGACTGGTATGAGCACGTGGTGCATGGCTCTTCCCATGATAATTTCATGGGGGCTCAGCCCTGTGGTTCTATCTGGAATTGATCTAATTGTCATGAGTACCAGAGGCAAGACATCAGGCCATTTCAGACCCGTGGCTAAACACATTTTCCCTATCCTGTTTTTGATAGTACCATTCATTTGTTCCACTACACCAGAAGCTTCTGGGCGATAGGCACAATGTAGTTTTTGCTGTACACTTAATGCTTCACAAATCAGTTTTATGATCTCATTCTGAAAATGTCCTCCTCGATCTGATTCAATTGTTACTGGGAACCCGAATCGGGGAATAAATTCCCTCAGAAGCAATTTTGCCACTGTGATTCCATCATTTCTTCTCGTTGGGTAAGCTTCTACCCATCTTGAAAACAAACAGACCATAACTAGAACATACCTCAACCTGTTACAAGGAGGCATTTCAATGAAATCTACTTGCATTCTGGTAAAAGGTCCTACTTCTCGACCTATTGTTCCTAGACTCACCCCTGTCTTTCTTCCTGGGTTATATTGCTGACATATGAGACATCGCGGACATAGACTTTCTGCTACAAGTCTAAATTTTGCATTGTACCAGGTCTGTTTAAACAGCTTTATCATGGCATCTCTCCCTATATGTCCCTGTCCATGATACATCCGTGCCATGGCAGACATCATGCTATCAGGCATAACTGGTCTTCCATCCCGATAGACCCATACACGATCCTTCTCTCTTGGTGCACATCCTGCTTTTACCCACTGTTTCTTTTTCTCATCTCCTGCTTCTTCCTGTACTTGTCTCACTTCCTCCCAGGTAGCCACAATGTTAGTAAACAGTATGGAGCAAGAAGTCACTTCCTTTTCCTTTCTCCTATTGAATGAATTCTGATTTCGTGCACAGTATTGAGCCATATCGTTAGCATATTTATTGCCTACAGCGATGTAATCACTAGACTGATTATGTGCAGCACACTTTACAACAGCCAATTGCTTAGGCAGCTGTATCGCCTCGAGCAATTTTCCAACCACTTCAGCATTCTTAATGAGCGTTCCACTTGATGTCAGAAATCCTCTCTGTAGCCATATTTGGCCAAAGCCATGCACCACACCAAAACCATACTGGCTGTCAGTGATCACAGTCACTCTAAGACCTTTCCCAATCTTACATGCTCTAGTCAAAGCAACAAGTTCAGCTACTTGGGCTGATTTCACTCCTTTCAGATAGGATGCTTCCATTACTGCTGCAACCGTGCATATAGCATATGCTGCACTCAACATTCCATCATCTGTTTTCAAGCAAGAACCATCTACAAACATCACAAAATCCCTTTCTGACAATGGTACATCTTTTATATCTGGACGTGGCTTGGTACAGAAATCTAGTACATCCAGACAATCATGATCTGCTTCATCTCTGACTTCCACTTTCTCTGCATCAGGCAATAATGTTGAAGGATTCACATTCAAGCACCTCTCAAAGCTCACATTCGTTGCACCTAATATGACTTTCTCATATTTAGTCAGCCGACTATGTGTCATGTATTGAGTGTGACTCCTTGTTAAAAGGATTGCCACATCATGAGGTACAAACACTTTCACAGGATATCCCATCACAATCCCTTCACTTTGTTCCAAGCTTCGACAGGTAGCAGCTACTGCTTTCAAACACTCAGGTAAAGCTACAGCTACTGGGTCTAGCATTGATGAAAAATATGCAATTGGTCTTCTCAGTTTTCCATGTTTCTGAATTAATACAGAAAGTGCTCATCCATTCCTCTCACTGCAATACAACTCAAACTCCTTCTCATAGTCCGGCATTCCCAATGCTGGCGCTTCACACAAACTATCTCTCAATTGTTTGAAAGCTGCCAATTCTTCTTTGCTCAAATCAATGGGATTTCTCACATCACTTTTTGTCAAACGTACCAATGGTTTTGCGATTAGGGAAAAATTACTTATCCATTGAAGACAATATCCAGCCATTCCAAGAAACATCCTTACCTCTCTTTGTGTCATGGGTGCTCTCATTCCTTTTATTATCCTGATTCTGTCTATTGTTATTTTCCTCAGACCTTTTTTAAAGTTATGGCCTAAGTAATGTACTTCTTTCTTAAAAAATTGTAATTTTGATGGTGACACCTTAAGTCCTTCATCAGCAGTGGCGGCTAGTAACATTTGGAAATGGTAGGGCGTAAATGTTCCGGGTAGTGACTTGCAAAAAAAAGAATCCTGCCCAATAGAGACCACATTGGCTCGGGCCCGTTTCCATGTGTGGAGTGCGTCATTCTCACGTGCGCTCGCTGTTCCTAATGAAGATTTATTATCGCTAAGCTCCTGTAGATACGCCGGACATTTCAGAGCTCATTTATTAAGGGTGCAAATCCTTGCAAAGCTGTCTCTGATAGGAATGTTCTCGAAGCTTGACTTTTTGGGTCCTTACAGCCAGAGCCCATATTTGTCAAGTCGGCTGCGGAGAGTGCGAAGCAGTGCTGTGATTCATTTCATTCCGTAAGAGTCACAGCACCTCCACCCCCACCGTCCCCCACCCACCCGACCCCATCCCCCGGCGGATAATGCACAGCAATCTGAAGGCCACCATGCTTTCGTGCGCGCGCACATTTACATAAAAGAGATTGCTTGCTTGTAACAGGGCAGACATGGCCCTCTACTTTGCATGAGCGTTTAAAATAAAACATTAAAAATACAAGACTCACATGGCCTTAAGGTACAATTTGAGTGAATAGCTTTCATATTAAAGCTTCCAGCATTTGGCATGAATTAGAATCACACTTCAAAGTCGGAGCCTCTCTGCATCAAGCGCTCACCATGCAACCTAACAATGCCATACATCTCAACTACTTTGCATTGCTGAAGCGTGTTAGTCATACAATCCTTATTTTAATGATCATGTCTTTCGTAGTTATTTATGTAATGGTTTTACGGGATCTGTATGGGTACTTAACAGTGGCGGCTGGCATGCTCGAGGGAAGGGGGGGTTTCGGGGGGGGAAACTAACCATTAAAATCAAACATTAAACCTACCTGAGTGAGTGCCGGGGTACCGCACCGCCTCCGCTCCAGTCTGGTCACTGGTGAGTCCTCGTGTTCCTGCTGCAGGAAGCAGGCAGCTTCCTGCTTCCCTCCCCTACGCAACGCACTACGCACACCAATCTAAACGCTGGTAGGCGCAGCAGGCGAGCGCCCCGGCCGGGACATTTTCTCTGCATAGAGAAAAAGGGAGAGTGGGCGGTCCTGCTCGAGGGCAGGGGGGGAGTGGCTTACCCACTATCGTGGATATTGACTGTTTGGTCAGCTCAGGGCCGACCAAACAGTCAGTACCCACAACAGTGGATAAGCCACTCCCCCCTGTTCTCGAGCAGGACCGCCCACCCTCCCGCCCCCAACCAAGCACAGAGGCTCAGGCACTTCTGCTTTCTCGCAATGCGAGAAGGCAGAAACATAAATGGTAGTTTTTACCGTTTATGTTTCTGCCTTCTCGCACC
The DNA here is from genome assembly GCF_964204655.1 of Triturus cristatus. NCBI lineage: Eukaryota > Metazoa > Chordata > Amphibia > Caudata > Salamandridae > Triturus > Triturus cristatus. The sequence goes on along the minus strand of NC_140583.1, from coordinate 951,830,746 downwards.
GCGAGAAAGCAGTGGCGTGACGCCCCCACGCCCTAATGGGGGAACCGCCACTGTTCATCAGCCAGATGATTCAACAATGTTATAGTGTCCGTTACACAGGCCTCGCGAGTCTTCGACGCCACAAGTAGGTCGTCAATATATTGTACTAACACTGAATACTCGGGCATCTCTAAACTTTCTAAAGATTTCTTCAGTATCTGATTAAAGATTGAGGGGCTTTCTGTATACCCCTGTGGAATTCGGCACCATGCCAAAATACGCTCACCAAAACGAAATGCAAAAATCTGCTGGCTGTCATGGTGCAATGGAATGGAAAAGAAATCATGTCATAAATCAATTACTGTATACCATTCTGCTTCATCGAGAATCTGATACAGAATCACAGATGGATTCGGCACAATGGGACAACATGGCACAATAATTTTTCTCAAATTCTGTACTATCCTGAACTTTCCATTTGGTTTTTTCAGTCCCATAATTGGGGAATTAAATGGACTACTCATTATTTCCCTTAAAATACCTTGTTTTATCATTTTCTCAATTATAGGGGTAACTCCTTCAATTATCTCAGTGTCAATTTATATTGTGGAATATTGGGATAATGTAAACAGTATGGAGCAAGAAGTCACTTCCTTTTCCTTTCCCCTATTGAATGAATTCTGATTTCGTGCACAGTATTGAGCCATATCGTTAGCCTCTTTTACTGTTATTTTTACTGGGTCTACATTTCTCATTAGTCCCACATCTTCTCCCGTGAAGTCCCAAACTTCTGCCTTTACAGTTTGTTTCAATTCTTTTGGTAGGTCATCAGGGTTAAATACAGCATAGGCTTCAGTAACCTCAGTTTCTCTGTTTGCCATGGTCATCTTATATAACACATCTTCATCAGGGGACTCAAATGCTATACCATCAGGAGTACAGAATATAGTGCAATTCATTTTGCACAATAAATCCCTTCCTAACAAATTCACAGGACTGGTATCGCACACAACAAAGCGGTGCATTTCAGAAAATTTCCCTATGCTAACTTTTACAGGTTCTGTCAGATACGTTTTAATCTGTCTGTTGGATATACCAACTACTTGGATCGTTTCATCCGAGAGAGGAAGATTTTTAACATCAGCTGACCTAACAGTTGATCTAGTAGCACCAGTATCTACCAGGAAAGTAACATTTTCATTATTTATCTTTCCATCCACAAATGGGCCTGTCTGGTCTACTTCTAGAGTTGCGCCAAGTACGCACTCTTCTCCCTCCCTTCGGCACTGTCAATAACCTTCTTCCGAATCGCTTGCATCATGTTGTAGCCAATACTGCGAAAAAGTGATAGCGCGCGGCAGCTTAGTTACCTGCTCTTCGTTGTAGAATCCTGTTTCATTACTATATTTCTGGGAGTTTTTGCTCTGTCAAAAAGGCGGTTTTTGCACCTGATTCTGTTGGGTTACAACCTGCGGCTGTCGCTGTGGTTGACCACTCACCTCATTCTGCACCTGTGGATTCAATGATGTATTTTCATTGTTAGTACAAGGGGGAAATTTACACTCAGATTTCCAATGCCCTATCCTACCGCAATTGTGACATGGGAATTTCTTTTTGGCTTCTTATATGTTAAAATTTCCCTTACCTTTCCCAGGAATGAACTTTTTGGGACCTATATTATTCGCTTGTTCCACTAACTGGGCTTCCTGTCTCTCTGCCACTTTTACTTGTGCCCACATTGCTTTTTCCTTTAACTTTCGTTGTTTGGCCTCAATCTCATCACTGAAATATTTTGCATGTCTCAATACTTCATCTATTATCTTGTTTTGCCAATCTACGGTATATTGTTTAATCATCTCACTCATTTCTGGACATAGACCAAATACAAATCTATATACAAAATGACTTAAGTCCTTTTCACTCAAATTTTCATCACCACTAAATTGTTTAAAGGCCAAAATCAACCTCTCATAGTACGCATGTACCAACTCCTTAATTTCCTGATGAGTTCTGTCAATCTTTACCCAATCTGTTTCTTTAGGAGGTACTTTGTTTTTCAAAAAGACAATGACCTGCTTGTATTTCTTCATTACCTCGGGGTCTGGGGCTCCTGTCTTTGGATCCCTAGGGTATTCTTGTGTGGGCCAATTTATCATAAGTTTGCATTCTGTCCATAAATCTGCTGGTACTATTATGTCAAACAGGCTGTTTAGATCGATCCATAATACTTTGGACAATTTTACAAATCTGTCTACCTGACTATACCATTCAACGGGTTTTTCACGTAGTCGAGGGAAATCATTTGTGAATGACAAAATATCTTGTCTAGTCCATGGGACATGTACATATTCTCCTCCTGGCATTTCCCTCATAGGGCATTCTGTTACTACCTTCTCCTTTTCTCTAACAGGTAAAGATGCAAAAGTTTTGTCTAAAGCATCATCTCGTTTTCGATACCATCTGCTTCTCCATTTGTCCACATCTCCCCATTTTCTCAGCAGGATAATTATTTCCTTATTCTGACTCATTCGTCCTGTGGTATTCAAACTTTCAATGTCCTTTTCAGTGAAATCTATTCGATATGGTTTCTGTAGGGCCTTTACCTTTTCAATGTCTATACCCATTTCATTTGCTACTTCTTCTAATCTTTCATGGAGACTTTTTGCTCTCCAAGTTATGCTTTTACACAGAAACAGCAACTCCTCATCCTGGTAAGTTTTTAACTTCTCTGTGGGAATAGTTCCTACTATTAACTCTTCCAATACCATTCATAGTTTGGCTACATCTATTGATTGTGATTCTTTGTCTTTTCTCTGCAGACTTCTCAACCATTCGCTCAATTCTTCTGAAGGTGGGCCTACTGGTTTCTCTATATTAGTTAGTTCTAAGTCCCTTTGGGTTTCAAACACTGATTCCATCTTCACAGTAGGGCTTTCTGCTACTTTTGGGCCTAGAAATGGGTTATTTGAGGCATTTGGCTCCATCGTACCCATTGTCTGTCTCCATTGATTCTCATTTGAGCTCTGCCTTGGTTTTTCAATTAGTTTATTACCATTATAAGGAACCATTAAACAATGTTTACTATCAATCTGTTTGTCAAAAATAGGCATTACAGGGCCTATAGTCACTGGAACAGTTACAACGTCTAAATTTTTGGTTAATTCTCCTATCTTCTCAGTTAATTCTAAGGTTGTTTTTGCTAACTCTGCTGAATTTTCACTACTCATTTTATCATCTGATTTCCTCACTATTTCTCCCATTGTTTTACTTTCCCTAATTCTTGAGGTACTTGTTCTGTCTTAATGACTCGCAAAGTTTCTCTCATTGGGGCACTTGGTGTCAACATTTCAGGTTCTGGTTGATACGGAGGTGGATTTTATAAAACATATCATCAAGAACATCATCCTCTAGTTTGTTCACTCCATACCCCTTTGGTTCTAAATTATGTCTTTTTTCTGTACATTTTTTTCCTCCAACTCCTTCAACCATTCTTACAGGAAACAACCCATCGGTCATACTCGCATTCCGCCACCTTCTCATTTTCTCATCATGAGTATCATGCCGGTATCTGCCAAACATGTATTTATACCTTCCGCCACTCCTCTGTCTTTCTCTGTCATGCATCTAATTTTCCCATTCTGTCAGTGCTTCAAAATGTGTTGGTCTAGGTCTCGGTTCTAGATTCATCATTCTTTCTCTCAAATTTCTCAAAACCGCTAAATTAAATGAACCATGCTCTGGAAATGCTAAAACTCCGTCACTTCTGGTATATTTTACCCAATTGTCTAACCAAATACAAGTGTGATATCCGTATTTCGCAACCATAAAGGGTGCAGGGGTTTTCGGTGGGGGAAGCAACTGTCCTTCCCTTGTCACAATCGGTTTGCCCTTTTTAAACCACTTCTTGATCTTTCCAAACCAGGACTTTTTCTCTTTTTCAGGTGGATCGCAATACATCATTTTGTCTTTTCATGTATCGGTAGTCTCTCCTTTACGACTATTCTGTTATTTTATCCAATCGTATCGCGACTCACACTCACGCACCAATCCGGAGAGTCTACGTCACCCTGTAATTCTCCACTCCTAGCGCGACTCACACTAACGCACCAATCAGGAGCGTCTACGTCACCCTGTAATTCTCCACTCTTAGCACGACTCACACTAACGCACCAATCAGGACCGTTTATGTCTCTAGCTGACTGGCCAATCCAAGCGTGGTCTTTCTGACGTCAACAGTCGCTGCTCTTACTCCGGCTTCTACTGATCCCTCCTTTACAAAATTTTCTCGGTAAGCTCTTTTCACTTTTTCTAACTTAAAAATCTGTTAGTAACAACCTAAAAATGCCACCATTGTCTGCTTCGCTAACCAAGGATAGTTAATGACCTGTTTCACAAGAATTCCATCTTTCCCGAGAGCAGCGCTTACCTCTGCCCTACTACGGAATCGTTACTTCCGTTGATAAAGTAGCACATCCCTCTACCTTACCCTTCTAACAAGCATTAGCTAACCGTTTCTCCAGAATTAAGACACCTAGTTGGAGACCCAATGCTTCTGAGAAATAAAACCAGAGTTTCACAATTAACCCGAATGCTATTTCATTCACACACTTTCATACAGAAAATGTAGTTCATTCACACAGAGTTCTGTCTTTCCCGAGAACAGCGAACAGTCTGTCCTACTACAGAATTATGACACTCGTTAACAAAGTAGCACTTCCCTCTACTTTATCCTTCTATCAAGCTTAGGGAGCACCTATTACCTTTCCAGTGATAAGCATTATCGGAGTGCCATCTGGACCCCTGGTACCTAAGACCAAAATTTCACAGGTGACCTTTGCTACCATACACTTCTTTCATACAGGAGATATTTCTAAATGGCAACACACGACGATGTTACCGAATCGATCCCCAGACAATGCGTCGTGCAACTTCAATCGTCACACATTTTCCCCATGTACCTACAGGGCAACAACAATTCCGTCTTTCCCGAGAGCAGCGCTTACCTCTGCTCTACTATGGAACCATTACAAACTTCCGACTTCCTACATCCCAGAAGTCGTGCAAACAACATAGAACTCGACGCAACTCAACATAGAATTTTAATACATAAACCAATACCTACTCACAATCAATAATCAGTAAGCTATTTACAAGCAATATTCAGCAAACCAAAACAATAAAAACCATCATCCTGCTACCAAGAAAAACTGCCCAAGCATGGAATTTCCTATCCTCCCTTCGTCACAAACCAGATACCATACTAACACTTTCACTCAATACATTAATTGGTGGGGCCCATAACACCAACACTCACACATTCTCATTTGTTCTGTTCTTGCAGGGAGATAGATGTTCCAAACGCTGGCGTGAAAAGAATATCTTTTAGTCTAATAAAATTCTATTTACATAAACATACACTGAATGTCCTTAATCCAGCACATCTTGATCCTGAATCTCAAGATATTCCCTCCACTTAGTCGATGGATCAATTTAGTTGAATTTGGAAAAATGATTTTAACTCTTTTCATTTAGATTCAGATGATAATAAATAACCCAACACATTTGCTTGTTAATCAATAATATTTTTATCTAATAAATGCACATTTTTAGTAAGAATTTTTAATCAATCCACAGAACATCATAGTTACCTAATCTGGCTATTAGTCGTCTTCTTAAGTCAACCAATTCGTCATGCAACACGCTACAGTCCCAAAGATTGGGTCTGGACCATAAACGTGTCCTCATCAATCAATGCCCATCAGTCTAAGAGTCCTCAGTTCATCGGAAAATGGGCAGCAATCTAGTCTCTCAAAGATTCAGGGAAACAGCTGTCCTGCAGTGTCACCGTCCTCTCCGTCAGCATAACGTCAGGAAACAGGAAAAGAGCGACCGACGTAACTCACTATTCTACCGTCTTTTATAATTAAATTAATGATAAAATGTAGCAAAATCAGTTTTAGGCACTTCTGATTGGATGGTTAAGATCGTCCGTTTCGGTTTCCCAAAGTCTATGATGTCACACTGTCAGACATGATCCATCTGGTTTTGCAAAGATTGTCCATTGTTAAAGCTCTTGGCACCAGTCCAGTCACGACCTTGTCAGTGGTACAGGCTGTGTGGGTCATCTTGAGGTCACTTGTTCAGGTGCCTGGAGCATGCGCACTTAGTCGGAAACCTCGTGGAATGGTAGCTGTTTCGTCGTGTCCAAGGGTCGGCCATTTTTTCATAGGCCAAATTGGTCAACTTAAGCAAAACAAACACAATAAGTAATTAAAACATAGAAATAACGAATAAAATGTTTAACCCTCACTAATTCCCATATGTGTGTGTAATTATCTAGCATATTGGCGACATTTAAAGCGTTTATACTCACCCAATGATGTCCTCTGGTGCAACTTACACTTACATCACAAGAGCAACATATACCATGTAATATTCTATTTTTCTAGTGTTAACATGCATACGTATATTAGTTTACAAATTATTTTAGCCATGCAAATGCAAATCCCACGTGTAATTCATACATTAGTAGGGTTGATTAGATAGCAAACAAACACATTAATACTTATTATAATTAATTGATTATTCTAATTAGTATGAACATGCAGAATGGGGGGGGGTATACAAAATTTTGTTTTACCCGCTCCATCAGTGGCATCACTCACCCTGATCTAGAAAGGTATTCCTGGGCGTCACAACTGATATGGGTTAATGACTGGGTCTTTGCTCCCAAGACTGATCCCCTGAACAGGGCAGACCGCAGGGTCCTTGGTCACAGGGCTTATCCAAGGGAGCTCTATTACAAGCGGGTTTGCAGGTCTCTCCCACCATTTACGAGGGTAACGGCCTCAATGCAGTGGAGGGCGATTAGATTCCTAGGATGGCAGGGCCGACTCACCGATATGACCCGTTGGAGTGTCTAAGAAATGGAAATTGATAGGCACTTCATCACTAGGGGACATACGGAGAGGGGAGGACGTGATCACCTGGGAGGTGTTGCAGGTAGAAAGCAACATGGCCACCGGGGAGGTCTTCAGATGCCATCAGTTGAGATATACCTTGCGGACACCTGTGGTGAGAGAGCAGGCACTTGACCAATCCTCCCCCTAGGCGGACATATTTATGATGGAAGCACTCTTTTCTAAGGCGGTCTCACTAAGCTTTGGAAAACTACTGCACAATGCCCCTCATCCCTTACAGAAGCTGAAAGAAACCTGGGAAGCTGAAATTGGCGAGATGGATGAAAAGGAATGGAAAGGGGCACTTCGATCACCCAGGGAGGTGGCAGTCAGAGCTTGATTCAGACTGATTCAACTCCGGATACTGCACAGATTGTACTACATGTGACTGTTCCTACACAAGATAGATAGGGCAATTACAGATGAGTGCGCCAGGGGCTGTGGAATTCAGCTTTTTTTACATACACTCTGTGATTGCCCGAACCTTGAGGGTTTCTGAGAGGAGTCCACCAGGGCCACCGAGAGGGGGATCGATTCATGTCTAAGGTCTCACATAAAACGATTCTGCTAAATATATGGGTTGAGGAATGCCCCGGAAAATACACTAGATCATTATCCACCCTGGGCTTTACAGTGATGAAACAAAATATAGTTTGCCGAAGGGGTGCAGCTGATCCGCATGGCACGTAAGAATGGAAATCAGACATGGACTGGTGCAGGGCCGCAGAGCACTTGGTCTATGAAAGCAGAGGCTGTCCACGTAAATGGGAATAAATATGGAATGCATGAGCGGCATATTAGATGTCCTGTTGGAACAGAAATAGGTCCAGCCGGCTATACTGACTGTGCTTTCAAACTGCTTCGAATGTGGGGGCCGTCTTTGGGGAAGACATGGAGTATAAAGGGAATGCTATTGATGCTTCCAATCATATCCTGTGAGATGCACAATGTTGAAATGATGTTTTGTTTGTTTTGCACTGTCATAGGCAAAATAATGAAATTGTTTTATAAAAAAAAAAATTGTGTGCAAGGCCTGTCATAATTTACAAGGGGTTAGGGGTGTCCATGAAAATGTCACTTTGTGAGATCAGCAAACGTATGCAGTACGTAATACGCAATATGCAATACTGTGCAATGCCTCCCCATGGCTTGCCAGATGTTGATGGGCTGAGCATCCTGCCCCCATTCAAGGCCCAGACCTCTCCAAGTTCCCATCTCCACTTGCACATGGGGAATTCACCCAGTGTCAGTGAGAATATCTTGCCAAGGCAATATACATTTCGATAATGAAATAAAGCCAGTATCTCAGATCACATTGTGATGGTTTGAAGGAGTGGAGTGAAGGGAGAGGAAAGGCCCAAAGGGTGGTGGAATGGGCAACAGGTGGCCAGGTCTTATTTCTTTTTTACTTTTGAGACAGGGATGAGAGGCCATGTTATGTATGACTCACCTATTACTCATTTGTCCATGTCGAGAAATAAATAGCAAGGGAAGATGATTTTGAAGGTCATACATAACATAAAATTAGAGATGGGTAAAAGGGAACAACAAGGATGTTTTCACCTTGTAGTTGTGAGCTACACTCTTGTTGTCTACTTGATATCACTCAGAACCCCTTGGTGAAATCATCCCTCTTATTCACTGTTATCCATTATAAATGTATAATTCTTTCTTCCACTATGTATGCACTTCACCTGGTGATTTAGAGAAATTCCTATACACCTGAACAATTCTTAGTCTATTCCCTAAAACACGCATTGAGTGTCTTGGGGATTTGTATGCCTCTGTAAGGGAAGCTGATCATTTTGAAATATCTCAACTTCTATGGTTAAGCTTGCCCTTTTTATGTGTCACCAAATCTTAAAGAAGCACTGCTATGAAATAAATGAAAGCTGAAGTTGTCACTCTATTTCTTCCTTCTTGACTGAGCTGATGATCGTAGGGTGTGTGGGTATCACACTAATCATATTTTGATGTATTCAGAGTTTTGCAGTAACTATGACAGAGTACATTTCTAATCCTCCCAGGATTCATGTTTTGCCCTACCATTGCCACTTCACAGCACAACCAACACACATGACCTTTCTTTAACATATGATTGGCTTTGTCATTCCATATTTTTGCCTGTTTATAGATGATAATGCAAAACAATTCTGTTTCTAGACCTGTAACTCTTCTGAGCCTATTCACCTATGCCACTCACCCACTCTGCCTACTTCAGCAAGAATGAGCATGTTGGGGGCATGGCCAGTCATGCATGAAGATGGCAGTGTGATTGCCGAGCTTCAGTGCCCGAGACCCATGACAGCAACCTCTGGCACCGGAGGCCTACACGACCATGAGCGTAAAGGACACTCTCTGGGCCAAAGAACTCGGCGGGATAGTTGTGGCATCTGCGGATAGGTAGCAAACAGCCCTACGACCAGCACCAGGAAAGCGACACAGCAGGCAAGTTGGAAGTGGACGCATAGGAAACACTACAATTCACGGGTCCGGAGCCTGGAGAGGGGCGTGCAGTGACATGAGATGACCAGCAGAGGACTACAACCTGAACCCCATCCTTCAGGGACCCCCATGAACCCTTCCCCGATTGGGCAGGACTGCAGAGCACCCGTGGGGCTTACAGTGGAGACAACAGTACAGTACAGTGTGAAGGCCACACAGCGGGCCGGCCAGCTACAATACAGGACCCACCTACAGCATCTCCGAGGGCGAGCAGTAGGGGATCCTCTGTGCACACACCACCCCAGTCCGAGAACACGTGGGGTTCAGAGGCCCACTGGTAACAACTGAGGCTGCGGCGCCTGGTGAGGTGCAAGGCAAAGAAAAGAAAACTGAAGTGAAGTGGAGAGGTGAAACCTGGTGGAGTGGAGGGAGTGGGGAGGGGGAAAGCAGCAGCAGGATGCTCATGCCCAGGGTGTAGAGGGTGAGTTGGTCCGGGAAGGGTGGAACACCCATCTATGTGGCATACCGGGAGGGGAGATGAAAATCGAAGAGAATGCCGACCCACAGCCTAGTCTAGGTCACCTGTCAGAGGTGACTCCACTGCTGGATACATCCCGATCACCCCAGGTGCCTACTTGCAATCTTCTGGTAGGCCCTGACCCCAACCTAAGGAGCCCCCCATCCATGTGAAACCTGCAACCCCCTTAGACACCTTCCAAAGAAGAAACTCTGCTCAGTCTCTCCTATAATATTATCCTTCATGCCTTATTTTTAGATGGGTAGTGTTCAACCTCTCCAATATAGCATTCAGTTTAGTGGAAACAGTAAAGTGGCTGTGAGTGCAATGAATCCTGTAGCAGGCACGTTTTGGGCTGCAGCAAGATGAGCCACAAGAGTGCTCACTCATCCCCCTGTTTACCATTGATGCACCATATAACTGATACATCCATTTACTCAGTCATTCATTCATACACTCACATCAATCCATGCGCCCACTTGCCTAGTCATTCATCCATTCACTCATTTATACTGCAATTCACCCACACCCATTTATCATACTGTTCACTCACTCATTCATTTATCAATCTATGCACTTAATCACACAACCATCCATGCGCTCACCCAAGGAAAACAAGTTGACATTTTGATTCATTTACCTATACCTATACTGCTGCCCTTGGAAAGAGGGCCATATTTTTTAGATCATAGGATAGATGCTCTATTTATATGTAATGAACCTTGGTGGGTTACGCCACTCAGGAGATCTGCATGCAACCTAAATCTCACAGTGTCAAACTGGCATTTTTGGGATGTCTCTGATGTAAAGTGATAAAAAAACTCCATGTTGTCATAGAACCCATTTCCAATCTTAAACTTTATCAGCCTAATGCTTTCAGAGGGCTGTACTCTCAGTTCAGTTCATTTCAACGTAATCAATGGGAATAGTCAATGGAAAGGCAAGGACTGGACATATGTCACCCTTTCCCTTATGGCTTCATATGACCATGAGTGTATTGAATTCTTGAAGTCGTGCTCCAGGTTTCCACCATCACAGCCAGTTGAACTAAAGCGCCTGGAAACTACGATTTTGGAAAAGCTCTCAGAACTGGAACAGATGTCACTGATTATATGTAATCGTATTTTAACCTTATTTAAGCTACAAAGGTGGAAATTCCATTATTATGACTGCTGTAATGTTTTACTGTAGAAATACTTTTTTTTAAATGACTAAGTATAAAGTTATGGCAACATCTGATTAACAAAGACTTTCGTTCCCCCTTTTAAATGAAATGACAAGCAGTTTAGTTTGGGAAATATTGTTGCATTTTAAGGGGTTTGAAGGAATGTACTAAATCATAAAGAAGATAATCAGAAATAACCGCTTATCTCCACACTGAAAGCTTTACACTAGTTTCCAAAGTAGTGTAAGATAGTGTACTTTTAAATGAACTCAAAGCACAAAAGCACATCTTTTTAACAAATTAACAGATGTTTTGCACCCATTCGACAGTAACGGCTGCTACTGACCAAGGACGGTGAGGCAGGGGGCTGAGGGATGGAGGGAGGGAGGGGAGGAAACAGTTCTAAGAAAAGGATTTACCTTTTTACCGCCGACCTCCGCCTCTTCTTTCTCCGTCCTCCTCTCTACACAGCAGGAAGCACACAGCCTCCCAGAATCCCCTGGCCAATCACAGCGCTGCTGCCCAGCGTTGTGATTGGTCTAGTGCTCAGACAAGGGCTGGCAGACTGTGCATGTTCTCCACACAGGCTACATACAGCCTGAATGGAGAACATGCAAAGTGCGCATGACACTTTGGTCGGCATGAGATGGCCAGCAAAGCCCCATGCGCACTTTAGGACCTGCCACCACTCCTCCCCCTATGACGTGCAGGGAGCCCAGCCCCGCTCGCCTGTCTTCATCTGCAAGCTGAATGCAAACTGAATGCAAAAAACAAAATGATAATAACAAATGTTCGTTTCATTTTATTTTTTGTATTCAGCTTGCAGTGGAGAAGCCGCCTCTGCCATTCGAAGGGGAAACAGCCTTTACCACGAAGGCTTTTCTACGCGTTACGTTTACAACGGTACACTTACCTCGTAAACGTCTTTACAACGCGTATTGCTTCCACGACCGTCTTTTCCACGCAAGCAACGTCTTCACGGAACGTCTTCTTCCTCATCTGATTAAGTCCTTTTTTAGTGTGGGCGAAGACATGAGAAAAAGGCAAAAAAAAGAAAAAAGGGGGCTTGGGGGGGGTCTCCACCCCCCCAAAAAAATGCGTGGTAAAGGAATAATCGAGGTGAAGGAAGTGCGTAGAAAAACATTCCGTTGTAACGCATGCGTGGTAAAGGCATGCATTGCAACGGAATGCGTAGTAATGACATATATTCCATTCGAAGCTACTGTAGGACGATCCAATCCTTAATGGTGAACTGGACCCTGAACAGACTCTTAACAATTCCAAAGACCAAATCCATTCCCACTCCTCCCCATCCACTAGCCACCACACCCCCAGCTTATTCGTATGGATAAATAGGATGTAACAGGTGGAGTTCAAAAACACCTTGCAAAAGCAAGGTCGATTTGAATACCAAAGCATGTAAGCAGCGCTCAGGGTGACATAAATTTCTCACTTCAATATGAACTAAATGCATTTCCTCTCCTCTCATGCCCTGGGCCTCAGGGAAACGCAATGGACAATAATCGTATGGAGATTCCGGGCCTGTGAAAAAACAATTCATTTGGAGACTCATTGCAGCATGTTTTATTTCTACTTCATTTTAGAGCAGATGTATTCTCACAGTTTTATTTACATAACTGTACATTTTAATTACAATTATGGAAGGTTGCAGTGTCTCAGGAGCTGTCACGGGATGTGCGACATGAAGGCTAACAAACCCAGGGAGTTCTCTGCCATAGACATGCAGCTTTGCAGCATGTAGCCATCTAACTCTTGATGACTGAGGAGAGTGAATGAAGGTACAGTGTAAAAAATGGTTTAACCAGATAGATGGGGCAGAGGGTAGCTAAGGACGTTAGTTTGTTGAGGGCAACTTTGATAGGAGTTATAGTCAATTCAATTCAATTCAATAGTTCTTTATTCGATGGTTAAAAATCATCATAAAAGAGTACACATATATGCGGTTAAAACAGTATTAAATCAGTATACAGAACATTGAATGAATCTATGTACATGCAAATAAATCATTGTTCACATACAATCCTCATGGATAGCTTCCTGAGACTAACAGTTTGACGAATCTACAGTCTTCATGATTAATGCTGGCCTCTTGATACTCTGAGTCTAAGTGCAAATTTCAAAAAACTTATCACCGCACATAGTGTTAACGGGTCACTAGCCCTTTGTAAAAAGGTCAATGCCTCCTTGGCTCGAGTAAATCTTGCCTTTTTCAAAATGTCTTTTAAAAATCTGCGTCTTGGGATGGTATAAATGGGACATAGAAGTACAAAATGAAGGGTGTCCTGCGGAGACTTATTGTCGCAGCCGCAGGCACCCTTCTGCTCAATTGATTTACTAAAACCTGCTGGTTCAGCTAATAAATAAGGTAAAAAATTGAGCCTAAAACGTGACATTAAAAACCTCTCTTGAGCATTATAAAGGACACAAAGGTACGGTTCATCCCGACAGTGGTTTCAAGCCTACTATAGGTGCTCACAGTGGGTTTGCTCCCTTCTAGCCTACTCCTGGCCAATACTCTTAGTTCCCAAAAAATTCTCTTTAATTTAGGCTTGTCCTGAGCATTGATCAATAAGGAGTTTAGGTACAGCTCTTGGTAACCCATATTTTCTAAGGTAGTCTTAACATAATTGATCCATGGAATTTTCAGATGTTTGTCTCTGTTCAAGCAATCTTGTATGATCAACCTGCTCAGTGCAGCATCAGGGTTTGACCATATTTTAAGCCATGCCAGGATTGGTCTGAGCTTGATCAGATCCTCTAAATAGGGTCTTCCAAGTTCTTTATGGGCAATAAAAGCTGGTGTGCAGTTGGGGACTTTCAATATTGAACGCAATATTTTATTTTCTTCCCTTTGCAAACCGTCCAAATTTATAAATCCCCATACTTCTGAGCCGTACATAGTTTTTGGGCAACACATTGAGCCGTACAGGTTCATTGTTTGTTCTGGACACCAGCGGCCGACTTTCCTCCCGTAACCAGAAATTGCACCAAAGGACGCCACCAATTTTCCACACCTTTCTTGCACAAGAGGTGTGAATTTTAAAGACTCATCAAAAAGCACCCCTAGATAAGAAAATGTTTGCACCCTTTCAAGTATGTGGATGCCGATTCTGTAGGTGAAACCAATCCGTGGCTTGTGGCCTGCTGTCATTACATATGATTTTTTTAAATTGACAGACAGGTCTATTGCCTCCATAAATTGGACGAACCCATCAATGAGAATCTGCAAGCTTTTCGGGGTCCGTGCCAGGAGCACCGCATCGTCTGCGTACAACAGCACTGGGATGTTACGTGTCCCTACCCTTGGACAATCTACATTTAAATTATTAAGCGATTTTTCCAAGTCATTAATATACAACGAAAACAAAAAAGGGGCTAATATGCATCCCTGCCTCACCCCACTTGTGCAGCTAAAGGATTCTGTCAATCCCCCATCTTTGTTATACCGGACCCGTGCGGAGGTTTCTCTGTGCAATTCCCTCAATATATGGATTATCCCAGGGTCGATTCCGAGTTGGCTCATCATTGCCCATAGCTTATTCCTATTGACATGGTCAAATGCAGCGGCCAAGTCCATGAACCCCAAATACATAGCTTCATTGCTGGTTTTGGTGTACTCTGCTATCAGCATGTATAGGTTCAGGCATTGGTCGCTAGTGGACCTGCCGGTCCGAAAGCCATACTGAGCATCTGAAATGATTTTTTTGTCCTCGGCCCACTCGGTCAATCGATTCAGGATTACTCTTCCCAGGATTTTGGCAGTAACATCTATCAAGGAAATGGGACGGTAGCATTGGGGGTCATCTTTGTTGCCTTTTTTAAAAATAGGTACTATAATGGCCGTTGACCAAGACCGTGGCAAACCGACCATTGTAGTTGCGTTTAATACTCTAGTTATAATGGGGGCCCATAGATCCACCTGACTCAAGAATAGGTCTGGGGGGATCCCATCTGGGCCCGGGGCTTTATTTTTAGTAAGACCCTCGATGCCCATTCTAATCTCTTCCAGGGAGAATACCACCCGATTGCATGCTAAATTCATCCCCCTCTCCTTTATTGAGTTCTCCTCCCCGTGGTTATACAGGCCCTCAAAATGAGCAATCCACTGTTCTGGGAGAATGTTTGATGCAACCTCAGGGGCGTTGTTATCTTGAAAACAAGGGGAGTTTATTAATCTCCAAAATTCTGTAATATCCCTATTTTCAGAGGCCTCCCTCAAGGCTGCCCATGCTTCCCCTTGCAGTGTAACTTTACGTCTTTTTAACTCCTTCCTATATGTTAACCTACATGTTTTGACTACTGCTTGGTCCCTTGGTGTACCGCTTAGGGCCATTTTTAGGTTCTTCAGTGCACGTGTACAACCCCTATCAAACCATTTTGGTGAGTTGAAATGAGTTTTCTTAGGGGCCTTAACCAACAATAGCTCATCCACCAGACTCATTATTTGTCCAAACACTTTTATAAGGCCAGCCCCTACCACCAAGGGGTCTAAGGACTCATCAATAAAAGACTTGCCTCTTTCCATCAGGGATTTGTAGAATCTAGCCCCGTCTATTTTTGCCCACTTGAGTCTTCTACCCTGGGCTGTAACACATTCAATAATACCATCCACAGACTTAATCTTTTGCTTACCCTGGTGCAGGAGCTCCATAACCAAAGGGTTATGGTCGCTAAACGGACTCCACTCGATTTCTACTTTAGTAATCCGATTTTTTAGGCCTCTCGAGACAAAAATATAGTCTATGTAGGACGAGCACCCTCTCCCTTTAAAAGTAGGGGGGAGTGTGCCATCCGGTCCCAAAGGCATCATGTCAACAGTGTGCTCGAGGTCGTAAGAGTGAATCAACTTACCCCATTCAATGCCACTAAGGGAGTGGCTGAAATGGGGACCTTTTTCTATAGGACATATTGACCAGTTAGCACTGATCGGAAACAACCCCGGGCATAAGTGACAATTCAAGTCACCCATTACTAATATCCAAGGGGCCACAGCGCCATGAGCGGGAGCAAGTTCGAGTTTCAGCCTAGCGTCCAGTTCCCTCATAATAGTAAAGTCATTTTCCGGAAGAATGGCATTATACACATTGAACAAAACAAGACCCAACCCTTTATTACTGAATCTCAGGGCCTGAGTGTTCCATGCGAACCAATCCACCATAGACCATTTGCCTTCTATGTTTAGATCAATATATATGATCAGACCACCCTTAGCCCTACCTGAGGGGTTTTTTTGTGCAGGCGTAAAAAAACATTTATAACCGACCATATGAAGGTGGTAATTATCCAAAGCCCAGGTTTCTTGTAAGCAAATTATATGGAAGTGGGCCATATATTGTCGCCATTCCTTGTTGTTAAATTTCCCAGCAATGCCTGCTATATTCCACGAGATAATTTTCAGACCCTCTTTCTCAGTAGTGACGGGTCCTACCGCTACCGTTTCTAGAGCGGTGATAGCCCGCCCCCCTTTCTTTCTGGGGGATTGTTTCTTCAAAACACTATCCTGATGTCTTGATTCTGTGACTATGATTCCTGTCCCTGAGGGTGTATGTACACAACCCCCAGTGAGAGGGTCTAGGATTCCTGGGGTGTTTGCTAAGATCCTGCACCCACCTCCCCCCGGTGATGACTGCCCATCTTCATTGGTCAAACCATGTCGGGGAGGGGTTCCTTCTATCGGGTCTACCTGATCAGGTGTAATCTGTTCCATGTCAGCTTGTACTAGGGATAAGTGTGAATTAAATAGTCAGTCAATCTCCTCTAGTGACCTTAGTGGGGCAAACCTATTTGCCCAACATGTGTGTCTTCCTTCCCAGAAGCCTGTCATTTGTCGAGGAAAATTTAGACCTCAATTTAAACCAAGATTTCGTCCCTCCACACCTCTCCCTACATTGTGCTGTCCCTCTTTTAACACCTGCTGCCTCGAATAGAAATAGCTAAGTGACAATGGCCTTATACGCGTCATGCATCTGGGTGGTGCCTGGCTCAGAATATGCTCAACCACCCTCCTGTCTCTAAAATTAGCAATAATGCAGTTTCCCTCGATATTTTTAGGCCCACTCCCTATCCAATTCACTCGTCTAACCAAGAGAATTTCCCCATCCTGGTTATTGGAAATTGGTCTGTTTTGATTGAGCCAAAAAATAAGTTTATTTTTTAACTTCTGGTGGGATTCTTTCTGGGCCTCTTTTAATTCTGGGACCCCGGCAAAAACAACAACCAGCGGGCACGCCTCAGGAGGAAGATTCATGGTGGGGAATCTCCTGTGTGTTAGTGTGGACCTATCTTCGTCGGTGACTGCATTATTTATGGGGTCAGCAGGGGGTTGAGGCTGTTTGTCCGGGGAACAACCATTACAACGCAACTTTTACAACGCACTGCCATTACAACGAAACTGTTACAACGCAAATGCTGTGACAACGCATGCCATTACAACGCAAGTCTTTACATCGACTTGCACTAGATGGCGTGCTAACATTAAAAATAGTGTAGTTTACTATCCAAACACCTTCCCTACTGCAACGTGGACTGGAGTTAGAATAGTAAATTACCCTTTTTTAATGTTAGCACGCCATCTACTGCAAGTCGATGTAAAGACTTGCGTTGTAAAGACTTGCGTTGTCACAGCATTTGCGTTGTAAAAAAATCGTTGTAACAGCATGCGTTGTAAAAGCATGCGTTGTAACATCATTCATCCGTTTGTCCGGCTTCTGTTTGCCTGGTCCATTGTTGGAGCACGATTCGCACTCACTAGATTTGTCTTTACTGAGCGCTTGTCCATGGGGAACCGGTGCATCATGGATTTGTGCAGATATTGTTTGTACATTCCTGCTTTCACTAAAATTATTCACCCTTTGTATTACTGAATTAGACTCTAGGATGCTAATAGGGTTACTTGAAGCACCTGGTGAGCTACCTTTTGTCACTCTATTCTTTAATTCGCTTAAGATTTTGTCCAGCCTACTTGTCACCGGCTTCAGCTGATTAATAACCAATATTTCTAACTGGGCCTGTAGGTCTGACATAATCTTATTTAACCAAATTGGGGGATCTACTTGAGGAGATGTCTGTGTGGCTCGGTCAGTCCTAATAAAATTTCTGCTGGGTAGATTGGTATGAGTGATTACACTATTTGTATTCTTGCGCTTTTTTTGAGCGCATTTCTTCTTTTTGTGTACAATAGCACATTTGGTGGGGCCTTGAACCTCCTTGTTGTTAGTGGAGATGGATTGGGCACATGAAATATCCCTCTCGCTAGTTTCTGGGGGGCTAGGGGGTGAGATTAGCACAACCTCCTGCTCTTGATCCTGTGTGGTTAGGAGAGGATCAAAGTCAGGGGTTAAAGACAAGCGCCTCTCAGTGCGCTCAATTTCACTTGACACGACCCCTAGCGCTCTTTTTAGCATGCGATCAATGGCAGTAGGCTGCATAATAACAGGGTATACAGAACTAATATCCTCTTTATGTGCCAGAGAAGCCTCGGCTATACTACGCTTTGCTCTTGACGAGCGTGTCAGAGTTTTGCCTGCCATACTTCCCCCTAATGCAGATCAGTGCCTATGCAACTATCGTGATTTATTTAGTTCGCCCACCCACTGCCACGCTATCACTTGTGCCTCACAAAAGCAGAATTATAGCGTAGTGAACCTCTCAACCTCTTGACACAGTTTTCATAAATAATAGACCCAGCATCTGCTTCTAGTCCAATGTTACAGTCACAGGAGAGTGAAGTAATGTCTATCCTCTATTACCCTGATGTCACACCAATCATCACTCACATGTAGGTGACCGGGGAGAGCTGATCAGAGGGGTGGCCCGGCCCGGCCTCCTTTGGCCCCTGACGGCCACAGACGGCCCGCCCTCTGCCCGGGCTCAGCACGGCGCCGCCCGCGCGCATCCCGCGACGCGGAGGGAGCCTCCGAAGATGTAGCGCCTCCGGGCGCGCTTTTCCGCCGGAAGTGGGCGGGCCGAAGGGGAATGCTGGGTGCTGTAGTCTCCCCCTACGGCGGCCTCTAGGAGCAGGAGGCGGCGGGGAAGACAAACTGCCACGGAGCTCTGGGGCCAGGTAGGTGCTGTGTGGTGCTGCTGGGCTCCGATTCTGAGCAAAGACCCCCCGCTCCACCGAGGGAGCCTCCGAAGATGTAGCGCCTCCGGGCGCGCTTTTCCACCGGAAGTGGGCGGGCCGAAGGGGAATGCTGGGTGCTGTAGTCTCCCCCTACGGCGGCCTCTAGGAGCAGGAGGCGGCGGGGAAGACAAACTGCCACGGAGCTCTGGGGCCAGGTAGGTGCTGTGTGGTGCTGCTGGGCTCCGATTCTGAGCAAAGACCCCCCGCTCCACCGAGGGAGCCTCCGAAGATGTAGCGCCTCCGGGCGCGCTTTTCCGCCGGAAGTGGGCGGGCCGAAGGGGAATGCTGGGTGCTGTAGTCTCCCCCTACGGCGGCCTCTAGGAGCAGGAGGCGGCGGGGAAGACAAACTGCCACGGAGCTCTGGGGCCAGGTAGGTGCTGTGTGGTGCTGCTGGGCTCCGATTCTGAGCAAAGACTCCCCGCTCCACCGAGGGAGCCTCCGAAGATGTAGCGCCTCCGGGCGCGCTTTTCCGCCGGAAGTGGGCGGGCCGAAGGGGAATGCTGGGTGCTGTAGTCTCCCCCTACGGCGGCCTCTAGGAGCAGGAGGCGGCGGGGAAGACAAACTGCCACGGAGCTCTGGGGCCAGGTAGGTGCTGTGTGGTGCTGCTGGGCTCCGATTCTGAGCAAAGAAAGGAGTTATAGTCATATACCAGAGCCTCTGGTAGCCCAAGCTGTCACAGAACAGAGGTTCGAAACCTGCCAATGCTGTCAAAGTATCGTAAGGTGGTACGTTTTTAAACAGTGCTTTTATTTTTATTTGCTAAGTTTATTTTCACTTGGAAAAACAGAGGAAAAAAAGTGGCCACTTTCTTTGGCGCGTGTGCCCCAATATTACAAATCGTTTCCCTCATGACCTTCCACAAACCCCACCTTTTCTCAAGTAGGAGCAATAGGGGCAAAGCCTTATCTTCCTTTATGAATGTATTCATTCTTTTTCCTTTAAATTAGATGAATTGTAGAGCATAAATGTGGCCTTGCGGGGTATAACTGAGCACAATAATGCAAGGAAGGTGCTAAAATGATAGTAAAATAGGTTGGATGGTGGTGATTTTTCATTTTGGTGTTAGCCGATCTCTCAAATCAGGGGTTTGTTGCCTATGAGATTGGCTAGCTATAAAGGTCAAGAATGAGCTCCGGCTAATGAAATGATGGGTTAAGTTACAAGCAAGTGAAACTCCCTTTATTAGGTGCAATAAGAAAGTAGAAAGGTTTTTTTCTTCAAGAAGCAGACAATGGCAGAGGATGGCCTTTGCTCCAGCAGGTCTGTATCATGCCTCTGCAGCAGGTGAACCGACGGATGGAATGGAACATCACAGCACAGCACAGCGCTGCGCTCTGCTGTGCTGTGCTGGGCTGGGCTGGGTTGGCACTGGAGCTTTAAACACCCCCATCCTTCCTTTGGAGGAAGCCCACAAACGCCACAAATGCCCAGGTTCTGTATAGAGCATAACGGCAGGCAATATGGGGCCCTGCTAAATGAGGGTGATGTCCCCATGTGCAGCCTTTGAATGGCAAAAACCTTAGCCTAATATATGTATGCTGCTTTTGAATTCGGCTAAAGACCATGGGGCATATGTATCAAAGGATACATTTGCGATTCTCAAATAGCGATTTTTAGAGAATCGCTATTTGAGAATCGCAAAACGCTATGTATGTAGGATTTGCAAATAATCTTGCGAATCCTACATATTCCATAATTGCGAATCGCAAATTGCGATTCACAATTAAGGAATACCTCCCCATTCATTCCAGGAATGAATGGGAAGACATTCTCAATTTGCGATTCTCAATTAGAGAATCGCAAATTGAGATTGCAATTTCAAGGGTGCCAGGGTGTCAAAAGGACACCCTGTTGCACCCCTGAAATGTGCATGTGTGCACATGTGGCACATGCGCCACATGGCACTTTGAAAAATGCAAAAAAGTGAATTTTTCAAAGAAATCGCAACTTACCGCCAACTTGAAGTTGGTGGTAATTTGCGATTTCTTAAGGAGAAATCGCACATCTTGGGTGCTTTTTGAATCACATTTAAGGAATCACAATTTTGAGATTCTCTATTTTGCGAGGGCCTTTTGGGATGATACATCCCAAAAGGCTTTTTCACGTTTGCGAACGGGAAATGGGCTTCATGTATATACGCCCCCATATGTTTGAGGCGGTATCACAGCGCAAGCCGGCGACTGTCTCAGAAGAAAGTAAGCATGGGAGTACATTATTTGCATAGGACAGCCCTCTTCTCAGTACAATTATTATGCGGCAGTTGCCGTTTAGCGTTATTAGAGGGCAGCAGTGTGAACATAAGCACACACCAAGGCTTTTCATCTGCTTGTTGGCATACCTCTTATTCGTGTTCCTCTTGCAGGGCCTACGGAGTGGAGGACTGCGATTACTGAGTGAATAAGTAATGAGGAATGGCTGGCCTGTATTTGTGGTGTAGGGGGAGTGTTTGGAAGGTAAACAGCAAGATGAAAGTGTCAAAGAACACGTATTTCCTGAGTAATTGAGTGAGTGTGTCACCTTTCTATTTGAAGGGACATGTCAGAGCAGAACAGCAGCTCCCTAGTCCTCAGGTAGGAGAAGAAGCACAGATTAATATTTCCCTCAAATAAAAACTCTTACAGCACCTCAAAGCTGACAAATGCGATATGATGCTTTGCAGGTGTAAATATTTGCCATGTTTGGTGCGTAGATATGTATGGTTAGAGAGGTTTTTCCCAGAGTGTCAGTGGCGCACCCTTGAGGAGTATTCTTAGGCCAGAAATGTCAGGCACTCCTTTGGGGGTATGAGGCCAAGAAAACCTTAGGAAAGATCGCTCCAGTCATCTGCAGGCTAGAAAAATACTGGTTGAAAAGTTATAGAGGGAACTAGGCTGCACAACATTTGGTCAAGGTTGGACAGAAATATTTAGCAGGGACTTTTGGCCACCCCTCACTGTGGGACCAGGATGCCCACACCTCTGTTCCTCTGACACCTTTCTTGACCTCTGGATACCACCATCTCATTTCCCCTTAAATGTTCCCTCCTGGTACCCCAGCTTTGGTAGTGCACCAACCACATTTCAAACATTTGAGTGATTGCAAACACCCTTCTTACGTGCCCTCCATTTACATTCTGTCAGTAACCCAGCTGCTTCTGTCACTTTTCAGTCTCAAGTGACCGGTTAGGTGCACATATCTGGGTTATACAGGCACTTACCTCTCTGTACAGTCAATCTCAGCACACCCAGACTACACGTCTTTAAATCATAAATACATGTTCTGCCTAACAGTAAGGCCTGGCCTTCCTTCTGTGGATCATACCCAATGGAAGGAGGACAAGTAAATTGAAGAGCGCACTAAACTGCCAATCCATGCACTGCTGCCTATTTGCATGCCATGATTATTCTCTATGACCCATCCAACCAATTGCCACAGGTACCCTTTTCATGCCTCATTCATCTGTTCCACTGCCCCCCTTTACTTAGCAAATGTTAATGCTTTCGGATTTCTAAGCAGGAATCTCTATAACGTCTGCTTTCAATAGAAATTTTCCACGGGTCCCTATAACATGTCAAATGGAGAGAAGGGGGAGCAATAAAGTCTCGGGGATCCCCACATGCAAAAATACCACCATATGCGCCTTGTTGTACCTTTCAATAACATAACCGCAGTAGAATTGTATGGTGCCCCCTTGTGGATGGTAATATAAACTGTCGCAAACCTGTTCACACCCTAGGCCCCTGTTGCCCCTATCCTTTTGAGGGGCACCCCATAAAGGAGGAGGGTAGCAATAAAATATTTCCCAGAATCCATGTCATTCTGTGCTCCCCATAAACCTTCATAATGCACCCCAAACCCCTTTTAATACTGCCCCCCCAAATTCAACTGCCCTCACAAATCAGAGAGTGTAAGGGGTGCAGTAAAAAAAGATTTTGAGGTTCCCCACCATAAGTTCCTCGCTCAACACCTGTTCCCCTTCCTCTCACCACAACCATGTATCTTACCAACCACTGTGCAATCCCCAAGTCATCAGGCATGACATCACTCTTACGCCACTCACACGTTTTACTTACTAAATGACCAGGCAGGCCCATCTCAAACTTACCTCTGTTGCACCACCATTAGTCACCTGGTGCCAAAGCCGGGATTTGAATCCTGGTTGTCTGGCTGGAAATTAGGAACTCACCCACTGGACCACACTGGTTTACATGTCAGTAGCCTATCAAATTGTCATGTGCAATGGAAGCCACCAGCAATGACACCAGGGCCTGTATGTTGCTTGTAGTTACTGCTGCAATGATCTAGACTACCAAGGAGCTATAACTCATTGGTAAATCTTGTACCTCTGGTGGTACAGGCTTTCACAACGGAAGGGTTCGATTCCTATCTATACTGTTTAAAGTATCCCATGGAGGTTATTTTTCAAATAGTGCTTTTATTTTCATTTGCCAAGTTTATTTTCACTTGGAAAAACAAAACAGAGGAGAATAGTGGCTACTCTTTTTGGCACATCTGCCCCACGATTACAAATCTTTACCCTCATGACCTTCCACCAACCTCCTTTTTTCTTATGTAGGTGCAAAAGGGACAAAGCCTTATCTTCCTTTATCAATGTATTCATTCTTTGTCCTTTAAATTCGGTGTATTGTAGAGCACAAATCTGGTGCCTGTGAGTTTGACTAAGAATAAAGGTCAAGTATGAACTCTGGCTTATGAAACAATGGGTAAAGTTTGAGGTAAGTGAAACTCCATTTATTAGGTTCTATAAGAATCTTGCAAGGTTGTTTTCTTCAAGACGCAGAAAATGGCAGTCAGGCCTTTGCTTCAGCAGCTCTGCATCATGCCTGCTGCAGCAAGGGAAGGGATGGATCATCACAGCACAGCACAGCACAGCATGGGGCTGGGTTGAGATGGGCTGAGCTGCCCTGGCTTTAGGGCATAAAACACCCCCTTCCTTCCTTTGAAGAATGCCTCAAACACCCAGGTCCTGTATAGAGGATGACTGCAGGCAATTTGGGACGCTGCTAAATGAGGGTGATGTCCCCATGTGCGACCTTCGATTTGCAAAGTCCTAAGCTTAAGATAGGTAGGCTGCTTTTGAATTTGACTGAAGACCATATGTTTGAGGCGGTATCGCGGCACAAGCCAGCGACCGCAAAAAAAAAAAAATAAGCATGGGAGGACATTATTTACATAGGACAGCCCTCTTCTCAGTCCCAATATTATGCTGTAGTTGCCGTGTAGCATTACTACAGGGCAGCAGTATAAACATAAGAGCACACTGAGGCTTTTCTTCTCCTTGCTGGCATACCTCTTGTTCATGTTCGTCTTGCAAGGCCTAACGAGTGGAGGACTGCGATGACTGAATGAATGAGTAATGAGGAATGGCTGGCCTGTATTTGTGGTGAAGGGGAGTGTGTGGAAGGTAAACAGCAAGATGAAAGTGTCAAAGATTACGTGTCTGATGAATTAATGAGTGAGTGTGTCAGCTTTCTCTTTGAAGGGACATGTCAGAAATTTCCCAAGGGTCCCTATAACATGCCGCATGGAGGGAAGGTTATGTGTTCAAATCCTGGTATTTCCCTGGTTGTGAGTTCTCTGTCAAAATTAAGGGCAATGTTACTTTCTTCGATAAATGTTGTTCTTTTCTCCTTGTTTGAATATCTCTCTTTAAGAGTTTGTCTTACCCCGAAGAATACAAATCTTCTCTCTCCCTCTGTTTTGCTTTCTTTTTCTCTCTCACTCTTTCCTTCCACTCAACACTTTCAATGATGTCAACATAGGTGAAAACTAACCTATGGCAATGCATACACTCGAGTAATGTCTTATATACATTTTTGTACAGTCTCCTCATGAGTCACTGTGGCCTAGACGTTAAGGTCTCTGACACATATTCTAAAGGTTATGTGTTCAAATCCTTGTGTTTCAATGGTTGTGGGTTCTGAGGTAAAAGTATAGGCAATGGTACTCTTTCTGATAAATGTTGGAAAGTACTTTTAATTTCTTCTTCTTTGACTATCTCTCTTTACAAGTATGTCTTACCCCAAAGAATAAAACATTTCTCTGTCTCACTTACCTTTTCTCTCTCCCTCTCCTTCTTTCCTTCCATTCAACACTGTCAATTATGCCAATATAGTTGAGCTCTAGCCCATGGCACTGCATACACTCTAGTGTTTGCACAAAATTGTAGATATGATATTTGAAAGAGACAGATCATGAGTCATGTTGGTCTAGTGGTTAAGGTCACAGACGCTTACTCCATAGGTTATGTGTTCAAGTCCTGGTATTTCACCAGTTGTAAGTTCTTAGTCAAAAATAAAAGCAATGCTACTTTCTTTGATAAATGTTTTTCTTTTTGTCTTTTTTGATTATCTCTCTTTATGAGTTCGTCTTACCCCAAAAAAACAAATCTTCTCTCTCCCTCTGTCTCGCTTTCTTTATCTCTCTCTCTTTCCTTCCATTTAACACTGTCAACAATGTCAATATAGGTGAAGTCTAACCCACGGCACTGCATATACTGGAGTGTTTGGTTCAATGTCATATATGCATTTTTTGCAAACTACTTGTGAAGCACCCTGGCCTAGTGGTTAAAGTTGCCAACTCTTACTTAAAGGTTATGTGTTCAAATCCATGTCTTTCACTGGTTGTGGGCTCTATTCTGAAGGTTATGTGTTTAAATCTTTGGCTTTCTGAGGTATAACTATGGACATTGGTACTTTCTCTAATAAATCCTAGAGCATATTTTTCATTTCTCCTTGTTTGAATATCTCTCTTTGCAAGTATGTCTTACCCCAAAGAATACAAATCCTCTCTGTCCCTCTGTCTTGCTTTCTTTTCCTCTCTCACCCTTTTTCCTTCCATTCAACACTGTCAATGATGTTAACATAGGTAAACTCTAACCTACGGCACTGCATATACTGGGGTGCTTTAGTTTGCATGTCATATATAAGTTTTCGTGCAACCTCCTTGTTAGTAACTGTGGCCTAGTGGTTAATGTTGCTGACACTTACTGCAAAAGTTATAAGTTCAGGTTTTTAATTGGTTGTGAGTTCTCATTCAAAAATAATGGCAAAGAAACTTTACTTAAAAAAACTTTTGCTTTTCTCCTTGTTTGAATATCTCTCTTTCTAAATTTATCTTACCCCTCAAAGAATACAAATCTCTCTCCCTCTGTCTCACTTTCTTTTTCTCTCTCTCTCTCCCTCTTTCATTCCATTCAACACTGTCAATTATGTCAAAATAGGTTAACTCTAACCTACAGCACTGCATACACTGGAGTGCTTAATTTGAATGTGATATATATGTTTTCATGCAAATTACTTATGAGTCACTGTGGCCTAGTGGATTAAGTATCAGAGACCTTAATCAATGGTTGTGGGTTCAAATCCTGATGTTTTAATGGTTGTGGTTTCTGAGGTGAAATTGCAGGCAATGGTATTTTTTTCTGATAAATGATGGAAATGTGTTTCATTCCTCCTATGAATATCTCTCTTTACAAGTATAGCTTACCCCAAAGAATACAAATCTTCTCTCTCCCTCCGTCAAACTTTCTTTTCTCTCTATGTCCCTCTTTCCTTCCATTCTACACTGTCAATGATGTCAATATAGTTGAACTCTAACCCGCTACACTGCTTACACTGGAGTGTTTGATTCAAATGTCATATATGCAATTTTGTGCAGATTACTCATGAGTCACTGTGGCCTGGTAGTTAAGGTGGCAGACTCTTACACTAAAGACTATGGGGCAGATTTATGTTAGACTTGCACCACTTTTACGCCGCCGTTGCGTCACTTTTGTGACGCAGCGGCAGCGTAAACCATGCGCCATGTTGCGCCTTATTTACAACTTGACGCATCTAGGGAGATGCGTCACGTTGTAAAGCCCTGCGCTACATTAAACCTGCGTCAGGTTTAATGTATGCAGGTTGGGCGTTCCATGGGAAAAAGCCTCGGAAAAGTGATGCAGTGAAATCTACAAGATTTCACTCAGTCACTTTTCCGACGCTGCTGCGTCAAAACTTTGCGCCTGCTTGAAGCAGGCGTAAGGCATGACGCAGCATGTTAGGTATGGGCAGCCCCTAAACATTGCTGAAGTTGCGTCGTGCTTGCGACGCGACTCCAGCAATGCGCCACCCTCACGCCATCAGATGCGTCACGCATCTGTTTATCCTTGCGCCACGATGCGCTGCATGGTAAATGCGGCGCATCTGTGGTGGCGCAAGGGTAAACTTGCGTGACGCATCGTTCCTGGCGCATCCCTGCTGATTTGCAGGGATGCGCCAGGAAACATAAATCTGCCCCTATGTTTCCAAATTCTGGTGTTTCACTGGTTGGGAGCGCTCTATCAAAAATAAAGGCAATATCACTTTCTTTGATAAATGTTTTTCTTTTCTCCTTGTTTGAATATCACTCTTTATGAGTTTGTCTACCCCAAAGCATACAAATCTTCTGTCTCCCT
This sequence comes from Triturus cristatus, assembly GCF_964204655.1. Lineage (NCBI taxonomy): Eukaryota > Metazoa > Chordata > Amphibia > Caudata > Salamandridae > Triturus > Triturus cristatus. The sequence continues at coordinate 951,803,101 of NC_140583.1, read as the reverse complement.
ATTTCTCGCTTTCTTTTTCCCTCTCTGTCCCTCTTTCCTTCCATTCAACACTGTCAATGATGTCAATATAGTGGCGTAGTAGTTATAGTCTCTGACTCTTACCCCAAAGAATACAAATCTTCTCTCTCTCGCTTTCTTTTTTTTCTCTTTCTCCCTCTTTCCTTCTATTCAACACAGTCTATGATGTCAATATACGTGAACTCTAACCTACGGCATTGCATTCACTGGAGTGCTTGATTCGAATGTCATATATACGTTTTCGAGCACAAAACTCATGAGTGACGGTGGCCTCGTGGTTAAGGTCTCTGACTCTTACTTCAAAGGTTATGTGTTCATATTCTGGTGTTTCAATGGTTTTGGTTTCTGAGGTAAAAATTGTAGGCAATGGAAATTTCACTGGTTAATATCGGTTAATATTTTTAATTTCTCCTTCTTTGACTATCACTCTTTACAAGTATGTCTTACCCCAAAGAATTCAAATCTTCTCTCTCCCTCTGATTCGCTTTCTTTTTCTCTCTCTCTCCCTCTTTCCTTCCACTCAACAAAGTCAATGAAGTCAACATAGGTGAACTCTAACCCACAGTACTGCATACACTGGAGTGTTCCATTCGGATGTCACATATAAGTTTTTGTGCAAGTTACTCATGAGTCACTGTGTCCTAGTGGTTGAGGTTCTTGACCCTTATCTTAAAGATCATGTGTGCAAATCCTGGTGTTTCTATGGTTATGATTTCCAAGGTCTATTTATAGGCAATAGTACTTTCTCTCATAAATGTTGGAAAATATTTCTCATTTCTCCTTTGAATATCTCTCATTACAAGTATGTCTTACCCTAAAGAATACAAATCTTCTTTCTGTCTCGCTTACTTTTTCTCCCTCTTTCCTTCCATTCAACACTGTCAATGATGTCAACATTGGTGAACTCTAATCTAAGGCACTGCATACACTGCAGCGTTTGATTCGCATGTCATATATGTAGGAAAGTAGGATCTGCTTATTATGGTTACCCCCACCTTTTGCTGAATGTAACACTGTTTTTGACTAGTCAGACTGGGGTCCTGATTAGCAGGATCCCAGTCAATCTGCTTACTCCCTAAACTGTTATGCTATGTACTTAGGTACACTCCAGATTGGATAATGGGGTACACTTGTCAGTCCCCAGTATATGGTACACATGGACCCAGGGCTTAGGTACCCCAGAGGCCTCTCATGGGCTGAAGCATGTATTATGCCACCGATAAAAAGTCATGCAAAATGGAACAGCAGGCCTGCCATTGCAGCCTGTGTAAGATGGTGCATGCACCACTTACTTTGGATATAGGTTTACTATATCTAAGGGTCACTGCACCTAAAACGTAAAAGTCACCCCTATAGCAGGCATACCAATCCTGAAGGCAGGTTGCTGGGTTCTAAGCGTGAGGGTGCCACTGCATGAGCAGGACACCACTGCAGCCTACGGAGTCCATTCTCCCGGGTTGTCAGTGATACAGCCATATACGACATATAGAGTAGCATTATGTGACCACGTGCTGACTAACTCTAAAGTGGCTGAATCAAACCCTATCATGTTTGGCCTCAAACATGTTGGAATCATACCCTGTACCGGTAACCAGTATGGTAGATATGATTCCACCCCTCAGAAGCAAGCTTTGTGGGGTCCCTGATGTTCCCGGTACCAGCCTTCTCACCCCAGACGGCACAAAATGGTTGCTGCCGACCAGAGATTCCATGATATGGGGCGGCCTCTCGTCCCAAACCACTTGCACAGCTGTGTGGTGCCAGTTGGCGAATTTTCACTCATTATTTTACATGATTTTCATTCTTCCATCTTGTTTTTACACTATATTCTCTCTTGAATTCTCATCCGCACGTGGAAAAGTGTGCCTATTTTCCAAATTTCTTAAGTTCCCAATGTGCCCATCCGGACCTCTATATAAGAACTCGACAAAAGCACTGTTCATAAAAAGGCAGTGTTTATTCGAATAAGACCCAATGCATTTCGGGCGGTAAAGACGCCCTTCCTCAGGGGTCACTGTGAAATGACAATGGAAGACACAATCAATTCATGTTTTTTTACAAAATTAGCACAAATATATTCTAAAAACCAAAGTGTCAAATGACATTTCATTTTGTACATAATCCCCGCAATAAAATCCTGCATTGCCAATACAAGTTCCTACCTTCCAATCGCATGCAATACTAATGTATGAGCAGGTAAATCCCCCTTCCCTTCATCTATATCTCCCTTCATACAGCTAAACCATCATCTTCCCATCCACACTCACAATATCCCTTAAACACGTTATGTAGTTCACTTTGTCACTTCCCTACTCTACGTGTTTATCCCATTAGGTCCAAAGCTTGGCCATAACAACATAATAAACGAGTTGTTCTCTTTTAATCTTACTCTCCTCGTTTTAAACTACTGTCCATTCGCACGTAGTTGTTGCTGTGATTCAATTGTGATTTAAATATAAATTTAACGTGGCTACCCCCTTCCTTGCAAAACGACTTGCTTTTCATCGTACCTGCCAAATGTGTTAAAACTGCTCCGACCTCTTCTATTCCAGGAAGTAATTACGCTCCATTGTCCCTCCCCTATTTAACCTGAGTTCATACCCTCTATGCTTCCTTCTAATTGGTCATTGTTGCCTTCTTTTCCCGCCGTAAGCGCTGTATGTACAAATAGGCTAACTACAATACCCAGAATGCATTGAAACTGGATGGGAACCCGAACCAAACGGAATATATCGCATTATTGACACATCCAGTTACAAAAACACGTAATTGCAAAGACCTATGTGAACACGTATTGTCATAAAAAAACTAATGAACCATTCCAAAAATAAACAACCACTTTTAAATGAGCCTTGATGTTCCGCCATCGTGTGGATCCGTACTGCATTGTCTGTTTCATGTGTTTGTCGTTGTTCAGCAGGCGGGTGCAATCCCAATAGGGCATAATTCAGTAAACATCATTTGTGGAGATGGGATGCACACCTTGATCATTAAGTAGTCACGAATTTATCCAAATTGTTCCTTGAATGCGTGCAAAGTGGTGCGGCGCCATGCCCAAGAGACACCAATTGTAACAATGATTCCATGATATGGGGCGGCCTCTCGTCCCAAACCACTTGCACAGCTGTGTGGTGCCAGTTGGCGAATTTTCACTCATTATTTTACATGATTTTCATTCTTCCATCTTGTTTTTACACTATATTCTCTCTTGAATTCTCATCCGCACGTGGAAAAGTGTGCCTATTTTCCAAATTTCTTAAGTTCCCAATGTGCCCATCCGGACCTTTTAGAGGTCCGGATGGGCACATTGGGAACTTAAGAAATTTGGAAAACAAGATGGAAGAATGAAAATCATGTAAAATATTGTGTCAAACTAGAGTGTTTTTTTTTAAGACATTTTTATTGCATTTATTAATCTTCCAGAATCACAGTAAAATCATGACAGCAGTTACACATCCCAGGAGATTATGACAATAATACCTGTACATTCTATTAAAAAATAGGACGTATTCTCAATATCAACTTTGCATTAATGGAGCATATTACTGGATCCAGACAAACAGCGTTATCCTAAAAGTATAGATCATAACATTGAACTAGTCCCCCCATGGCCTCCAGGGTCCCATAAGGAATAACCCCTCCATACCAGGTACCATGATTTGGACTGCTTCTCAAGTGTTGTGTGTCTACTACATTTCCGGGCACCCGAGTGGTTCCTGAACCAGCATGGCCTGCCTATGACCCCTCCGTCTCTTGCAGGTGCAGGACCCCTCTCATGGGGATGTGTGTTATCATGGCTTTCCAAGCCCTCACATCGTCTTCAGCTTTTCATCTCTCCTAACTCTTTTAATTCGGATTAGCTCCGCAGTTGCCCATTCCCGTAAATCCTCGGCTTAACTCTCCGTAGTGAGGTGGGTCGAGCTCATCCACCTGATTGCTATTCTTCGTTTAGCTAGTACTAACCTTAGCTGTAGAAATTTCCTTGTAAGTTCTTTCCCTTTAGGTCTAGGGAGGAGGCCCAGTAACATCTCCTTAACGGAGTGGGGTATCGTCCATCCTGTAACCTTTTGTAAGCTGTCTATCACCGACCCCCAATAAGATACCATTTCCGGACAGTGCCAAGTCATGTGCAGGAAATGGGCATCAGTATAACCACATTTGGGTCAGTGGGCAGGGCAGGGCGGTCCGGATATATTTTGTGTAGCCCTCGTGGAGTCAGATAGGTTTGATGTACAATGTTATATTTTGTGAGTTTGAATCTGGCTAATTTGCTTGACCCCCTCATGCACACTCTGTTTCTGTTAAGGGTTCATCTACTATTGCGTCCCATTTAGCATTAACTGGGAGGGGGTCAGCAGGGCTGTCCCCGCTAAGAGCCTCATAAATGTGAGAAACCAATTTACATCCTCTCACCAAGGTTGAAATAACCTGTAGGGTAGCCGATATAGGCGGCACTTGTGGGAACATCGGTCACAGTTCACGGGTAACAGCCGAGATTTTAGCTTATTGAAGGTATTGCCCCCTGCCCAGCTCAAATATGGATTCTGCTTCCTCCCTAGTAAGGAATTGTTGAACAGAGTATAAATCCCCTATCGTGTGGCAGCCACCCTCTGTCCATTTAGTAATTGACATGGTGTGAATTATCCATTTAAATGGTAACAGAGTCCACAGCGGGGCATCCGGTGCAGAAGGTGCCCTTTTCACCATGGTTTTGATTGCATTTGCTCAAGTCGTGTACCCACCAGCAACCGCTTCTCCCAGTTGTCGTGTTCATCCAACCAGAGTACCGCATGTTGGAGCTGCGCCACCATATAATAGAGGCCCAGCTGAGGGACCTCGAGCCCCCCCCCTGTTCCCATGTCCTTTGTAGTGTGTCTAGTTTTACCCTTTTCCTTTTGGATCCCCACAGCAGTTCCACCAGTAGGCGGTCCAGATGTCGGAAGTACGCCTGTGGTATTCAGTAAAGTGAATTTTGCATGACGTTTAGACAACGTGGTAGGATCACTATTTTTGTCAACGCAACCCTACCCATCAAAGATAGCGGTAGTTCTAGCCAGAACGAAATCGATTTTTGTATGCCCTCTGAAAGTAGCTTGCGTTGCTATCTAATTATTGCGACGTCATTTAAGCATTGTATTTTGTATCTCTTCATTGTCTTTCACAGCTATCATCAGCCCTTACCCAAACCAGCTGCTTTGATTGGCCGAAGTGAGCTTAGCTGGGGTGGGGCGGGCTGAAGAACGTGACGTTCTTCTTCTTAGTCACGCACCACCTGTCTTTTCCAGGCTGGCACCGCACTTCGCATTTGTTTACCATTTGGGCCTCCCAGAGCAGCTGTGAGTTAAGTGGGCCCCTGACCGAGCAGTAGCTGAGTAGGAACAATCAAGCAGCTATGAGGTAAGTGGGCCCCTAACCGAGCAGTAGCAGAGTCGGTAAAATCGATAAAAAGTGCATGAAAGGCCCTTTGGTTTTAATGTTGGCTACCACTGCACCTTAGATCTGCCTTCCGTAATAAAGCGCAGTGGTAGGCAACGTTAAAATTAAAAGTCCTTTCAGGCACTGGGCAGCCGATGTTAAAATGCAAAATTCTTGCCTGCACTAATCCGCTTTCACTGACTTTTACCACGCTTTCATTTTCCTTTGTGTAGTAGTCGGTGAAGGCGGCTCAGTACATGCAAGTACCTTTGATTTTAACAGCGGCTGCCACCGTGCTTTACATCTGCATTAAGGAATAAAGCACAGTGGCAGCCGAGGTTAACATCAAAGGTCCTTGCAGGCACTGTCCGTTAACAGGGTGGCAGCCAATGTTAAATCCAAAGTGCTTGCCTGCTCTGAACAGCTTTCACAGTCATGCAAAGGCAAATCTATAGCGCAGTGTAGAAGTCAGTGAAAGCCTTTCACTGATTACTACACGCGCTATATATTTGCCTTTGCATGACTGTGAAAGCTGTTTAGAGCATGCAAGGACCTTTGATTTTAACATCGGCTGCCACCATGCTTTACATTTGCCTTAACCAACAGTAATAAAGTACATTGGCACCCGACGTTCAAATTAAAAGTCCTTGCATGCACTGTGCGGCTCCCGCTCTTTAAATCTTCCTGCCTTTAATAAAGCACGGTGGCAGCCAACACAAAAAATCCAAGGTGGTTGCCTGCACTGAATTGCTTTCACAGTCATGCAAAAGGCAAATATATAGTGCAGTGGAGTAATCAGTGAAAGCCTTTCACTGATTACTACACCGCGCTATATCTTTGCCTTTGCATGACTGTGAAAGCTGTTCAGACTCAGAGCATGCAAAGACCTTTGATTTTAACATCGGCTGCCACCGTGCTTTACATCTGCCTCAACAGTAATAAAGCACAGTGGCAGCCGAGGTTCAAATGAAAAGCCCTTGCATGTACCGTGCTGTTATTGCAAGGGCCGGCTCTAGGGCGGCGCGACTGGTACCACCGGGTGCTGACTCCATGTGGCAACGCAAATATTATGGAAAAGAACCTGCTGCTGCATTCCTGGCCTCCAGCAAATTTCAGCCAACTATAAACATGTCAAATTAACTGGGTGATGAATGTACTTCCTCAAAAAAAGAGAGAGATCGGAGGTTTGTGTAATAATCTGTAAACTTGTAGTTTTATTAAATTAGCACAGTTAATTAAAACCATTGCAATAAAATGTCACTGTTGCATTGTTACCACATTAAAAGCAAAGCGAAGCAAACCATCAAGTTTGTACACATATTTCTAACAAGGCAATATTTGATTACTGTTGTGATCACATTACAGGCTTCAAAATCAACGATAAAAAGATTTGGTGCAGAGACACTAGGTCAAAGTGCAAAAATAGTCTCTGATGAGTTTTTGGGAAGGAGGGACCGGTTGGGAAGAGGCAGAAGAGGGAGACAGCAGGTTGTCCAAGAGTCTCACATATTTTCCGGACCTTGCAAGCGTTTGAATATCTGAGGAAGTAAAACAGAGAGCAGATGCCTCCCAACATGTGCTGATGCCCCTTTTTAACCCCTTCGACGCGCTTGACGGAACGGTTCCGTCATGCACGTCGGTTGGGCTGTGCTTATGACGGAACCGTTCCGTCATGGCCCCGCCCGCGCACGGAATCTTCAGCGTGGCGCGGAAATCCGCGCCGCGCTGAAGGGGTTAAATATAAGGGTTTTAGGAGAAATCTTCTAGGAGCGTCAAGGGCAGGACCACAGCACAGAAGATGCAACCATGATTCAGACCTGTAATTACACAGTCTACAAGCCCCCTCCTCACTAGTTGGAACCCATTGGTTGAAGGCAGTGGAGCGCAGACCTAGAAGACGCATAAACATTATATTTTTGCGGGCCACTGTGTTAAGGCTATCAAGAAGGTAAGATTGTGGTACCCCAGGGAGGTATGAATTGTTCAAGGGAACAGGATAGTTGATGTTTTTAAGACCAGAGTGTCCATCTGGTAGGAAATTTGTCTAACCTGCTTGTTGATAACCCTTTTCCAGACTGTGTGTGGAATAGAGTCTGCAGTTAGTGATGTTTCGTCAATATGTAGCGTTCTTATAGCTTTTACAATTTGACGGTTCCATGGATTCCCAGGGCTGGCAAGAGTTCCTTTTTACCGGGCTTTAAGGGTATTCTCTGCGGCTTTTAGTGCCCTTATATAGTACTTCAGGGTGTCAGCCTCACAGGAGATTGATTGTCTTGGAAGGCCCAGCTCCAGTCGTAGTCTTGCCCTGTTAATGTAATTCGGGAGACAAAAGATTTTTTTATAAATGGTAACCTAGGCATGGTCGAGACTGGCCGAGCATGCACCAGGAAAGGCCTGGTGCCCGTAACTTAAGGCAGGAAGAAGGGTAGCTTTGATCACCTTCAGTATGGGTTCGGCAGAAGGACTACTCAGGGACTGGTTAAGTCGAGTCAGGCTGTATGTTGTTGCTCCAGCTCACGTTTTCAAGGCAGCTAAGTGGACTGATGGTCTGGAAGACTTGCTAAACCAAACCCCCAGGTATTTGTATTTTGATTTTGTTTTAATCTTTACGGGCCCAAATGTTCCATGTTAGACTTTTATTTTTCCTGCAACGGCCAAAAATCAAGACCTTGGTCTTATCCTGGTTAATTTTAAGAGCAGTAAGTGTGTTGAATTTGTGTAGCATACACAAGGCGTTTTGGAGGCCAGACTTGGCCTGGTCCATTATGACAATATTATCAGCGTATTGCAGAATGTGCAAGTTCGTTTCTGTAAACTTGTAAAGGAAGTTTTTACTCATCGTAAGGTAGCACAGAGGGTTAATATGCCTGCTGCAAAGAAGGTGCAGATCACAAAGTGTATATATAACGTAATATAAATAGGTCAGTGGGTTACTACTTTTGTCAGAGAGACCATATTGTTGCTAGCTTGTTATGAGTTAAAATCTTGATGTAGAACAGTGAGCAAGTAACTGTTATCAAAGAGCTGCATGCAAGCTGCAAGGTATAGGCTGGCTGGACCGTTATGATTTCCCCCAGTTTTTCATTATCGTAATGTTGTATAATAGGTTCATTTGGGTAGAAATCAATTATTAATATTGAATAGAATCCCCCAACCATGGTGTTAGGTTTTAAATTCTATGTTTTGGCCTCTCTTGGCCAAGCACTCTAAAACTATTCTGCCTATCAGTATGGATGACCTGTGTGACTCCTATACTTTCGTGACCTCTGTCTTATGTACCATTTCACTGAGTGTCTCTGTGTAATCTGTATGATGTAAAGTGTTCTGACACGTTACACTGGTAGGAGTGGCACTATAAAATGAATTAAATGCATCTGAGAGAGAGTGGTTATTTAGGGCCTCATGTAGGTAGCCAAATACCGGTCGGTAACGGCCGATTTTCGGTAAATATGCCGTTACCGACCGGTATTCAGACAAGTGAGATGTAGGAGTCCAAAAACGACTTTTCGGTAAATATGAGGCGGTAAATACCGAATCATATTTACCGAATTCTAAAATACCGAATCAGATTTACCGAATACATACTTAACGAATCGGTAAATATGAAGTGGTAAATATGAAGTGGTAAAAATTAAAATGACATGTAGGAGCACTCGGTAATTAAGAAATCCAAGAAAATCGGTAAATAAGAGTCGGTAATTAACACGGATTGAAAGCAGGTGGTAACCATCAACAGTGCATATACGCAATCCCAAAATGCAACAGCGTGGACAAAATGGCCGCTATGTATGTCATTGCAAGGCGCCTACGTCTACAGGCAGCAGGACTGAGGGTTTGGCGACGGGAGGAACGCATCTACAGACAGCGCATCACACTATTCCACCTGACTGATGCAGAGATACATGAGAGGTACAGGCTACACCCCGAAACCATCATGGACTTAATCAGGGACCTTCACCCACTCCTGGACCAGCCAATAAGAAGGGCGCACGCCATACCCCCACATGTGCAGGTGCTCTGCAGCCTACATCTGCTGGCATCCGGCAGTTATCAGGTGGTGATAGCTGCGGTGGGTGGTGTATCCCAGAGTTGCCTGTCACGTTTCTTCAGGAAGTTCCTAGATGCCATGATGCAGAGAATGCACCACTACATCAGCTTCCCCAACACACAGGCTGCACTGCAGAAAACTAAAACAGACTTTTATCACATGGCACAGTTCCCCCATGTCATCGGCTGTATTGATGGTACACACATCCCAATCTGTCCACCAGCTGACACAGAGCACATCTACAGGAACAGGAAGTCCACCCACTCCATCAATGTGCAGGTGATCTGTGATGCAGGGAACATCATCACAGATATTGTTGCAAAGTTTCCTGGGAGCACCCACGACTCGTACATCTTCCAGAATAGTGGGATCTACACACGACTGAGTGCCGGAGAATTTGGAGAGGGATACCTGCTAGGTGAGTAACAGTGACGCCCCTTGCAACCTGCAAATCATAGTGTAAAGAGGCATGTGACTGATGTTTCCCTTTTACTCATCTAGGCGACAGTGCATATGCATGCCGGTCATTCATCCTCACTCCCTACCTACACCCAGCAACCCAGAGTGAGAGACGATACAACGTGGCACACAAAACAACACGCAATGTGGTGGAGCGCACGTTTGGACTACTGAAGAGCAGGTTCCGCTGCCTCCACAAGAGCGGAGGCGCACGCCAGTACACACCCATCACCTGCTGCAAGATTATTGCCACTTGTGCAATGCTGCACAACCTTGCCACGAAAAAAGGTACAGATGTGGAACTAACATATTTTGAGGACAACGAGGATGAGTCAGGCCAGCCACAGGGCAACGCAGCTAGAGTGCCAACTGCAATCGATGGGAGAGAGAGACGGTCAGAGATCACATGCAACTATTTCTGAGTAAGTAAGGGGACACAGCCAGTTGTGATGAGTCATGACGTAGTTTTAATGTGGCACCACGCCATGAACACATGAACAAGCCAATCTGGCAATATACCATCTATACAAGGAGTATGTCCAGGGTTACGTCACCCATTGGGAAGTGGCTAAGCAGGGCCACATCAATGTTTGCGCATACGCGCTGCAGTGGTGGATGGCACGGCCTGTGCATCCTCACTAGAGCCAACCCCAAGCCGCCTGCTGCTCCTGCGTCCTTCTGGGACGGGGGGTGTGATGCTGCTCCTGCTGCTGGTGTCGATGCTCTCCGCAGCATCCCCTGCAGCAGTTGTCGACGCCTGACTAGTTAATAGCACCCCTAGTGCACTTGTCACCTGCACCATCCCCCGAGACAGGTCGCTGCAGCAGTGTGTTAGTCCCTCCTGCATCGTCACAGAGCGCCGGCACAGTAGAGAAGTCGCAGTTGCCAGACGGTTGAGTGCCCTGTTGGTAGTGTCCCTTCTCTGCCGTTCCCGGCGCCGTGCTTCGATGTCAGCATCTAACTTGCTGCACAACTGCTGAATTGACTGGGACATGTCCCGAATGCCCGCAGCCATGCCGCTGATGTTCTTGTCCATGTTGACTAATGTAGTTTTCGTCACCCGCATGTGCCTCTGGACTGACATGACTGCCTTTGTTTGCAGGCGCTGTTGTTTCAACATTTGGCCCTCGAGACCCAAGAAGACACCATGGCCGTCAATGGGTGCTGGTGGACTCTGGACACGCGACCTGCGGCGCCCTCTTGCTCCCGTCTGTGCTGCCTGTGAGGTGTGGGGCACAGTGGCATGGCTCCCTTCCTGGGGCCTGGTGAGTTCTTCAGGGCCCATGCTGTCGTCTGACGAGGTGTCTAAGGCTCGTAGCCTGGCTGCTGGACGCCTCCTCATTCCCACACCTGCAAGCGGAGATGTGGCCGGTGATTCAAACATGAGTGGCGATGCTGGCTCTGGGTGAGGTGATGCTGGCTCTGGGTGAGGTGATGCTGGCTCTGGGTGAGGTGATGCTGGCTCTGGCTGCGGCGAGGCTGCCTGTGTTGGTGGTGCGGCTGCCAGTGGGCCTGCTCCCTGGTCTGAACTTGTGCTGGCTAGAGGTGATATTTGTGGCCGGTGTGCCGTCTCTCCTGCAGCATGCCCTGTCCTGCATGATGTCACATCTGTGGACAGAAATACAACATTGGCTCAGTGTCCCCGAAGGGCTGCATTGAAAGCGTCACAATAAATCATTTCACATTCCAAAATGTCCTCTGTCTCCTTGTGCCTCGAGTGCGTGACATGCCTTGTTGCCCTGTAACATTTACGTCATGGTTGGTGTTTCCCTGACTACATCTCCCGGAATGCATTGCCTGTCTGCACTGACACGTGTGGACTGCAGTGTGATTCTCGTTTCACAATGGGGGATGTGGGATAGGGATAGGGGGTGCTACATTGCTGTGCTTGCGTCTTACCTTGTTGTGTGGCGGCTCTGGCAGAGCTGTCGGCGTTCCCAAGACCCACGACGCTCTCTTGCTCGATTGTGGCCCCCACCAGCTCCTCCAGTTCGGTGAGGGCAGGTGCCCTGTTGGTTCCACCTCCAGTCTGGCTGGCCTCCTTCTGGATGTCGCCCATCTTCCTCTTGGTTACAATCCTCAGGTCATACCAGCGCTTCTTTAGGACCTCTATGTCCCTGTGGGTCACTCCCACAGCATTGACCTGCGCCTGGATGGCCAGCCATATGTTGCGCTTTTCAGCCTCAGGCACTTGCAGGGATTGCCTTCCAAACAGCTTCTGGTGCTGCTTCACCACCTCCTCCACCAGCACCTGGAGTTCCTTGGGGCTAAATTTCAGCTTCCTCCTCCTTTCCCCTCCGTCTCTCTGTGTTCTCTGGCTGGACATGATGTTCGTTTTCCCGCTCGCACAGGCACCGGCTCCCTGCCTCTCCTCTGCACTCCAAGCCTCTCCAGGGTCGGCTAATTATGTACACCTGCCTGGGTGTGGCCACTTCCTGGTTGGGTGGGCTGTGGTTGCACAGGATTAGCTGTTTCGTCAAGTCATGTGATTTTATTTACCGATTCCGTACATACCGATTCGGTATTTTCCGATTCGGTAAATACCACCTCGGTGTTTTCCGATTCGGTAAATACCACCTCGGTATTTACCGATTCGGTGAATTCCGATTCGTGATTACCGAATGTTACCGAATCGGTAACTGTTACCGAATTTTTACCTACATATAACTTACCGATTCTAATTTACCGATTCGGTACGGCTCGGTATTTAAGAAACGGTAAAATTTATTTACCTACATGAGGCCCTAAGTATTCGGTTCAAACCACAGTATGGGCTCTGAAGAAATTAGGCTTAAAGTCAATGAAACTGGGTGTGGGGGGTCTCTCGGAAAAATGTGCAAGTTGCTTTGGGTTTAGTAGCTCACGACAATTTTCACTGACCAGAAGTAGCTCTCACTGCACAAAAGGTTGCTCTACACACCTCTTCATGTTTCACTTCAAATAAACAGCCTGCGTGTGCCCCAGTCTGATCCCCAGATAGCGTACATTGTTTCTGACCCAATGCATTCCCACCGGGGGTAATTCGCGTTCCTCCTTCTCAACCAGGTGTCCCATGGGGAAGAGCTTAGACTTCCCTGGATTGAGGTACAGTCCGGATACCGCCCCAAAGCCGGTCAGCTCCCTGAGAAGCACAGGTATTGCCTCTTCAGGATGCCGAAGATATAAAAGCGTATCATCAGCGTACATTGACACCACGTGGGTAGCATTTCCCAACCGGATCCCCCATCTCTCCATCCTAATTCTATTGGTGATCGCCAGGGGCTCCATTGTGAGAATAAATAGAAGTGGTGATAGGGGGCAACCCTGTCGGGTACCCCTTTGTAGCTCAAATCTATCCGACACCTGATTTTGTGGGTGCACCCTAGCCGTAGGTCTAGTGTATAGCAGTTTCATCCATCCTATATACTTTTCCCCTAGCCCCATCTTGTTAAGCACCATCAATATATAGCCCCATTCAACAGAGTCGAAGGCTTGCTGGATATCCAGGAGGCACAGGACCCAGCTCTCTTCCCGCAAATGTGGTGCATGCCAGATATGCGCAAGTATATGCAGATTGTGTGTGGTGTTTCAACCGGGAATAAGTCGGGCCACATATGGCAGGAGATGTGCAGCCAGCACGCCACTTAGTATTTTTTCATCGATATTTAGGAGAGAGATGGGCCTAAAAGAGCCAGGGAAGAAGGGGTCTCTAACTGGCTTGAGAATCATGGACAGCAGTGCTTCCATCATAGTGTTAGGAAGTTCCCCATGGGCCAGAGCTTCGTTGAACACCTCTAGAAGGTGGTCGGCCAGCTGTGGGGCACTTTTTTTAATAAAATTCTGCTGGGAGCCCATCGCTCCCGGGGCACTTCTCTGATTTCAACTTCTTAATCAATGCTAGTACTTCATCCCTGGGCATCAGCTTCTTCCTCCCCAAAAGTGGGAAATGTTATTCTATCAAGAAAGTCCTGTAGTGTGTGTGGCCTAACCTGGATGGCAGTTGTTCAAGTGTGTCGTAAGTGGGTTGTGAATTCTTTTTGAATTGCGTCTTGTGTGTATACCACGTTCCCTTCACTGTTTTGAAGCTGTAGAATATATGCGTGTTCTGTCTCCGCCCTAATCAATCGTGCTAGGAGCGCTCCTGTCCTTATGCAACCTCTGTCTATAGGTAGTATACCTGTGTTTCTCTAGTCTGGACCAGGCATCTAGTAACTCTCCACGGACCCGCGTCCATTCAGCCACACCAGTATTAGCCCTGTAAAGAGCATCATCCAGGGTCTTTAGCTGCATTTCTAAAGATGCAATATTGTTACTGAGCTGGTATTGGACCCCGTAGGTGGTCCGCATGCAAACCCCCATTATGACCACCTTCATGACCTCCCACACTGTGGATCTATTAACTGTCGTTCCCCAATCCTCCCCAAAATAATGTTGCAAAGCCTCCACTACTGTCTAGGCGTATGGGGAGTTTGTGAGTGCCTCACCCCTGAGTCGTCATAGTGAAATGGCCGGTTGTCCCGGCCCGCTTTTCAGGCTTAGCAACAATGGTGCATGGTCAGAAAAATATTGAGGCAAATAGGAAATGCACTCCGTGGTGGTGGAAAGGCCCAATGAGAGGCAGCAGTGGTCAATTTGAGTGAATGTATTAGCGTCGGAAGTATAACAGGAAAACTCTCTCTTGGTTGGGTTAAGTGCCCTCCACTCATTCCTCAATTGCATGCCCTGCAGAATGGCCTTAAGTGATCTCGACATGCGAGGTTTGGTGTTCTCACTAGGGGGTTCTCTGTCCAATTTCGCATCGAAGCTGCAATTGAAGTCTCTGAAGAGAATAAGTTTGGCACCCATATACGGTGTCGCTGCCTTCAGGACTGATGGGAAGAAGTCGGGGCAGTCCGAATTAGGCACATAAACATTAACAATGCAAATTTTCCTGCATTCCCACCTCCCAAATAAAATGACATATCACCCTTCAGGGTCCAGGACATGATGGAGGTGTTGGAATGGGACCCCCAGTGCCACCCAAACCAGTGCCTCTCATGCAAAGCTGGAGTATGAGGTAGCATACAGCTGACCCCGCCACCTTTTCCGTGTGCTCAATATAGTATTCCCCCAAATGTGCGTTTCTTGGAGCCTTGCAATTGCTATTCTGTACCTCTTTAGAAATGCGTGCACTCTGCGGTGTTTGTCAAGGCCGGCCATAACCTGAACATTCCAATTAAGTACCTTCAACGTTTGCACTGACATGATGGTTTGCTTGTATGCATCCAAATTCTGCCGCCCGTTCCCCAGTGAGTCAGACCTTTCGACCCAGTAGACTGTATGGCATAGTGTAATCTAGGGCGACCACAAAAGTTTCCCAACAAACAACAACAAAAACTTTGGAAAGTGAACAAACCCAACCCCTTTCCCACTCCATGGGCAGTTGTGTGAATTCCAATGTGTATTTTGTGATCCATAGAAAAGCAACACATACCACCCCCCTCCCAGAACACATTTCAACATTGGCTTAATTGTCCTAGGGCCGAGACCCAGTCCAGCCTTGACTGGCAAACAAGTGCTAATCTCCATTGGGCCCTGTGCAAGAGAAGCGGCTACGCCGGGGAGCGATATTGATCTCAAGCTTCCCAAGCGGGACTGGACTCTGGTGGGGGGCGTCCCTACTCCAGGGGCCTCCCATGCCCTTATTATAGATACAAATCAACATGGCTTCCACATGTACATTCTGACTGAGATTAAAAAGAAAGAAAAAAAAAAAAGAGATCAGGAAGTCCAGCCATTCGTTCCCAAATTACAAGTCTCCTATTGGCCCCGTCAGGATATCTGCGAACCGATCTCTCAGGGACCCCATCATGGTGAAAGGACTTAGCAGACGTATCTGTACGGTTCCTCTCTCCGGTATTCAGCATTCAGTGTTCATTCTTGGCCACTGCCTGGACCTCCGGTTCCAGCCTCTATGTCCAGTGTCATTTCCACCGAGTTTGGCACAATCTCCGTGTCTGAAGCCTGTAGTGTGCCGTCTTAGAGGACTGTGATGCGACCCAAGCTCCGCTTGGGTTGTGCCTGGCATGTAGATTGTCTGCCGCCCCTCAAGGATGTTTTCATTGAAGCTGCTCCAGTGGAGGCCGTGGAAGGCACAAGACGTCTCCCCTATAGGGCCCTGGTGTCTAGCCAGTCCCCGGCCTCCACCGCCAAGAAGAAAAACAGTGCGCGGCCTTCACTCTCCACCCGCAGTTTAGCTGTATTTTCGGTTTAGATCAATGGGTTGGGAGCCATTTCATGTGTGATCCAGTCCTCAAGGAACAATTCCACAGAGGGGCCCTCCGCTTTCTCAGGGAACCCAACAAATCTCAGGTTCCCCCTCTCCTCCATCTTCCTTCTGAGTCTTTCAGTTGTACCACGTGGCACTAAGATTTTTCACTTCCAGCTTTAAGCGTCTGTGTCTTTCTCAGTGACAGTCAGTCTGAGGCTTTCCGAAGATCGCACCTCAATAAGTTAACATCTGTGGCCACAGTGTCTATTTTTCGGATCATGTCGTCTCTGGTTGACTGGATAGTTTGGATGACGTCCATTAGTGTGGGAGGGTCCTCGACAACTCCCTCAGCAGTCCCCTTCCTGGCACGGGGTCCTCTTCCCTGGCATCAGGGCCATGGGATATGGGCTGTGCATAGTTCAAGATTTTGTTGGTTTGCGCCTTCGCTACTTTGTCCTTCCCCATGGTAACCGGCGTGATGTGTCGACTGGTATCCTGTGGTACACTCCTAGACAGGGGAATCCCCTGGATGTTCTGTACCCAGTAACTTCAGCCCCTCCAATGTTCGGCGCTACCGAGTGCAGACCTCACTGCTATCCCCTCAGTTCTTCAACGTCGTCACCCTCCGAGGTTCGCCTCAAGGGGTCTGGCTCCCCAGGACCCCCGAACAAAGCGTAACTGGGCCCTGCACCACAGTATCGCAAGCCGACCCAGCGCTTCCCTCCACCCCTGGTGTCACACTGAGGAGTTCCTCGCAGGTCCCTTCATGTTTTTTATCTCTGCTGGAATGGGCCCAGGTAAGTGTCCATGCTCTCCTCTCACAGCCCGTGGGGCGCAGTCAAATTCCTCCACAGGGGTCTTCGTCTCCCCTGTGCAGACAGCTCAGTCCGGTACCACCGCAGCCTCCTGGACTTGGTTCCCAGGGGGTTCCCCCTGAGGCTCACCGCGCTCTCACCTCTATCGTGCCGGGGTCCAACGGCACCTCCCCGGTTCACATCGCCTCGTGGTCCCTCAAAGTTGCCATCAATCCGCAGGGCGGGGGCCACTCAGCAACTCAGGCAGATCTGTAGCAAGCATCGCCAGGGATCTGGTCCCTCTACACTTGCCTTATTATCTCCGGGGACCAATGAGAAAGCAGGCCCTCCCCGATGATTGGGGGAGGAGGTAGTCGCCGACCTTTGGTCTCCTGGCACCTCAGAACGCCTCGGGCACCGATTACTTCTCACGGGAGGCCCTGTCCCCGCTAGCTCCCGGCAGCAGTTCCCATGTCTCAGAGCCGCGCAACTCCACTGGACCGAACGCCATGTCACCCTACATGTGCCAGTCCCCACAAGCCCTCCAACCTGCACCCAGCTGAAGCCCGTCCTCCGCTGGGGCTGCAGTGTATTTGAGCCACCTCGACGGGGTCGGGCAGGTCTTGAGTCCAATCGACATTGCGAAGTCGAACCTCCGCAGCTAAAATGACGCTGACTCCCCTCCGAGACCGGGACTCCATTACATCGATTGCGGGGTTCCAGACGGCCTCAATTGCCAGTATGGTGGTATGGGGTCTCACGGTTCTCAGGAGACCATTTACAAAGCAGGCATGAGCCATGATTATTCAGGATTATGCTCTAAATTGGGCCGCCGCGCAGAGCTCTCTCAGAGCACGTCTACGCGGCCATGATGGCAAGCCATGCCCTCCTGATACTAGAGAGTGTTATATTAATAAATGCATATTTTTATAACTACTGTGTGGTTCTCCTTTTATTTAACCAATACAGAGACTGAAGACTGCTCTCCACAGCTACCACTTGGATAGCTTTCTAAGGTTATCTTTGACCTCTCAAATCATCATAAGGGTTGTTTGGACTGGTACAAGGTGCCCACTTTAGTTAGCCAACTTCTCCCAATATATAGGTTTTTGGGCAGACTACTCATTAGTCTCTCTGGTCTAGTGGTTAAGGTCTAATAAAGGTTATGTGTTGAAGTCCTCGTGTTACTATGGTTGTGATTTCTGAGGTATAGTTATAGGCAATGGTACTTTCTCTCACAAATGTTGGAAAATATTTCTCATTTCTCCTTCTTTGAATATCTCTGTTTACAAGTGTGTCTTACCCCAAAGAATACTAATCTTCTATCTCCCTCTGTCTCGCTTTTTCTCTCTCTGTCCCTCTTTCCTTCCATTCAACACTGTCAATTATGTCAATATAGTTGAACTCTAACCCACGGCACTGCATATACTGGAGTGTTTGATTTTCAAATGTGATATATACAATTTTGTGAAGACTAGTTATAAGTCATTGTGGCATAGTGGTTAAGGATGTAGACTCTTAATCTAAAGGTTACGTGTTCAAATCCTGTTGTTTCACTGGCTGTATGTTCTCAGTACCAAATAAATGAAATTTTACTTTCATTGATTTATGTTTTTCTTTTCTGTTTGAATATTTGTCTTTATGAGTTCGTCTTACCTCAAAGAATACAAATCTTCTCTCTCCCTCTGTGTCACTTTTTTTTCTCTCTTTGCCTCTTTCCTTCCATTCAACACTGTCAATGATGTCAACATAGGTGAACTCTAACCCATGGCACTGCATACACTGCAGTGTTTGATTTGCATGTCATATATAATGTTTCTTGCATATTGCTCATTAGTTACTCTGGCCTAGTGGTTAAGGTCTCTGCCACTTACTGTAAAGGTTATGTGTACAAATCCAGAAGTTTCTGATGTAAAATTATAGGCAACAGTACTTTCTCGCATAAATGTTGGAAAATATTTCTAATTTCTCCTTCTTTGAATAGCTCTCTTTACAAGTATGTCTTACCCCAAATAATACAAATCTTCCCTATCTCACTTACTTTTTCTCTCTCCCGCTCCTTCTTTCCTTCCATTCAACACTGTCAATTATGCCAATATAGTTAAACTCTAACTCAGGCACTGCATATGCTGGAGTGTTTGATTTTCGACTGTCATATATACAATTTTGTGCACACTATGCCTGAGTCATTGTGGCCTGGTGGTTAAGGTCTCAGACTCTTACTCTAAAGGTTATATGTTCAAATCCTGATGGTTGACTGGGGAGTTTGCAGTCACAAACAAATGTAATGTTATTTTCTTTTCTCCTTGTTTGAATATTTCTCTTTATGAGTTTGTCTTACCCCAAAGAATACAAATCTTCTCTCTCCCTCTGTCTCGTTTCCTTTTTCTCTCTCTCTCTTCCTCTTTCTTTCCATTCAACACTGTCAATGATGTCAACATAGGTGAACTCTAACCTACTGCACTGCATACACTGCAGTGTTTGCTTCGCATGTCATATATACGTTTTCAGGCAGACTACTCATGAGTTACTACGGCGTAATGGTTAAGGTTGCAGACTCTTACCCCAAAGGCTATGTGTTCAAATCCTTGTGTTTCTCTGGTTGGGTGTTTTTAGTCAAAAATAAATGTAATGTTACTTTGTTTGATAAATGTTGGAAAATATTTTTTATTTCTTCTTCTTATTCTTTGAATATCTCTCTTTATGAGTATGTCTTACCCCAAAGAATACACATATTCTCTCTCACTCTGTCTACCTTTATTTTTCTCTCTCTCTCCCTCTTTCCTTCCATTCAACATTGTCAATGATGTCAATATAGATGAACTCTAACCTATGGCACTGCATACACTGGAGTGTGTGATTCGAATGTCATATATACATTTTCATGCAGGTTACTCTTGAGTCACTTTGTCCTAGTGATTAAGATCCCTGACCCCCTACTCCAAAGGTTCTGTGTTCAAAACCTGGCGTTTCAATGGTTGTGATTTCTGAATTAAAATTATAGGCAAAGGTACTTTCTCTGATAAATGTTGGAAAATATTTTTTATTTCTTCTTCTTTGAATAGCTCTCTTTATGAGTTTGTCTTACCCCAAATAATATACATCATCTCTCTCCCTCTGTCTTCCTACCTTTTTCTCTCTCGCTCCCTCTTTCCTTCCATTCAACACTGTCAATGATGTCAACATAGGTGAACTCTAACCTACGGCACTGCATACAGTGCAGTGTTTGATTCGCATGTCATTTATACGTTTTCGTGCAGCAAACTAACTAGTCAATGTGGCCTAGTGGTTAAAGTCTCTGACACTTACTATAAAAGTTATGTGTTCAAATCCTGGTGTTTCTATGGTTGTGATTTCTGAGGTATAATTATAGGCAATGATACTTTCTCTCATAAATGTTGGAAAATATTTCTCATTTCTCCTTCTTTGAATATCTCTCTTTACAAGTACGTCTTACCCCAAAGAATACAAATCTTTTCTCTCATTCGGTCTCGTTTTTTTTTTTTCTCTCTCTTTCCTTCCATTCATCACTGGCAATTATGTGAACATAAGTCGAAAAAACGAAGCTAGCCAGTCAGCATGCAAAGGAGGCGAGTGTTCCTTCCATTTCTTACAAATTTTTCTTCTGGCTAAGAGTATGGCATAGAAGAAGAAAGGTCCTTGCTGGACCCTTAGCTTCACTGGTAATCCTAAAGATTATTAGGGAGAGGTTCAGTTGGACTTGAGAGCCAAGAATAGCCGAGATAGTGTCACTGACTTTCACCCAAAAATCAGTGACAGCAGGACATTCCTGAAACATGTGTACATCGGATGCTTTCTCCAGGTCGCATTTTTTGCATCTGACAGGAGGTCCTGTCATCTTCAGCCTTTTCGGTGTTAAATAGGCTCTGTGAGTTGTAAACAGATGGTTTCTTCTCAACCAGGCAGGTTTGACTATGGAGAAAAGAACTCCAAATGATGTTTGCCATAGATGTTCCAAGGGTTCGCCTGGCATACAGGCTCCCCACAATTCCCCTGCTAAATTGAAGTACCCATCTATTTCCTCCTCGATGCTCCAGTACCATGTAGAGACCTTCTTCTTTCCACTTGGTCTGCCCACAAGCTGTTCTTCTAAAGTGTTTCCTTTACCAATAAGTACTTTCTGGCTCTGGACCCAGCTTTGAAGTTGTATGTATTTAAATTTAGAGATGCCCCTTCCAAGACCGTGTAAAGCGTAGACCAGGGTAAAACCACCCCATCTTGTACTAAGTCACCCAATACGTCTAGCCCAGCCTCCCTAAGTGGCAGTGCTAATTTATCCTTAAGGCACTCTGGTGCTCCAGGGGAATCCCAGAACGGGGCAAGACTGGAGAAATAACTGAGCCCGTCAACCGTCTGATGTTTGCTCAAATTCTAGCTGCTGCCTGCAGCACCTTCAACATTACCTTTAAAAAAAAAGATGGGATCTACATATTTAAACATAAAGCCCTCCTGGACCAAGCTAGCGCCTTTCAACATTGCCAAAAACATGCCCCCCACCCTTCGCAATCTGGTGTTTTTAGCAGCATTCTGGAGCGAGACAATTAAAAGACCCAAGCATAGTACTGCAAGTGAGGCAATGAAAGACCTTCCTTCTCCCTTCCATGCCTCAGCTTCTTCCAGGCAATCCTGGTTTCTCTATAGGCCCAAATAAAATAATTAATTGCTTGCTGGAGTTTATCTATAGCCAATTTGTTAAAGTGTAATGGAATGGTATTGAAAAGAAAGGTGATTTTGGGGAGCACTATCAGTTTTAGCAGATTGACCCTACCAAGAATTGATAGAGGAAGGTGAACCCAGCACTTCATAAGCTTCTGGCACTCCTTTGTTACATTGGCCAGGTTAATCTCTGAGATTTTCTCCATCTCCTCTACTATTCTTACCCCTAAGTACCTCATCTCTCTTTTGGTCTGGTATTGGCACACCCCCAGATTCCAAAACATCATCTTAGTCTTCTCCGCGTTGATCTCGTATCCTTATATCCTACCGAAATCTTCAGCATACTTTATTATCACTGGCAGGGCGCTTGAAAGGTCAGAGGAAAGGACCAAAACATCATCAGCATACAGGGCCACTTTCCTCTCCCATCCCTCGTGTCTGAATGGTATAATATTTATCTCATCCCTCAACCTCTGAGCAAATGGCTCGATATATCAATTAAAGAGGAGAGGAGAAAAGGGACAGCCCTTTCTAGTGCCCCTAGTGATCTTAAAGGGGATAGTCAAGTTGCCATTTACTAGCAATTTTGCCTAATAGACCAATTGGATGGCTCTGCAGAATTTTATGCCAAAGTTATATTTTTCCAATAAAACCAACAGATACACCGAGTTGACCCTGTCAAAGACCTTAGTAGCATCCAAGGTCACAGCTGCAAGGGCAAGCAAATGTGTTGTGGCTAGATCGATTGCGCCTATCAGGTTGTAGGTACGTTCGTGTAGGTTTTTGACCTTATTGAACCCTTTTTGATGAAGGTGTAGCATATGTCCTGCTACTGTTCCCAACCTATCGGCTAGGACTTTGGCAAAGATTTTATAATCTGCGTTTAGGAGTGAAATGGGTCGATACGACTCACATTTTGCTGGATTCTTCCCTGGCTTCAATAACAAAATAATTTTTGCCTCACCCCAAGAGCCTGGCAGCTTTCCACCTTCACTAAAAATCTCATTAAAGAACTGGGTCAAAAACGAAATCCCAATGTCACCCAAGTTCTTGTAAAGTTCTATTGGCAAACCGTCGGGACCTGCAGCTTTTCCTCCCTTAATAGCTAAGATGGCCCTCTTGACCTCTTCCTGCTAGTTTTTTTCCTGTTCTAAGGACTCCTGCAGGCTTTTGTCCAAGGAGTTTTGAGGGCCCTTACTCAACCAATCAGCAGCCTCCAATTTATTAACTGCCCTATCCTCAGAGTACAGTTTTTGGAAAAAATCATAGAAGGCACCCTCCATCTCCTTATCTGTAGAAACAATAGTCTTACTGTTGCTATCCTCAATTGATTTTATCAGATTGTCTTATCTGATATTACTTTCCATGCTAATAACCTACCAGCCCCTTCACCATATTCAAAATGGGCAAGTTTATTAGCCTCCCATCGTTGTATGATCCTCGTCTGGAGGATAGAGTCTAGCTGTCCCTTTAGTTCCAATTTTACAAGTATGTCAACCACCAAAGAATATAAATCTTCTCTGTCTCGCTTACCTTTTCTCGCTCTGTCCCTCTTTTCTTCCATTAAACACTCTCAATTATGTCAATATAGTTGAACTCTAACCCATGGCACTGACTACACTGGAGTGTTTGATTTTTGAATGTCATATATACAATTTTGTGCAGACTACTCATGAGTCATTGTGGCCTAGTGGTTAAGGTTGCTGACTCTTACTCTAAAGGTTATGTATTCAAATATTGGTGTTTCACTGGTTGGGTGATCTCAGTCCAAAATAAATGCAATTTTACTTTCTTTGATAAATGTTTTTCTTTTCTCCTTGTTTGAATACTTATCTTTATGAGTACGTCTTACCCCAAAGAATACAAATCTTCTCTCTCCCTCTGTGTCGCTTTCTTTTTATCTCTCTCTCTCCCTCTTTCCTTCCATTCAACACTGTCAATGATGTCAACATAGGTGAACTCTAACCTACAGCACTGCATATACTGAAGTGTTTGATTTGCACTTCATATATAGGTTTTTGTGGAGATTACTCATTAGTCTCTCTGGCCTAGTGGTTAAGGTTCCCTGACATTTACTATAAAGGTTACGTGTTCAGATCCAGTGGTTTCTGATGTAAAATTATCAGCAATGGTACTTTCTCTGATAAATGTTGGAAAATATTTTTCATTTCTGTTTCTTTGAATATCTCTCTTTACAAGTATGTCTTACCCCAAAGAATACAAATCTTCTTTCTCCCTCTGTCTCAATTTCTTTTTCTCTCTCTTCTCTCTTTCATTCCATTCAACACTGTCAATGATGCCAATATAGTTGAACTCTAACCAACAGCACTGCATACACTGGAGTGTTTGATACGAATGTCATATATAGATTTTTCGCGAGTCACTGTTACAAATTGTTTAAGGTGGCAGACTCTTACTCCAAAGGTTATGTGTTCAAATCCTGGTGTTTCGCTGTTTGTGAGTTCCCAGTCAAAAATAAAAGCAATATTACTTTATTTGAGAAATGTTTTTCTTTTCTTCTTGTTTGAATATCTCTCTTTATGAGTTTGTCTTTCCCCAAAAAATACAAATCCTCTCCCTCCCTCTGTCTCACTTCCTTTTCTCTCTCCCTCTTTCCTTCCACTCAACACTGTCAATGATGTCAACATAGGTGAACTCTAAGCTACGCATTGAATACTCTGGAGAGTTTGATTCGCATATCAGATATAAGTTTTTGTGCAGGCTACTCATGAGTCACTGTGGCCTAGTGGTTAAGGTCTCTGACTCTTACTACAAAGATTATGTTTGAATGAAAATGTTTTTGCTGTTTTCGATTACGCATTGTTTCATGTAAGTTAGCATTCGCAGCACCATTTCATGTTTATCCGCCATTTTGAGTCATGATCGAAACTAATCCTTGCCTTTCCGAGAAACGGCTTCTTGTAAGTTTTGTTTCTCCAAGGTTGGGCCTTGCTTTGCAATACTAATATTAGTGCATACCTTTCTCACTAGATAGAGGCCCTCTTCCACTTGTCTGCTGATGGGGCTGACTGGAATGGCCTTGACTTTTGTAACTTTGTGCTAGATATGCTTGCTGAGATCATGTTCTTTGTACTCCATTGCTTAAGCAGCACCTGCTCGGAAATTTCCACTATGGGCGTGTTTAGCCCAGCTATGAAGTGCACATAATGTGCCTTTATGGTTATCAATTTCAGTCCATCTGCAGCACTCCTAGAGACTGGGCAGACCGGGCTCCACTCTGAGTGTACTTAGAATAAACGATTATTGGTTTGTATTCTCTAGTCTGTACGATTCTTCATTTGGTATGGAAGGCTGAGAGGTGGTCATTAGTGACCCGGGTGTCCCGAATCGGGCCATTTCCTTCAGTTATGTGTTCAAATCCTGGTGTTTCAGTGGTTGTTTTCTAAAGTAAAATTATAGGTAATGGTACTTTCTCTGATAAATGTTGGAAAGTATTTTCCATTTCGCCTTCTTTGACTATCTCTCTTAAAAATATGTCTTACCCCAAAGAACACAAATCTTCTCTCTCCCTCTGTCTTGCTTTATTTTTCTCTCTCTCTCTCCCTCTTTCCTTCCATTCAACACTGTCAATGATGTCAATATAGGTGAAATCTAACCCACGGCATTGCATTCTCTGGAGTGTTTAATTCGAATGTTATATATACACATTTTTCTGCAGTATACTCAAGAGTCACTGTGGCCTAGTGGTTTGAGATGCAGACTCTTTCTCCAAAGGTTGTGTGTGCAACTCCTGGTTTTTCACTGGTTGTGAGTTCTCAGTCAAAAATAAAAGCAAAGTTGCTTTCTTTGATAAATGTGTTTCTGTTCTTCTTTGAATATCTCTCTTTATGAGTTTGTCTTTCCCCAAAGAATGCAAATCTTCTCTCTCCATCTGTCTCGCTTTATTTTTTCTCTTTTTCCATCTTTCCTTCCATTCAACACTGGCAATGATGTCAACAGAGGTGAACTCTATCTTATGGCACTGCATACACTGGAGTGTGTGATTTGTATCTCATATATATATATACGTTTTCGTGCAGGCTATACATGAGTCCCTGTGAGTTCATTTTAACCCAAGGAATACAAATCTTCTCTCTCCCTCTGTCTCGTGTTCTTTTTCTCACTCTCTCCCTCTTTCCTTTCATACAACACTGTCAATGATGTCAACATAGGTAAACTCTAAGCTACGGCATTGAATGAGCTGGAGTGTTTGATTTGAATGTCATATATACGTTTTCGTGCAAGCAACTCATGAGTCACTGTAGCCTAGTGGTTAAGGTCTCTGACTCTTACTTCAAAGATAAAGTGTTCAAATCCTGGTGTGTCAATGGTTGTAGTTTCTGATGTAAAATTATAGGCAATGGTACTTTCTCTGATAAATGTTGGAAAATATTTGTCTTTTAATATCTCTCTTTATGTAATGTAAACTGTAATGTAAACTGAACTTATATAGCGCACCTTCACCCAACGGGTATCCTGGCGCAGAGAAACTACATGTTGTTATACAGTGTGGTTAATCATTCACCCAAAAAGATGGGGGGGTGTACCATGTACATTTTCTCTGCAGTGGTCTGGGACCCATACCGTATACTGCCTTAAAAACGATGCAGAGAGATTTAAAAAGTATCTTCTGCCAAATTGCTGCCAGTGAAGATCTCTTAGGGCCAGAGATGCAGAGGAACTGCGCTGCAGGTTTAGAGCTAGTTTTGCTGCTATTGTTTGGATTCTCTGCAACTTTAGTACCAGGGAATTTAGAGCTCCAAGATACAGAGAGTTACAGTAATCCAGCCTGCTCAGAATAACACTCCTTATTACTTGTGTTCTGGCAGGAACTGGCAATAGCGGGAGAATTTTACGTAGTGCTCTAATTAATGAGAAGCAGGTGCCAACAGTTTTGTTTATTTGTGAGTCCAGTTGAAGGTTATTATCTATCTGTACCCCCAGATTACGTACTGTTTTTGCAGGAATTAGCGGAGTATCTGGGGGGGGGGGTGATCCGGAACTCAGCAGGAAGGGGACAGGCTACTTTGCTCATAGTGCAAATACAACTTCTGTTTTGTCTCCGTTAAATTGGAGGAAGTTATTCCTAAGCCAGTTTGTGGTACTTTCCATGCACTTCTGAAACTTATCCATAGAGATAGTTTGATTCCCTTCCAGCGAAAACACAAGCTGTGTGTCGTCAGCATAGTTGACCAGTACTACTCCAAAAGACTTGATGATTGGAATAAGTGGGCGCAAGTATATATTAAATAAGATCGGGCTGATTGCTGAGCCCTGCGGGACTCCGTGATGGATAGAGGTCTTCAAAGATGTAAAAGGTTGAATACTCACTGCCTGGGTCCTGTCAGATAGGTAGGACTGAAACCAATTTAGTGCCTGTCCTTAGACACCGATGTCTCCAAGTTTTTTAATAGAATGCCATGGTTTACCGTATCGAATGCTGCTGACATATCTAGCAGCACTAATACGATTGATTGTCCGTTGTCCGTGCGCATTCTCAGATCATCAAACACAGTCACTAGAGTTGTTTCGGTTCTGTGCCCAGGACGGAATCCGAATTGCAATTCATCCAATAGATGATTATCTTTCAGATAATTGGACAGGGATATGCTGACTACGTGTTCAAGGATTTTTACCTGGTAGGGCAGCAGAGAAATGGGTCTATAACTGGACGGGCAGAGAGGATCAAGGGATGGTTTCTTGAGCAGTCACTATTGTTTGTTTCTAGCATTCTGGGACCTCACCATTGCCCAGTGACTGTCATCAGATTTGGCATAACAGGGGGAAGAGTTCAAACGTGAATTCCTTCCAAATCCACTGCGGGAGGGGGTCCAGTGGTGACCCAGACGAGACAGTCAGAGCTATATTGGTGAATACTTCCTCCTTGGGAGTTTGAAACTGCTCTAGAGTAGGTTGACATTCACTGTCTATTCTCTCGTCTTGTAGCTCTGGTGCCTTTGTCGTCAGTGGATCATTCTCCTCCTTTCTAGATGAACTACTTTCATCATCCACCCAAGTCGGGTTTTTTTTGGTTAAGGCCGCCAATAATTTTGTTAATTTTTTCATCAAAGTAGTTTGCCAAATCATCACATAGCTTCTGCGTAGCTATGATCTTGTTGCTTACACAGACCGGCTTTGATAGCTCTTTTACTATATTAAAGATTGCTCTGGCCTGGTTTAGTGCTTCCAGTATAGGTTTTCCATAGTAATCGGCTTTTGATCTAGCAATTGCTTCCTTATACTCATTCAGTTGTATTTTATAAGTTCTTTTCTCTGGTTAAGCGTAGAGCCTCCTCCATTTCCTTTCTGCTTGTTTGCATTCCTTTCGTATTAATCTTAGATCGTCACTGTACCAAGGGAAGCATGGTTTATCTCTATTTTTTTAGCCTCTTTACTGGGAATCTTTGATCCAAGGCCTCATTTATTTGAGCACAGAGGGTTAGGTAGTTTTCTCCCGCTGATTTAGAGGAGTCAAATGAGGTTTTCGCCGTTAGTAGTGAGATTTGTTTGTTTTTTAGTAGTCTGGGCCATTCCCTCCCCTGTCGAAAATTTCCAGAGTATGTTGCTTTGTTGTTTGCTCTTGGTAGCACTAACAGAAAGTGGACTAAAAAGTGATCAGTCTAGCATAGAGGCAGTACTTCGATCACTCTAGCCTCATCAGTATCGGCAAATATTAGATCTAAAATATGGCCTCTTTGATGAGTTCTACTTACCCCAAATAATACAAAACGTTTCTCTCCCTCTGTCTCACTTTCTTTTTCTCTCTGTCTCCATCTTTCCTTTCATTCAACACTGGCAATGATGGCAAAATAGGTGAACGCTAACCCACGGCACTGCATACACTGGGGTGTGTGATTCGAATATCATATGTAGGTTTTTGTGCAAGCTACTCATGAGTCATTGTGTCCTAGTGGTTAAGGTCCCTTACTCCAAAAGTTATGTGTTCAAATCCTGGTGGGCCCGTCAGTGACAAGAAGAGGCAGGATAGGGCCCTTCCCCTTTTTTGATTTGAACCAGTGACCTTAGGATCTGAAGCTTCTAGTGCGTATCGACCGTCCAGCCAAGGTTTGTCTTTCCTGTACTAGACTTTGTTGTTACTGCTGACATTGACTCGGGTCTTATGATTGCTGCGGGAGTTGACATTTGCCTTTGAAAGCCAGGGGGCCTGAGGACTGATAGTGCAAACACTTTCCACTGTTTATTGTTCTATTTCTTAACAATCGTTATTTGTCGAGTTATCTGACTCTCCCTTTGAAAAAAAATATAACAAAACTTCCATCAACATCACCTCTTGGGGCCTTTCTGTCGACATTGGACATGGTAAAAAGGAAGCATCCGGGGGGGGGCGTAAAATCACCAAGGGATACTCTGCCGTCCTCTTCCATCTTGAACTATATGACATGCGCTATGGGGGCATTGGAAAAGCAGATCACATGCATTGAAGAATCTTTAACAAATTGCACAAATAATATCACTGGTAACACTAGTAGTGCTAGTAGTGCTGGTAGTGCTGGTAATTCTGCCCTGATACCATCTGTCCCAGTTGTAACTCCTATCGAAACCCCTAACGTTCCCTCTATAAATGGACACCTGATAGTCAAGGACCTTGACAAACGCAAATCAATATCCCCACCCATTGTAATACCAAATACCCAACCTCCTAGAAAGCGTTTTAAAACACCTTCAAATACTATTCCTCAGACCTTTTCATCTTTATACAGAGGGGAGGGAGGGGGAGGTAAACAAAAAAAATACCGCCTTCCAGGATAACTCTGGTTACCAAATCCGTTAATAATTTAGTTAACCACCAGAGCCCTGAACACGTTGCCCTGACTGCTCTCGTACAGACACAATCTGATATACTTACGACTGCACTCAGCTCTCTTACTGAACAATTAATGGGGTTTGAGAGGAATGTGATATCTTGATTAGATAAGCTGGGTTTGACTCAGACAACATCAGCCTACCTTCAGTACCTCAGAGACCCCTCAGCCCCAATACAACATCTCCCTTCGTTGGCATTTGCGCAAACCCCCCATGGCATTTACTACCCTCCTTCTGCAGCCGTAGCAAGATCCGGTGATATGAACAGCCCCTCCCTGCCTAGCTTACAAGGTAATCAGCACCCCTTGTCTATTTCTTCAGAGAGAGTAGGAGCTATAAACAAACCCCTGGGGAGTAATTTTAACCCTGTCAAATTGCCTACGCCATCCCAACCTCACCCTAGTAATTTTCCTTCCTCACCACTGACAAATTTTCAAAGCTTTACCCTTCCTACCAATGCTATTTCAGAGTCTGGAGCTACTGCCAGAAGCCACACCATATGTGGTAATCTTAGCCGCGTTCCCAAAGTTTCCAGCTTAACATCTGAATTATGGGAATCCCTCCGGAACAAAAGCTTAAATTGTCTAAATGTAAGCCTAGGCCTTGGCAGTGCACTTTTTGCAGAGCTAAAAATGATTAGGAGAGTTAAATGGGTGGGTCAAGCAGAAAAACTCTGGAGGGTGATTGTGTGGTGCTCTCATTCAAATCTCCTAATTTAGTGAAGCTAATACTAGAGAGTGCCAGCCTACCTTCCCTCATGACTAAGCCGATTGCCATCTTACCCCTTGATTTCTTCTATCAACCGCCTGCCCTGTCCCTATCAGGAGCCTCCCTCCAACATCAGGCACTTTTTCCTGCCTCTCAATTTTCACAGATAGAAATTTCTAACAGGTTTGATCCCCTCTCCACTCTGTGCGGTGTGGATTGAATGAGGGATTGTAACCATCCCAGTGATGGTAAATTGTGTGGTCCCGGCATACATTTAGAATGCCCATGGGCCCCCTTTCTGGAGACCAATTACTTCCGTAAGCTCAATAAATCTTACCTTGTCAGGTTACCCAACCCTTGTACTGTTGTTAATCCTACATCACCGAGACTCACCCCTACTGTTACTAAGCCTCTCGCGGAAGTCCTCACGAACTTGTATTGGAACGTTGCTGGCTTACGCAACAAAAGTATCAAGAGTGAGTGGTTGGATTTTACAAACGAGTTTTATATTCTATTGTCTACAGGAAACGTGGTCAGTGGAGCCTATACATTTAAATGGTTTTAAAACATATCATTGTTCAGCCATTCAATCCAGCAGCGGACTTCCCAAAGGGGGCTTGTGTATCTATGTATAAAACTTGCTGTCCCCTTTGAATACAACCGTAATTGCCACTAGCGTTTTTTACCAAATTGTCATTTTACATTTGTCAGCACAGTCTTTCATTGCTATGGTCAACTTTTACAACAATGCTTGCAGTCAGGAAATTATTGTAGCTCTTAATTGTTTAGATCATGATCTTAAGACAGCTTTTCCAGATGCCTGTAGGAACCCAATAAATTTGTGGGGTGGCGACTTTAATATCCGCACATGCCCGCACCCATCTAACAAGATTTGTGGCTTGGTGTCCTCTGTCAATAGTGATATTACCCATCTCTCCCATTCAGCTTTTGGGGATTCCTTAAACAACTTGCTTTTTAAACACAACTTGTCCTTTTGTAATGAGCTTAGCAGCACTCCGGTGATAGTGAGCGGTTCCTATAATGGTAGAGGCGAGAACAGCGTGATAGATGTTTTACTTTTTACCCAGTGTCACGCTGAGCTGGTCCTAGGATTTTCTATACATGATATAGCAATCAGCGATCACTTCCTCCAAAGTGTTACCCTAAATATCAACCTTCTGACTTAGAGGGGGGGACCCACATAGAGCCACTACTCTGGAGAATATTGATATTCCCCATCATAACGGGTATGCCGTAAAGTGGTCCTTGGTGGACCCGCCCAACTTTTTCGCTAAATTAATCCGGGAAATGAGGGAGGCCTTTGAACAGTGCTTCAATGCCGGGAAATGAGGGAGGCCTTTGAACAGTGCTTCGATGAGAACATGGAGCCACACAAGTTCATCCAGGCGTTTGACCATATAAAGAAGGGCATTGGTGAAGGGTTTTATGTTAATCAAAGCAAAATCAGGGCATCCCATCCTGGCTGGTTTTATTCGGTATGCTCTAAAGCACATAGAACTTTAAAACTCACACTAGCTAGAAAGCCATGACAGGCCATGGAGGTACGTAAATGTAGATCCGCACATAAACTGGCCATGAAGCAACGGAAAAAGTTTTTAAAGGAGGACACCTGGAATTGTTTACTTGAAGCCAGTTTGTCAAACAACAACATTGAGTTATGGTGCATTAATAATTCTCCTTCTTATGAGCCTGAGGGTTGCCCCAGCTCTAAGATAGCCATTTCTGAGGCTACTTGGCTGGCCCATTTTACAGACTTATTTTCCACTACGAATGACATAATGACTCCCCTGAACATTGTATTTTTTTCCTGGGAGCCGGCATCTACCTCACCCCTTAGTCAAAAGAATTACCCGGTTTTCACTTCGGATGAAGTGGTTGAAGCACTGAAATCTAGCAAGGGCGGTAAAGCCCCAGGCCAGGATGGGATTCCTAATGACTTATTTAAGTCCAACATTGACCTGTGGGACCCCATTATTACATTGTTATTCAGAGCCTGTCGGGAAAAGGGCTTCTTGCAAACCTGGCCTGAATCTCTCATTGTCCCAATATACAAAAAGGGCGATCGAAGCAGTCCAGCACAATATAGGCCAATCTCCCTTTTAGACACCCTTGTGACGGTGGTGGGTTGCATTCTCTTAGATCATCTGCAGCACTGGGCAGAATCTAACAATATTCTCTCGGACCTGCAGTACGGCTTTAGGCCTGGGCTGGGGACTACAGTACAGGCTATCAATCTGGACTTCTTTATTGACAAATACATGCTCATTAAGGAAGGGAATTTGTACTTAGTCTTTGTGGACTCATCTTCTGCTTTTGACTTTGTGGTACGGGAAAAACTATGGTCCATTATGATTAACCTGGGAGTCAATTACACTATCGTAAATTTTCTCAGAGACTTGTACTCACTAGGCCACAGAAGAGTTTGCTATGGCATTAATGGCAATTGTCAGGAAAGAGATGAGAGGGACCCCTTTTAGCAACCATGGGATTAGGGTAATACTGAAAGGAAGAAGAGAAATTCCCTTGGCAGGAATGATAAATTAGGAGACAGGGTTAAGTCCTATTCACAACCACAAGTTCGAGCCCATGTGTTAGAACATAAACTTCAGCTACAATAAAGGAATAACATTCATTGTATTTCATATATAGAAAGTTACTAAAAAAAAAATTAAAAAGCACACTACAACACAATTAAAAGATAGACATAGAACTGTCTATAATCATAAAACAAAATTCATATACTACGTGTTTCACATACATTTGATAACAACCTATTTCATTTGTGGAGTGAAGTTACAACAGACAAATTACAGAGAGACAAAAAAAAGACAGTATATTTATTCATTGAATAACATCCGTTCTCACAATTTTTTTTCTCAATAGCTCATCCTAAGCTCTTTTGATTTATCTATCTCATTAGGCGAACCTGGTCCCACGGATTGTATTAATTTCAGCGTCGACGTGTTTCGATGGCTCTATTCAATATTCCATCTTTATCAAGACCCACAATGTGTCTCTCCTATTATTGGCACTGGTTGGTTGCCGTTATATCTCACTCCTTATATCATATCTTTAGTTCCTCAGGTTTATTGGGTTTATAGCCATTACCTTCTTAAGTACAATCTGGTTTGCTAACAGAGTTTTATCCGCTCGTTTTTAATTCTTCAGCAGCGGTGAATTGCATCAGGAGACAACAGCTGCTTTCATTAATAATCTTTCACTGCAACCAAATCATAAACAAACAGATCATTCTTAATTATTTTTTCTGTTAAGCAGCCTCAGTGAGTATTCCTTCATCCAGACCAAGATTGTTTCTAACAGTCCTTCTACAAAACGTCGTTAATGACTCCTGAGTGGTGCCGGATACTCCTCACGTCTTTCAGGCAGACGTTAATGGCAATTGTACAGAGCAATTTAACATAAACAGAGGGGTATGACAAGGATGCGTACTAGGCCCCTTTTTGTTTAACCTTTATTTGAATAGTGTAGGGACAACCTTGGTAAGCAAGTGCGCTGACTTGCCCCAAGGTGGCCATTGCCCCAGTCCCAACACTCTTTTACGCAGACAGCGCTGTTTTAATGGCTCGTACTCCCCTTGGACTCCAGCGCCTAGTCAACGAAATTGCTATTTTCATGCAGGATCATGGCTTGAAAATTATTATTGGCAAAAACTTTCACCATGAACGTTGGCCGTACGGCCTCTTGATGTCGGGATATCTTTCTTGAGGGCACAAAAATTTACCACACAACTACTTTCTCTTATTTGGGGATAGTATTCAGTCGTAATAAGAAGTGACAATGGGCTATAGAATCTAGGCAACTTCAATTTGCAAGAACTAAAAGGGCCCTGCTACAGTTTGCTAGCAATCAAGGAATTAAACATCCAAGAGAAATGCTGACCACTTACAAGACTAAATGTAGGCCAACTGCCATGTATGGATCCGAATGATGGGGACACGGGCAGACTGATAGTCTTCAACTTTAAGAAAACGCTTTTCTGAGAAATATTCTCGCAGTTCCGAAAAGTAGTGCAACCTATGTCTGTCATTCAGAACTAGGAGCCCTTTTTTAGCAGACCTGATTAGGATACAGCCAGTGCTATTATATCACACAATCTGGTCATCTGAACATACCACACTTAATTGATCAACTATAACTGATTGTCATAAATCCTCGTCAGCCCTTAAAATCCCTTGGCTCAAATTCATGTCCAACTTTCTTGCAGACATTGGTCATCCTGAGTACTCTGATCACCCTGAGAGCTTGGCTTTTATTCAAAGAAAAGTACTCAAAATGAAATGATTATGAATACTAGAGGAAATGAGATTAGCATCTGAAATCTTAAAACCATCTGTCCTGAGGAATCAGATGATGCTGACCAGCTTCAATATGCAATTTTACCTAGCCAATGTGTTCAATTCGCTCCACAGGTTTGTGCTGACTCAATTCCGTTTGGGTATTTTCCACCACCTAATCAGCTTCCCCACTATTAATAACTGGGCACCCGACCCGGAGAAATGTACCTGTGACGATCTCTCTATGCAGAGCACATTGCACACTGTTCTGTTTTGTAGGCATTTCTCTGATATGAGGAGGAAACATGTGATACCCCTGTTACGGCAGCTGGGTTTTGTGCAATGGCGGCCAGCCTTTCTATACCTGCAAATGTTACCTAACATCTATATATGTGCCGTAATATCCCGATTTCTAGGGGCTGTTATCAATTGCAGTAAGCTGTTATAGATTGATACCAGGAAATGTAACTGAGTGTACATTTGATGATTGTATTTGCACTAGTATCTATGTATTGTAGTTTGTCACTTATCAATGCGTTACTAGGAAACGTAATTGAATATACACTGGATTATTGGATTTGCACTAGTATCTAAGTACTGTAGTTTTTTACTCATCAATGTGTTTTACCTTTTTCAACTGTTTTTTAAACCTTTTATATGGATACATTTGCAGCTTTTATGATTCATGTGTGAATTCGAATAAAGCTTATTTTGATTGAGTGATTGAGTTTGTCTTGCCCCAAAGAAAACAAATAGTCATGAGTCACTGTGGCTTAGTGGTTAAGGTCTCAGACATTTACTATAAAGGTTATGTGTTCAAATCTTGTGGTTTCTGATGTAAATTGATAGGCAACGGTACTTTCTTGGATAAATGTTGAAAAATGTTTTTCATTTCGCCTTTGAATATCTCTCTTTACAAGTATGTCCTAACCCAAATAATACAAATCTTCTCTCTCTCTCTCTCCTTCTTTCCTTCTATTCAACACTGTCAATAATGTCAACATAGTTGAGCTCACCTACAGTGCTGCATTCACTGGAGTGTGTGATGTGTATGTCATATATAAGTTTTCAAGCAGGCTACACCGAGTCACTGTGGCCCAGTGGTTAAGATAACGGACTCTTACTCCTAAGGTAATGTGTTCAAATCATGGCATTTCACTGCTTGTGAGTTCTCAGTAAAATATAAATGTAATATTTCTTTCTTTGATAAATGTTGGAAAATATTTGTGAATATCTCTCTTTACAAGTTTGTCTTACCCCCAAAGAATACAAATCGTCTCTCTCCATCTACCTTGCTTGCTTTCTCTCTCTCCTACCATTCAACACTATCAATGATGTCAACACAGGTGAACTCTAACCTATGGCACTGCATACACTGGAGTGCGTGATTTGGATGTCATATATATATGTTTTTGTGGAGGTTACTCATGAGTCACTGTGGCACAGTGGTTAAGGTTGCAGACCTTTACTCCAAAGGTGATGTGTTCAAATCCTGGTGTTTCACTGGTTATGGGTTCTCAGTCAAAAATAAAGGCAGTGTTACTTTCTTTGATACATGTTTTTTCTTTTCTCCTTGTTTGAATATCTCTCTTTATTAGTTTGTCTTACCCCAAAGAATACAAATCTTTTCTCTCCCTCTGTCTTTCTTTCTTTTTCTCTCTCCCTCTTTCCTTCCATTCAACACTGTCAATGATGTCAACACAAGTGAACTCTAACCCACTGCACTGCATACACTGGAGTGTTTCATTTGAATGATATATATGTTGTTGTGCAACCTACTCATGTGTCACCGTGGCCTAGTGGTTAAGAGCACAGACGCTTACTCCAAAGGTTATGTGTTCAAATCCTTGTGTTTCACTAGTTGCGATTTCTAAGTCAAAGATTTTGTCGGGTGAGGGGGGGGGAAGGAAGATGGTGGACTGACGCCGCCACGGCTGGCAGGCACTGAGAACGGCTCCTGTACTTTCCATCCCGCAGGATGAAGATGCGAGAATGTTAGCAGGGGAAAGGAGAGAAACGAGTAACGATGTATCAGCTTAATCCATGATCGGATGCTTGCCTCAGTCACGGGGGCCGCTAGACTGCTTTTGCTCTCGTCCCGACTCATCTGCTGGCTTGCTGGCCCACGCTTCTCTGCAGTTCACTGGACCGGCCCGGCTTCTCTCCTGGGCAGGGATATGGCTCCACCCAAGACCACGGCAAGAGGAGGACGGGCAGCTCGAGCCTCTGTAATGTCGTGAGAAATAG
Source organism: Triturus cristatus (assembly GCF_964204655.1). Classification (NCBI taxonomy): domain Eukaryota; kingdom Metazoa; phylum Chordata; class Amphibia; order Caudata; family Salamandridae; genus Triturus; species Triturus cristatus. The sequence goes on along the minus strand of NC_140583.1, from coordinate 951,766,366 downwards.
CTTTGTCTGCAGGAACAGAGGATCCACTGCCAGGAACACTGAAGAGGACTGTAGTGAAAGGGGGCCCATCGTGAGTCAGTAAGCCATTAATGAAATAGCTGCAGTCTGGCAAAGTGGAGGATTTGTTTCTATCTGGGGATATCACAGAGGCGAATGCGGGGTGAAAAATTATTGACACACTGCTGGGGGTGAACCCGGCAGGCTGCGCAAGCACGGCAGATAGCCAATAGGACGCCTCACTATTATTCTTGGAGGGTTCAGAGCAGCCAGAGGTGGCAGGATGCTTGCGGAAAGAAGATCAAAAACGAGATACAAAGCATCTAATAAATACGCTGCCTGAGGTCAGAAACAACCGTGCAGGCAAATCTGCCAGCAACCTAAATGGTGATCAGCCGGAGACCAGTTCACCAGCAGGGCTACCAGTACTTAATATGACAGAAAGCTCTTCAAAAAGCAATACTACCAAGATGGTCTGCTCCGATATAGGAGGTCACAGAGGGTTAAATACAGAAGACCAGGAGGGCTATGAAGGGGATAATACTGGCAGGCGCACATTCACTACTAAATATGACCTTCTAGCCCAGACAGTGGCACAGGAACTGCTCCAGGCTAACAAAGAAGTGTTTGGGGCACACAACATCAATAATAGCTTAACATTAGCCACAGCGCCACAGCCTGAGATGACCCCCTCCTCGGACTCCGAGAAATCAATAGTGGCCGCACACTCAGGGCTAAGCTCACTTTCTGTGAAAAAGAAAGGGAAACTCAAGTGGGGTAAATCTTGGAAAGAAGCCACTAAAATGTATGGCAGCCATCGATACAACAGCTCTAGTACACGTACAAAGGATACTTCAGATGGTAGTCCTTTGCGTAAGTGGGTCCAATCGAAGGGGGAAGTGAAATCCTTGATTTCTCGGCTGTCAAGCTCAGGAATCGGATATGGGTCAGATTCAAAGGCCCTCGCCGGCTCTAGCACGGACTCACCTGCTTTGTCTATTGGCCCCAGGCTGGTCTCACCCTCTCTGCCCGCCTGTCAGGCACTAAGCCCCGACTTACTGGGCCTTCAGTCGAAACTTACTCCAACCAGTGGAGGGGAGGACTCTGCTCAGAAACAATCGTTAAAGTGTACTTCAAGTATTGAAGAGCCATCACTTTCTCTAATTCTGCAGGCTCTGCAGGATCAGAGGCTGGAGGCACAAGAACACTACGCGCAGGCTAGGGCAGACAACCTCAGCATTCAGCAGTCTCTGATCGAGGTGACAAGTAAGTTGAGTGCAATAACAAGAGACATAACCAAGCTGCAACAACGGGTCACAGACACAGAGGAGACTACCTCTTTAACCACCAGAATGGTACAAACCCACGATGACCATATACTTGCTATCCAGACTAAAATAGAGGATTTGGAGAACCGGCAACACCGCAACAACTTAAGATTGTTTGGGGTCCCTGAAGGAAAGGAGTGCTCTGACCCACTTGCTTATGTGGTCCAACTGTTCCAAAGGGCTTTCCCCGGCCTTGCGGATTTGGATTGCCAAATACAGCGAGCACATAGATTACCAGCTTCCTGCACATGTCAAAACCCCACCATCCTAGACCCTTGCTGATCTTCTTTGGCAACTTTTTATTAAGGCAGGCAATATCTATCAAAGCTCTCTAGCTTTGTTAAATCAGACTTGTGTAGAGCCACCATGGATAGATGTTGGAAGCTGAGACAGCTTATCGATCCGCTAAAGGCACAAGGTGCTCAGGTTTTCTTACTGGAGCTGGCCCGAAGGTTATAAAAGGTGGCCACTCGCAGTTTTTTAATTACGGACCAGTCGGCTAAGCAAGTGCTAAGCCAATGGCAACTGGATGGTGGCGTTAAAAAGGCTTAGTAACCTAGGATAACAGGCGCTTTGGCTCTGAACTATGGCTTATTCATATGTTTCTCCCACTCTGGTTTTTATTTTTCCTCTTCTCTTTTCTTCTTCTCTGTCTTTTTTCTTAATGTGCATCCTGCGTATGGTTGAATAGGGGGACACTCTCGGTGCACTGCTTCCCGATAGCTGTTAATCCATTGGCAGCTGATAAGGAGGATGTTTCCTTTTTTGTGATACTGGAAAGAGGGGTGTGGGGGGAGGTGAGTGCAGGTGGGGTTTGGGGGGAGATTGCAAAGGAAAATGTCAAAAGGGACACACACAAGTGGGTATGGTTGGTAGCAGGGAACAGCATTAGGGAACACAAAGATGGCTTGAGGATGAATTATGTGCTCGCTCTTAAAGTTTAAGGTAGAAGCATAAGATATCAACCCCCATGGTACTCATCAGATGTATGGTATGGAATGCCTCAGACCTAAACAATAAGCCTGGGCGGAGCTCACGGAGTGACTGAAAAACTCTGCAGAATTCCGCGGAGTTCCGTAAGGGAACGGAGTATTGCATGTGGTTCATATAATGACGTTATGTATATTGTACAGAAAAAAGTGTAAGTGGTTTTACGACAACATTATTCAATCCCAATCCAGTAGGTGGTGTCAGAGCCTGTGAAATGCTCGCTCTGTGGCTCGTGTGGCCCTCCTCATCTGTTGTATGTTTTTTCATTTTAAAGCAGAAGCTTCAGTGCAGAGTCAGACCCAAACTACCCCGTGCAGAGACAGACACCCCATGCTCCTGGCCCCTTTTTCCTACATATGTGGAGGAGGGCTTGGATGCACCTTTTGGCTGACAAGGAGCTTAGAAGTACTGTTTGGTCCACAGCTGTTTACGTGCGTCTTGAAAATTAGCAATGACCCATCATTTTTTAACACAGCGCACCTTTTCCTGCTTGCCTCGCCCACAAGAATACCAAGCCTTATCTGGGGCATGTTATCGATCTTGAAAGGATGAAAGGTGAAGTTGTGCGCTCCACTGCATTTACAACATGCAGGAGGCAGGTCGAGACAAAGATCTTCAAAGCAGGTGCTCACTCGCCGCGCTATCTGCACTTTAGCATTACTGGACCAGACTGTTGTTGTGACTCGGTCGTAACACATTACGGTGCCCAGTTTTATGTGCTGTTCCCCAGTCCCATTATGAATGGGCATAGTGCCACAGTAAAGTTGTAATAATCACCCACATATCCCAGAATGCACCCCGTTACTAGTGGATTTCTTTCCTGCCTACACCACACATAAAAAGCCCACCTTTCAACATAAAAGACATGCCTCTCTTCAACCTGAAAGACACCTTTCAGAGAGTTTGAGGCGCCAATTAGTTAATTAACAGCCTCACCACATTTGTCCGTGATCAAAGGAGCCTGGTGTTCTACGAGCAAACAAATACCATTGGTTTCATGCATTCCAACCGAATAACCGAGCCAAGGACTGTCTTTTCCTTAAGACTAAGTCAACCATGAAAATAAAATGTAACTATTTCAAGTGCTTTTAAATTAATTACACTTTTCAATGCACCTTAACAGAAGTAATCGCTCTCGCAAGAGCAGAAATGAAACGTATTGTGATCGTGAAAGTGAAAATTACATTTAAGGTACGGTGTCGCTAAGCACCACAATAATTATATACATTAACTTTGAGGCCAGGACACTCGCCTGATAAAAGAAAAACTTTTAACATCTACATTGCCTACCGTACCCGAAAACAGCATTTTGCATATGTAAGGGCAGAACTCCAGTCATACAGCTGAGGTCCCTATAGGCATACGCACTGGGCTTCAGTTTCAGGCAATCTCGTGACTAGTGACTCATTTACGGCGCAATCCAGGATATCAAACAAACCCTGGTCTTCAAGAAATGCCAAAAGCTGTTGTCTCTTCGCGCATGCATAGACAAACAAGCATTTACAATGCAATAGGTCTCGCATTTGCGAAAGTTTAAGCTAATGGCATTGTAAATGACAATGTCTTTTATTTATCTGTTTTGATAATTAACACATAAATAAAAGGCATTGTCATTTACAATGCCAATAGCTCAAACTCTTGTATGTGAGAGACTGCGGATTTCCAGGGTTTTGGGCAAACCTCTGAGACATTTTATTTAGGTTCATAGAAAACAATAACACACACAATTGGCCTATGTGCACAGTCAGCATTATTTGTAGAGCGATTCACAGTTGTTTTACTGTATTTTATTGTTGGGGAAGAGGATATATCCGTACCCTAATGGTAAGGCCCGAGGTAATGGCAAGTACGAATTGAAAGTACAGTACATGAAATGTTATTAGCCAGTACTGATTTCCAAATGCTTTCCACGCGGCGTGTCTGTCTGTACTCCCATCAACAGACAATCAACCAGCAGATTTCCTTTCCCTCCAGGTCCTGGTCACCCCTTCATCTTCTTGGTTACTGTCCCTTTCATGTACAAACTCAGATGAGCAGCTCTCGCACCCGAGAATGTGCATGACAAGAAGCAGTGACGGGTACCCGGCTGTGCAGCTGTGATATCCACCAGTGTAATAGGTCGTTAAAAACTCAATAACGCACTGTTTACAGGCTTCCCTTTGTCAAAGTGTTGATGAAGGCGTACTTTGGCATCGGGGATTTAAAGCTACCAAATCGTTTGACCGTATTTTTTGTCAAGTTGTTGTTGCAATGTTGATCTCATATTTGGTGCAGGAGAGAGCGGGCCTGGAATAATACCTAGATAAATAAACTGACCGACAAAAAGGCAGAGACCGATAGGCAGGTACATTATTAGCCAGGCAGATCAATAGACTGACAGATGAATATACCGTAAGATAGGTAGATAGACAGGTATATGTGGACGTACGGAGGCCCAGGAGGATGGATAGGGTCCTTTTAACCAAGGAGCGCACATTTCAATAGAACAGCATTTGCCACATCATGCAATCCATTTCCATACATGTAATATGCTATTCGCCCCATGAAGTATTAACATACAGCGCTGTGTTTTCACTGTAAGCGGAAAGAGCTTCTGGGCGCCCTGTGCTTTGCTGAGAGTGCTGTAGGGGAATAAAAACATGCAAGAGCAGCTGCAGATACAGGTTAAACTGCTGCTTTTTGCTGTTGACGCCTGGTAGTTAACGACTCAACGGCATTGTCTGACACACAGTGCACACTGAAAGTTGGCAGCCTCGCCTCTGCTTCTACTGTGCAACTCTGAACACACGTGGTATTGACAGCTCAGTTTGTAACTGGGACAGAGTCCTAATTTCAATATGGAAACAGTTTATATAACCACGAACAAGAGAACGTTGCCTGCACAGCAGAACATAACAACACGTCTGCCGTAAGCTACCAGTAACCTAATAGTACATTGTATAACCTGTATGGGTGTACGGCATGCCATGTGTCACTCTGTGATACAATCTCGAACCCCCAGCTCTGCCTTTACACATGGTTGCCGTCCTGCACGCTTGTTTTATTGGTTCAATGGAAGCAGACGAAAACTAAGTCTCCCAGAATGCACCCTTAGAACACAGAAAGCCCAGGCTTGAGGACATAGTGCTGTGACGACAGAGTGAGATTGTACGCCCAAACACGTACAGACTAAAATAAGCACATAGCATAGCATAACGTGCTCATTAAACCTATGTGCATGATGATCCATGAAGGGCGTCATGATCGTGGCACACCAAAAACAGGAACAAGCATTGGCCGCGCGGCCGTGAAAGTAACGGCCGCGCGGCCGTGAAAGCGAAAGTAATAGCGATCGCGATCAAAGTGAAAGTGATCGCGATCGCTAGGACGGGACGCAGCACGCGAGTGGTGCGCACGCAGCAGTGATTGGCGGCTGCGCGCGTGCACGCTCGCGTGCACTCAAGCTTTAGGCCACAGGCAGCACTTTAAAAATCCCAAATACAAAATGTCTCTCCGAGCCAGCGCAAGCGCTGGGGCTCAGCGAGACCTAAAAATGACTGGTGCGAGCCGGAAACAGGACACACAAGCAACAAGTGGAAAGTCAGAAATTGGAGGTGCTTCGGAACGAGCATGCCACAGTGAGTAGTGCTTTTCCCCTGAGCATCATCATCCATAATTCACATAATAATTTAAAGCCTACCAACAACAATATGCAAGATTTAAATGTATCGGTGGATGGTAAACACCGCTACGCAGCGGTAACGGAGTTTTTATCGAAATTCGCGTTCCAAGCTGACCGTGTCGGGGGCGAAACTCCACAAACTCCACCCGCAGAGCGAAGTTTACCACCCACACTTACTAAACAATGGAATTAAGCTTCAATTAGTACGGGAGGAATTGAAATTGTACAAACCTCACATTGTCCTTCTTACGGTGACACATTTAGCCTATAAGGATCGAAGGCTTCTCAAACACCCTGGGTATCAAACAATTACTTGTACTGCCTAGAGCGCTTCTGTAAGGGAACAGCTATACTGGTGGATAAGACACTTGATCACAGAATTCTTAAGACCTCGGCTGACCAGCGAGGAAGATGGGCACTGGCGCAGCTTGAAATAAACAGTACAAAGTTTGTGTTCTGTTCAATATATGGCCCTAACATTGACGAAACCGCTATTTTTGACTTTGTTAACTGAGAGGTACTAGGTTGGCAGGGAGAGCGCCTAATCATGGAGGATTTCAACTGCCTGGTGAATTATGCTATTGATTCTACAAATTGAGCAGCTACCTCCAGACTGGGGAAGGTGAGAGATTCAATCCTCGAATTGGGGCAGCTGCATTCCCTAAGCGACACTTGAGGGTCACTTCATCCAACATCCTCAGGGTACACATACTATTCTGCTCCACACAAACAGCACTCTAGAATTGACATGGCCTGGGTTTCTAACAATATACTGACACCTGCAAACATGGAAGTATGTCCTAGGATTACGTCTGACCATAACTAGGGCGGTAAATTCCGCTCCGCTCGCGGAATTTGCAGAATTTGCCGTTCGGCGGAGAACGCGAAATTGCTCAAAAGTCTGCTTTCCGCGATTTCGCGAAATTTTTTGCTTGTTCGCGTTCTCAAAATGCGTGTTCGCGAGATATTGCTCCCCGAGCACGGAAACAGCAATTGTGAACAGGAAAAAAGCATCGCGAACAAGCAATTCCGCGTGTTCGCGGAATTTCTGCGTGTTCGCGGAGATTTTTTACCGTTTCGCGGAGATTTGCGTAACGCAATTGCGCAAATTCCGCCCACCCCTAACCATAACCCCATTCTTCTATCCTTCCAGGTCAAAGCTGCAGTTAAAACGCCTAGACCTTTCTCATTACCACGCTACTTACTCACTGACAAGGAGTATTTAGCCTTCATCCATAAAAGCTTAGCGGATTTCCTTGGAGATAACGTGGGGATGGCTTCCCCTTGCATAGTGTTGGATGTGATGAAGGCATAAATAAGGGGGGTTTACCCAGCAGTACATCTGTCAGCAAAATAAAAAACAGGAGGCTGTGGCTAGAGCCACTTTTCAAAAACTCTTAGCTATTGAACTGCACCATGCAGATGCAATTTGGCATGGTGGTCTTGATCATGATTAGCTATACACCCCCTTAATGGACGAGTGGCTGTATTTAAGCAGGTTCCTAAGGGGAAAAACTGCTGTGAGCTATGACAAGCACCGGACCTTACAATAGAAATATGTTGACCGATTCGGCTCCCATCAGCTAGCAGATAACAGAGCTAAAACTTTGATAAAGGTTAAAAAAGGGGAGAATGGTACATTGCATAAGCACCCGCAAGCAATAGTCGAGCAATGTTCCATGTTTTACCAGAAACTTTCTACACAAACTGTATCATTAGACAAGAAAGGACTTCAGAAGTACCTTAAGGGGAGCAATTTGCCACTCCTGAGTGAGGAGGACTTGGCCCTACTGGAACAAGAAATCATGCACAATGAAATTGGCGAAGTACTATCTAGGTTACCATCAGGGAAGGCGGACGGGGAGGACTCAATACCAGCTCAGTTCTACAAGGTTTGTAAGAGCAAGGTAGCAGTGAATTTGGCCATGGTCCTACTAGATGCCGAAAAGGCTTTCAACCATGTGGTCTGGGATTACCTGTTGGCAACACTCTCATCTTTTGGTCTGAGAGGGAGATATAGCAAATGGATACAAGCTCTGTATAATAGACCTCAGGCTAAACAGTACTATGAGAGCTTACAATCATCTCCCTTCCCAATACACTGCGGTACTAGACAAGGATGCCCCCTTTCCCCCTTGTTATTTGCGCTATACATTGAGCCATTTATTAGGGCACTACATACCACATACAGATATCCCCAATGGCTGCAGAACAGAGCCAGCTGAAGGTCAACGCCTATACTGATCCAGCATCTGCAATAGACTGCATCGAAACTGAGGCAAATAAATTCGGCCTCCTTTCTGGCTACAGGTTAAACGTCAAGAAGACACAAGTGCTCCTGATCGACCTATATTAGGTGCTTGTGCAACAACTACTTATTTAGGGGTGCATATCTCTTCACAGATTGAATGCATACCGGCATTAAATTATGATCCCCTGCTTGAAGCTACAAATAAACAACTGAGAAACTGGCATAAGATTCCAATTAGTATACTGAGAAGGTGTAATATTATAAAAAGGAAGGTGCTCCCAAAATGTGTATACTTATTCCGGTCAATACCACTGTGCATTCCTAACTCCTCCTTTAGAAGTTAGAAAGGGTGGTAGGTAGTTTCATCTGGGGGTATAAAAAATTACGATGGGCAATAGGTCTAATGAAACTCCCGTATAATCAGAGCGGGCTAGATCTCCTGGATTTTAAAATGTATTACTGGGCAGCATTCGCGGGGCGTCTTCGTAGTCTTCAGGTCACTGAAAATCAAGATTTTTGCCATCGACTGGTCCTGAGGCCTGATAGCTGAATGTTTTTATACAGAATCAGTGACCCTAACTATTTCAAATGAGTCAGTTTTAAGACCATCAGTGATGTGATATGCACATAAGGCAGGGAATTTTAACCAAATGTTCTCTCTCGCTTTTCCACGACAGTCTTGTTTTGTGGGGTAAGCCAATGCTTCTGGAGGTATTTCAGGAACCAGCTGGCAGACGCTGGGCTTGTTATGGGATCGACCGTCTGGGTCACTTGCACTGTTCCCTCTCAGGTGCGCTCCTGGGTGCGCGCGCACCTATCTCACCTCGAGCGCGCAGTGAGGTGTTTGAAGAGCACACAGGTGAGTTCAGCAGCAAGTGCCTCGTTCACTTGCTGCATTTCTTTTGTTAAAATGGCTTGGCTGCAGGGCAGATTGTATGCCTTTGTGAAGGTATTCATGTTAATCGCAGCGCCCATCATGCGCTACAATTAACATGATTACTGCAGCCACGCCCTTTTATCAAATAAAGGCAGCAAGTTTGAAAGCAAGACGTGTGCTTTCAGGTGATTCTGAAAGCACACGTGTGCTTGTTGACTTGCTGCATTTCTTTTGGTAATAGAGCGCAGCACACAATCTAGCCCGCTCTATTACCAAAAGAAAGGCAAGTCTACAAGCACATGTGTGCTTTCAGAATTTCTGCCCGCTACAGCTTCAAGAAACACCGGCCTGCAGGGCTGTTTTTTTTTTCTCCTTTGTCTTCCAGCTCGGCCCACGGTGCAGTGTACGGCAGCTCCTAGAAGTGTCTGACAGCTCCTGGAAAGAGGGAGACGGGTGAGGTGGGGGGTGGTTTTAGGGGGGCAGCAGGCGCGAGAGGAGCCTGACAACTGTAGTAGAATAAAAGTCTGCCCGCTCCGTTGGGCCCTGACAGATCAGGAAGAGGTTTATTTAAACAGTTTCAGAGCAGGCGTAGGCATGGCTAGAAAGATCCAAGGATTGATATGGGAAGACATTCTTGTGTGCACTGCACTCTGCACTGTTCTACAGTGCAGCCCTCCCCGGTTTCCTCACCACGCTCCAGACTGCCAATGCTTGGTAAGAGTTCGAGCTCTGGTGTGGGTAGTTTAGCCAGATCTCCTGTGCCAGCAGCACACTTTCATTCCAGTGATTTAAATGGCCACCTCAGTGCAGAATGGGAGTTGTAGCTCTTTACTTTGGCTTAAGAATGTTTTCGAAGGCATGGAAGCGGTATTCTGTTGGTAGCAGTGCGTTGGCGCCCTTGGTGTAAGGACGAGCACATGGCGTGCATGGTGTTGGCAACATGTACTGTATTGTAATTGCATTTATATAGCATTTACTACCCATGATGAGGCGTCAAAGCATGTAAGTTGATGCCTCCTGTCACGCATATAAATGGGCCATGGTGTGTGTGTGGGTACAGTGAACAGTGGGGGAAGTGGGATGTAATTCCCGGAGTGGCCGATATAAATGAACTAGGCACACACGAGACGCTTCAGATGGTTCGGAGGCTCGCAGAGGCCACACACACATGACAGAGAGCGGGCATACGTGGAGCGTGAGAAAGGGCTCGGACACACATAGATTGGAATAACGAGATGGGGCCTTACCGTGGGAGAGGGGCGAGTCGAACACACAGGGCACAGTAGAGGAACTGAACAAAAAAATAGGTGTAAAGGGATTATACACGTGCACACAGACACAGCAGGAACACACAGACGCTCTGCAGCAGGATACTAAGCACAGCGCGTGAGTTGGGGCACGTTTCAGAACTGTGCTGCACGAAAGTTCAATCACCACGGCTTGTAGAGGTGTGCAAACAAGATGCTAGCGCAGTAAAACCAAGCATCTCGGTGTTCACAGCAAAGCACTATGAAAGTGGGTCACGTTTATTTTAGTGTCAGCGCTGGTAAGTGCCTAGAAAATACCTGTGCATGCTAATTACCCTGGGTCAATGGCCAAATATACAGAGGTGGGGGGAAATACGTGGAAAATAAAATGAGCATTCGCCCTACATCTGGTGACCCCGCTTCCCTTTTCCTAAATTAATTCCACTTAAACACGATCTTAATGTTTCTCTCTGTGGTCGCAGCAAAGTGGGAGAGTGCCACCTGCTGATTAAACTGTCACTCTATTTTCAAAGCCAATGCACAATTGGAGCAGCACCACATATAGAATACAAAATTCAACTAAAATGATGTCAACACTAAGCGATCTAAATTGTTACTTCCTTGTAAATAAGTGTCTGTGAAATCCATAGGTATTCTTTCTTCCTTTATTAAATTGTGTGTAATTCTTAAAGAGCCATCAGCCAACGAGTTTCGTAGAAGGCGAAATTCCAAATCCGAAGCCGAATTTTGGCTGCTGCATAGGAATGTTCCACCCGGCACAAAACGATGTACCACGTAGTCATCAGGGCTCATATTAACATGTGAAAAATATTTTCTTTCTTTTCATGTATATTATCTAAACAATTCGTAACAACGTATGCCCATCATGGTACATTTACTTTGTGAATGTACCAGGATGGGCGTATGATGTTACGAGCCCTGATGATGTCCGCACTGGATGAAACGCGTCGGCTGATTTAATTTGACTACTGCCTAGATTATTTTGAATTTGTACGGCTAATTTAATTTGACTACTGACTGCATTGTTTTGAATTTGTACTTTTAACGCCTGATGGATTGAATAAAAATTGGAACTGTTACATCTACCAACAAGACTCCCTTAAGATCTTTTTGTTTGGAGGAAGGGCATACAGCTCGGACATTGATCATTAACGAAAGATAGATAAATTACACGCTCCTTGTTTATAGGTTGGATATACTGTCTACCAGTATGGATGAAATGTGACTCCAACAGCTTGCATTCCTCTGTCTCATGTAACATTTACTGTACACTGATTTACACACATGTGATTGACTGTCTCTGTGTAATGTGTGTGTGATGTAAAGTGCTCTGACACCCTACACTGGTATGAGCAGCACTATAAATTGAATTAAATGCATCTCAGAGTGTGTGGTAATGGAGACTTGAGGAGCACTGTTGAAGGGTAATAGTAAGGGAATCACTGGCAGAGGTGGTCATTGGGGGGCACCAACAAACATTGTCGCACAGGCTAGCACCAGCGCTAAGGCCGTCCATGTGTGGGGCATATTGTGTGCCTCTGAGAAAGTATTCATGTTAATTGCAGCTCATGACTGGCGCTGTGATTAACATGAATACTCACACAATCTGCTCTTGATATTTGTCGCTGCACCCACACGCCCAGACGGGTTCCCGGCGCACACAGCCTTGGTTGCAGCACACAGAGACGTTACTCTGCTGCACAGAGAGGAAAACAATTATAAGGAACATTGGTCACTTGTATGATAATAACGGCTTTCAGTCATTCGAAAACCTACAACTCACATTTGATCTCCCACGTTATATGTTCTTTAAATACCTCCAGATCGGGGATTATTTTATGAGACATCAAGCACTATCAGTAGTGTCGAGCTCCGGGGTATGGGAATCGTAAATCAGCAATCAGTAATTTGTACCAATGCTTGTGCCAGTTCAGGCAGAATAGCTGTGAAAAGCTGGCATCAAGATGGAGTGATACCCTGGGTTTAATTGTTACTTCTGAAGCAATTAATTGTGCGCCAGGTACTATAGATAGATTAATACACTCTGTTGGCTTAAAAATTGCAGCAGTTCCGCACGATTTGTATATTATACTACACTCCAGAGAGGATTGCTAGCTGGGCTCAGAGAGGGGGAGGTCAGGGTGATAAACCACGCTATGAAGCTACACCTAGGGATCGATTATTCTCTAACAGTGGCTGAAATCATGCTGGGCTACAAAGAGGATAGCCATGGCCATATACACTTTATCTCAATCATGTTGGTGGCTACTTGACTAGCCATAGCTAGGGCTTGGATTTCACCCAAAACCCCCTCGGTTGCTAAATGATGGGCAATAATGAGAGAAACCCACGAAATGGAGAAGGCTCTGGCTAAAGCAAGAGGAACTCGCTCCTTGAAGAAATTTGATTTTATATGGGGTTTGCTTATTAGACACTTGAGAGTATCAGATTAGCCCGGGTTACTGGATTGAACAGGGAATGGAGACCACAGGGGTATGAACCCAGATGGCATTTGTAGTAAGGGAATATTGTTTATAACACCTTAAGCTTTGTTTTGTAATGTACATTACTGTTATGCCACATCATAAACAAAAGCTGTTCTGTTCTCTTTTTGACAATCCTTTTTTTTGGGGGGGAAAAAAAGAATTCTCAGTCAAAAACAAGTTTAATGTTACTTTCTTTGATAAACGTTGGAAAATATTTTTCATTTAATTTCTCCTTCTTTGAATATATCTCTCTTTATGAGTTCTTACCCCCAAAGAAAACAAATCCACTCTCTCCCTCTGTCTTGCTTTCTTTTTCTGTCCGTATCACTCTTTTCTTCAATTCAACACTGTCAATGATGTCAAAGTAGGTAAAGTCAAATATACGGCACTGCAGTGTTTGATTAGAGTGTCATATATACGTTTTTGCGCAGACTACTGATGTGTCACTGTGGCCTTGTGGTTAAAGTCTCTGACACTTACTATAAAGGTGATGTGTTCAAATTCAGTGGTTTCAATGGTTGTGGTTTTTGAGGAAAAGTTATAGGCAATGGTACTTTCTCTGATAAATGTTGGAAAATATTTTTCATTTCTCCTTTGAATATCTCTCTTTACAAGTATGACTTACCGAAAAGAATACAAATCTTCACTCTCCCTCTGTCTCTCTTTCTTTTCTTCTCTTTGTCCCTCTTTCCTTCCATTCAACACTGACAATTATGTCAATATAGTTGAACTCTAACCCACTGCACTGCATATACTGGAGTGTTTGATTTTCGAATGTCATATACAATTTTGTGCAGAGTACACATGAGTCAATGTGGCCTAGTGGTTAAGGTCTCGGACACTTACCAGAAAGGTTATGTGTTCAAATCCTGTCATTTCAATGGTTGTGGTTTCTGAGGTAAACTTTTAGGCAATGGTACTTTCTCTGAATAATGTTTGAAAATATTTTTAATTTCTCCTTCTCTGACTCTCTCTCTTTACAAGTTTGTCATACCTCAAAGAATGCAAATATTCTCTCTCCCTCCGTCTCACTTTCTTTTTCTCTCCCTCTCCCTGTTTCCTTCCATTCAATAGTGTCTATGATGTCAATATACGTGAACTCTAACCTAGGGCACTGCATACACTGGAGTGTGTTATTCGAATGTCATATATACGTTTTCGTGCAGGAGCCTCATGAGTCACTATGGCCTTGTGGTTAGGGTAGCTGACTCTTCTTCCAAAAGTTATGTGTTGAATTCCTGATGTTTCATTGGTTGTGAGTTCTCAGTCAAAAATAAAGGCACAGTTAATTTCTTTGATACCTGTCTTTCTTTTCTCCTTGTTTGAATATGTCTCTTTATGAGTTTGTCTTACCCCAAAGAATATAAATCTTCTCTCTCCTTCTGTTTAACTTTCTCTTTCCCTTTCTCTCTATCTTTCCTTCCATTCAACACTGGGAATTATGTCAACATAGGCGAACTCTAACCTATGGCACTGCATACACTGGAGTGTGTGATTTGAATGTCATATATACTTTTTCATGAAGGAAACTCTCGAGTCACTGTGTCCTAGTGTTTATGGTCCCTCACACTTACTGCAAAGGTTATGTGTTCAAATCCTGGTGTTTCCATGGTTGTGATTTCTGAGGTAAAATTATACGCAATGGTACTTTCTCTGATAAATGTTTGAAAATATTTTTCTATTCTCCTTGTTTGAATATCTCTCTTTAAGCGTTCTTCTTACGCCAAAGAATTCAAATCTTCTATCTCCCTCTGTCTCACTTTCTTTTTCTCTCTCCCTCTTTCCTTCCATTCAACACTGACAATGATGTCAATATAAGTGAATTCTAACCCACGGCACTGCAAACACTGGAGTGTTTGATTAGATTGTCATATATGTTTTTGTGCAGACTTCTCATGTGTCACTGTGGTCTAGTGATTAATGTCTCTGACACTTACTCCATAGGTTATGTGTTCAAATCCTGGTGTTACAATAGTTGTGGCTTCTGATTTACAATTGTAGATAATTTTACTTTCTCTGATAAATGTTGGAAAATATGTTTCTTTACTCCTTGTTTGAATATCTCTCTTTATGAGTTTGTCTCTTTCCTTTAATTCAACACTGTCAATGATGTCAACATAGGTGAGCTCTAGCCTACGGCACTGCATACACTGGAGTGAGTGATTCAAATGTCATATATACGTTTTCGTGCTAGATACACATGAGTCTCTGTTACCTAGTGGTTAAGGTCTTTGACTCTTTCTCCAAAGGTTATGTTTTCAAATCCTGGTGTTTCACTACTTGTGAGTTCTCAGTCAGAGATAAAAGCAATGCTACTTTCTTTGAAATATGTTTTTATTTTCTCCTTGTTTTAATATCTCACTTTATTAGTTATTCTTACCCCAAAGAATACAAATCTTTTCTCTCCCTCTGTTTTACTTTCTTTTTCTCTGTCTATTCCTCTTTCCTTCCGTTTAACACTGGCAATGATATCAACATAGGGGAACTCTAAACTATTGCACTGCATACAATGGAGTATTTGCACGAAAACTTATATGTGACATATGAATCAGAGTATTCACGAGTCACTGTGGCTTAGTGGATAAGGTCTTTGACAATTACCGCAAATGTTATGTGTTCAAATCCTAGTGTTTCAATGGTTAAGGTTTCTGAGGCAAAATTACAGGCAATCATACTTTCTATGATAAAAGTTGGAAATTTTTTATCATCTCTCCGTCTTTGAATATCTCTCTTTCATCAGAAAATAGTTTTTTAGACTGTACAAAAAATGATTCAAAATGTCAATTGAATCATGCCTCATGTTGAATACCTACTTTTTAAAGCCTCGCAGTGACCAAAATTGCCATTTTTACAGACTTCTCCTCCTACTCAGAAGATTTTGAGAGATTTCAGGCAGGAAAATTACTCTAAACACACTTAAGTTCCCAAAAGTGATAATTCACATACAATACTCATTTACAGTCAAAAGAATAAACATTTAAAAAATCACCATTACTGATCATCTGGAGAAAGCTCATCGTTTTTCATCAGAAAATTGAGTTTTTGGACTGTGCAAAAAACTGATTCAAAATGTCAATCGGATCATGCCTCATGTTGAATAACCTCTTTTTAAAGCCTCACAGTGAAAAAATTGCCATTTTTACAGATTTTTTCCTTCTACTCAGAAGCTTCTATTTTGACCAATTTCGGCCAGGGGAATGACTCTAAACACACTTATTTTAGTGCCAAAAGTGATAATTCACATCCAACACTCATTTACAGTCAAAAGATTAAACATTCAAAAATCACCATTACTGACCATCTGGAGAAAGTTCGTAAGGTCTGTGTTCATTATTTTTCATCCGAAAATTGATTTTTTTGACCATACAAAAAGAGATTCAAAATGTCAATTGGATCATGCCTAATGTTGAATACCCATTTTTATTGGGCCTCACAGTGAACAAAATTGCCATTTTTAAAGACTTTTCCTCCTACTCAGAAGATTCTATTTTGACCGATTTCATACTGGAAAATACCTCTAAACACAGTTATTTTAGTTCCAAAAGTGATAATTCACATCCAATAGTCATTTACAGTCAACATATTAAACATTCAAAAATCACCATTACTGACCAGTTGGAGCAAGTTCGTGAGGTCAGGGGTCCATGTTTTTCATAAGAAAATGCATTTCTTGGACTGTACAAAAAATGATTCTAATGTGAATTGGATCATGCCAAATGTTGAATAACCACTTTTTTTTGGCCTCACAGTGACCAACATTGCCATTTTTACAGACTTTTCCTCCTACTTAGAAGATTCTATTTTGACCTATTTCGGACAGGAAAATTACTCTAAACACACCTATTTTAGTCCCAAAAGTGATAATTCACATCCAATACTCATTTACAGTCAAAAGATTAAACTGGAGAAAGTTCGACATCGTTTTTCATTAAAAAATTATTCAAAATGTCAATTGGATCATGCCTCATGTTAAATAACCACATTCTGAAGCCTCACAGTGACCAAAATTGTCATTTTTACAGACTTGTACTCCTACTCCATTTTGACTGATTTCGGGCAGGAAAATGACTCTAAACACACTTATTTTAGTTAAAAAAGTGATAATGGGGATGTGGTCTCACCGCACATGGAGTGAGACGCACGCTGATGGAGCTCCGGCCCTCTGCTGCCTTTTAAAGCTTATACTGCAGCACCGGGGCATTGGCGGCGACTGCATCTAGCCTGCCTGGTCAGCGGAGGCACCTGGGAGTACTCTGCTAACTCGCCACGACCTTCTGGGCACTGGCGCCTGCGTCTTCGGCAGCCTTGGTGTCGGGGCCTGGTCCGTGAGCCCGCGGCCGCCATCTTGATTCCCTATGCCGTCGGACAGCGCCCGGGAGCGAGGGTCCCCTCTGGTGAGGGACAGCGCATTAGGGAGTCTGGCCGGACCATCTGTGACTCGTCGAGGAGGGTCGGCGATCTCCGGCCCACGGGAGGCGTGCTGCAG
Organism: Triturus cristatus; assembly: GCF_964204655.1. Lineage (NCBI taxonomy): Eukaryota > Metazoa > Chordata > Amphibia > Caudata > Salamandridae > Triturus > Triturus cristatus. Next base: position 951,749,022 of record NC_140583.1, on the reverse strand, counting down.
ACGCTGGGGCTGCCGCCATTTTGTGCACCTACGAGAGGGGTAAGAGACTTTACTTCAGAGCCCTGGGTGGCCTCCCCCCTTCCTCGTGCAGGCCCTGGAGCTTACAGGACACTGAACAGCAGTTGTGGAGAGAGGCGAGACTGGGGGATTGACGGCCCACGATTGGCCCCTTTCTGGGTATTGTTGCCTTCCTGCACCTGGGGGTGTGTGCTGGTTGGGGGCATTGAACTGGCACTGCTGCCCCCTGGATTCCTATCTTTTGGGACATGGTGGAGGAGCACCCCCCGCATGACGAGACTACTTGGGGCCCTGTGATTTTGTTGTGCAGCACATCACAGTGTAGCCCCCACCTCCTGGCTCAGGCCTGACTCCTGGGGGCCCCCCTGGTTCTACATCTATGGCTCTGGTGGCTGGGTCACGCTGGGGCTCCCTGAAAACCCAAAGTGAAGGCCTGACATGGTGTGAATTTCTCAGTTGGGCCTCTCTGTGGTGATACCCCTGGTGCAACTTCACCGAAGGTCCCCACCTCAAGCAGCTCACTGGGACCCTCATCCTTGTGGGTTGGCAGGCGCGATTGTTGAAGGAACTGTTGCATCTCCTGGGGTCCTACGAGGCGTCTCTCCCTGCCTGGCCTCTATTGGCCTCTAATGCGGCCTGGAGGAGGGAGTTAGAAGTGGTGGGGGCAGCTGCTAACTTCCTCTCCTATACAGCAGATCGCTTTGCCCAGCTCTGCTGCGACGGCTCCTAACTCTCCACCGGGGGATGCACTTGGCCTCTCGACCTACTTCTGTGCCCTGGCACTTCATTCTGTCCTTTGGCACTTGAGGGGTCACGCCACGCTCTAAAGCTAGGAAGGATATTGCTGCTCCCCCGAGAGACAATACTGTGACGGCCCTGTCGAATAAACCTGGCTCTCACCCCCTGCAGCTATGGCGTCTGCGGCAGGGAGCTCCTCCGACCCTCTCACGCAATCCTTCATGGCCAACTTTCTACAGGAAATCAAGTCTAAAATTGGATCGCTTAGAACCGTGGTTCAAACCTGCATCAAGGAACTCAGGAGAGACGTCACAGAAATTGGAGAAAGAGTGGATGACCTTGAGAAAACAGCTGATGCTCGCATGGAAGCCCAAGAGCAACTTAGGCAATGCTTAGCCCTCCTGGAGCAACAACATATCGAACTCCAAATCAGGCAAGAAGGCTTAGAAAATCGGAGCCGCCGAAACATCTTGTGCCTGAGGGGCGTTCCTTCCGGGGCAGAAGGCCCTGACATTGTGGCCTTTGTGGTGGAGTTGCTCCACAAGATCAGGGGGATGATGATGCCTCTCCTCCCGCGATTGACAGGGCCCATCGTGCAGCTGTACCCTCTGGATTCACTGGTCTGGTGCCCGACATATTAACCAGGGTCCACTTCCTCATGGAGAAAAGAGGCTGTCCTCAAGGCAGCACGCTCCAAACCGGGGCTAACTTATAAGGGCTCCCCCATTCAGCTTTTTCAAGACCATGCCCCCACCATGCTGCGCCGTCGCAGAGACTTTAAACCAGTCACTGATAAGCTCCGTGAACTTGGCATTCAATATCAATGGGGCCATCCCTTTGCGCTTATCTTTCAATGGGAATCCAAACGCCGAGTGCTGCGATCCTTTAAAGAGGCCGCTCATCTGCTTCGCCTCCTGACCGCCTCCCAACCACCTAGACCTTCAGGTCAGCCTCCTGCAGATCGAGAACCTGCAAAGCCACAACGGGCCAGAGTGGTTAGACCGCAGCGGCTGCCTAAGCACAGGGAGCGATCATCCTCTCAAGCCAAGCAAGACATCATCCAGCACCTTCGTTCCCTGGATGGAGAGAAATCTCCTTCACACTCTCAGTCAAAGGAGAGCTGAAGGACCGCTCACGTTCTAGGATGTCACTTGTACGGTCATTAACTGTTTCCTGTGGATGCTGGGCTGGATTCCCATGTACACTGCTTCTTCTTTTCTCACCAAACTATGGTGTGGCAGCGGTGCCGGCGTGCATCCCTCGACAGCAGTGCTTATTTCCCGAGACTCGCCACCCTTCCTATTCCTGAGAGAGTGACATCTCTGAGATGGCTTGTGCTATTCTGCCCTGCCTGCTACTAGACTGGAATAGGAATTTTTGGCCATGTTGACCGTGGTTTAATCTTGAATCTTTGTTCTCCTCTACTCCTTCCTATTCTTCTTCCTCCCCTTCACCTTTTTCCATGACTGGAGAGAGGGAGGATCATGCTAATGGGAGTGTGTCATTTCTCTACCAATGATTCTTATTGCGTGTATCAGCGTCTTTTTATCTGTTGCTAGGCTTTGGGATGCATTCTAGCCATATGCATTTCTTCTGGTAGTTTGATGGGGGGAATGGGGGGCCTGGGGTCATGTCCGGGTTCTCTGATGGCGAGCGCCTGCAATCACTTTGTATCATGACTTCTGTACCATGCTTGAAACTTCTTTCCCTCAATGTAAAGGGTCTTAATTTCCCTAACAAACGTCGTCAAATCTGGCGCTATTTTCTGCAACAGAACCCAGACATTGTCTTCCTACAGGAGACTCATCTCTTGAAGGTGGATACCTCTTGTATGGCCCATCCTAAATATCCCCTTCAATGCTGGGCTTCTGCACCTACAAAAACTGCTGGGGTAGCTATTCTATGTAGGTTGGGCAGGGCATTCAACAGGGGAATACCAGAGTGGTCTGTGGCAAAAATGGCAAGTTTCTCAATCTTTGCAATATCTATGCTCCCAATTAAGCGCAGGATTCTTTCATCAGGGATCTCCTACGGAAACAAATCATACATGACAATCTTCAGCTCATACTGGGGGCGACTTCAATATGGTGTGGGATGCGGGAATGAACCGTAGTACTGGTATGTTCCATGGGGCCAGGGCCATGTCTGCTTCTCTGAAGACACAGTTTACTGACCTGGGACTGCTAGACATTTGGCACTACCACTCTCCAACCATGCAGGATTATTCCTACTACTCCCACATTCATTGAGCTTACGTATTGATTATCTGTTTGTTTTCAACTCCCTGATCCGCAATGTTTTCTCTGCTTCTATGTCCGATATCTCCATATCGGACCACACACATGTGGAGCTTCTTCTATATGATCATACGCTTCACTCATGCCACTCTCCTCGCTGGAGGCTTCTCCCTCGGGTCCTCAGGGATCCAGTGAATGTTGCTGGGATTCGTGAGGCTATCCAGTCCTATTTCTCATTCAATGATCTCCGAGAAACACCTCTTCCTGTGGTCTGGGATACCTTTAAGGCCACAATCCAGGGCCAAATCACTTCCATTGCGATAGCCTGGGCTCGGGAGGCCTGTTTGTTTGAGGACAACTTGTCCAGTGACATCAAACAGTTGGAAAAACTTGATCAGGTCGCTCCCCTGTCCTCACAGCGCCACCAGATCCTACGTGCCTTCTCCCTCGCTGTCTGCCGGTGTGTGATCCTTGCTTCCCGAGTGCCTGTCTGTGTGTGATCGCGCTCCCCCTTCTCTCCTTGTTGCCCGAGTGCCTGTCCCCGATTGCTGCCTGTGTGTGATCGCGTTCCCCCTTCTCTCCTTGTTTCCCGAGTGCCTGTCTCCGATTGCTGCCTGTGTGTGATCGCGCTCCCCTTTTACTCCGTGTCTCCCGAGTGTCTGCTCGCCTGAGCGCCCCCACCGCCCTCCTCGTCCTTCCGCCGTTGTTCTCCTCTTTTTCGTACCTTTTTGAGGTACTTTTCGTTTTTCAGGCCTCCTCGCCGTTCTCAAGACCTTCCGCCGCTTTTTTCCCGCTTTTTCCTACCCGCCCGCCTCCCAGCTAACCCTGCCTCCCCGGCTACCCCTTAAATGGCGGCCGGTGCGAGGCCGCGTCGCTGGCGCGTCGAAGGCACGCCTAAGGCAAGCCCGTCTGCGCCCGTCCGCGCCTGGACCGCGCCCAGCGCCTGAACCACTGGTCCCCGCGACCCCCACCCCATCCACCACCCCCGCCTGACCTACGGCACCACCACCCTCACCGCTCTCAACCCCGGCCGCACGCCGGGCTGCTACCGCGCCACCCCGAAGCGGACCCACGGATCCTTCACCTGCCGCAACTGCCGCTTCACCTGCCCACGAACACACATCGCACCCATCAAGAACGACTCCCACGGAAACAACCTCGACTGCATCCTGATCAACACCCGATCCGTCCACAGGCACACCACCGAACTGTGGAACCTCATCGACTCTACAAACCCGGACATCGCCTTCCTCACCGAGACTTGGATGAACCCCACCTCGGCACCCGACATCGCCATAGCCATCCCCGACGGCTACAAAATCATCCGGAAAGACCGCACCAACCGCACCGGAGGAGGCATCGCCATCGCACACAAAAACTCCATCCGCATCTCGACCCACGTCGACAACTCACTCCCCGACGCCGAACACCTCCACTTCGCAATCCACAGCGACCCCAAGACCACCCTCAGAGGCACCCTCATGTACAGACCACCAGGACCACGCACTAAGTTCAGCGAATACATCGCAGACTTCGTCAGCCCACACGCACTCCCGTCCACCGACTACATCCTCCTAGGGAACCTCAACTTCCACCTGGAGAACCACACCGACAACAACACCACCGCCTTACTGGACAACCTCGCCAACCTGGGACTGAAACAGCTAGTCAACACCCCCACCCACTACACCGGACACACACTCGACCCCATCTTCTCCTCCAGCAAACACATCTCTTTCAGCCACACCACCGTACTCGCCTGGTCGGACAACAGCTGTGTCCACTTCAGCTTCAAGAAGACCACCGTGCACCACCACACCCAGCAACCACCAAGAAGACAATGGAATAGAATCACCACGGAACAACTCACATCGACCCTTTCCCAGAACCAACCCACCAGCACCACAGACCCCAACGAAGCCGCCAACAACCTCACGAGCTGGATCACCGACTGCGCCAACCTCCTGGCCCCCCTGAAGACCCAAGCAAACACAAACAACCACAGGAAAAACTCCTGGTTCACCCCCGACCTCAAGGACTCCAAAAAAGAATGCCGCACCCTCGAGAAAACTTGGTGCCTCAACCAGACCCAAGAGAACATGTCTGCCCTCAAGAACGCCACCCGCCAACACCACCAACGCCTCCGCGCCGCACGAAAATCAGCCTTCCAGAACAGACTAGACAACAACGCCCACAACAGCAAGGAACTATTTGGCATCGTCAAAGAACTCTCCAACCCCGACGCAGAAAACAACTCCATCCCTCCCTCACAGCCTTCTTCCACCACAAGATCACTGACATCTACAACAGCCTCACCACTACCAACACGAACCCACCACTGGAACCCGCCACCGACAACACCACCATCTTCACCTGGAACCCAACCACCACCGAGGAAATCACCCGCATCATGAACTCCATCCACTCAGGATCACCATCCGACCCCTGCCCGCACCACATCTTCAACAAAGCCGACAACATCATCGCACCCCACCTCCGAGACGTCATCAACGCGTCTTTCACCACCGCCACCTTCCCGGAGAACTGGAAACACGCCGAAATCAACGCCCTCCTAAAGAAACCAACAGCAGACCCCACCGAACTCAAAAACTTCCGGCCCATCTCGCTCCTACCGTTCCCCGCCAAAGTGATTGAGAAAATCGTCAACGTTCAACTCACCACCGCCCTGGAAACCAACGACTCACTCGACCCCTTACAGTTTGGCTTCAGAGCCAATCACAGCACCGAGACCGCCCTCATCGCAGCCACGGACATCAGATCCCTGACCGACAAAGGAGAAACCGTGGCCCTCATCCTCCTGGACCTCTCTGCAGCCTTCGACACGGTATGCCACCGTACCCTGATACGCCGCCTCAGCAATGCGGCATCAGAGGCAAGGCCCTGGAATGGATCATCTCCTTCCTCTCCGGAAGAACTCAAAGAGTCTGCCTCCCCCCCTTCAGATCCACAGCCACGGAGATCATCTGTGGCGTCCCCCAAGGATCCTCCCTCAGCCCCACCCTCTTCAACATCTACATGACCCCCCTGGCGAACATCGCACGAAAACACGGACTCAACCTCATATCCTACGCCGACGACACCCAGCTCATCTTATCCCTCACCAACAACCCCACCTCAGCAAGAGCCAAACTACACGAAGGCATGAAGGAAGTAGCGAACTGGATGACAGACAGCCGGCTTAAACTGAATACAGAGAAGACGGAGGTCCTCATCCTCGGCCCTACACCAACCGCCTGGGACGACTCCTGGTGGCCTCCCGCCCTAGGCAGCACTCCCCAACCCACCGACCACGCATGCAACCTCGGCTTCATCTTGGACTCATCCCTCTCCATGACCAGACAGGTCAACTCGGTGACCTCTGCATGCTTCAACACCCTCCGCATGCGCCGCAAGATCTTCCGCTGGATCCCCACCAACACCAGGAAGACCGTCACCCACGCCCTCGTCACCAGTCGCTTGGACTATGGGAACACTCTGTACGCCGGCATCACCATCAAGCTGCAGAGGAAACTTCAACGAATCCAGAACGCTGCCGCACGTCTCATCCTGAACATACCCCGCCACCACCACATCTCCGGACACCTGAAGAAACTTCACTGGCTACCAGTCAACAAGAGGATCACCTTCAGACTCCTCACCCACGCACACAAAGCCCTGCACAACCTCGGACCAAAACTCATCAACCACCGCGTCTCCTTCTACACTCCTCCGCGCACCCTACGCTCGACCGGACAAGCCCTGGCAGCCGTACCCCACATCCGCAAAGCCACCGCCGGAGGAAGATCCTTTTCTTTCCTGGCAGCGAAGACCTGGAACTCTCTTCCCAGCCATCTTCGCGCCATACAGGACCACCTCTCCTTCAGAAGGCAGCTCAAGACCTGGCTCTTCGAGCACTGACCCCCCCACCCCCTCCAGCGCCTTGGGACCCTTACGGGTGAGTAGCGCGCTTTATAAATGTGATTGATTGATTGATTGATTGATTGCTCTTCAAAAGCAGCACCTGGCTATGCTTCGTGGACAGTTGTGGGTCCATGGGGCCAATAGGGCGGAACACACTCTACTGGCACTAAAACAGCGCTACTGCGAGGGGGGGGAGGACAAGGTGGGAGCAGTGCTAGCATGTCACTTCATAAAGCGAGCGGCAAAGGCACACATTGCTAAAATTAAATTGTACGATGGCACATGGGCTACCACAGAATCTGCGAAACTTCCATGATTACTACACCTCTCTTTACGAGCAAGAGCCATCCCACTTGGATCAGATTCAGGCATTTTGAGGGGAATGCAGGTGGACCCAGATTGATAGGTATCATGCACATCTCCTCGAGCATACAGTTACCCATGATGAACTTACTAGTGCGCTGAAGGACTTCCCCTCGGCAAATCCCTGGGCCCGGATGGTCTCACGGTCTCTTTCTATCGCATGTTTCTTCTGCAGATACAGGAAAATCTGTTCTGCCTTTTTAATTCCTTCCCCGATACAGGAGGCCCCTCTAGCTCTATGGTGCTAGCTAAGATCGCATTGCTTCCTAAATCAGGAAAGGACCCCACGCTGTGCTTCTCTTTTCGCCCCATCGCGCTTTTAAACATGTACCTCAAACTCTACAGTAAAATTCTGGCCAAGGGTCTAGGTCCACATTTACCTGGGCTTTTTGAGCCTGATCAAGTTGGCTTCATTTGCCATCGGCAGGGCGCGGAAAATGTGAGGCGCATAGCTCACTTAGGGCCTCATGTAGGTAAATAAATTTTACCGGTTCTTAAATACCGAGCCGTACCGAATCGGTAAATTAGAATCGGTAAGTTATATGTAGGTAAAAATTCGGTAACAGTTACCGATTCGGTAACATTCGGTAAATACGAATCGGAATTCACCGATTCGGTAAATACCGAGGTGATAATTACCGAATCGTAAAATACCGAGGTGGTATCTACCGAATTGGAAAATACCGAGGTGGTATCTACCGAATCGGAAAATACCGAATCGGTATGTACGGATTCGGTAAATAACATCACATGACTTGACGAAACAGCTAATCCTGTGCAACGACAGCCCACCCAACCAGGAACTGCCCACACCCAGGCAGGTGTACACAATTAGCCGAAGTGGCCACACCCAGGCAGGTGTACATAATTAGCCGACCCTGGAGAGGCTTGGAGTGCAGAGGAGAGGCAGGGAGCAGTTGCATGTGCGAGCGGGAAACGAACAGCATGTCCAGCCAGAGAACACAGAAAGACGGAGGGGAAAGGAGGAGGAAGCTCAAATTCAGCCCCAAGGAACTCCAGGTGCTGGTGGAGGAGGTGGTGAAGCAGCACCAGAAGCTGTTTGGGAGGCAATCCCTGCAAGTGCCTGAGGCCGAAAAGCGCAACATATGGCTGGCCATCCAGGCGCAGGTCAATGCTGTGGGAGTGACCCACAGGGACATTGAGGTCCTCAAAAAGCGCTGGTATGACCTGAGGATTGTGACCAAGAGGAAGATGGGCGACATCCAGAAGGAGGCCAGCCAGACCGGAGGTGGAACCAACAGGGCACCTGCCCTCACCGAACTGGAGGAGCTGGTGGCGGCCACAATCGAGCAAGAGAGCGTCGTGGGTCTTGGGGACGCCGACAGCTCTGCCAGAGCCGCAACACACCAAGGTAAGACGAAAGCACAGCAATGTAGCCTCCCCTACCCCTATCCCACATCCCCCATTGTGAAACGAGAATCACACTGCAGTCCACACGTGTCAGTGCAGACAGGCAATGCATTCCGGGAGATGTAGTCAGGGCAACACTAACCATGACGTAAATGTTACAGGGCAACAAGGCATGTCACGCACTCGAGGCACAAGGAGACAGAGGACAGATTGGAATGTGAAATGATTTATTGTGACGCTTGCAATGCAGCCCTTCGGGGACACTGAGCCAATGTTGTTTTTCTGTCCACAGATGTGACATCATGCAGTACAGGGCATGCTGCAGGGGAGACGGCACACCGGCCACAAAAATCACCTCTAGCCAGCACGAGTTCAGACCAGGGAGCAGGCCCACTGGCAGCCGCACCACCAACACAGCCAGCCTCGCCGCACACAGAGCCAGCATCACCTCACCGAGAGCCAGCATCACCACAACCACAGCCAGCATCGCCACTCATGTTCGAATCACCGGCCACATCTCCGCTTGCAGGTGTGAGAATGAGGAGGCGTCCAGCAGCCAGGCTACGAGCCTTCGACACCTCGTCAGACGACAGCATGGGCCCAGAAGACCGCACCGGGCCCCAGGAAGGGAGCCATCCCACTGTGCCCCACACCTCACAGGCAGCACAGACGGGAGCAAGAGGGCGCCGCAGGTCGCGTGTCCAGAGTCCACCAGCACCCACTGACGGCCATGGTGTCTTCATGGGGCTCGAGGGCCAAATGTTGAAGCAACAGCGCCTGCAATCAAAGGCAGTTATGTCAGTCCAGAGGCACATGCGGGTGATGAAGACAAGCTTAGTCAACATGGACACAAACATTGGCGGCATGGCTGCGGGCATTCGGGACATGTCCCAGTCAATCCAGCAGTTATGCAGCAAATTAGATGCTGACATCGAAGCACGGCGCCGGGAACGCCAGAGAAGGGACACTACCAGCAGGGCACTCAACCGTCTGGCAACTGCGACTTCCCTACTTTGCCGGCGCTCTGTGACGATGCAGGAGGGCCTAACACAGTGCTGCAGCGACCTGTCTCGGGGGATGGTGCAGGTGACAAGTGCACTGGGGTGCTATTGACTAGTCAGGCGTCGACAACTGCTGCAGGGGATGCTGCGGAGAGCATCGACACCAGCAGCAGCATCACACCCCCCGTCCCCGAAGCACGCAGGAGCAGCAGGCGGCTTGGGGTTGGCTCTAGTGAGGATGCACAGGCCGTGCAATCCACCACTGCAGCGCGTATGCGCAAACATTGATGTGGCCCTGCTTAGCCACTTCCCATTGGGTGACGTAACCCTGGACATACTCCTTGTATAGATGGTATATTGCCAGATTGGCCTGTTCATGTGTTCATGGCGTGGTGCCACATTAAACTACGTCATGACTTCTCACAACTCGCTGTGTCCCCTCACTTACTCAGAAATAGTTGCATGTGATCTCTGCCCGTCTCTCTCTCCCATCGATTGCAGTTGGCACTCTAGCTGCGCTGCCCTCTGGCTGGCCTGACTCATCCTCGTTGTCCTCAAAATATGTTAGTTCCACATCTGTACCTTTTTTCGTGGCAAGGTTGTGCAGCATTGCACAAGCGGCAATAATCTTGCAGCAGGTGATGGGTTTGTACTGGCGTGCGCCTCCGCTCTTGTGGAGGCAGCGGAACCTGCTCTTCAGTAGTCCAAACGTGCGCTCCACCACATTGCGTGTTGTTTTGTGGGCCACGTTGTATCGTCTCTCACTCTGGGTTGCTGGGTGTAGGTAGGGAGTGAGGATGAATGAACGGCATGCATATGCACTGTCGCCTGGATGAGTAAAAGGGAACCATCAGTTACATGCCTCTATACACTCTGATTTGCAGGTTTCAAGGGGCGTCACTGTTACTTACCCAGCAGGTATCCCTCTCCGAATTCGCCGGCACTCAGTCGTGTGTAGATCCCACTATTCTGGAAGATGTAAGAGTCGTGGGTGCTCCCAGGAAACTTTGCAACAATATCTGTGATGATGTTCCCTGCATCACAGATCACCTGCACATTGATGGAGTGGGTGGACTTCCTGTTCCTGTAGATGTGCTCTGTATCAGCTGGTGGACAGATTGGGATGTGTGTACCATCAATACAGCCGATGACATGGGGGAACTGTGCCATGTGATAAAAGTCTGTTTTTGTTTTCTGCAGTGCAGCCTGTGTGTTTGGGAAGCTTATGTAGTGGTGCATTCTCTGCATCATGGCATCCAGGAACTTCCTGAAGAAACGGGACAGGCAACTCTGGGATACACCACCCACCGCAGCTATCACCACCTGATAACTGCCGGATGCCAGTAGATGTAGGCTGCAGAGCACCTGCACATGTGGTGGTATGGCGTGCGCCCTTCTTGTTGGCTGGTCCAGGAGTGGGTGCAGGTCCCTTATCAGGTCCATGATGGTTTCGGGGTGTAGCCTGTACCTCTCATGTATCTCTGCATCAGTCAGCTGTAATAGTGTGATGCGCTGTCTGTAGATTTGTTCCTCCCGTCGCCACACCCTCAGTCCTGCTGCCTGTAGACGTAGGCGCCTTGCAATGACGTACATGGCGGCCATGTTGTCCACGCTGTTGCATTTTGGGATTGCTTATGTGCATTGTTGATGGTTACCACCTGCTTTCAATCCGTGTTAATTACCGACTCTTATTTACCGATTTTCCTGGATTTCTTAATTACCGACTGCTCCTACATGTCATTTTAAATTTTTACCACTTCATATTTACCACTTCATATTTACCGATTCGTTAATTATGTATTCGGTAAATATGAATCGGTATTTTAGAATTCGGTAACTATGAATCGGTATTTACCGCCTCATATTTACCGAAAAGTGGTTTTTGGACTCCTACATCTCACTTGTCTGAATACCGGTCGGTAACGGCATATTTACCGAAAATCGGCCGTTACCGACCGGTATTTCGCTACCTACATGAGGCCCTTAGTTGGGAAAGCCCACCACTGGAACATACCCGCCTGCTTATTGTCACTCGATGCTGAAAAAGCATTTGTCCGAGTGGGCTGGGCTTTCCTCCGGGCCGTCTTACATAAGATATGGCTTGGACCCCTGATTATTGCCAGGATCATGGCGCTTTACCTTTCACCTCAAGCTCAGGTCTGGGTTAATGGACAACTTACAGGCCCTATCCACGTCTACAGGGGCACCCGTTAGGGATACCCCTTATCTCCTTTATTATTTGCCCTTGTTGTAGAACCTTTAGCCATCCTGATCCGCCAATCTTCCGACATTACTGGTGTTATTCACAGTGGATTGGATCACAAAATGGCCTTGTTCGCTGATGATATTCTTCTCACATTGTCTCGACCACGTTCCTCCTTGCCTGCCCTTCATACACTGCTTCAGTCCTTTGAAAATGCCGAGGCCTCAAGATCAATCATGCTAAATCGTGGGCTTTAAACCTCACAATTCCTGCATCCGAGATCCTCGAACTTCAGTCTCTGGTCCCATTTCAATGGCCCTGACATTCCATTGGATATCTTGGTCTTAATTTAACCCCTGACCTCCACACGTGGTCTCAACCAAATTGGCAGGACTGCAAAACAGCCGTCTTGGAGGGTTTACGAACGTGAAGATCTCTTCCTATCTCATGGCTGGGGCGTCTGAACGCGATTAAAATGTCAGTGCTCTTGAAAATATTATATATATTTCAAACTCTGCCCACACCTATTCCGCAACACCTAATACAACACTTCCAGCGCAAGCTTACCAACTTCATTTGGGGAGGGAAGTGGCCGTGCTTCTCTAGTAAAATACTTATGCTACCTCACGACAGGGGGGGGATTGGCCTGCCCCAACTTACTAGAATAGTACTGGGCCTCCTATCTCCGTTATATCTCAGAATGGTTCGCACGGGAGAGCGAGAATGTCTAGTTCCATATCGATAGGGCTGTGGCTGGCGACCCATGTGGGATCTTCTTTGGCTTTCACGGGAGGCTCGACTGCACAGCGCTTACATGGCCATACCAACCAAAACTGTACTAGATATCTGGGATAAGCTGGAGTTCTCCAGGGGGCTCACCTCTTTCCCGTCTCCTCACACTCCCATTGCCCGCATCCTACACTTTCCGCATGCTCTATATCCACAGTCATTTTAGAGGGGGATACTTTTAAATCTTTTGAACAATGCAAAAGGGACTTACAAATCTCTGAGGGGGCTAAATTACAATATCTCCAAATTTGACACTGGGTAAAGACATCGTCCTCCACTTAGGGAGCAACCCGCCCTTTCACCTCCTTTGAAAGATTGGTGCATTCCTTCGATAAATCCAGGGGTCTGATTTCCCACACATACCAAATCCTTCAACATGCCTCCTGACTTAACTCTCATGCATATCAGTTGCATTGGCAGTCTGGCGCCTCTGATGATATTATGCCTAAACAATGGGAACACTTGTGGCGCAACATCCAGAGGATTTTCCGTAGCATTTCTCAGAGGGAATCGGCTTACAAAGTCATGACACAGTGGTATTACACTCCCCACAAGTTGCCCAAAATGTTCCCCAATTCCTCCCCTCTCTGCTGGCGTTGCATGAGACTTCCTTCACATTTGGTGACACTGTCTACTGTTGACTGCATACTGGAAGGAGATACTTAGCCACATTAAAGGGGTGATTCGTTACCCTCTTCCCGAAACCCCGATCACACTCATCTTGGGCATCAAACCAGCAAACTTACTCGCTATGACGCATAAGTACTGGCACCTCACTCTACACATGCTTGGCATGGCCAAACAAATAATTGCGCTGTACTGGAAGAAGCCTGAAACACCACCAGTGAATGTCTGGTTCACTCGCCTGTGGCATACCATGGCAATGGAACTGCTCACAGCGCGGCTTCAGCATCGTGACACTAAATTCACGAAGATCTGGCAACTACTGGCTGATTACTTTTGCAAACTCGATCACACCCATCTCCAACCCCCACGGCTTCGGGTTCTTCACCTTTTAGAAGACAACATACTCCCCACTGATGCAGATAGACTCTGGGGGCTAACTAGAGACACTGCTTAGCCCCTTCTCCAAATGGTACTGGTCTCTTGCGTTGTCAAGTCCTCCCTCAGACCTTTTTCCACTCCTGGCTCATCCAATCACAGGGGTTTTGTTTCTTGATGCGAGACACTCCGCCTATTCCAACTGTAACTCACGCAGCTCCTCGTTTCCTTCGAGTCCTAGCAGTTCTTGGCCTCTACTCACATGTCAGATACACTTCTTCTCCCAGTAAATGACTTTCTATATATATGCAAGACCTGCAATGTGCTTTTATTTTGCATTTTGTGACTTTGCTTGTTGGGATTCAGGAGATGTCAATGATGCGTCCTCCCCTCTCCTCTCCTTCCCTGGACCTCTCTCCCCTTTTCCCTCGCCAGCTTTATTTCCTTCCTTTTCATGATATTCCGATTGTTGTATTGTTTTGATTTGTGTTTTCAAGAAAAACAGATTTGAAAGAAAAAAAGTGAAAATTCACATCCAATACTCATTTACAGTCAAAAGATTAAACATTCAAAAATCACTATTACTGACAATCAGAAGAAAGTTCGTAACCTCCGGGTCATTTTTTTATTTCCGAAAACCAATTTTTTTCAGTATACAAAAAATGATTCAAAATGTCAATTGAATCATGCCTCATGTTGAATAACCACTTTTTTAGGCCTCACATTGACCAAAATTGTCATTTTTACAGACTTTTCCTACTACTCAGAAGCTTCTATTTTGATCGATTTCTGGCAGGAAAATGGCTCTAAACACACTTATTTTAAATCCAAAAGTGATAAGTCACATCCAACAGTCATTTACAGTCAAAATATTAAACATTAGAAAATCACGATTACTGACCATCTGGAGAAAGTTCGACAGCTACGGGGTCATCGTTATACATCAGAAAATTGATTTTTTGGATTGTACAAAAAATGATTCAAAATGTCAATTAGATCGTGCCTCATGTGGAATAACCACTTTTTAAAGCCTCACACTGACCAAAATTGCCCTTTTTACTGACTTTTCTTCCTAGTCAGAAGATTCTATTTTGACTGATTTCAGGCTGGGAAATGACTCAAAACAAACTTATTTTACATCCAAAAGTGGTAAATCACATCCAACAGTCTATTCCTCCAACTATTCTTCCTCTATTTTGACTGATTTTGGGCAGGAAAATGACTCTAAACACACTTATTTTAGTTTTAAAAATGACAATTCACATCCAATATTCATTTACAGTCAAAAGATTAAACCATTACTGACCACCTTGAGAAAGTTTGCAATGTCCGGGGTCATTGTTTTTCATCCGACAATGGATTTTTTAGACTGCACAAAAAATTATTCAAAATGTCAATTGGATCATGCCTAATGTTGAAGAACCACTTCTAGGCCTCAAGGTGACCAAAAATGCAATTTTTACAGACTTTTCCTCCTACACAGAAAATTCTATTTTGACTGATTTCGGGCATTGAAATGATACTAAACACACTTATTTTAGTTTAAAAATTGTTAATTCACATCCAAAAGTCATTTACATTCAAAATATTAAACATTCAAAAATCACCATTACAGATCATCTGGAGAAAGTTTTAAGGTCTGGGGCCGTCATTTTTCATCAGAAAATTGATTTTTTGGACAGTACAAAAAATGATTCAAAATCTCAATTGGATCGTGCCTCATGTTTAATAACCCCTTTTTAAATCCTCACAGTGACCAAAATTGCCATTGTTACAGACTTTACCTCCTAAACAGAAGCTTCTATTTTGACCAATTTCAGGCAGGAAAATGACTCTAACCACACTTATTTCAGTTCAAAAATTTATAATTCATATCCAACAGTTATTTACAGTCACGATATTAAACATTCAAAAATCACCATTACTGACCCCCCGGAGAAAGTTCAACAGGTCCGGTGTCACCGTTTCTCATCAGAAAGTTTTTTCGGACGATACAAAAAAGTATTCAAAACATCAATTGGATCCTGCCTAATGTTGAATAACCATTATATTAGGCCTCACAGTGACCAAAATTGCAATTTTTACTGACTTTTCCTCCTACTCAGAAGATTCTATTTTGACCGATTTCGGGCAGGGAAATTACTCTAAAAGCATTTTTTCTTTTTATTGCATAATCAGGGTTACACGACAAGCAGACACCATTTTGCAGAAATGATACAATACAATTCACTGAAGAATAGGCGGCAGACAACACCCTCAGCATGAATCAGGATTTCTTCTGCGCGTTGGCACCAGTCGAGGTCCCGCTTCCACTCCTCCCGTGTTGGAGGCAGAGACGCCCCCCACTTTCTGGCAATGTTCCTTTTAGCCATCCCTGCTGGACCAGTCAGTGTCTGTTGTAATCATCAATAGTAACCACTTTGCGTCAAGGGGGACTGTCACACCCACTACCCAGGACATGACCTCTGCGACCCCGTGCCAATAGCGGAAATCTCAGGACATTCCCATAAGATATGCAGGAAGGTTCCCTCTCATGACACAACTTGCGTCCGTGATCTTGCCCCATGAATAAAGGCAGGTGCGCGGGTAGTATATGCGGTGCAATATTTTGAGGTGGACCAATCTAAAGCGGGGGTGCATCACTATTTCTGTGGGACTCTGAATCGCCTCCTGTCATTTCTCCTCATCAAGGGGCCCCAGGTCCCTTGCCCATGCGTCACAGAGGGTCGTCAGGGTGTCCGGCACATTGTTAATCAGCTCACGATAAATCGTGCATGTTGGTTTCTCAGCAATAGGATCAAGGAGCACTCTGACTTCCAGTGGGGAATACTCTGGAATAGAGGTGCCACTGTGAAAAAAACACTTATTTTAGTTCAAAAATAAATAATTCACATCTAACAGTCTTTTACAGTTAAAATATTAAACATAAAAAAATCACCATTACTGACCATCTAGAGAAAGATCAACAGCAACGGGTCATCGTTCTTAATCAGAATAGTGATTTTTTGGGACAATACGAACATTGATTCAAAATGTCAATTTGATTGTGCGCCATGTTGAATAACCACTTTGAAAAGCCTCACAGTGACCAAAATTGCCAATTTTACAGTCTTTTCCTCCTACACAGAAGCTTCTATTTTGACTGATTTCGGGCAAAAAATGACTCTAAACACACTTATTTTCGTCCAAACAGTGATAATTCACATCCCACTGTCATTTACAGTCAAAAGATTAAACATTAAAAAATCACCATTACTTACCATCTGGAGAAAGTTCAAAAGGTCCGGAGTCATCATTTTCCATTTGAAAATAGATTTTTTGAACTGCACAAAAAAAAAGAATCAATATGTCAATTGAATCATGCCTCATGTTGAATAACCATTTTTAAAGCCTCACAGTGACCAAAATTGCCATTTTTACAGACTTTTCTTCCTACTCAGAAGTTTCTATTTTGAGCGATTTCAGGCAGGAAAATGACTAAACACACTTATTTTAGTCCAAACAGTGATAATTCACATCCAATAGTCAATTACAGTCAAAAGATTAAACATTCAAAAATCCCCATTACTAAACGTTCTGGAAAAATTTCGTAAGGTCCGTGTTCATCGTTTTTCATTAGAAAATAGATTTTTTTTACTACAAAAAATGTTTGAAAATGTCAATTGGATCATGCCTAATGTTGAATAACGACTTTTTTTAGGCCTCACAGTGCCTAAAGTTGCCATTTTTACAGACTTTTCCTCATAATCATGAGATTTTATTTTGACCGATTTAGGGCAGGGAAATGACTCTAAACACACTTATTTTAGTCCAAACAGTGATAATTCACATCCAATAGTCACTTACAGTCAAAATATTCATCATTAGAAAATCACCATTACTGGCCATCTGGAGAAAGTTCGACAGGTCCAGGGTCATCATTTTTCATCAGAAAAGTGTCTTTTACACTGTACAATAAATGATTCAAAATGTCAATTGGAACATGCCAAATGTTGAATAACCACTTTTTTAGGCCTCACAGTGACAAAAATTGCCTTTTCGACATACTTTTCCTCCTACACAGAAGCTTCTCTTTTGACAGATTTCAAGCAAGAAAATGACTCTAAACACACGTATTTTAGTTACAAAAGTGATATTTCACACCCAACAGTCATTTACAGTCAAAATATTAAACATTCAAAAAAATACCATTACTGACCATCTGGAGAAAGTTCATAAGGTCCGGGGCTATCATTTTTCATCAGAAAATTGATTTAGTTGACTGAACAATAAATGACTCAAAATGTCAATTGGAACATGCCAAATGTTGAATAGCCACTTTTTTAGGTCTCTCAGTGACCAAAATGGCCTTTTCTCCATGCTTTCCTGCTACACATAACCTTCTATTTTGACAGATTTCAAGCAGGAAAATGACTCTAAACACAAGTATTTTAGTTACAAAAGTGATAATTCAGATCCAACAGTCATTTACAGTCAAAATATTAAACATTAAAAAATCACCATTACTGACCATCTGGAAAAAGTTGAACAGGTCCGGAGTCATCATTTTTCATAATAAAATTCATATTTTAGACTGTGGAAAAAATGATCCAGAATGTCAAATCATGCCTCATGTTGAATAACCACTTTTTAAAGCCTCACTGTGACCAAACTTGCCATTTCTACAGACATTTCCTCCTACTCTGAAGCTTCTTTTTGACCAATTTCAGGCAGAAAAATGACTCTAAACACACTTATTTTAGTTCCAATAGTGATAATTCACATCCAGTAGTAATTTACAGTCAAAGGATTAAACATTCAAAAATAAAAAATTACTGACCATCTGGAGAAAGTTAGTAAGGTCTGGGGTCATCATTTTCCAACCGAAATTGATTTCTTGGACTATACAAAACATTATTCAAAATGTCAATTGCGTCATGCCTAATGTTCAATAACCACTTAGGCCTCACAGTGATTGACATCCAACAGTGATTTACAGTCAAAATATTAAACATTTAAAAATCACCATTACTAACCATCTGGAGAAAGTTCAACAAGTTTGGGGAAATCGTTTTTCATCAGAAAATTGATTTTTTAGACGGTGCAAAAAATTATTCAAAAGGTCAATTGGCTATTGCCTCATGTTGAATAACCACTTTTTAAAGCCTCACAGTGACCAAAATTGCCAATTTTACAGACTTTTCCTCCTACTCAGAAGATTCTATTTTGACAGATTTTTGGCTTGGAAATGACTCTAAACACACTTATTTTAGTTCAAAAAGTGATAATTCACATCCAATAGTCATTTACAGTCAAAAGTTTAAACATTCAAAAATCACCATTACTGACCATCTGGAGAAAATCTGTGAGGTTCGGAGTCATCGATTTTCATCAGAAAATGCATTTTTTGGACAGTACAAAAAAGCATTCAACATCTCAATTGGATTGTGCTTCTTGTTTAATAACCCGTTTTTAAATCCTCACAGTGATCAAAATTGCCATTCTTACAGATTTTACCTCCTAAACAGAAGCTTCTATTTTGACCGAATTTGAGCAGGGAAATGCCTCTAAACACACTTATTTTAGTTCCAAAAGTGATCATTCACATCCAATAGTCATTTACAGTCAAAATTGACATTTTTACTGACTTTTCCTACTACTCAGAAGCTTCTATTTTGATCAATTTCGGGCAGAAAAATGGCTCTAAACACACCAATTTTAGTTCCAAAAGTGATAATTCACATCCAACAGTCATTTACAGTCAAAAGATTAAAGATTCAAAAATCAAGATTACTTACCATATTTAGAAAGTTCGACAAGTTTGGGGAAATCGTTTTTCATCCGAAAATTGATTTTTGGGACTGTACAAAAAAAGATTCAAAATGTCAATTGGATGATGCCAATGTGTAACAATCCACTTTTTTAGGCCTCGCACTGACCAAAATTGACAATTTTACAGACTTTTCCTCCTACTCAGAAGATTCTATTTTGACAGATTTCGTGCTGGGAAATGAATCTAAACCCACTTATTTTAGTTCAAAAAGTGTTAATTCACATCCAATAGTCATTTACAGTCAAAATTGACATTTTTACAGACATTTCCTACTACTCAGAAGCTTCTATTTTGACGGAATTTGAGCAGGGAAATGCCTCTAAACACACTTATTTTAGTTCCAAAAGTGATAATTCACACCCAGCAGTCATTTACAGTCAAAAGATTAAACATTCAAAAATCCAGATTACTTACCATCTGGAGAAAGTTCGACAAGTTTGGGGAAATCGTTTTTCATCCGAAAATTGTTTTTTTTGGACTGTACAAAAAATTATTCAAAATGTCAATTGGATCATGCCAATGGTCAACAAACCACTTTTTTAGGCCTCGCAGTGACCAAAATTGACAATTTTACATACATTTGGTACTACTCAGAAGCTTCTATTTTGATCAATTTCGGGCAGGACAATGGCTCTAACACACTTATTTTAGTTCCAAAAGTGATAATTCACATCCAACAGTCATTTACAGTCAAAAGATTAAACATTCAAAAATCAACATTACTTACCATATTTAGAAAGTTCGACAAGTTTGGGTAAATTGTTTTTCATTCGAGAATTGATTTTTGGAACTGCACAAAAAATGATATAAATTGTCAATTGGATCATGCCAATGATGAACAAGCCACTTTTTTAGGCCTCACAGTGACCTAAATTGCCAATTTTATAGACTTTACCTCCTACTCAGAAGATTCTATTTTGACGGATTTCGGGCTGGGAAATGACTCTAAAAACACTTATTTTAGTTCAAAAAGTGATAATTCACATCCAATAGTCATTGACAGTCAAAATTGACATTTTTACAGACATTTCCTACTACTCAGAAGCTTCTATTTTGACGGAATTTGAGCAGGGAAATGCCACTAAACACACTTATTTTAGTTCCAAAAGTGATAATTCACATCCAGCAGTCATTTACAGTCAAAAGATTAAACATTCAAAAATCCAGATTACTTACCATCTGGAGAAAGTTCGACAAGTTTGGGGAAATCGTTTTTCATCCGAAAATTGATTTTTGGAACTGCACAAAAAATGATTTAAAATGTCAATTGGATCATGCCAATGATGAACAAACCACTTTTGTAGGCCTCACAGTGACCAAAATTGCCAATTTTATAGACTTTACCTCCTACTCAGAAGATTCTATTTTGACGGATTTCGGGCTGGGAAATGACTCTAAAAACACTTATTTTAGTTCAAAAAGTGATAATTCACATCCAACAGTTATTTACAGTCACGATATTAAACATTCAAAAATCACCATTACTGACCCCCCGGAGAAAGTTCAACAGGTCCGGTGTCACCGTTTCTCATCAGAAAGTTTTTTCGGACGATACAAAAAAGTATTCAAAACATCAATTGGATCCTGCCTAATGTTGAATAACCATTATATTAGGCCTCACAGTGACCAAAATTGCAATTTTTACTGACTTTTCCTCCTACTCAGAAGATTCTATTTTGACCGATTTCGGGCAGGGAAATTACTCTAAAAGCATTTTTTCTTTTTATTGCATAATCAGGGTTACACGACAAGCAGACACCATTTTGCAGAAATGATACAATACAATTCACTGAAGAATAGGCGGCAGACAACACCCTCAGCATGAATCAGGATTTCTTCTGCGCGTTGGCACCAGTCGAGGTCCCGCTTCCACTCCTCCCGTGTTGGAGGCAGAGACGCCCCCCACTTTCTGGCAATGTTCCTTTTAGCCATCCCTGCTGGACCAGTCAGTGTCTGTTGTAATCATCAATAGTAACCACTTTGCGTCAAG
Organism: Triturus cristatus; assembly: GCF_964204655.1. NCBI lineage: Eukaryota > Metazoa > Chordata > Amphibia > Caudata > Salamandridae > Triturus > Triturus cristatus. The sequence continues at coordinate 951,727,577 of NC_140583.1, read as the reverse complement.
GGGGACTGTCACACCCACTACCCAGGACATGACCTCTGCGACCCCGTGCCAATAGCGGAAATCTCAGGACATTCCCATAAGATATGCAGGAAGGTTCCCTCTCATGACACAACTTGCGTCCGTGATCTTGCCCCATGAATAAAGGCAGGTGCGCGGGTAGTATATGCGGTGCAATATTTTGAGGTGGACCAATCTAAAGCGGGGGTGCATCACTATTTCTGTGGGACTCTGAATCGCCTCCTGTCATTTCTCCTCATCAAGGGGCCCCAGGTCCCTTGCCCATGCGTCACAGAGGGTCGTCAGGGTGTCCGGCACATTGTTAATCAGCTCACGATAAATCGTGCATGTTGGTTTCTCAGCAATAGGATCAAGGAGCACTCTGACTTCCAGTGGGGAATACTCTGGAATAGAGGTGCCACTGTGAAAAAAACACTTATTTTAGTTCAAAAATAAATAATTCACATCTAACAGTCTTTTACAGTTAAAATATTAAACATAAAAAAATCACCATTACTGACCATCTAGAGAAAGATCAACAGCAACGGGTCATCGTTCTTAATCAGAATAGTGATTTTTTGGGACAATACGAACATTGATTCAAAATGTCAATTTGATTGTGCGCCATGTTGAATAACCACTTTGAAAAGCCTCACAGTGACCAAAATTGCCAATTTTACAGTCTTTTCCTCCTACACAGAAGCTTCTATTTTGACTGATTTCGGGCAAAAAATGACTCTAAACACACTTATTTTCGTCCAAACAGTGATAATTCACATCCCACTGTCATTTACAGTCAAAAGATTAAACATTAAAAAATCACCATTACTTACCATCTGGAGAAAGTTCAAAAGGTCCGGAGTCATCATTTTCCATTTGAAAATAGATTTTTTGAACTGCACAAAAAAAAAGAATCAATATGTCAATTGCATCATGCCTCATGTTGAATAACCATTTTTAAAGCCTCACAGTGACCAAAATTGCCATTTTTACAGACTTTTCTTCCTACTCAGAAGTTTCTATTTTGAGCGATTTCAGGCAGGAAAATGACTAAACACACTTATTTTAGTCCAAACAGTGATAATTCACATCCAATAGTCAATTACAGTCAAAAGATTAAACATTCAAAAATCCCCATTACTAAACGTTCTGGAAAAATTTCGTAAGGTCCGTGTTCATCGTTTTTCATTAGAAAATAGATTTTTTTTACTACAAAAAATGTTTGAAAATGTCAATTGGATCATGCCTAATGTTGAATAACGACTTTTTTTAGGCCTCACAGTGCCTAAAGTTGCCATTTTTACAGACTTTTCCTCATAATCATGAGATTTTATTTTGACCGATTTAGGGCAGGGAAATGACTCTAAACACACTTATTTTAGTCCAAACAGTGATAATTCACATCCAATAGTCACTTACAGTCAAAATATTCATCATTAGAAAATCACCATTACTGGCCATCTGGAGAAAGTTCGACAGGTCCAGGGTCATCATTTTTCATCAGAAAAGTGTCTTTTACACTGTACAATAAATGATTCAAAATGTCAATTGGAACATGCCAAATGTTGAATAACCACTTTTTTAGGCCTCACAGTGACAAAAATTGCCTTTTCGACATACTTTTCCTCCTACACAGAAGCTTCTCTTTTGACAGATTTCAAGCAAGAAAATGACTCTAAACACACGTATTTTAGTTACAAAAGTGATATTTCACACCCAACAGTCATTTACAGTCAAAATATTAAACATTCAAAAAAATACCATTACTGACCATCTGGAGAAAGTTCATAAGGTCCGGGGCTATCATTTTTCATCAGAAAATTGATTTAGTTGACTGAACAATAAATGACTCAAAATGTCAATTGGAACATGCCAAATGTTGAATAGCCACTTTTTTAGGTCTCTCAGTGACCAAAATGGCCTTTTCTCCATGCTTTCCTGCTACACATAACCTTCTATTTTGACAGATTTCAAGCAGGAAAATGACTCTAAACACAAGTATTTTAGTTACAAAAGTGATAATTCAGATCCAACAGTCATTTACAGTCAAAATATTAAACATTAAAAAATCACCATTACTGACCATCTGGAAAAAGTTGAACAGGTCCGGAGTCATCATTTTTCATAATAAAATTCATATTTTAGACTGTGGAAAAAATGATCCAGAATGTCAAATCATGCCTCATGTTGAATAACCACTTTTTAAAGCCTCACTGTGACCAAACTTGCCATTTCTACAGACATTTCCTCCTACTCTGAAGCTTCTTTTTGACCAATTTCAGGCAGAAAAATGACTCTAAACACACTTATTTTAGTTCCAATAGTGATAATTCACATCCAGTAGTAATTTACAGTCAAAGGATTAAACATTCAAAAATAAAAAATTACTGACCATCTGGAGAAAGTTAGTAAGGTCTGGGGTCATCATTTTCCAACCGAAATTGATTTCTTGGACTATACAAAAAATTATTCAAAATGTCAATTGCGTCATGCCTAATGTTCAATAACCACTTAGGCCTCACAGTGATTGACATCCAACAGTGATTTACAGTCAAAATATTAAACATTTAAAAATCACCATTACTAACCATCTGGAGAAAGTTCAACAAGTTTGGGGAAATCGTTTTTCATCAGAAAATTGATTTTTTAGACGGTGCAAAAAATTATTCAAAAGGTCAATTGGCTATTGCCTCATGTTGAATAACCACTTTTTAAAGCCTCACAGTGACCAAAATTGCCAATTTTACAGACTTTTCCTCCTACTCAGAAGATTCTATTTTGACAGATTTTTGGCTTGGAAATGACTCTAAACACACTTATTTTAGTTCAAAAAGTGATAATTCACATCCAATAGTCATTTACAGTCAAAAGTTTAAACATTCAAAAATCACCATTACTGACCATCTGGAGAAAATCTGTGAGGTTCGGAGTCATCGATTTTCATCAGAAAATGCATTTTTTGGACAGTACAAAAAAGCATTCAACATCTCAATTGGATTGTGCTTCTTGTTTAATAACCCGTTTTTAAATCCTCACAGTGATCAAAATTGCCATTCTTACAGATTTTACCTCCTAAACAGAAGCTTCTATTTTGACCGAATTTGAGCAGGGAAATGCCTCTAAACACACTTATTTTAGTTCCAAAAGTGATAATTCACATCCAATAGTCATTTACAGTCAAAATTGACATTTTTACTGACTTTTCCTACTACTCAGAAGCTTCTATTTTGATCAATTTCGGGCAGGAAAATGGCTCTAAACACACCAATTTTAGTTCCAAAAGTGATAATTCACATCCAACAGTCATTTACAGTCAAAAGATTAAAGATTCAAAAATCAAGATTACTTACCATATTTAGAAAGTTCGACAAGTTTGGGGAAATCGTTTTTCATCCGAAAATTGAGTTTTGGGACTGTACAAAAAAAGATTCAAAATGTCAATTGGATGATGCCAATGTGTAACAATCCACTTTTTTAGGCCTCGCACTGACCAAAATTGACAATTTTACAGACTTTTCCTCCTACTCAGAAGATTCTATTTTGACAGATTTCGTGCTGGGAAATGAATCTAAACCCACTTATTTTAGTTCAAAAAGTGTTAATTCACATCCAATAGTCATTTACAGTCAAAATTGACATTTTTACAGACATTTCCTACTACTCAGAAGCTTCTATTTTGACGGAATTTGAGCAGGGAAATGCCTCTAAACACACTTATTTTAGTTCCAAAAGTGATAATTCACACCCAGCAGTCATTTACAGTCAAAAGATTAAACATTCAAAAATCCAGATTACTTACCATCTGGAGAAAGTTCGACAAGTTTGGGGAAATCGTTTTTCATCCGAAAATTGTTTTTTTTGGACTGTACAAAAAATTATTCAAAATGTCAATTGGATCATGCCAATGGTCAACAAACCACTTTTTTAGGCCTCGCAGTGACCAAAATTGACAATTTTACATACATTTGGTACTACTCAGAAGCTTCTATTTTGATCAATTTCGGGCAGGACAATGGCTCTAACACACTTATTTTAGTTCCAAAAGTGATAATTCACATCCAACAGTCATTTACAGTCAAAAGATTAAACATTCAAAAATCAACATTACTTACCATATTTAGAAAGTTCGACAAGTTTGGGTAAATTGTTTTTCATTCGAGAATTGATTTTTGGAACTGCACAAAAAATGATATAAATTGTCAATTGGATCATGCCAATGATGAACAAGCCACTTTTTTAGGCCTCACAGTGACCTAAATTGCCAATTTTATAGACTTTACCTCCTACTCAGAAGATTCTATTTTGACGGATTTCGGGCTGGGAAATGACTCTAAAAACACTTATTTTAGTTCAAAAAGTGATAATTCACATCCAATAGTCATTGACAGTCAAAATTGACATTTTTACAGACATTTCCTACTACTCAGAAGCTTCTATTTTGACGGAATTTGAGCAGGGAAATGCCACTAAACACACTTATTTTAGTTCCAAAAGTGATAATTCACATCCAGCAGTCATTTACAGTCAAAAGATTAAACATTCAAAAATCCAGATTACTTACCATCTGGAGAAAGTTCGACAAGTTTGGGGAAATCGTTTTATATCCGAAAATTGATTTTTGGAACTGCACAAAAAATGATTTAAAATGTCAATTGGATCATGCCAATGATGAACAAACCACTTTTGTAGGCCTCACAGTGACCAAAATTGCCAATTTTATTGACTTTACCTCATACTCAGAAGATTCTATTTTGACAGATTTCGTGCTGGGAAATGAATCGAAACACACTTATTTTAGTTCAAAAAGTGATAATTCACATCCAATAGTCATTTACAGTCAAAATTGACATTTTTACTGACTTTTCCTACTACTCAGAAGCTTCTATTTTGATCAATTTCGGCCAGGAAAATGGCTCTAAACTAACCCTAGGTGAAATTTCCGTTGGCGGAAATTGCGATAATTTGACATTTTCGCGTTCCACGGAGAGCGCGAAAATGTCAAAATTTGCGCAATTCACATCTTACCGGAATTTTTTTTCTTGCTCACACTGTAAAAAAATACATTCTCGCGTGCGCGCGATCGCCAATTTCGGGCAGGAAAATGGCTCTAAACACACCTATTTTAGTTCCAAAAGTGATAATTCACATCCAACAGTCATTTACAGTCAAAAGATTAAACATTCAAAAATCAAGATTACTTACCATATTTAGCAGGTTCGACAAGTTTGGGGAAATCGTTTTTCATCCGAAAATTGATTTTTGGGACTGTACAAAAAAAGATTCAAAATGTCAATTGGATCATGCCAAAGTTGGACAAACCACTTTTGTAGGCCTCACACTGACCACAATTGCCAATTTTACAGACTTTTCCTCCAACTCAGAAGATTCTATTTTGACAGATTTCGTGCTGGGAAATGAATCGAAACACATTTATTTTAGTTCAAAAAGTGATAATTCACATTCAATAGTCATTTACAGTCAAAATTGACATTTTTACTGACTTTTCCTACTACTCAGAAGCTTCTATTTTGATCAATTTCGGGCAGGAAAATGGCTCTAAACACACCTATTTTAGTTCCAAAAGTGATAATTCACATCCAACAGTCATTTACAGTCAAAAGATTAAAGATTCAAAAATCAAGATTACTTACCATATTTAGAAAGTTCGACAAGTTTGGGGGAATCGTTTTTCATCCGAAAATTGATTTTTGGGACTGTACAAAAAAAGATTCAAAATGTCAATTGGATCATGCCAATGTTGAACAATCCACTTTTTAGGCCTCGCACTGACCAAAATTGACAATTTTAGAGACTTTTCCTCCTACTCAGAAGATTATATTTTGACAGATTTCGTGCTAGGGAAATGAATCGAAACCCACTTTTTTTAGTTCAAAAAGTGATAATTCACATCCAATAGTCATTTACAGTCAAAATTGACATTTTTGCAGACATTTCCCACTACTCAAAAGCTTCTATTTTGACGGAATTTGAGCAGGGAAATGCCTCTAAACACACTTATTTTAGTTCAAAAAGTGATAATTCACATCCAATAGTCATTTACAATCAAAAGATTAAACATTCAAAAATCACCATTACAGACCATCTGCACAAAGTCCGTGACGTTCGGAGTCATCGATTTTCATCAGAAAATTCATTTTTTGGACAGTACAAAAAAGCATTCAACATCTCAATTGGATTGTGCCTCATGTTTAATAAACCAATTTTAAATCCTCACAGTGATCAACATTGCCTTTCCTACAGATTTTTCCTCCTAAACAGAAGCTTCTATTTTGACCGAATTTGAGCAGGGAAATGCCTCTAAACACACTTATTTTAGTTCCAAAAGTGATAATTCACATCCAACAGTCATTTACAGTCAAAAGATTATACATTCAAAAATCAAGATTACTTACCATCTGGAGAAAGTTCGACAAGTTTGGGGAAATCGTTTTTCATCCGAAAATTGATTTTTGGAACTGTACAAAAAAAGATTCAAAATGTCAATTGGATCATGCCAAAGTTGGACAAACCACTTTTGTAGGCCTCACACTGACCAAAATTGCCAATTTTACAGACTTTTCCTCCTACTCAGAAGATTCTATTTTGACAGATTTCGTGCTAGGGAAATGAATCGAAACCCCTTTATTTTACTTCAAAAAGTGATAATTCACATCCAATAATCATTTACAGTCAAAATTGACATTTTTACAGACATTTCCTACTACTCAGAAGCTTCTATTTTGACGGAATTTGAGCAGGAAAATGCCTCTAAACACACTTATTTTAGTTCCAAAAGTGATAATTCACATCCAGCAGTCATTTACAGTCAAAAGTTTAAACATTCAAAAATCCAGATTACTTGCCATCTGGATAAAGTTCGACAAGTTTGGGGAAATCGTTTTTCATCCGAAAATTGATTTTTGGAACTGCACAAAAAATGATTTAAAATGTCAATTGGACCATGCCAATGTTGAACAAACCCCTTTTGTAGGCCTCGCAGTGACCAAAATTGCCAACTTTATAGACTTTACCTCCTACTCAGAAGGTTCTATTTTGAAGGATTTCGGGCTGGGAAATGACTCTAAAAACACTTATTTTAGTTCAAAAAGTGATAATTCACATCCAATAGTCATTTACAATCAAAAGATTAAACATTCAAAAATCACCATTACAGACCATCTGCACAAAGTCCGTGAGGTTCGGAGTCATCGATTTTCATCAGAAAATTCACTTTTTGGACAGTACAAAAAAGCATTCAACATCTCAATTGGATTGTGCCTCATGTTTAATAAACCGTTTTTAAATCCTCACAGTGATCAAAATTGCCTTTCTTACAGATTTTTCCTCCTAAACAGAAGCTTCTATTTTGACGGAATTTGAGCAGGGAAATGCCTCTAAACACACTTATTTTAGTTCCAAAAGTGATAATTCACATCCAACAGTCATTTACAGTCAAAAGATTAAATATTCAAAAATCAAGATTACTTACCATCTGGAGAAAGTTCGACAAGTTTGGGGAAATCGTTTTACATCCGAAAATTGATTTTTGGGACTGTACAATAAAAGATTCAAAATGTGAATTGGATCATGCCAAAATTGGACAAACCACTTTTGTAGGCCTCACACTGACCAAAATTGCCAATTTTATAGACTTTTCCTCCAACTCAGAACATTCTATTTTGATAGATTTCGTGGTGGGAAATGAATCGAAACACACTTATTTTAGTTCAAAAAGTGATAATTCACATCCAATAGTCATTTACAGTCAAAAGTGACATTTTTACTGACTTTTCCTACTACTCAGAAGCTTCTATTTTGATCAATTTCGGCCAGGAAAATGGCTCTAAACTAACCCTAGGTGAAATTTCCTTTCCGCTCGCGGAAATTGCGATAATTTGACATTTTCGCGTTCCGCGGAGAGTGCGAAAATGTCAAAATTTGCGCAATCCACATCTTACCGGAATTTTTTTCCTTGCTCACACTGTAAAAAAATACATTCTCGCATGCGCGCGATCGCCAATTTCAGGCAGGAAAATGGCTCTAAACACACCTATTTTAGTTCCAAAAGTGATAATTCACATCCAACAGTCATTTACAGTCAAAAGATTAAACATTCAAAAATCAAGATTACTTACCATATTTAGCAAGATCGACAAGTTTGGGGACATCGTTTTTCATCCGAAAATTGATTTTTGGGACTGTACAAAAAAAGATTCAAAATGTCAATTGGATCATGCCAAAGTTGGACAAACCACTTTTGTAGGCCTCACACTGACCAAAATTGCCAATTTTACAGACTTTTCCTCCAACTCAGAAGATTCTATTTTGACAGATTTCGTGCTGGGAAATGAATCGAAACACATTTATTTTAGTTCAAAAAGTGATAATTCACATTCAATAGTCATTTACAGTCAAAATTGACATTTTTACTGACTTTTCCTACTACTCAGAAGCTTCTATTTTGATCAATTTCGGGCAGGAAAATGGCTCTAAACACACCTATTTTAGTTCCAAAAGTGATAATTCACATCCAACAGTCATTTACAGTCAAAAGATTAAAGATTCAAAAATCAAGATTACTTACCATATTTAGAAAGTTCGACAAGTTTGGGGGAATCGTTTTTCATCCGAAAATTGATTTTTGGGACTGTACAAAAAAAGATTCAAAATGTCAATTGGATCATGCCAATGTTGAACAATCCACTTTTTAGGCCTCGCACTGACCAAAATTGACAATTTTAGAGACTTTTCCTCCTACTCAGAAGATTATATTTTGACAGATTTCGTGCTAGGGAAATGAATCGAAACCCACTTTTTTTAGTTCAAAAAGTGATAATTCACATCCAATAGTCATTTACAGTCAAAATTGACATTTTTGCAGACATTTCCCACTACTCAAAAGCTTCTATTTTGACGGAATTTGAGCAGGGAAATGCCTCTAAACACACTTATTTTAGTTCAAAAAGTGATAATTCACATCCAATAGTCATTTACAATCAAAAGATTAAACATTCAAAAATCACCATTACAGACCATCTGCACAAAGTCCGTGACGTTCGGAGTCATCGATTTTCATCAGAAAATTCATTTTTTGGACAGTACAAAAAAGCATTCAACATCTCAATTGGATTGTGCCTCATGTTTAATAAACCAATTTTAAATCCTCACAGTGATCAACATTGCCTTTCCTACAGATTTTTCCTCCTAAACAGAAGCTTCTATTTTGACCGAATTTGAGCAGGGAAATGCCTCTAAACACACTTATTTTAGTTCCAAAAGTGATAATTCACATCCAACAGTCATTTACAGTCAAAAGATTATACATTCAAAAATCAAGATTACTTACCATCTGGAGAAAGTTCGACAAGTTTGGGGAAATCGTTTTTCATCCGAAAATTGATTTTTGGAACTGTACAAAAAAAGATTCAAAATGTCAATTGGATCATGCCAAAGTTGGACAAACCACTTTTGTAGGCCTCACACTGACCAAAATTGCCAATTTTACAGACTTTTCCTCCTACTCAGAAGATTCTATTTTGACAGATTTCGTGCTAGGGAAATGAATCGAAACCCCTTTATTTTACTTCAAAAAGTGATAATTCACATCCAATAATCATTTACAGTCAAAATTGACATTTTTACAGACATTTCCTACTACTCAGAAGCTTCTATTTTGACGGAATTTGAGCAGGAAAATGCCTCTAAACACACTTATTTTAGTTCCAAAAGTGATAATTCACATCCAGCAGTCATTTACAGTCAAAAGTTTAAACATTCAAAAATCCAGATTACTTGCCATCTGGATAAAGTTCGACAAGTTTGGGGAAATCGTTTTTCATCCGAAAATTGATTTTTGGAACTGCACAAAAAATGATTCAAAATGTCAATCGGATCATGCCAATGTTGACCAAACCCCTTTTTTAGGCCTCGCAGTGACCAAAATTGACAATTTTACATACATTTCGTACTACTCAGAAGCTTCTATTTTGATCAATTTTGGGCAAGAAAATGGCTCTAACACACTTATTTCAGTTCCAAAAGTGATAATTCACATCCAACAGTCATTTAGTGTCAAAAGATTAAACATTCAAAAATCAAGATTACTTACCATATTTAGAAAGTTCGACAAGTTTGGGGAAATTGTTTTTCATCCGAGAATTGATTTTTTGGAACTGCACAAAAAATGATTTAAAATGTCAATTGGATCATGCCAATAATGAACAAACCACTTTTTTAGGCCTCATAGTGACCAAAATTGCCAATTTTATAGACTTTACCTCCTACTCAGAAGATTCTATTTTGACGGATTTCGGGCTGGGAAATGACTCTAAAAACACTTATTTTAGTTCAAAAAGTGATAATTCACATCCAATAGTCATTTACAGTTAAAATTGACATTTTACAGACATTTCCTACTATTCAGAAGCTTCTATTTTGATCAATTTCGGGCCGGAAAATGGCTCTAAACACACCTATTTTAGTTCCAAAAGTGATAATTCACATCCAACCGTCATTTGCAGTCAAAAGATTAAAGATTCAAAAATCAAGATTACTTACCATATTTAGAAAGTTCGACAAGTTTGGGGAAATCGTTTTTCATCCGAAAATTGATTTTTGGGACTGTACAAAAAAAGATTCAAAATGACAATTGGATCATGCCAATATTGAACAATCCACTTTTTTAGGCCTCACACTGACCAAAATTGACAATTTTACAGACTTTTCCTCCTACTCAGAAGATTCGATTTTGACAGATTTTGTGCTTGGGAAATGAATCGAAACCCACTTATTTTAGTTCAAAAAGTGATAATTCACATCCAATAGTCATTTACAGTCAAAATTGACATTTTTACAGACATTTCCTACTACTCAGAAGCTTCTATTTTGACGGAATTTGAGCAGGGAAATGCCTCTAAACACACTTATTTTAGTTCCAAAAGTGATAATTCACACCCAGCAGTCATTTACAGTCAAAAGATTCAACAATCCAGATTACTTAACATCTGGAGAAAGTCCGACAAGTTTGGGGAAATCGTTTTTCATCTGAAAATTGATTGTTGGAACTGCACAAAAAATGATTTAAAATGTCAATTGGATCATGTCAAAGTTGGACAAACCACTTTTGTAGGCCTCTCACTGACCAAAATTGCCAATTTTACAGACTTTCCCTCCAACTCAGAAGATTCAATTTTGACAGATTTCGTGCTGGGAAATGAATCGAAACACTTATTTTAGTTCAAAAAGTGATAATTCACATCAAATAGTCATTTACAGTCAAAATTGACATTTTTACTGACTTTTCCTACTACACAGAAGCTTCTATTTTTTTCAATTTCGGGCAGGAAAATTGCTCTAAACACACCTATTTTATTTCCAAAAGTGATAATTCACATCCAACAGTCATTTACAGTCAAAAGATCAAACATTCAAAAATCTAGATTACTTACCATATTTAGAAAGTTCGACAAGTTTGGGGAAATCGTTTTTCATCCGAAAATTGATTTTTGGGACTGTACAAAAAAAGGTTCAAAATGTCAATTGGATCACAATCCACTTTTTTAGGCCTCGCACTGACCAAAATTGACAATTTTACAGACTTTTCCTCCTACTTAAAAGATTCTATTTTGACAGATTTTGTGCTAGGGAAATGAATCGAAACCCACTTATTTTAGTTCAAAAAGTGCTAATTCACATCCAATAGTCATTTACAGTCAAAATTGACATTTTTACAGACATTTCCTACTACTCAGAAGCTTCTATTTTGACGGAATTTGAGCAGGGAAATGCCTCTAAACACACTTATTTTAGTTCCAAAAGTGATAATTCACATCCAGCAGTCATTTAGAGTCAAAAGATTAAACATTCAAAAATCCAGATTACTTACCATCTGGAGAAAGTTCGACAAGTTTGGGGAAATCGTTTTTCATCCGAAAATTGTTTTTTTGGACTGTACAAAAAATGATTCAATATGTCAATTGGATCATGCCAATGTTGACCAAACCCCTTTTTTAGGCCTCGCTGTGACCAAAATTGACAATTTTACATACATTTCGTACTACTCAGAAGCTTCTATTTTGATCAATTTCGGGCAATAAAATGGCTCTAACACACTTATTTCAGTTCCAAAAGTGACAATTCACATCCAACAGTCATTTAGAGTCAAAAGATTAAACATTCAAAAATCAAGATTACTTACCATATTTAGAAAGTTCGACAAGTTTGGGGAAATTGTTTTTCATCCGAGAATTGATTTTTGGAACTGCACAAAAAATGATTTAAAATGTCAATTGGATCATGCCAATAATGAACAAACCACTTTTTTAGGCCTCATAGTGACCAAAATTGCCAATTTTATAGACTTTATCTCCTACTCAGAAGATTCTATTTTGACGGATTTCGGGCTGGGAAATGACTCTAAAAACACTTATTTTAGTTCAAAAAGTGATAATTCACATCCAATAGTCATTTACAGTCAAAATTGACATTTTTACAGACATTTCCTGCTACTCAGAAGCTTCTATTTTGAAGGAATTTGAGCAGGGAAATGCCTCTAAACACACTTATTTTAGTTCCAAAAGTGATAATTCACATCCAGCAGTCATTTACAGTCAAAAGTTTAAACATTCAAAAATCCAGATTACTTACCATCTGGAGAAAGTTCGACAAGTTTGGGGAAATCGTTTTTCATCCGAAAATTGATTTTTGGAACTGCACAAAAAATGATTTAAAATGTCAATTGGACCATGCCAATGTTGAACAAACCCCTTTTGTAGGCCTCGCAGTGACCAAAATTGCCAATTTTATAGACTTTACCTCCTACTCAGAAGGTTCTATTTTGAAGGATTTCGGGCTGGGAAATGACTCTAAAAACACTTATTTTAGTATAAAAAGTGATAATTCACATCCAAAAGTCATTTACAATCAAAAGATTAAACATTCAAAAATCACCATTACAGACCATCTGCACAAAGTCTGTGAGGTTCGGAGTCATCGATTTTCATCAGAAAATTCATTTTTTGGACAGTACAAAAAAGCATTCAACATCTCAATTGGATTGTGCCTCATGTTTAATAAACCGTTTTTAAATCCTCACAGTGATCAAAATTGCCTTTCTTACAGATTTTTCCTCCTAAACAGAAGCTTCTATTTTGACCGAATTTGAGCAGGGAAATGCCTCTAAACACACTTATTTTAGTTCCAAAAGTGATAATTCACATCCAACAGTCATTTACAGTCAAAAGATTAAATATTCAAAAATCAAGATTACTTACCATCTGGAGAAAGTTCGACAAGTTTGGGGAAATCGTTTTACATCCGAAAATTGATTTTTGGGACTGTACAAAAAAAGATTCAAAATGTGAATTGGATCATGCCAAAGTTGGACAAACCACTTTTGTAGGCCTCACACTGACCAAAATTGCCAATTTTATAGACTTTTCCTCCAACTCAGAAGATTCTATTTTGATAGATTTCGTGGTGGGAAATGAATCGAAACACACTTATTTTAGTTCAAAAAGTGATAATTCACATCCAATAGTCATTTACAGTCAAAATTGATATTTTTACTGACTTTTCCTACTACTCAGAAGCTTCTATTTTGATCAATTTCGGGCAGGAAAATGGCTCTAAACACACCTATTTTAGTTCCAAAAGTGATAATTCACATCCAACAGTCATTTACAGTCAAAAGATTAAAGATTCAAAAATCAAGATTACTTACCATATTTAGAAAGTTCGACAAGTTTGGGGAAATCGTTTTTCATCCGAAAATTGATTTTTGGGACTGTACAAAAAAAGATTCAAAATGTCAATTGGATGATGCCAATGTGTAACAATCCACTTTTTTAGGCCTCGCACTGACCAACATTGACAATTTTACAGACTTTTCCTCCTACTCAGAAGATTCTATTTTGACAGATTTCGTGCTAATGAAATGAATCGAAACCCACCTATTTTAGTTCAAAAAGTGATAATTCACATCCAATAGTCATTTACAGTCAAAATTGACATTTTTACAGACATTTCCTACTACTCAGAATCTTCTATTTTGACGGAATTTGAGCAGGGAAATGCCTCTAAACACACTTACTTTAGTTCCAAAAGTGATAATTCACACCCAGCAGTCATTTACAGTCAAAAGATTAAACATTCAAAAATCCAGATTACTTACCATCTGGAGAAAGTTCGACAAGTTTGGGTAAATTGTTTTTCATCCGAGAATTGATTTTTGGAACTGCACAAAAAATGATTTAAAATGTCAATTGGATCATGCCAATGATGAACAAGCCACTTTTTTAGGCCTCACAGTGATCTAAATTGCCAATTTTATAGACTTTACCTCCTACTCAGAAGATTCTATTTTGACGGATTTCGGGCTGGGAAATGACTCTAAAAACACTTATTTTAGTTCAAAAAGTGATAATTCACATCCAGCAGTCATTTACAGTCAAAAGATTAAAGATTCAAAAATCAAGATTACTTACCATATTTAGAAAGTTCGACAAGTTTGGGGAAATCGTTTTTCATCCGAAAATTGTTTTTTTGGACTGTACAAAAAATTATTCAAAATGTCAATTGGATCAGGCCAATGGTCAACAAACCACTTTTTTAGGCCTCGTAGTGACCAAAATTGACAATTTTACATACATTCCGTACTACTCAGAAGCTTCTATTTTGATCAATTTCAGGCAGGACAATGGCTCTAACACACTTATTTTAGTTCCAAAAGTGATAATTCACATCCAACAGTCATTTACAGTCAAAAGATTAAACATTCAAAAATCAAGATTACTTACCATATTTAGAAAGTTCGACAAGTTTGGGTAAATTGTTTTTCATCCGAGAATTGATTTTTGGAACTGCACAAAAAATGATTTAAAAGATCAATTGGACCATGCCAATCTTGAACAAACCACTTTTGTAGGCCTCGCAGTGACCAAAATTGCCAATTTTATAGACTTTACCTCCTACTCAGAAGGTTCTATTTTGAAGTATTTCGGGCTGGGAAATGACTCTAAAAACACCTATTTTAGTTCAAAAAGTGATAATTCACATCCAATAATCATTTACAATCAAAAGATTAAACATTCAAAAATCACCATTACAGACCATCTGCACAAAGTCCGTGAGGTTCGGAGTCATCGATTTTCATCAGAAAATTCATTTTTTGGACAGTACAAAAAAGCATTCAATATCTCAATTGGATTGTGCCTCATGTTTAATAAACCGTTTTTAAATCCTCACAGTGATCAAAATTGCCTTTCTTACAGATTTTTCTTCCTAAACAGAAGCTTCTATTTTAATCAATTTCGGGCAGGAAAATGGCTCTAAACACACCTATTTTAGTTCCAAAAGTGATAATTCACATCCAACAGTCATTTACAGTCAAAAGATTAAAGATTCAAAAATCAAGATTACTTACCATATTTAGAAAGTTCGACAAGTTTGAGGAAATTGTTTTTCATCCGAAAATTGATTTTTGGGACTGTACAAAAAAAGATTCAAAATGTCAATTGGATCATGTCAATATTGAACAATCCACTTTTTTAGGCCTCGCACTGACCAAAATTGACAATTTTACAGACTTTTCCTCCTACTCAGAAGATTCTATTTTGACAGATTTCGTGCTAGGGAAATGAATCAAAACCCACTTATTTTAGTTCAAAAAGTGATAATTCACATCCAATAGTCATTTACAGTCAAAAGATTAAACATTCAAAAATCCAGAATACTTACTATCTGGAGAAAGTTCGACAAGTTTGGGGAAATCGTTTTTCATCCGAAAATTGTTTTTTTGGACTGTACAAAAAATTATTCAAAATGTCAATTGGATCATGCCAATGGTCAACAAACCACTTTTTTAGGCCTCGCAGTGACCAAAATTGACAATTTTACATACATTTCGTACTACTCAGAAGCTTCTATTTTGATCAATTTCGGGCAGGACAATGGCTCTAACACACTTATTTTAGTTCCAAAAGTGATAATTCACATCCAACAGTCATTTACAGTCAAAAGATTAAACATTCAAAAATCAACATTACTTACCATATTTAGAAAGTTCGACAAGTTTGGGTCAATTGTTTTTCATCCGAGAATTGATTTTTGGAACTGCACAAAAAATGATTTAAAATGTCAATTGGATCATGCCAATGATGAACAAACCACTTTTTTAGGCCTCACAGTGACCTAAATTGCCAATTTTATAGACTTTACCTCCTACTCAGAAGATTCTATTTTGACGGATTTCGGGCTGGGAAATGACTCTAAAAACACTTATTTTAGTTCAAAAAGTGATAATTCACATCCAATAGTCATTGACAGTCAAAATTGACATTTTTACAGACATTTCCTACTACTCAGAAGCTTCTATTTTGATCAATTTCGGCCAGGAAAATATCTCTAAACTAACCCTAGGTGAAATTTCCGTTCCGCTCGCGGAAATTGCGATAATTTGACATTTTCGCGTTCCGCGGAGAGCGCGAAAATGTCAAAATTTGCGCAATCCACATCTTACCGGAATTTTTGTTTTTGCTCACACTGTAAAAAAATACATTCTCGCGTGCGCGCGATCGCCAATTTCAGGCAGGAAAATGGCTCTAAACACACCTATTTTAGTTCCAAAAGTGATAATTCACATCCAACAGTCATTTACAGTCAAAAGATTAAACATTCAAAAATCAAGATTACTTACCATATTTAGCAAGATCGACAAGTTTGGGGAAATCGTTTTTCATCCGAAAATTGATTTTTGGGACTGTACAAAAAAAGATTCAAAATGTCAATTGGATCATGCCAAAGTTGGACAAACCACTTTTGTAGGCCTCACACTGACCAAAATTGCCAATTTTACAGACTTTTCCTCCAACTCAGAAGATTCTATATTGACAGATTTCGTGCTGGGAAATGAATCGTAACACATTTATTTTAGTTCGAAAAGTGATAATTCACATCCAATAGTCATTTACAGTCAAAATTGACATTTTTACTGACTTTTCCTACTACTCAGAAGCTTCTATTTTGATCAATTTCGGGCAGGAAAATGGCTCTAAACACACCTATTTTAGTTCCAAAAGTGATAATTCACATCCAACAGTCATTTACAGTCAAAAGATTAAACATTCAAAAATCAAGATTACTTACCATATTTAGAAAATTCGACAAGTTTGGGGAAATCGTTTTTCATCCGAAAGTTGATTTTTGGGACTGTACAAAAAAAGATTCAAAATGTCAATTGGATCATGCCGAAGTTGGACAACCCACTTTTGTAGGCCTCACACTGACCAAAATTGCCAATTTTACAGACTTTTCCTCCAACTCAGAAGATTCTATTTTGACAGATTGCGTGCTGGGAAATAAATCGAAACACACTTATTTTAGTTCAAAAAGTGATAATTCACATCCAATAGTCATTTTCAGTCAAAAGATTAAACATTCAAAAATCCAGATTACTTACCATCTGGAGAAAGTTCGACAAGTTTGGGGAAATCGTTTTTCATCCAAAAATTGATTTTTTGGACTGTACAAAAAATGATTCAAAATGTCAATTGGATCATGCCAATGTTGACCAAACCCCTTTTTTAGGCCTCGCAGTGACCAAAATTGACAATTTTACATACATTTCGTTCTACTCAGAAGCTTCTATTTTGATCAATTTTGGGCAAGAAAATGGCTCTAACACACTTATTTCAGTTCCAAAAGTGATAATTCACATCCAACAGTCATTTAGAGTCAAAAGATTAAACATTCAAAAATCAAGATTACTTACCATATTTAGAAAGTTCGACAAGTTTGGGGAAATTGTTTTTCATCCGAGAATTGATTTTTGGAACTGCACAAAAAATGATTTAAAATGTCAATTGGATCATGCCAATAATGAACAAACCACTTTTTTAGGCCTCAGAGTGACCAAAATTGCCAATTTTATAGACTTTACCTCCTACTCAGAAAATTCTATTTTGACGGATTTCGGGCTGGGAAATGACTCTAAAAACACTTATTTCAGTTCAAAAAGTGATAATTCACTTCCAATAGTCATTTACAGTTAAAATTGACATTTTGCAGGCATTTCCTACTACTCAGAAGCTTCTATTTTGATCAGTTTCGGGCAGGAAAATGGCTCTAAACACAACTATTTTAGTTCCAAAAGTGATAATTCACATCCAACAGTCATTTACAGTCAGAAGATTAAAGATTCAAAAATCAAGATTACTTACCATATTTAGAAAGTTCGACAAGTTTGGGGAAATCGTTTTTCATCCGTAAATTGTTTTTTTGGACTGTACAAAAAATTATTCAAAATGTCAATTGGATCATGCCAATGGTCAACAAACCACTTTTTTAGGCCTCGCAGTGACCAAAATTGACAATTTTACATACATTTCGTACTACTCAGAAGCTTCTATTTTGATCAATTTCGGGCAGGACAATGGCTCTAACACACTTATTTTAGTTCCAAAAGTGATAATTCACATCCAACAGTCATTTACAGTCAAAAGATTAAACATTCAAAAATCAACATTACTTACCATATTTAGAAAGTTCGACAAGTTTGGGTAAATTGTTTTTCATCCGAGAATTGATTTTTGGAACTGCACAAAAAATGATTTAAAATGTCAATTGGATCATGCCAATGATGAACAAGCCACTTTTTTAGGCCTCACAGTGACCTAAATTGCCAATTTTATAGACTTTACCTCCTACTCAGAAGATTCTATTTTGACGGATTTCGGGCTGGGAAATGACTCTAAAAACACTTATTTTAGTTCAAAAAGTGATAATTCACATCCAATAGTCATTTACAGTCAAAATTGACATTTTTACAGACATTTCCTACTACTCAGAAGCTTCTATTTTGACGGAATTTGAGCAGGGAAATGCCTTTAAACACACTTATTTTAGTTCCAAAAGTGATAATTCACATCCAGCAGTCATTTACAGTCAAAAGATTAAACATTCAAAAATCTAGATTACTTACCATCTGGAGAAAGTTTGACAAGTTTGGGGAAATCGTTTTTCATCCGAAAAATGATTTTTGGAACTGCACAAAAAATGATTTAAAATGTCAATTGGACCATGCCAATGTTGAACAAACCACTTTTGTAGGCCTCGCAGTGACCAAAATTGCCAATTTTATAGACTTTACCTCCTACTCAGAAGATTCTATTTTGACAGATTTCGTGCTGGGAAATGAATCGAAACACACTTATTTTAGTTCAAAAAGTGATAATTCACATCCAATAGTCATTTACAGTCAAAATTGACATTTTTACTGACTTTTCCTACTACTCAGAAGCTTCTATTTTGATCAATTTCGGCCAGGAAAATGGCTCTAAACTAACCCTAGGTGAAATTTCCGGTCCGCTCGCGGAAATTGCGATAATTTGACATTTTCGCGTTCCGCGGAGAGCGCGAAAATGTCAAAATTTGCGCAATCCACATCTTACCGGAATTTTTGTTTTTGCTCACACTGTAAAAAAATACATTCTCGTGTGCGCGCGATCGCCAATTTCAGGCAGGAAAATGGCTCTAAACACACCTATTTTAGTTCCAAAAGTGATAATTCACATCCAACAGTCATTTACAGTCAAAAGATTAAACATTCAAAAATCAAGATTACTTACCATATTTAGCAAGATCGACAAGTTTGGGGAAATCGTTTTTCATCCGAAAATTGATTTTTGGGACTGTACAAAAAAAGATTCAAAATGTCAATTGGATCATGCCAAAGTTGGACAAACCACTTTTGTAGGCCTCACACTGACCAAAATTGCCAATTTTACAGACTTTTCCTCCAACTCAGAAGATTCTATTTTGACAGATTTTGTGCTGGGAAATGAATCGTAACACACTTATTTTAGTTCGAAAAGTGATAATTCACATCCAATAGTCATTTACAGTCAAAATTGACATTTTTACTGACTTTTCCTACTACTCAGAAGCTTCTATTTTGATCAATTTCGGGCAGGAAAATGGCTCTAAACACACCTATTTTAGTTCCAAAAGTGATAATTCACATCCAACAGTCATTTACAGTCAAAAGATTAAAGATTCAAAAATCAAGATTACTTACCATATTTAGAAAGTTCGACAAGTTTGGGGGAATCGTTTTTCATCCGAAAATTGATTTTTGGGACTGTACAAAAAAAGATTCAAAATGTCAATTGGATCATGCCAATGTTGAACAATCCACTTTTTAGGCCTCGCACTGACCAAAATTGACAATTTTACAGACTTTTCCTCCTATTCAGCAGATTCTATTTTGACAGATTTCGTGCTAGGGAAATGAATCGAAACCCACTTATTTTAGTTCAAAAAGTGATAATTCACATCCAATAGTCATTTACAGTCAAAATTGACATTTTTGCGGACATTTCCTACTTCTCAGAAGCTTCTATTTTGACGGAATTTGAGCAGGGAAATGCCTCTAAACACACTTATTTTAGTTCAAAAAGTGATAATTCGCATCCAATAGTCATTTACAATCAAAAGATTAAACATTCAAAAATCACCATTACAGACCATCTGCACAAAGTCCGTGACGTTCGGAGTCATCGATTTTCATCAGAAAATAAATTTTTTGGACAGTACAAAAAAGCATTCAACATCTCAATTGGATTGTGCCTCATGTTTAATAAACCAATTTTAAATCCTCACAGTGATCAAAATTGCCTTTCCTACAGATTTTTCCTCCTAAACAGAAGCTTCTATTTTGACCGAATTTGAGCAGGGAAATGCCTCTAAACACACTTATTTTAGTTCCAAAAGTGATCATTCACATCCAACAGTCATTTACAGTCAAAAGATTATACATTCAAAAATCAAGATTACTTACCATCTGAAGAAAGTTCGACAAGTTTGGGGAAATCGTTTTTCATCCGAAAATTGATTTTTTTGGACTGTACAAAAAAAGATTCAAAATGTCAATTGGATCATGCCAAAGTTGGACAAACCACTTTTGTAGGCCTCACACTGACCAAAATTGCCAACTTTACAGACTTTTCCTCCAACTCAGAAGATTCAATTTTGACAGATTTCGTGCTGGGAAATGAATCGAAACACACTTATTATAGTTCAAAAAGTGATAATTCACATCCAATAGTCATTTACAGTCAAAATTGACATTTTTACTGACTTTTCCTACTACTCAGAAGCTTCTATTTTAATCAATTTCGGGCAGGAAAATGGCTCTAAACACACCTATTTTAGTTCCAAAAGTGATAATTCACATCCAACAGTCATTTACAGTCAAAAGATTAAACATTCAAAAATCAAGATTACTTACCATATTTAGAAAATTCGACAAGTTTGGGGAAATCGTTTTTCATCCGAAAGTTGATTTTTGGGACTGTACAAAAAAAGATTCAAAATGTCAATTGGATCATGCCGAAGTTGGACAACCCACTTTTGTAGGCCTCACACTGACCAAAATTGCCAATTTTACAGACTTTTCCTCCAACTCAGAAGATTCTATTTTGACAGATTGCGTGCTGGGAAATAAATCGAAACACACTTATTTTAGTTCAAAAAGTGATAATTCACATCCAATAGTCATTTTCAGTCAAAAGATTAAACATTCAAAAATCCAGATTACTTACCATCTGGAGAAAGTTCGACAAGTTTGGGGAAATCGTTTTTCATCCAAAAATTGATTTTTTGGACTGTACAAAAAATGATTCAAAATGTCAATTGGATCATGCCAATGTTGACCAAACCCCTTTTTTAGGCCTCGCAGTGACCAAAATTGACAATTTTACATACATTTCGTTCTACTCAGAAGCTTCTATTTTGATCAATTTTGGGCAAGAAAATGGCTCTAACACACTTATTTCAGTTCCAAAAGTGATAATTCACATCCAACAGTCATTTAGAGTCAAAAGATTAAACATTCAAAAATCAAGATTACTTACCATATTTAGAAAGTTCGACAAGTTTGGGGAAATTGTTTTTCATCCGAGAATTGATTTTTGGAACTGCACAAAAAATGATTTAAAATGTCAATTGGATCATGCCAATAATGAACAAACCACTTTTTTAGGCCTCAGAGTGACCAAAATTGCCAATTTTATAGACTTTACCTCCTACTCAGAAAATTCTATTTTGACGGATTTCGGGCTGGGAAATGACTCTAAAAACACTTATTTCAGTTCAAAAAGTGATAATTCACATCCAATAGTCATTTACAGTTAAAATTGACATTTTGCAGGCATTTCCTACTACTCAGAAGCTTCTATTTTGATCAGTTTCGGGCAGGAAAATGGCTCTAAACACAACTATTTTAGTTCCAAAAGTGATAATTCACATCCAACAGTCATTTACAGTCAGAAGATTAAAGATTCAAAAATCAAGATTACTTACCATATTTAGAAAGTTCGACAAGTTTGGGGAAATCGTTTTTCATCCGTAAATTGTTTTTTTGGACTGTACAAAAAATTATTCAAAATGTCAATTGGATCATGCCAATGGTCAACAAACCACTTTTTTAGGCCTCGCAGTGACCAAAATTGACAATTTTACATACATTTCGTACTACTCAGAAGCTTCTATTTTGATCAATTTCGGGCAGGACAATGGCTCTAACACACTTATTTTAGTTCCAAAAGTGATAATTCACATCCAACAGTCATTTACAGTCAAAAGATTAAACATTCAAAAATCAACATTACTTACCATATTTAGAAAGTTCGACAAGTTTGGGTAAATTGTTTTTCATCCGAGAATTGATTTTTGGAACTGCACAAAAAATGATTTAAAATGTCAATTGGATCATGCCAATGATGAACAAGCCACTTTTTTAGGCCTCACAGTGACCTAAATTGCCAATTTTATAGACTTTACCTCCTACTCAGAAGATTCTATTTTGACGGATTTCGGGCTGGGAAATGACTCTAAAAACACTTATTTTAGTTCAAAAAGTGATAATTCACATCCAATAGTCATTTACAGTCAAAATTGACATTTTTACAGACATTTCCTACTACTCAGAAGCTTCTATTTTGACGGAATTTGAGCAGGGAAATGCCTTTAAACACACTTATTTTAGTTCCAAAAGTGATAATTCACATCCAGCAGTCATTTACAGTCAAAAGATTAAACATTCAAAAATCTAGATTACTTACCATCTGGAGAAAGTTTGACAAGTTTGGGGAAATCGTTTTTCATCCGAAAAATGATTTTTGGAACTGCACAAAAAATGATTTAAAATGTCAATTGGACCATGCCAATGTTGAACAAACCACTTTTGTAGGCCTCGCAGTGACCAAAATTGCCAATTTTATAGACTTTACCTCCTACTCAGAAGATTCTATTTTGACAGATTTCGTGCTGGGAAATGTATCGAAACACACTTATTTTAGTTCAAAAAGTGATAATTCACATCCAATAGTCATTTACAGTCAAAATTGACATTTTTACTGACTTTTCCTACTACTCAGAAGCTTCTATTTTGATCAATTTCGGCCAGGAAAATGGCTCTAAACTAACCCTAGGTGAAATTTCCGTTCCGCTCGCGGAAATTGCGATAATTTGACATTTTCGCGTTCCGCGGAGAGCGCGAAAATGTCAAAATTTGCGCAATCCACATCTTACCGGAATTTTTGTTTTTGCTCACACTGTAAAAAAATACATTCTCGTGTGCGCGCGATCGCCAATTTCAGGCAGGAAAATGGCTCTAAACACACCTATTTTAGTTCCAAAAGTGATAATTCACATCCAACAGTCATTTACAGTCAAAAGATTAAACATTCAAAAATCAAGATTACTTACCATATTTAGCAAGATCGACAAGTTTGGGGAAATCGTTTTTCATCCGAAAATTGATTTTTGGGACTGTACAAAAAAAGATTCAAAATGTCAATTGGATCATGCCAAAGTTGGACAAACCACTTTTGTAGGCCTCACACTGACCAAAATTGCCAATTTTACAGACTTTTCCTCCAACTCAGAAGATTCTATTTTGACAGATTTTGTGCTGGGAAATGAATCGTAACACACTTATTTTAGTTCGAAAAGTGATAATTCACATCCAATAGTCATTTACAGTCAAAATTGACATTTTTACTGACTTTTCCTACTACTCAGAAGCTTCTATTTTGATCAATTTCGGGCAGGAAAATGGCTCTAAACACACCTATTTTAGTTCCAAAAGTGATAATTCACATCCAACAGTCATTTACAGTCAAAAGATTAAAGATTCAAAAATCAAGATTACTTACCATATTTAGAAAGTTCGACAAGTTTGGGGGAATCGTTTTTCATCCGAAAATTGATTTTTGGGACTGTACAAAAAAAGATTCAAAATGTCAATTGGATCATGCCAATGTTGAACAATCCACTTTTTAGGCCTCGCACTGACCAAAATTGACAATTTTACAGACTTTTCCTCCTATTCAGCAGATTCTATTTTGACAGATTTCGTGCTAGGGAAATGAATCGAAACCCACTTATTTTAGTTCAAAAAGTGATAATTCACATCCAATAGTCATTTACAGTCAAAATTGACATTTTTGCGGACATTTCCTACTTCTCAGAAGCTTCTATTTTGACGGAATTTGAGCAGGGAAATGCCTCTAAACACACTTATTTTAGTTCAAAAAGTGATAATTCGCATCCAATAGTCATTTACAATCAAAAGATTAAACATTCAAAAATCACCATTACAGACCATCTGCACAAAGTCCGTGACGTTCGGAGTCATCGATTTTCATCAGAAAATAAATTTTTTGGACAGTACAAAAAAGCATTCAACATCTCAATTGGATTGTGCCTCATGTTTAATAAACCAATTTTAAATCCTCACAGTGATCAAAATTGCCTTTCCTACAGATTTTTCCTCCTAAACAGAAGCTTCTATTTTGACCGAATTTGAGCAGGGAAATGCCTCTAAACACACTTATTTTAGTTCCAAAAGTGATCATTCACATCCAACAGTCATTTACAGTCAAAAGATTATACATTCAAAAATCAAGATTACTTACCATCTGAAGAAAGTTCGACAAGTTTGGGGAAATCGTTTTTCATCCGAAAATTGATTTTTTTGGACTGTACAAAAAAAGATTCAAAATGTCAATTGGATCATGCCAAAGTTGGACAAACCACTTTTGTAGGCCTCACACTGACCAAAATTGCCAACTTTACAGACTTTTCCTCCAACTCAGAAGATTCAATTTTGACAGATTTCGTGCTGGGAAATGAATCGAAACACACTTATTATAGTTCAAAAAGTGATAATTCACATCCAATAGTCATTTACAGTCAAAATTGACATTTTTACTGACTTTTCCTACTACTCAGAAGCTTCTATTTTAATCAATTTCGGGCAGGAAAATGGCTCTAAACACACCTATTTTAGTTCCAAAAGTGATAATTCACATCCAACAGTCATTTACAGTCAAAAGATTAAAGATTCAAAATTCAAGATTACTTATCATATTTAGAAACTTCGACAAGTTTGGGGAAATCGTTTTTCATCCGAAAATTGAATTTTGGGACTGTACAAAAAAAGATTCAAAATGTCAATTGGATCATGCCAATATTGAACAATCCACTTTTTTAGGCCTCGCACTGACCAAAATTGACAATTTTACAGACTTTTCCTCCTACTCCGAAGATTCTATTTTGACAGATTTCGTGCTAGGGAAATGAATCGAAACTCACCTATTTTAGTTCAAAAAGTGATAATTCACATCCAATAGTCATTTACAGTCAAAATTGACATTTTTACAGACATTTCCTACTACTCAGAAGCTTCTATTTTGACAGAATTTGAGCAGGGAAATGCCTCTAAACACACTTATTTTAGTTCCAAAAGTGATAATTCACACCCAGCAGTCATTTACAGTCAAAAGATTAAACATTCAAAAATCCAGATTACTTACCATCTGGAGAAAGTTCGACAAGTTTGGGGAAATCGTTTTTCATCCGAAAATTGTTTTTTTGGACTGTACAAAAAATTATTCAAAATGTCAATTGAATCATGCCAATGATGAACAAGCCACTTTTTTAGGCCTCACAGTGACCTAAATTGCCAATTTTACAGACTTTTCCTCCTACTCAGAAGATTCTATTTTGACAGATTTCGTGCTAGGGAAATGAATCGAAACCCACTTATTTTAGTTCAAAAAGTGATAATTCACATCCAATAGTCATTTACAGTCAAAATTGACATTTTTACTGACTTTTCCTACTACTCAGAAGCTTCTATTTTGATCAATTTCGGCCAGGAAAATGGCTCTAAACTAACCCTAGGCGAAATTTCCGTTCCGCTCGCGGACATTGCGATAATTTGACATTTTCGCGTTCTGCGGAGAGCGCGAAAATGTCAAAATTTGCGCAATCCACATCTTACCGGAATTTTTTTTCTTGCTCACACTGTGAAAAAATACATTCTCGCGTGCGCGCGATCGCCAATTTCGGGCAGGAAAATGGCTCTAAACACAACTATTTTCGTTCCAAAAGTGATAATTCACATCCAACAGTCATTTACAGTCAAAAGATGAAACATTCAAAAATCAAGATTACTTACCATATTTAGAAAGTTCGACAAGTTTGGGTAAATTGTTTTTCATCCGAGAATTGATTTTTGGAACTGCACAAAAAATGATTTAAAATGTCAATTGGATCATGCCAATGATGAACAAGCCACTTTTTTAGGCCTCACAGTGACCTAAATTGCCAATTTTATAGACTTTACCTCCTACTCAGAAGGTTCTATTTGTAAGGATTTCGGGCTGGGAAATGACTCTAAAAACACTTATTTTAGTTCAAAAAGTGATAATTCACATCCAATAGTCATTTACAATCAAAAGATTAAACATTCAAAAATCACCATTACAGACCATCTGCACAAAGTACGTGAGGTTCGAAGTCATCGATTTTCATCAGAAAATTCATTTTTTGGACAGCACAAAAAAGCATTCAACATCTCAATTGGATTGTGCCTCATGTTTAATAAACCGTTTTGAAATCCTCACAGTGATCAAAATTGCCTTTCTTACAGATTTTTCCTCCTAAACAGAAGCTTCTATTTTGACCCAATTTGAGCAGCGAAATGCCTCTAAACACACTTATTTTAGTTCCAAAAGTGATAATTCACATCCAACAGTCATTTACAGTCAAAAGATTAAATATTCAAAAATCAAGATTACTTACCATCTGGAGAAAGTTCGACAAGTTTGGGGAAATCGTTTTACATCCGAAAATTGATTTTTGGGACTGTACAAAAAAAGATTCAAAATGTGAATTGGATCATGCCAAAGTTGGACAATCCACTTTTTTAGGCCTCGCACTGACCAACATTGACAATTTTACAGACTTTTCCTCCTACTCAGAAGATTCTATTTTGACAGATTTCGTGCTAATGAAATGAATCGAAACCCACCTATTTTAGTTCAAAAAGTGATAATTCACATCCAATAGTCATTTACAGTCAAAATTGACATTTTTACAGACATTTCCTACTACTCAGAAACTTCTATTATTTGGCGGAATTTGAGCAGGGAAATGCCTCTAAACACACTTATTTTAGTTCCAAAAGTGATAATTCACACCCAGCAGTCATTTACAGTCAAAAGATTAAACATTCAAAAATCCAGATTACTTACCATCTGGAGAAAGTTCGACAAGTTTGGGTAAATTGTTTTTCATCCGAGAATTGATTTTTGGAACTGCACAAAAAATGATTTAAAATGTCAATTGGATCATGCCAATGATGAACAAGCCACTTTTTTAGGCCTCACAGTGATCTAAATTGCCAATTTTATAGACTTTACCTCCTACTCAGAAGATTCTATTTTGACGGATTTCGGGCTGGGAAATGACTCTAAAAACACCTATTTTAGTTCAAAAAGTGATAATTCACATCCAATAGTCATTGACAGTCAAAATTGACATTTTTACAGACATTTCCTACTACTCAGAAGCTTCTATTTTGACGGAATTTGAGCAGGGAAATGCCTCTAAACACACTTATTTTAGTTCCAAAAGTGATAATTCACATCCAGCAGTCATTTACAGTCAAAAGATTAAAGATTCAAAAATCCAGATTACTTACCATCTGGAGAAAGTTCGACAAGTTTGGGGAAATCGTTTTTCATCCGAAAATTGTTTTTTTGGACTGTACAAAAAATTATTCAAAATGTCAATTGGATCATGCCAATGGTCATCAAACCACTTTTTTAGGCCTCGTAGTGACCAAAATTGACAATTTTACATACATTTCGTACTACTCAGAAGCTTCTATTTTGATCAATTTCAGGCAGGACAATGGCTCTAACACACTTATTTTAGTTCCAAAAGTGATAATTCACATCCAACAGTCATTTACAATCAAAAGATTAAACATTCAAAAATCAAGATTACTTACCATATTTAGAAAGTTCGACAAGTTTGGGTAAATTGTTTTTCATCCGAGAATTGATTTTTGGAACTGCACAAAAAATGATTTAAAATGTCAATTGGACCATGCCAATCTTGAACAAACCACTTTTGTAGGCCTCGCAGTGACCAAAATTGCCAATTTTATAGACTTTACCTCCTACTCAGAAGGTTCTATTTTGAAGGATTTCGGGCTGGGAAATGACTCTAAAAACACCTATTTTAGTTCAAAAAGTGATAATTCACATCCAATAATCATTTACAATCAAAAGATTAAACATTCAAAAATCACCATTACAGACCATCTGCACAAAGTCCGTGAGGTTCGGAGTCATCGATTTTCATCAGAAAATTAATTTTTTGGACAGTACAAAAAAGCATTCAATATCTCAATTGGATGGTGCCTCATGTTTAATAAACCGTTTTTAAATCCTCACAGTGATCAAAATTGCCTTTCTTACTGATTTTTCTTCCTAAACAGAAGCTTCTATTTTGACCGAATTTGAGCAGGGAAATGCCTCTAAACACACTTATTTTAGTTCCAAAAGTGATAATTCACATCCAACAGTCATTTGCAGTTAAAAGATTATACATTCAAAAATCAAGATTACTTACCATCTGGAGAAAGTTCGACAAGTTTGGGGAAATCGTTTTTCATCCAAAAATTGATTTTTGGGACTGTACAAAAAATGATTTAAAATGTCAATTGGATCATGTCAAAGTTGGACAAACCACTTTTGTAGGCCTCTCACTGACCAAAATTGCCAATTTTACAGACTTTTCCTCCAACTCAGAAGATTCAATTTTGACAGATTTCGTGCTGGGAAATGAATCGAAACACACTTATTTTAGTTCAAAAAGTGATAATTCACATCCAATAGTCATTTACAGTCAAAATTGACATTTTTACTGAGTTTTCCTACTACTTAGAAGCTTCTATTTTAATCAATTTCGGGCAGGAAAATGGCTCTAAACACACCTATTTTAGTTCCAAAAGTGATAATTCACATCCAACAGTCATTTACAGTCAAAAGATTAAAGATTCAAAAATCAAGATTACTTACCATATTTAGAAAGTTCGACAAGTTTGGGGAAATTGGTTTTTCATCCGAAAATTGATTTTTGGGACTGTACAAAAAAAGATTCAAAATGTCAATTGGATCATGTCAATATTGAACAATCCACTTTTTTAGGCCTCGCACTGACCAAAATTGACATTTTTACAGACTTTTCCTCCTACTCAGAAGATTCTATTTTGACAGATTTCGTGCTAGGGAAATGAATCAAAACCCAATTATTTTAGTTCAAAAAGTGATAATTCACATCCAATAGTCATTTACAGTCAAAATTGACATTTTTACAGACATTTCCTACTACTCAGAAGCTTCTATTTTGAAGGAATTTGAGCAGGGAAATGCCTTTAAACACACTTATTTTAGTTCCAAAAGTGATAATTCACACCCAGCAGTCATTTACAGTCAAAAGATTAAACATTCAAAAATCCAGAAT
Organism: Triturus cristatus; assembly: GCF_964204655.1. Lineage (NCBI taxonomy): Eukaryota > Metazoa > Chordata > Amphibia > Caudata > Salamandridae > Triturus > Triturus cristatus. The sequence continues at coordinate 951,697,700 of NC_140583.1, read as the reverse complement.
ACTTACTATCTGGAGAAAGTTCGACAAGTTTGGGGAAATCGTTTTTCATCCGTAAATTGTTTTTTTGGACTGTACAAAAAATTATTCAAAATGTCAATTGGATCATGCCAATGGTCAACAAACCACTTTTTTAGGCCTCGCAGTGACCAAAATTGACATTTTTACATACATTTCGTACTACTCAGAAGCTTCTATTTTGATCAATTTCGGGCAGGACAATGGCTCTAACACACTTATTTTAGTTCCAAAAGTGATAATTCACATCCAACAGTCATTTACAGTCAAAAGATTAAACATTCAAAAATCAACATTACTTACCATATTTAGAAAGTTCGACAAGTTTGGGTAAATTGTTTTTCATCCGAGAATTGATTTTTGGAACTGCACAAAAAATGATTTAAAATGTCAATTGGATCATGCCAATGATGAACAAGCCACTTTTTTAGGCCTCACAGTGACCTAAATTGCCAATTTTATAGACTTTAACTCCTACTCAGAAGATTCTATTTTGACGGATTTCGGGCAGGAAAATGGCTCTAAACACACCTATTTTAGTTCCAAAAGTGATAATTCACATCCAACAGTCATTTACAGTCAAAAGATTAAAGATTCAAAAATCAAGATTACTTACCATAATTAGAAAGTTCGACAAGTTTGGGGAAATCGTTTTTCATCCGAAAATTGATTTTTGGGACTGTACAAAAAAAGATTCAAAATGTCAATTGGATGATGCCAATGTGTAACAATCCACTTTTTTAGGCCTCGCACTGACCAACATTGACAATTTTACAGACTTTTCCTCCTACTCAGAAGATTCTATTTTGACAGATTTCGTGCTAATGAAATGAATCGAAACCCACCTATTTTAGTTCAAAAAGTGATAATTCACATCCAATAGTCATTTACAGTCAAAATTGACATTTTTACAGACATTTCCTACTACTCAGAAACTTCTATTTTGACAGAATTTGAGCAGGGAAATGCCTCTAAACACACTTATTTTAGTTCCAAAAGTGATAATTCACACCCAGCAGTCATTTACAGTCAAAAGATTAAACATTAAAAAATCCAGATTACTTACCATCTGGAGAAAGTTCGACAAGTTTGGGTAAATTGTTTTTCATCCGAGAATTGATTTTTGGAACTGCACAAAAAATGATTTAAAATGTCAATTGGATCATGCCAATGATGAACAAGCCACTTTTTTAGGCCTCACAGTGATCTAAATTGCCAATTTTATAGACTTTACCTCCTACTCAGAAGATTCTATTTTGACGGATTTCGGGCTGGGAAATGACTCTAAAAACACCTATTTTAGTTCAAAAAGTGATAATTCACATCCAATAGTCATTGACAGTCAAAATTGACATTTTTACAGACATTTCCTACTACTCAGAAGCTTCTATTTTGACGGAATTTGAGCAGGGAAATGCCTCTAAACACACTTATTTTAGTTCCAAAAGTGATAATTCACATCCAGCAGTCATTTACAGTCAAAAGATTAAAGATTCAAAAATCCAGATTACTTACCATCTGGAGAAAGTTCGACAAGTTTGGGGAAATCGTTTTTCATCCGAAAATTGTTTTTTTGGACTGTACAAAAAATTATTCAAAATGTCAATTGGATCATGCCAATGGTCATCAAACCACTTTTTTAGGCCTCGTAGTGACCAAAATTGACAATTTTACATACATTTCGTACTACTCAGAAGCTTCTATTTTGATCAATTTCAGGCAGGACAATGGCTCTAACACACTTATTTTAGTTCCAAAAGTGATAATTCACATCCAACAGTCATTTACAATCAAAAGATTAAACATTCAAAAATCAAGATTACTTACCATATTTAGAAAGTTCGACAAGTTTGGGTAAATTGTTTTTCATCCGAGAATTGATTTTTGGAACTGCACAAAAAATGATTTAAAATGTCAATTGGACCATGCCAATCTTGAACAAACCACTTTTGTAGGCCTCGCAGTGACCAAAATTGCCAATTTTATAGACTTTACCTCCTACTCAGAAGGTTCTATTTTGAAGGATTTCGGGCTGGGAAATGACTCTAAAAACACCTATTTTAGTTCAAAAAGTGATAATTCACATCCAATAATCATTTACAATCAAAAGATTAAACATTCAAAAATCACCATTACAGACCATCTGCACAAAGTCCGTGAGGTTCGGAGTCATCGATTTTCATCAGAAAATTAATTTTTTGGACAGTACAAAAAAGCATTCAATATCTCAATTGGATGGTGCCTCATGTTTAATAAACCGTTTTTAAATCCTCACAGTGATCAAAATTGCCTTTCTTACTGATTTTTCTTCCTAAACAGAAGCTTCTATTTTGACCGAATTTGAGCAGGGAAATGCCTCTAAACACACTTATTTTAGTTCCAAAAGTGATAATTCACATCCAACAGTCATTTGCAGTTAAAAGATTATACATTCAAAAATCAAGATTACTTACCATCTGGAGAAAGTTCGACAAGTTTGGGGAAATCGTTTTTCATCCAAAAATTGATTTTTGGGACTGTACAAAAAATGATTTAAAATGTCAATTGGATCATGTCAAAGTTGGACAAACCACTTTTGTAGGCCTCTCACTGACCAAAATTGCCAATTTTACAGACTTTTCCTCCAACTCAGAAGATTCAATTTTGACAGATTTCGTGCTGGGAAATGAATCGAAACACACTTATTTTAGTTCAAAAAGTGATAATTCACATCCAATAGTCATTTACAGTCAAAATTGACATTTTTACTGAGTTTTCCTACTACTTAGAAGCTTCTATTTTAATCAATTTCGGGCAGGAAAATGGCTCTAAACACACCTATTTTAGTTCCAAAAGTGATAATTCACATCCAACAGTCATTTACAGTCAAAAGATTAAAGATTCAAAAATCAAGATTACTTACCATATTTAGAAAGTTCGACAAGTTTGGGGAAATTGGTTTTTCATCCGAAAATTGATTTTTGGGACTGTACAAAAAAAGATTCAAAATGTCAATTGGATCATGTCAATATTGAACAATCCACTTTTTTAGGCCTCGCACTGACCAAAATTGACAATTTTACAGACTTTTCCTCCTACTCAGAAGATTCTATTTTGACAGATTTCGTGCTAGGGAAATGAATCAAAACCCAATTATTTTAGTTCAAAAAGTGATAATTCACATCCAATAGTCATTTACAGTCAAAATTGACATTTTTACAGACATTTCCTACTACTCAGAAGCTTCTATTTTGAAGGAATTTGAGCAGGGAAATGCCTTTAAACACACTTATTTTAGTTCCAAAAGTGATAATTCACACCCAGCAGTCATTTACAGTCAAAAGATTAAACATTCAAAAATCCAGAATACTTACTATCTGGAGAAAGTTCGACAAGTTTGGGGAAATCGTTTTTCATCCGTAAATTGTTTTTTTGGACTGTACAAAAAATTATTCAAAATGTCAATTGGATCATGCCAATGGTCAACAAACCACTTTTTTAGGCCTCGCAGTGACCAAAATTGACAATTTTACATACATTTCGTACTACTCAGAAGCTTCTATTTTGATCAATTTCGGGCAGGACAATGGCTCTAACACACTTATTTTAGTTCCAAAAGTGATAATTCACATCCAACAGTCATTTACAGTCAAAAGATTAAACATTCAAAAATCAACATTACTTACCATATTTAGAAAGTTCGACAAGTTTGGGTAAATTGTTTTTCATCCGAGAATTGATTTTTGGAACTGCACAAAAAATGATTTAAAATGTCAATTGGATCATGCCAATGATGAACAAGCCACTTTTTTAGGCCTCACAGTGACCTAAATTGCCAATTATAGACTTTAACTCCTACTCAGAAGATTCTATTTTGACGGATTTCGGGCAGGAAAATGGCTCTAAACACACCTATTTTAGTTCCAAAAGTGATAATTCACATCCAACAGTCATTTACAGTCAAAAGATTAAAGATTCAAAAATCAAGATTACTTACCATAATTAGAAAGTTCGACAAGTTTGGGGAAATCGTTTTTCATCCGAAAATTGATTTTTGGGACTGTACAAAAAAAGATTCAAAATGTCAATTGGATGATGCCAATGTGTAACAATCCACTTTTTTAGGCCTCGCACTGACCAACATTGACAATTTTACAGACTTTTCCTCCTACTCAGAAGATTCTATTTTGACAGATTTCGTGCTAATGAAATGAATCGAAACCCACCTATTTTAGTTCAAAAAGTGATAATTCACATCCAATAGTCATTTACAGTCAAAATTGACATTTTTACAGACATTTCCTACTACTCAGAAACTTCTATTTTGACAGAATTTGAGCAGGGAAATGCCTCTAAACACACTTATTTTAGTTCCAAAAGTGATAATTCACATCCAGCAGTCATTTACAGTCAAAAGATTAAAGATTCAAAAATCAAGATTACTTACCATATTTAGAAAGTTCGACAAGTTTGGGGAAATCGTTTTTCATCCGAAAATTGATTTTTGGGACTGTACAAAAATAAGATTCAAAATGTCAATTGGATGATGCCAATGTGTAACAATCCACTTTTTTAGGCCTCGCACTGACCAAAATTGACAATTTTACAGACTTTTCCTCCTACTCAGAAGATTCTATTTTGACAGATTTCGTGCTAGGGAAATGAATCGAAACCCACTTATTTTAGTTCAAAAAGTGATAATTCACATCCAATAGTCATTTACAGTCAAAATTGACATTTTTACAGACATTTCCTACTACTCAGAATCTTCTATTTTGACGGAATTTGAGCAGGGAAATGCCTCTAAACACACTTATTTTAGTTCCAAAAGTGATAATTCACACCCAGCAGTCATTTACAGTCAAAAGATTAAACATTCAAAAATCCAGATTACTTACCATCTGGAGAAAGTTCGACAAGTTTGGGGAAATCGTTTTTCATCCGAAAATTGTTTTTTTGGACTGTACAAAAAATTATTCAAAATGTCAATTGGATCATGCCAATGGTCATCAAACCACTTTTTTAGGCCTCGTAGTGACCAAAATTGACAATTTTACATACATTTCGTACTACTCAGAAGCTTCTATTTTGATCAATTTCAGGCAGGACAATGGCTCTAACACACTTATTTTAGTTCCAAAAGTGATAATTCACATCCAACAGTCATTTACAGTCAAAAGATTAAACATTCAAAAATCAAGATTACTTACCATATTTAGAAAGTTCGACAAGTTTGGGTAAATTGTTTTTCATCCGAGAATTGATTTTTGGAACTGCACAAAAAATGATTTAAAATGTCAATTGGACCATGCCAATCTTGAACAAACCACTTTTGTAGGCCTCGCAGTGACCAAAATTGCCAATTTTATAGACTTTACCTCCTACTCAGAAGGTTCTATTTTGAAGGATTTCGGGCTGGGAAATGACTCTAAAAACACCTATTTTAGTTCAAAAAGTGATAATTCACATCCAATAATCATTTACAATCAAAAGATTAAACATTCAAAAATCACCATTACAGACCATCTGCACAAAGTCCGTGAGGTTCGGAGTCATCGATTTTCATCAGAAAATTAATTTTTTGGACAGTACAAAAAAGCATTCAATATCTCAATTGGATTGTGCCTCATGTTTAATAAACCGTTTTTAAATCCTCACAGTGATCAAAATTGCCTTTCTTACTGATTTTTCTTCCTAAACAGAAGCTTCTATTTTGACCGAATTTGAGCAGGGAAATGCCTCTAAACACACTTATTTTAGTTCCAAAAGTGATAATTCACATCCAACAGTCATTTGCAGTTAAAAGATTATACATTCAAAAATCAAGATTACTTATCATCTGGAGAAAGTTCGACAAGTTTGGGGAAATCGTTTTTCATCCAAAAATTGATTTTTGGGACTGTACAAAAAATGATTTAAAATGTCAATTGGATCATGTCAAAGTTGGATAAACCACTTTTGTAGGCCTCTCACTGACCAAAATTGCCAATTTTACAGACTTTTCCTCCAACTCAGAAGATTCAATTTTGACAGATTTCGTGCTGGGAAATGAATCGAAACACACTTATTTTAGTTCAAAAAGTGATAATTCACATCCAATAGTCATTTACAGTCAAAATTGACATTTTTACTGAGTTTTCCTACTACTTAGAAGCTTCTATTTTAATCAATTTCGGGCAGGAAAATGGCTCTAAACACACCTATTTTAGTTCCAAAAGTGATAATTCACATCCAACAGTCATTTACAGTCAAAAGATTAAAGATTCAAAAATCAAGATTACTTACCATATTTAGAAAGTTCGACAAGTTTGGGGAAATTGGTTTTTCATCCGAAAATTGATTTTTGGGACTGTACAAAAAAAGATTCAAAATGTCAATTGGATCATGTCAATATTGAACAATCCACTTTTTTAGGCCTCGCACTGACCAAAATTGACAATTTTACAGACTTTTCCTCCTACTCAGAAGATTCTATTTTGACAGATTTCGTGCTAGGGAAATGAATCAAAACCCACTTATTTTAGTTCAAAAAGTGATAATTCACATCCAATAGTCATTTACAGTCAAAATTGACATTTTTACAGACATTTCCTACTACTCAGAAGCTTCTATTTTGAAGGAATTTGAGCAGGGAAATGCCTTTAAACACACTTATTTTAGTTCCAAAAGTGATAATTCACACCCAGCAGTCATTTACAGTCAAAAGATTAAACATTCAAAAATCCAGAATACTTACTATCTGGAGAAAGTTCGACAAGTTTGGGGAAATCGTTTTTCATCCGTAAATTGTTTTTTTGGACTGTACAAAAAATTATTCAAAATGTCAATTGGATCATGCCAATGGTCAACAAACCACTTTTTTAGGCCTCGCAGTGACCAAAATTGACAATTTTACATACATTTCGTACTACTCAGAAGCTTCTATTTTGATCAATTTCGGGCAGGACAATGGCTCTAACACACTTATTTTAGTTCCAAAAGTGATAATTCACATCCAACAGTCATTTACAGTCAAAAGATTAAACATTCAAAAATCAACATTACTTACCATATTTAGAAAGTTCGACAAGTTTGGGTAAATTGTTTTTCATCCGAGAATTGATTTTTGGAACTGCACAAAAAATGATTTAAAATGTCAATTGGATCATGCCAATGATGAACAAGCCACTTTTTTAGGCCTCACAGTGACCTAAATTGCCAATTTTATAGACTTTAACTCCTACTCAGAAGATTCTATTTTGACGGATTTCGGGCTGGGAAATGACTCTAAAAACACTTATTTTAGTTCAAAAAGTGATAATTCACATCCAATAGTCATTTACAGTCAAAATTGACATTTTTACAGACATTTCCTACTACTCAGAAGCTTCTATTTTGACGGAATTTGAGCAGGGAAATGCCTTTAAACACACTTATTTTAGTTCCAAAAGTGATAATTCACATCCAGCAGTCATTTACAGTCAAAAGATTAAACATTCAAAAATCTAGATTACTTACCATCTGGAGAAAGTTTGACAAGTTTGGGGAAATCGTTTTTCATCCGAAAAATGATTTTTGGAACTGCACAAAAAATGATTTAAAATGTCAATTGGACCATGCCAATGTTGAACAAACCACTTTTGTAGGCCTCGCAGTGACCAAAATTGCCAATTTTATAGACTTTACCTCCTACTCAGAAGATTCTATTTTGACAGATTTCGTGCTGGGAGATGAATCGAAACACACTTATTTTAGTTCAAAAAGTGATAATTAACATCCAATAGTCATTTACAGTCAAAATTGATATTTTTACTGACTTTTCCTACTACTCAGAAGCTTCTATTTTGATCAATTTCGGGCAGGAAAATGGCTCTAAACACACCTATTTTAGTTCCAAAAGTGATAATTCACATCCAACTGTCATTTACAGTCAAAAGATTATACATTCAAAAATCAAGATTACTTACCATCTGGAGAAAGTTCGACAAGTTTGGGGAAATCGTTTTTCATCCAAAAATTGATTTTTGGGACTGTACAAAAAAAGATTCAAAATGTCAATTGGATCATGCCAATATTGAACAATCCACTTTTTTAGGCCTCACAGTGACCTAAATTGCCAATTTTACAGACTTTTCCTCCTACTCAGAAGATTCTATTTTGACAGATTTCGTGCTAGGGAAATTAATCGAAACCCACTTATTTTAGTTCAAAAAGTGATAATTCACATCCAATAGTCATTTACAGTCAAAATTGCCATTTTTACAGCCATTTCCTACTACTCAGAAGCTTCTATTTTCATGGAATTTGAGCAGGGAAATGCCTCTAAACACACTTATTTTAGTTCCAAAAGTGATAATTCACACCCAGGAGTCATTTACAGTCAAAAGATTAAACATTCAAAAATCTACATTACTTACCATCTGGAGAAAGTTCGACAAGTTTGGGGAAATCGTTTTTCATCCGAAAATTGTTTTTTTGGACTGTACAAAAAATTATTCAAAATGTCAATTGGATCATGCCAATGGTCAACAAACCACTTTTTTAGGCCTCGCAGTGACCAAAATTGACAATTTTACATACATTTCGTACGACTCAGAAGCTTCTATTTTGATCAATTTCGGGCAGGACAATGGTTCTAACACACTTATTTTAGTTCCAAAAGTGATAATTCACATCCAACAGTCATTTACAGTCAAAAGATTAAACATTCAAAAATCAAGATTACTTACTATATTTAGAAAGTTCGACAAGTTTGGGTAAATTGTTTTTCATCCGAGAATTGATTTTTGGAACTGCACAAAAAATGATTTAAAATGTCAATTGGATCATGCCAATGATGAACAAGCCACTTTTTTAGGCCTCACAGTGACCTAAATTGCCAATTTTATAGACTTTACCTCCTACTCAGAAGATTCTATTTTGACGGATTTCGGGGTGGGAAATGACTCTATAAACACTTATTTTAGTTCAAAAAGTGATAATCCCCATCCAATAGTCATTGACAGTCAAAATTGACATTTTTAGACATTTCCTACTACTCAGAAGCTTCTATTTTGACGGAATTTGAGCAGGGAAATGCCTCTAAACACACTTATTTTAGTTCCAAAAGTGATAATTCACATCCAGCAGTCATTTACAGTCAAAAGATTAAACATTCAAAAATCCAGATTACTTACCATCTGGAGAAAGTTCGACAAGTTTGGGGAAATCGTTTTTCATCCGAAAATTGATTTTTGGAACTGCACAAAAAATGATTTAAAATGTCAATTGGATCATGCCAATGATGAACAAACCACTTTTTTAGGCCTCACAGTGACCACTATTGCCAATTTTATAGACTTTACCTCCTACTCAGAAGATTCTATTTTGACAGATTTCGTGCTGGGAAATGAATCGAAACACACTTATTTTAGTTCAAAAAGTGATAATTCACATCCAATAGTCATTTACAGTCAAAATTGACATTTTTACTGACTTTTCCTACTACTCAGAAGCTTCTATTTTGATCAATTTCGGCCAGGAAAATGGCTCTAAACTAACCCTAGGCGAAATTTCCGTTCCGCTCGCGGAAATTGCGATAATTTGACATTTTCGCGTTCTGCGGAGAGCGCGAAAATGTCAAAATTTGCGCAATACACATCTTACCGGAATTTTTTTTCTTGCTCACACTAAAAAAATACATTCTCGCGTGCGCGCGATCGCCAATTTCGGGCAGGAAAATGGCTCTAAACACACCTATTTTAGTTCCAAAAGTGATAATTCACATCCAACAGTCATTTACAGTCAAAAGATTAAACATTCAAAAATCCAGATTACTTACCATCTGGATAAAGTTCGACAAGTTTGGGGAAATCGTTTTTCATCCGAAAATTGTTTTTTTGGACTGTACAAAAAATGATTCAAAATGTCAATTGGATCATGCCAATGTTGACCAAACCCCTTTTTCAGGCCTCGCAGTGACCAAAATTGACAATTTTACATACATTTCGTACTACTCAGAAGCTTCTATTTTGATCAATTTTGGGCAAGAAAATGGCTCTAACACACTTATTTCAGTTCCAAAAGTGATAATTCACACCCAACAGTCATTTAGAGTCAAAAGATTAAACATTCAAAAATCAAGATTACTTACCATATTTAGAAAGTTCGACAAGTTTGGGGAAATTGTTTTTCATCCGAGAATTGATTTTTGGAACTGCACAAAAAATGATTTAAAATGTCAATTGGATCATGCCAATAATGAACAAACCACTTTTTTAGGCCCCATAGTGACCAAAATTGCCAATTTTATAGACTTTACCTCCTACTCAGAAGATTCTATTTTGACGGATTTCGGGCTGGGAAATGACTCTAAAAACACTTATTTTAGTTCAAAAAGTGATAATTCATATCCAATAGTCATTTACAGTTAAAATTGACATTTTACAGACATTTCCTACTATTCAGAAGCTTCTATTTTGATCAATTTTGGGCAGGAAAATAGCTCTAAACACACCTATTTTGGTTCCAAAAGTGATAATTCACATCCAACCGTCATTTGCAGTCAAAAGATTAAAGATTCAAAAATCAAGATTACTTACCATATTTACAAAGTTCGACAAGTTTGGGGAAATCGTTTTTCATCCAAAAATTGATTTATGGGACTGTACAAAAAAAGATTCAAAATGTCAATTGGATCATGCCAATATTGAACAATCCACTTTTTTAGGCCTCACACTGACCAAAATTGACAATTTTACAGACTTTTCCTCCTACTCAGAAGATTCGATTTTGACAGATTTCGTGCTAGGGAAATGATTCGAAACCCACTTATTTTAGTTCAAAAAGTGATAATTCACATCCAATAGTCATTTACAGTCAAAATTGACATTTTTACAGACATTTTCTACTACTCAGAAGCTTCTATTTTGACGGAATTTGAGCAGGGAAATGCCTCTAAACACACTTATTTTAGTTCCAAAAGTGATAATTCACATCCAGCAGTCATTTACAGTCAAAAGATTCAACAATCCAGATTACTTAACATCTGGAGAAAGTCCGACAAGTTTGGGGAAATCGTTTTTCATCCGAAAATTGATTGTTGGAACTGCACAAAAAATGATTTAAAATGTCAATTGGATCATGTCAAAGTTGGACAAACCACTTTTGTAGGCCTCTCACTGACCAAAATTGCCAATTTTACAGACTTTTCCTCCAACTCAGAAGATTCAATTTTGACAGATTTCGTGCTGGGAAATGAATCGAAACACACTTATTTTAGTTCAAAAAGTGATAATTCACATCCAATAGTCATTTACAGTCAAAAGATCAAACATTCAAAAATCTAGATTACTTACCATATTTAGAAAGTTCGACAAGTTTGGGGAAATCGTTTTTCATCCGAAAATTGATGTTTGGGACTGTACAAAAAAAGGTTCAAAATGTCAATTGGATCACAATCCACTTTTTTAGGCCTCGCACTGACCAAAATTGACAATTTTACAGACTTTTCCTCCTACTCAGAAGATTCTATTTTGACGGATTTCGGGCTGGGAAATGACTCTAAAAACACTTATTTTAGTTCAAAAAGTGATAATTCATATCCAATAGTCATTTACAGTTAAAATTGACATTTTACAGACATTTCCTACTATTCAGAAGCTTCTATTTTGATCAATTTTGGGCAGGAAAATAGCTCTAAACACACCTATTTTGGTTCCAAAAGTGATAATTCACATCCAACCGTCATTTGCAGTCAAAAGATTAAAGATTCAAAAATCAAGATTACTTACCATATTTACAAAGTTCGACAAGTTTGGGGAAATCGTTTTTCATCCGAAAATTGATTTATGGGACTGTACAAAAAAAGATTCAAAATGTCAATTGGATCATGCCAATATTGAACAATCCACTTTTTTAGGCCTCACACTGACCAAAATTGACAATTTTACAGACTTTTCCTCCTACTCAGAAGATTCGATTTTGACAGATTTCGTGCTAGGGAAATGATTCGAAACCCACTTATTTTAGTTCAAAAAGTGATAATTCACATCCAATAGTCATTTACAGTCAAAATTGACATTTTTACAGACATTTTCTACTACTCAGAAGCTTCTATTTTGACGGAATTTGAGCAGGGAAATGCCTCTAAACACACTTATTTTAGTTCCAAAAGTGATAATTCACATCCAGCAGTCATTTACAGTCAAAAGATTCAACAATCCAGATTACTTAACATCTGGAGAAAGTCCGACAAGTTTGGGGAAATCGTTTTTCATCCGAAAATTGATTGTTGGAACTGCACAAAAAATGATTTAAAATGTCAATTGGATCATGTCAAAGTTGGACAAACCACTTTTGTAGGCCTCTCACTGACCAAAATTGCCAATTTTACAGACTTTTCCTCCAACTCAGAAGATTCAATTTTGACAGATTTCGTGCTGGGAAATGAATCGAAACACACTTATTTTAGTTCAAAAAGTGATAATTCACATCCAATAGTCATTTACAGTCAAAAGATCAAACATTCAAAAATCTAGATTACTTACCATATTTAGAAAGTTCGACAAGTTTGGGGAAATCGTTTTTCATCCGAAAATTGATGTTTGGGACTGTACAAAAAAAGGTTCAAAATGTCAATTGGATCACAATCCACTTTTTTAGGCCTCGCACTGACCAAAATTGACAATTTTACAGACTTTTCCTCCTACTCAGAAGATTCGATTTTGACAGATTTCGTGCCAGGGAAATGAATCGAAACCCACTTATTTTAGTTCAAAAAGTGATAATTCACATCCAATAGTCATTTACAGTCAAAATTGACATTTTTACAGACATTTCCTACTACTCAGAAGCTTCCATTTTGACGGAATTTGAGCAGGGAAATGCCTCTAAACACACTTATTTTAGTTCCAAAAGTGATAATTCACATCCAGCAGTCATTTAGAGTCAAAAGATTAAACATTTAAAAATCCAGATTACTTACCATCTGGAGAAAGTTCGACAAGTTTGGGGAAATCGTTTTTCATCCGAAAATTGTTTTTTTGGACTGTACAAAAAATGATTCAATATGTCAATTGGATCATGCCAATGTTGACCAAACCCCTTTTTTAGGCCTCGCAGTGACCAAATTTGACAATTTTACATACATTTCGTACTACTCAGAAGCTTCTATTTTGATCAATTTCGGGCAAGAAAATGGCTCTAACACACTTATTTCAGTTCCAAAAGTGATAATTCACATCCAGCAGTCATTTAGAGTCAAAAGATTAAACATTCAAAAATCAAGATTACTTACCATATTTAGAAAGTTCGACAAGTTTGGGGAAATTGTTTTTAATCCGAGAATTGATTTTTGGAACTGCACAAAAATGATTTAAAATGTCAATTGGATCATGCCAATAATGAACAAACCACTTTTTTAGGCCTCATAGTGACCAAAATTGCCAATTTTATAGACTTTATCTCCTACTCAGAAGATTCTATTTTGACGGATTTCGGGCTGGGAAATGACTCTAAAAACACTTATTTTAGTTCAAAAAGTGATAATTCACATCCAATAGTCATTTACAGTCAAAATTGACATTTTTACAGACATTTCCTGCTACTCAGAAGCTTCTATTTTGAAGGAATTTGAGCAGGGAAATGCCTCTAAACACACTTATTTTAGTTCCAAAAGTGATAATTCACATCCAGCAGTCATTTACAGTCAAAAGTTTAAACATTCAAAAATCCAGATTACTTACCATCTGGAGAAAGTTCGACAAGTTTGGGGAAATCGTTTTTCATCCGAAAATTGATTTTTGGAACTGCACAAAAAATGATTTAAAATGTCAATTGGACCATGCCAATGTTGAACAAACCCCTTTTGTAGGCCTCGCAGTGACCAAAATTGCCAATTTTATAGACTTTACCTCCTACTCAGAAGGTTCTATTTTGAAGGATTTCGGGCTGGGAAATGACTCTAAAAACACTTATTTTAGTTCAAAAAGTGATAATTCACATCCAATAGTCATTTACAATCAAAAGATTAAACATTCAAAAATCACCATTACAGACCATCTGCACAAAGTCTGTGAGGTTCGGAGTCATCGATTTTCATCAGAAAATTCATTTTTTGGACAGTACAAAAAAGCATTCAACATCTCAATTGGATTGTGCCTCATGTTTAATAAACCGTTTTTAAATCCTCACAGTGATCAAAATTGCCTTTCTTACAGATTTTTCCTCCTAAACAGAAGCTTCTATTTTTACCGAATTTGAGCAGGGAAATGCCTCTAAACACACTTATTTTAGTTCCAAAAGTGATAATTCACATCCAACAGTCATTTACAGTCAAAAGATTAAATATTCAAAAATCAAGATTACTTACCATCTGGAGAAAGTTCGACAAGTTTGGGGAAATCGTTTTACATCCGAAAATTGATTTTTGGGACTGTACAAACAAAGATTCAAAATGTGAATTGGATCATGCCAAAGTTGGACAAACCACTTTTGTAGGCCTCACACTGACCAAAATTGCCAATTTTATAGACTTTTCCTCCAACTCAGAAGATTCTATTTTGATAGATTTCGTGGTGGGAAATGAATCGAAACACACTTATTTTAGTTCAAAAAGTGATAATTCACATCCAATAGTCATTTACAGTCAAAATTGATATTTTTACTGACTTTTCCTACTACTCAGAAGCTTCTATTTTGATCAATTTCGGGCAGGAAAATGGCTCTAAACACACCTATTTTAGTTCCAAAAGTGATAATTCACATCCAACAGTCATTTACAGTCAAAAGATTAAAGATTCAAAAATCAAGATTACTTACCATATTTAGAAGGTTCGACAAGTTTGGGGAAATCGTTTTTCATCCGAAAATTGATTTTTGGAACTGTACAAAAAAAGATTCAAAATGTCAATTGGATCATGCCAATATTGAACAATCCACTTTTTTAGGCCTCGCACTGACCAAAATTGACAATTTTACAGACTTTTCCTCCTACTCAGAAGATTCTATTTTGACAGATTTCGTGCTAGGGAAATTAATTGAAACCCACTTATTTTCGTTCAAAAAGTGATAATTCACATCCAATAGTCATTTACAGTCAAAATTGCCATTTTTACAGCCATTTCCTACTACTCAGAAGCTTCTATTTTGACGGAATTTGAGCAGGGAAATGCCTCTAAACACACTTATTTTAGTTCCAAAAGTGATAATTCACACCCAGCAGTCATTTACAGTCAAAAGATTAAACATTCAAAAATCCAGATTACTTACCATCTGGAGAAAGTTCGACAAGTTTGGGGAAATCGTTTTTCATCCGAAAATTGTTTTTTTGGACTGTACAAAAAATGATTCAAAATGTCAATTGGATCATGCCAATGTTGACCAAACCCCTTTTTTAGGCCTCGCAGTGACCAAAATTGACAATTTTACATACATTTCGTACTACTCAGAAGCTTCTATTTTGATCAATTTCGGGCAGGACAATGGCTCTAACACACTTATTTTAGTTCCAAAAGTGATAATTCACATCCAACAGTCATTTACAGTCAAAAGATTAAACATTCAAAAATCAACATTACTTACCATATTTAGAAAGTTCGACAAGTTTGGGTAAATTGTTTTTCATCCGAGAATTGATTTTTGGAACTGCACAAAAAATGATTTAAAATGTCAATTGGATCATGCCAATAATGAACAAACCACTTTTTTAGGCCTCATGGTGACCAAAATTGCCAATTTTATAGACTTTACCTCCTACTCAGAAGATTCTATTTTGACGGATTTCGGGCTGGGAAATGACTCTAAAAACACTTATTTTAGTTCAAAAAGTGATAATTCACATCCAATAGTCATTGACAGTCAAAATTGACATTTTACAGACATTTCCTACTATTCAGAAGCTTCTATTTTGATCAATTTCGGTCAGGAAAATGGCTCTAAACACACCTATTTTAGTTCTAAAAGTGATAATTCACATCCAACCGTCACTTGCAGTCAAAAGATTAAAGATTCAAAAATCAAGATTACTTACCATATTTAGAAAGTTCGACAAGTTTGGGGAAATCGTTTTTCATCCGAAAATTGATTTATGGGACTGTACAAAAAAAGATTCAAAATGTCAATTGGATCATGCCAATATTGAACAATCCACTTTTTTAGGCCTCACACTGACCAAAATTGACAATTTTACAGACTTTTCCTCCTACTCAGAAGATTCGATTTTGACAGATTTCGTGCTAGGGAAATGAATCGAAACCCACTTATTTTAGTTCAAAAAGTGATAATTCACATCCAATAGTCATTTACAGTCAAAATTGACATTTTTACAGACATTTCCTACTACTCAGAAGCTTCTATTTTGACAGAATTTGAGCAGGGAAATGCCTCTAAACACACTTATTTTAGTTCCAAAAGTGATAATTCACATCCAGCAGTCATTTACAGTCAAAAGATTCAACAATCCAGATTACTTAACATCTGGAGAAAGTCCGACAAGTTTGGGGAAATCGTTTTTCATCCGAAAATTGATTGTTGGAACTGCACAAAAAATGATTTAAAATGTCAATTGGATCATGTCAAAGTTGGACAAACCACTTTTGTAGGCCTCTCACTGACCAAAATTGCCAATTTTACAGACTTTTCCTCCAACTCAGAAGATTCAATTTTGACAGATTTCGTGCTGGGAGATGAATCGAAACACACTTATTTTAGTTCAAAAAGTGATAATTCACATCCAATAGTCATTTACAGTCAAAATTGATATTTTTACTGACTTTTCCTACTACTCAGAAGCTTCTATTTTGATCAATTTCGGGCAGGAAAATGGCTCTAAACACACCTATTTTAGTTCCAAAAGTGATAATTCACATCCAACTGTCATTTACAGTCAAAAGATTATACATTCAAAAATCAAGATTACTTACCATCTGGAGAAAGTTCGACAAGTTTGGGGAAATCGTTTTTCATCCAAAAATTGATTTTTGGGACTGTACAAAAAAAGATTCAAAATGTCAATTGGATCATGCCAATATTGAACAATCCACTTTTTTAGGCCTCACAGTGACCTAAATTGCCAATTTTACAGACTTTTCCTCCTACTCAGAAGATTCTATTTTGACAGATTTCGTGCTAGGGAAATTAATCGAAACCCACTTATTTTAGTTCAAAAAGTGATAATTCACATCCAATAGTCATTTACAGTCAAAATTGCCATTTTTACAGCCATTTCCTACTACTCAGAAGCTTCTATTTTCATGGAATTTGAGCAGGGAAATGCCTCTAAACACACTTATTTTAGTTCCAAAAGTGATAATTCACACCCAGCAGTCATTTACAGTCAAAAGATTAAACATTCAAAAATCTAGATTACTTACCATCTGGAGAAAGTTCGACAAGTTTGGGGAAATCGTTTTTCATCCGAAAATTGTTTTTTTGGACTGTACAAAAAATTATTCAAAATGTCAATTGGATCATGCCAATGGTCAACAAACCACTTTTTTAGGCCTCGCAGTGACCAAAATTGACACTTTTACATACATTTCGTACGACTCAGAAGCTTCTATTTTGATCAATTTCGGGCAGGACAATGGTTCTAACACACTTATTTTAGTTCCAAAAGTGATAATTCACATCCAACAGTCATTTACAGTCAAAAGATTAAACATTCAAAAATCAAGATTACTTACTATATTTAGAAAGTTCGACAAGTTTGGGTAAATTGTTTTTCATCCGAGAATTGATTTTTGGAACTGCACAAAAAATGATTTAAAATGTCAATTGGATCATGCCAATGATGAACAAGCCACTTTTTTAGGCCTCACAGTGACCTAAATTGCCAATTTTATAGACTTTACCTCCTACTCAGAAGATTCTATTTTGACGGATTTCGGGGTGGGAAATGACTCTATAAACACTTATTTTAGTTCAAAAAGTGATAATCCCCATCCAATAGTCATTGACAGTCAAAATTGACATTTTTAGACATTTCCTACTACTCAGAAGCTTCTATTTTGACGGAATTTGAGCAGGGAAATGCCTCTAAACACACTTATTTTAGTTCCAAAAGTGATAATTCACATCCAGCAGTCATTTACAGTCAAAAGATTAAACATTCAAAAATCCAGATTACTTACCATCTGGAGAAAGTTCGACAAGTTTGGGGAAATCGTTTTTCATCCGAAAATTGATTTTTGGAACTGCACAAAAAATGATTTAAAATGTCAATTGGATCATGCCAATGATGAACAAACCACTTTTTTAGGCCTCACAGTGACCACAATTGCTAATTTTATAGACTTTACCTCCTACTCAGAAAATTCTATTTTGACAGATTTCGTGCTGGGAAATGAATCGAAACACACTTATTTTAGTTCAAAAAGTGATAATTCACATCCAATAGTCATTTACAGTCAAAATTGACATTTTTACTGACTTTTCCTACTACTCAGAAGCTTCTATTTTGATCAATTTCGGCCAGGAAAATGGCTCTAAACTAACCCTAGGCGAAATTTCCGTTCCGCTCGCGGAAATTGCGATAATTTGAGATTTTCGCGTCCTGCGGAGAGCGCGAAAATGTCAAAATTTGCGCAATACACATCTTACCGGAATTTTTTTTCTTGCTCACACTAAAAAAATACATTCTCGCGTGCGCGCGATCGCCAATTTCGGGCAGGAAAATGGCTCTAAACACACCTATTTTAGTTCCAAAAGTGATAATTCACATCCAACAGTCATTTACAGTCAAAAGATTAAACATTCAAAAATCCAGATTACTTACCATCTGGAGAAAGTTCGACAAGTTTGGGGAAATCGTTTTTCATCCGAAAATTGTTTTTTTGGACTGTACAAAAAATGATTCAAAATGTCAATTGGATCATGCCAATGTTGACCAAACCCCTTTTTCAGGCCTCGCAGTGACCAAAATTGACAATTTTACATACATTTCGTACTACTCAGAAGCTTCTATTTTGATCAATTTTGGGCAAGAAAATGGCTCTAACACACTTATTTCAGTTCCAAAAGTGATAATTCACATCCAACAGTCATTTAGAGTCAAAAGATTAAACATTCAAAAATCAAGATTACTTACCATATTTAAAAAGTTCGACAAGTTTGGGGAAATTGTTTTTCATCCGAGAATTGATTTTTGGAACTGCACAAAAAATGATTTAAAATGTCAATTGGATCATGCCAATAATGAACAAACCACTTTTTTAGGCCTCATAGTGACCAAAATTGCCAATTTTATAGACTTTACCTCCTACTCAGAAGATTCTATTTTGACGGATTTCGGGCTGGGAAATGACTCTAAAAACACTTATTTTAGTTCAAAAAGTGATAATTCATATCCAATAGTCATTTACAGTTAAAATTGACATTTTACAGACATTTCCTACTATTCAGAAGCTTCTATTTTGATCAATTTTGGGCAGGAAAATAGCTCTAAACACACCTATTTTGGTTCCAAAAGTGATAATTCACATCCAACCGTCATTTGCAGTCAAAAGATTAAAGATTCAAAAATCAAGATTACTTACCATATTTACAAAGTTCGACAAGTTTGGGGAAATCGTTTTTCATCCGAAAATTGATTTATGGGACTGTACAAAAAAAGATTCAAAATGTCAATTGGATCATGCCAATATTGAACAATCCACTTTTTTAGGCCTCACACTGACCAAAATTGACAATTTTACAGACTTTTCCTCCTACTCAGAAGATTCTATTTTGACAGATTTCGTGCTAGGGAAATGAATCGAAACCCACTTATTTTAGTTCAAAAAGTGATAATTCACATCCAATAGTCATTTACAGTCAAAATTGACATTTTTACAGACATTTTCTACTACTCAGAAGCTTCTATTTTGACGGAATTTGAGCAGGGAAATGCCTCTAAACACACTTATTTTAGTTCCAAAAGTGATAATTCACATCCAGCAGTCATTTACAGTCAAAAGATTCAACAATCCAGATTACTTAACATCTGGAGAAAGTCCGACAAGTTTGGGGAAATCGTTTTTCATCCGAAAATTGATTGTTGGAACTGCACAAAAAATGATTTAAAATGTCAATTGGATCATGTCAAAGTTGGACAAACCACTTTTGTAGGCCTCTCACTGACCAAAATTGCCAATTTTACAGACTTTTCCTCCAACTCAGAAGATTCAATTTTGACAGATTTCGTGCTGGGAAATGAATCGAAACACACTTATTTTAGTTCAAAAAGTGATAATTCACATCCAATAGTCATTTACAGTCAAAAGATCAAACATTCAAAAATCTAGATTACTTACCATATTTAGAAAGTTCGACAAGTTTGGGGAAATCGTTTTTCATCCGAAAATTGATTTTTGGGACTGTACAAAAAAAGGTTCAAAATGTCAATTGGTTCACAATCCACTTTTTTAGGCCTCGCACTGACCAAAATTGACAATTTTACAGACTTTTCCTCCTACTCAGAAGATTCGATTTTGACAGATTTCGTGCCAGGGAAATGAATCGAAACCCACTTATTTTAGTTCAAAAAGTGATAATTCACATCCAATAGTCATTTACAGTCAAAATTGACATTTTTACAGACATTTCCTACTACTCAGAAGCTTCTATTTTGACGGAATTTGAGCAGGGAAATGCCTCTAAACACACTTATTTTAGTTCCAAAAGTGATAATTCACATCCAGCAGTCATTTAGAGTCAAAAGATTAAACATTTAAAAATCCAGATTACTTACCATCTGGAGAAAGTTCGACAAGTTTGGGGAAATCGTTTTTCATCCGAAAATTGTTTTTTTGGACTGTACAAACAATGATTCAATATGTCAATTGGATCATGCCAATGTTGACCAAACCCCTTTTTTAGGCCTCGCAGTGACCAAATTTGACAATTTTACATACATTTCGTACTACTCAGAAGCTTCTATTTTGATCAATTTCGGGCAAGAAAATGGCTCTAACACACTTATTTCAGTTCCAAAAGTGATAATTCACATCCAACAGTCATTTAGAGTCAAAAGATTAAACATTCAAAAAGCAAGATTACTTACCATATTTAGAAAGTTCGACAAGTTTGGGGAAATTGTTTTTAATCCGAGAATTGATTTTTGGAACTGCACAAAAATGATTTAAAATGTCAATTGGATCATGCCAATAATGAACAAACCACTTTTTTAGGCCTCATAGTGACCAAAATTGCCAATTTTATAGACTTTATCTCCTACTCAGAAGATTCTATTTTGACGGATTTCGGGCTGGGAAATGACTCTAAAAACACTTATTTTAGTTCAAAAAGTGATAATTCACATCCAATAGTCATTTACAGTCAAAATTGACATTTTTACAGACATTTCCTGCTACTCAGAAGCTTCTATTTTGAAGGAATTTGAGCAGGGAAATGCCTCTAAACACACTTATTTTATTTCCAAAAGTGATAATTCACATCCAGCAGTCATTTACAGTCAAAAGTTTAAACATTCAAAAATCCAGATTACTTACCATCTGGAGAAAGTTCGACAAGTTTGGGGAAATCGTTTTTCATCCGAAAATTGATTTTTGGAACTGCACAAAAAATGATTTAAAATGTCAATTGGACCATGCCAATGTTGAACAAACCCCTTTTGTAGGCCTCGCAGTGACCAAAATTGCCAATTTTATAGACTTTACCTCCTACTCAGAAGGTTCTATTTTGAAGGATTTCGGGCTGGGAAATGACTCTAAAAACACTTATTTTAGTTCAAAAAGTGATAATTCACATCCAATAGTCATTTACAATCAAAAGATTAAACATTCAAAAATCACCATTACAGACCATCTGCACAAAGTCTGTGAGGTTCGGAGTCATCGATTTTCATCAGAAAATTCATTTTTTGGACAGTACAAAAAAGCATTCAACATCTCAATTGGATTGTGCCTCATGTTTAATAAACCGTTTTTAAATCCTCACAGTGATCAAAATTGCCTTTCTTACAGATTTTTCCTCCTAAACAGAAGCTTCTATTTTTACCGAATTTGAGCAGGGAAATGCCTCTAAACACACTTATTTTAGTTCCAAAAGTGATAATTCACATCCAACAGTCATTTACAGTCAAAAGATTAAATATTCAAAAATCAAGATTACTTACCATCTGGAGAAAGTTCGACAAGTTTGGGGAAATCGTTTTACATCCGAAAATTGATTTTTGGGACTGTACAAACAAAGATTCAAAATGTGAATTGGATCATGCCAAAGTTGGACAAACCACTTTTGTAGGCCTCACACTGACCAAAATTGCCAATTTTATAGACTTTTCCTCCAACTCAGAAGATTCTATTTTGATAGATTTCGTGGTGGGAAATGAATCGAAACACACTTATTTTAGTTCAAAAAGTGATAATTCACATCCAATAGTCATTTACAGTCAAAATTGATATTTTTACTGACTTTTCCTACTACTCAGAAGCTTCTATTTTGATCAATTTCGGGCAGGAAAATGGCTCTAAACACACTTATTTTAGTTCCAAAAGTGATAATTCACATCCAACAGTCATTTACAGTCAAAAGATTAAAGATTCAAAAATCAAGATTACTTACCATATTGTAGAAAGTTCGACAAGTTTGGGGAAATCGTTTTTCATCCGAAAATTGATTTTTGGAACTGTACAAAAAAAGATTCAAAATGTCAATTGGATGATGCCAATGTGTAACAATCCACTTTTTTAGGCCTCGCACTGACCAACATTGACAATTTTACAGACTTTTCCTCCTACTCAGAAGATTCTATTTTGACAGATTTCGTGCTAATGAAATGAATCGAAACCCACTTATTTTAGTTCAAAAAGTGATAATTCACATCCAATAGTCATTTACAGTCAAAATTGACATTTTTACAGACATTTCCTACTACTCAGAATCTTCTATTTTGACGGAATTTGAGCAGGGAAATGCCTCTAAACACACTTATTTTAGTTCCAAAAGTGATAATTCACACCCAGCAGTCATTTACAGTCAAAAGATTAAACATTCAAAAATCCAGATTACTTACCATCTGGAGAAAGTTCGACAAGTTTGGGTAAATTGTTTTTCATCCGAGAATTGATTTTTGGAACTGCACAAAAAATGATATAAAATGTCAATTGGATCATGCCAATGATGAACAAGCCACTTTTTTAGGCCTCACAGTGACCTAAATTGCCAATTTTATAGACTTTACCTCCTACTCAGAAGATTCTATTTTGACGGATTTCGGGCTGGGAAATGTCTCTAAAAACACTTATTTTAGTTCAAAAAGTGATAATTCACATCCAATAGTCATTGACAGTCAAAATTGACATTTTTACAGACATTTCCTACTACTCAGAAGCTTCTATTTTGACGGAATTTGAGCAGGGAAATGCCTCTAAACACACTTATTTTAGTTCCAAAAGTGATCATTCACATCCAGCAGTCATTTACAGTCAAAAGATTAAACATTCAAAAATCCAGATTACTTACCATCTGGAGAAAGTTCGACAAGTTTGGGGAAATCGTTTTTCATCCGAAAATTGATTTTTGGAACTGCACAAAAAATGATTTAAAATGTCAATTGGATCATGCCAATGATGAACAAACCACTTTTTTAGGCCTCACAGTGACCAAAATTGCCAATTTTATGGACTTTACCTCCTACTCAGAAGATTCTATTTTGACAGATTTCGTGCTGGGAAATGAATCGAAACACACTTATTTTAGTTCAAAAAGTGATAATTCACATCCAATAGTCATTTACAGTCAAAATTGACATTTTTACTGACTTTTCGTACTACTCAGAAGCTTCTATTTTGATCAATTTCGGGCAGGAAAATGGCTCTAAACACACCTATTTTAGTTCCAAAAGTGATAATGCACATCCAACAGTCATTTACAGTCAAAAGATTAAAGATTCAAAAATCAAGATTACTTACCATATTTAGAAAGTTCGACAAGTTTGGGGAAATCGTTTTTCATCCGAAAATTGATTTTTGTGACTGTACAAAAATAAGATTCAAAATGTCAATTGGATGATGCCAATGTGTAACAATCCACTTTTTTAGGCCTCGCACTGACCAAAATTGACAATTTTACAGACTTTTCCTCCTACTCAGAAGATTCTATTTTGACAGATTTCGTGCTAGGGAAATGAATCGAAACCCACTTATTTTAGTTCAAAAAGTGATAATTCACATCCAATAGTCATTTACAGTCAAAATTGACATTTTTACAGACATTTCCTACTACTCAGAATCTTCTATTTTGACGGAATTTGAGCAGGGAAATGCCTCTAAACACACTTATTTTAGTTCCAAAAGTGATAATTCACACCCAGCAGTCAATTACAGTCAAAAGATTAAACATTCAAAAATCCAGATTACTTACCATCTGGAGAAAGTTCGACAAGTTTGGGGAAATCGTTTTTCATCCGAAAATTGTTTTTTTGGACTGTACAAAAAATTATTCAAAATGTCAATTGGATCATGCCAATGGTCAACAAACCACTTTTTTAGGCCTCGTAGTGACCAAAATTGACAATTTTACATACATTTCGTACTACTCAGAAGCTTCTATTTTGATCAATTTCAGGCAGGACAATGGCTCTAACACACTTATTTTAGTTCCAAAAGTGATAATTCACATCCAACAGTCATTTACAGTCAGAAGATTAAAGATTCAAAAATCAAGATTACTTACCATATTTAGAAAGTTCGACAAGTTTGGGGAAATCGTTTTTCATCCAAAAGTTGATTTTTGGGACTGTACAAAAAAAGATTAAAAATGTCAATTGGATCATGCCAATGTTGAACAATCCACTTTTTTAGGCCTCGCACTGACCAAAATTGACAATTTTACAGACTTATCCTCCTACTCAGAAGATTCTATTTTGACAGATTTCGTGCTAGGGAAATGAATCGAAACCCACTTATTTAGTTCAAAAAGTGATAATTCACATCCAATAGTCATTTACAGTCAAAATTGACATTTTTACAGACATTTCCTACTACTCAGAAGCTTCTATTTTGACGGAATTTGAGCAGGGAAATGCCTCTAAACACACTTATTTTAGTTCCAAAAGTGATAATTCACATCCAGCAGTCATTTACAGTCAAAAGATTCAACAATCCAGATTACTTAACATCTGGAGAAAGTCCGACAAGTTTGGGGAAATCGTTTTTCATCCGAAAATTGATTGTTGGAACTGCACAAAAAATGATTTAAAATGTCAATTGGATCATGTCAAAGTTGGACAAACCACTTTTGTAGGCCTCTCACTGACCAAAATTGCCAATTTTACAGACTTTCCCTCCAACTCAGAAGATTCAATTTTGACAGATTTCGTGCTGGGAAATGAATCGAAACACTTATTTTAGTTCAAAAAGTGATAATTCACATCAAATAGTCATTTACAGTCAAAATTGACATTTTTACTGACTTTTCCTACTACACAGAAGCTTCTATTTTTTTCAATTTCGGGCAGGAAAATTGCTCTAAACACACCTATTTGATTTCCAAAAGTGATAATTCACATCCAACAGTCATTTACAGTCAAAAGATCAAACATTCAAAAATCTAGATTACTTACCATATTTAGAAAGTTCGACAAGTTTGGGGAAATCGTTTTTCATCCGAAAATTGATTTTTGGGACTGTGCAAAAAAAGGTTCAAAATGTCAATTGGATCACAATCCACTTTTTTAGGCCTCGCACTGACCAAAATTGACAATTTTACAGACTTTTCCTCCTACTTAAAAGATTCTATTTTGACAGACTGTGTGCTAGGGAAATGAATTGAAACCCACTTATTTTAGTTCAAAAAGTGATAATTCACATCCAATAGTCATTTACAGTCAAAATTGACATTTTTACAGACATTTCCTACTACTCAGAAGCTTCTATTTTGACGGAATTTGAGCAGGGAAATGCCTCTAAACACACTTATTTTAGTTCCAAAAGTGATAATTCACATCCAGCAGTCATTTAGAGTCAAAAGATTAAACATTCAAAAATCAAGATTACTTACCATATTTAGAAAGTTAGACAAGTTTGGGGAAATTGTTTTTCATCCGAGAATTGATTTTTGGAACTGCACAAAAAATGATGTAAAATGTCAATTGGATCATGCCAATAATGAACAAACCACTTTTTCAGGCCTCATAGTGACCAAAATTGCCAATTTTACAGACTTTATCTCCTACTCAGAAGATTCTATTTTGACGGATTTCGGGCTGGGAAATGACTCTAAAAACACTTATTTTAGTTCAAAAAGTGATAATTCACATCCAATAGTCATTTACAGTCAAAATTGACATTTTTACAGACATTTCCTGCTACTCAGAAGCTTCTATTTTGAAGGAATTTGAGCAGGGAAATGCCTCTAAACACACTTATTTTAGTTCCAAAAGTGATAATTCACATCCAGCAGTCATTTACAGTCAAAAGTTTAAACATTCAAAAATCCAGATTACTTACCATCTGGAGAAAGTTCGACAAGTTTGGGGAAATCGTTTTTCATCCGAAAATTGATTTTTGGAACTGCACAAAAAATGATTTAAAATGTCAATTGGACCATGCCAATGTTGAACAAACCCCTTTTGTAGGCCTCGCAGTGACCAAAATTGCCAATTTTATAGACTTTACCTCCTACTCAGAAGGTTCTATTTTGAAGGATTTCGGGCTGGGAAATGACTCTAAAAACACTTATTTTAGTTCAAAAAGTGATAATTCACATCCAATAGTCATTTACAATCAAAAGATTAAACATTCAAAAATCACCATTACAGACCATCTGCACAAAGTCTGTGAGGTTCGGAGTCATCGATTTTCATCAGAAAATTCATTTTTTGGACAGTACAAAAAAGCATTCAACATCTCAATTGGATTTTGCCTCATGTTTAATAAACCGTTTTTAAATCCTCACAGTGATCAAAATTGCCTTTCTTACAGATTTTTCCTCCTAAACAGAAGCTTCTATTTTGACCGAATTTGAGCAGGGAAATGCCTCTAAACACACTTATTTTAGTTCCAAAAGTGATAATTCACATCCAACAGTCATTTACAGTCAAAAGATGAAATATTCAAAAATCAAGATTACTTACCATCTGGAGAAAGTTCGACAAGTTTGGGGAAATCGTTTTACATCCGAAAATTGATTTTTGGGACTGTACAAAAAAAGATTCAAAATGTGAATTGGATCATGCCAAAGTTGGACAAACCACTTTTGTAGGCCTCACACTGACCAAAATTGCCAATTTTATAGACTTTTCCTCCAACTCAGAAGATTCTATTTTGATAGATTTCGTGGTGGGAAATGAATCGAAACACACTTATTTTAGTTCAAAAAGTGATAATTCACATCCAATAGTCATTTACAGTCAAAATTGATATTTTTACTGACTTTTCCTACTACTCAGAAGCTTCTATTTTGATCAATTTCGGGCAGGAAAAGGGCTCTAAACACACCTATTTTAGTTCCAAAAGTGATAATTCACATCCAACAGTCATTTACAGTCAAAAGATTAAAGATTCAAAAATCAAGATTACTTACCATAATTAGAAAGTTCGACACGTTTGGGGAAATCGTTTTTCATCCGAAAATTGATTTTTGGGACTGTACAAAAAAAGATTCAAAATGTCAATTGGATGATGCCAATGTGTAACAATCCACTTTTTTAGGCCTCGCACTGACCAACATTGACAATTTTACAGACTTTTCCTCCTACTCAGAAGATTCTATTTTGACAGATTTCGTGCTAATGAAATGAATCGAAACCCACTTATTTTAGTTCAAAAAGTGATAATTCACATCCAATAGTCATTTACAGTCAAAATTGACATTTTTACAGACATTTCCTACTACTTAGAAACTTCTATTTTGACGGAATTTGAGCAGGGAAATGCCTCTAAACACACTTATTTTAGTTCCAAAAGTGATAATTCACACCCAGCAGTCATTTACAGTCAAAAGATTAAACATTCAAAAATCCAGATTACTTACCATCTGGAGAAAGTTCGACAAGTTTGGGTAAATTGTTTTTCATCCGAGAATTGATTTTTGGAACTGCACAAAAAATGATTTAAAATGTCAATTGGATCATGCCAATGATGAACAAGCCACTTTTTTAGGCCTCACAGTGATCTAAATTGCCAATTTTATAGACTTTACCTCCTACTCAGAAGATTCTATTTTGACGGATTTCGGGCTGGGAAATGACTCTAAAAACACTTATTTTAGTTCAAAAAGTGATAATTCACATCCAATAGTCATTGACAGTCAAAATTGACATTTTTACAGACATTTCCTACTACTCAGAAGCTTCTATTTTGACGGAATTTGAGCAGGGAAATTCCTCTAAACACACTTATTTTAGTTCCAAAAGTGATAATTCACATCCAGCAGCCATTTACAGTCAAAAGATTAAAGATTCAAAAATCAAGATTACTTACCATATTTAGAAAGTTCGACAAGTTTGGGGAAATCGTTTTTCATCCGAAAATTGATTTTTGGGACTGTACAAAAATAAGATTCAAAATGTCAATTGGATGATGCCAATGTGTAACAATCCACTTTTTTAGGCCTCGCACTGACCAAAATTGACAATTTTACAGACTTTTCCTCCTACTCAGAAGATTCTATTTTGACAGATTTCGTGCTAGGGAAATGAATCGAAACCCACTTATTTTAGTTCAAAAAGTGATAATTCACATCCAATAGTCATTTACAGTCAAAATTGACATTTTTACAGACATTTCCTACTACTCAGAATCTTCTATTTTGACGGAATTTGAGCAGGGAAATGCCTCTAAACACACTTATTTTAGTTCCAAAAGTGATAATTCACACCCAGCAGTCATTTACAGTCAAAAGATTAAACATTCAAAAATCCAGATTACTTACCATCTGGAGAAAGTTCGACAAGTTTGGGGAAATCGTTTTTCATCCGAAAATTGTTTTTTTGGACTGTACAAAAAATTATTCAAAATGTCAATTGGATCATGCCAATGGTCAACAAACCACTTTTTTAGGCCTCGTAGTGACCAAAATTGACAATTTTACATACATTTCGTACTACTCAGAAGCTTCTATTTTGATCAATTTCAGGCAGGACAATGGCTCTAACACACTTATTTAAGTTCCAAAAGTGATAATTCACATCCAACAGTCATTTACAGTCAAAAGATTAAACATTCAAAAATCAAGATTACTTACCATATTTAGAAAGTTCGACAAGTTTGGGTAAATTGTTTTTCATCCGAGAATTGATTTTTGGAACTGCACAAAAAATGATTTAAAATGTCAATTGGACCATGCCAATCTTGAACAAACCACTTTTGTAGGCCTCGCAGTGACCAAAATTGCCAATTTTATAGACTTTACCTCCTACTCAGAAGGTTCTATTTTGAAGGATTTCGGGCTGGGAAATGACTCTAAAAACACCTATTTTAGTTCAAAAAGTGATAATTCACATCCAATAATCATTTACAATCAAAAGATTAAACATTCAAAAATCACCATTACAGACCATCTGCACAAAGTCCGTGAGGTTCGGAGTCATCGATTTTCATCAGAAAATTCATTTTTTGGACAGTACAAAAAAGCATTCAATATCTCAATTGGATTGTGCCTCATGTTTAATAAACCGTTTTTAAATCCTCACAGTGATCAAAATTGCCTTTCTTACAGATTTTTCTTCCTAAACAGAAGCTTCTATTTTGACCGAATTTGAGCAGGGAAATGCCTCTAAACACACTTATTTTAGTTCCAAAAGTGATAATTCACATCCAATAGTCATTTACAGTCAAAAGATTATACATTCAAAAATCAAGATTACTTACCATCTGGAGAAAGTTAGACAAGTTTGGGGAAATCGTTTTTCATCCGAAAATTGATTTTTGGGACTGTACAAAAAAAGATTCAAAATGTCAATTGGATCATGCCAAAGTTGGACAAACCACTTTTGTAGGCCTCACACTGACCAAAATTGCCAATTTTACAGACTTTTCCTCCAACTCAGAAGATTCAATTTTGACAGATTTCGTGCTGGGAAATGAATCGAAACACACTTATTTTAGTTCAAAAAGTGATAATTCACATCCAATAGTCATTTACAGTCAAAATTGACATTTTTACTGAGTTTTCCTACTACTTAGAATCTTCTATTTTAATCAATTTCGGGCAGGAAAATGGCTCTAAACACACCTATTTTAGTTCCAAAAGTGATAATTCACATCCAACAGTCATTTACAATCAAAAGATTAAAGATTCAAAAATCAAGATTACTTACCATATTTAGAAAGTTCGACAAGTTTGGGGAAATTGTTTTTCATCCGAAAATTGATTTTTGGGACCGTACAAAAAAAGATTCAAAATGTCAATTGGATCATGTCAATATTGAACAATCCACTTTTTTAGGCCTCGCACTGACCAAAATTGACAATTTTACAGACTTTTCCTCCTACTCAGAAGATTCTATTTTGACAGTTTTCGTGCTAGGGAAATGAATCAAAACCCACTTATTTTAGTTCAAAAAGTGATAATTCACATCCAATAGTCATTTACAGTCAAAATTGACATTTTTACAGACATTTCCTACTACTCAGAAGCTTCTATTTTGAAGGAATTTGAGCAGGGAAATGCCTTTAAACACACTTATTTTAGTTCCAAAAGTGATAATTCACACCCAGCAGTCATTTACAGTCAAAAGATTAAACATTCAAAAATCCAGAATACTTACTATCTGGAGAAAGTTCGACAAGTTTGGGGAAATCGTTTTTCATCCGAAAATTGTTTTTTTGGACTGTACAAAAAATTATTCAAAATGTCAATTGGATCATGCCAATGGTCAACAAACCACTTTTTTAGGCCTCGCAGTGACCAAAATTGACAATTTTACATACATTTCGTACTACTCAGAAGCTTCTATTTTGATCAATTTCGTGCTAGGGAAATGAATCGAAACCCACTTATTTTAGTTCAAAAAGTGATAATTCACATCCAATAGTCATTTACAGTCAAAATTGACATTTTTACTGACTTTTCCTACTACTCAGAAGCTTCTATTTTGATCAATTTCGGCCAGGAAAATGGCTCTAAACTAACCCTAGGCGAAATTTCCGTTCCGCTCGCCGAAATTGCGATAATTTGACATTTTCGCGTTCTGCGGAGAGCGCGAAAATGTCAAAATTTGCGCAATCCACATCTTACCGGAATTTTTTTTCTTGCTCACACTGTGAAAAAATACATTCTCGCGTGCGCGCGATCGCCAATTTCGGGCAGGAAAATGGCTCTAAACACACCTATTTTCGTTCCAAAAGTGATAATTCACATCCAACAGTCATTTACAGTCAAAAGATTAAACATTCAAAAATCAAGATTACTTACCATATTTAGAAAGTTCGACAAGTTTGGGTAAATTGTTTTTCATCCGAGAATTGATTTTTGGAACTGCACAAAAAATGATTTAAAATGTCAATTGGATCATGCCAATGATGAACAAGCCACTTTTTTAGGCCTCACAGTGACCTAAATTGCCAATTTTATAGACTTTACCTCCTACTCAGAAGGTTCTATTTGTAAGGATTTCGGGCTGGGAAATGACTCTAAAAACACTTATTTTAGTTCAAAAAGTGATAATTCACATCCAATAGTCATTTACAATCAAAAGATTAAACATTCAAAAATCACCATTACAGACCATCTGCACAAAGTACGTGAGGTTCGAAGTCATCGATTTTCATCAGAAAATTCAGTTTTTGGACAGTACAAAAAAGCATTCAACATCTCAATTGGATTGTGCCTCATGTTTAATAAACCGTTTTTAAATCCTCACAGTGATCAAAATTGCCTTTCTTACAGATTTTTCCTCCTAAACAGAAGCTTCTATTTTGACCCAATTTGAGCAGGGAAATGCCTCTAAACACACTTATTTTAGTTCCAAAAGTGATAATTCACATCCAACAGTCATTTACAGTCAAAAGATTAAACATTCAAAAATCAAGATTACTTACCATCTGGAGAAAGTTCGACAAGTTTGGGGAAATCGTTTTACATCCGAAAATTGATTTTTGGGACTGTACAAAAAAAGATTCAAAATGTCAATTGGATCATGCCAAAGTTGGACAAACCACTTTTGTAGGCCTCACACTGACCAAAATTGCCAATTTTATAGACTTTTCCTCCAACTCAGAAGATTCTATTTTGATAGATTTCGTGCTGGGAAATGAATCGAAACACACTTATTTTAGTTCAAAAAGTGATAATTCACATCCAATAGTCATTTACAGTCAAAATTGATATTTTTACTGACTTTTCCTACTACTCAGAAGCTTCTATTTTGACCAATTTCGGGCAGGAAAATGGCTCTAAACACACCTATTTTAGTTCCAAAAGTGATAATTCACATCCAACAGTCATTTACAGTCAAAAGATTATACATTCAAAAATCAAGATTACTTACCATCTGGAGAAAGTTCGACAAGTTTGGGGAAATCGTTTTTCATCCAAAAATTGATTTTTGGGACTGTACAAAAAAAGATTCAAAATGTCAATTGGATCATGGCAATATTGAACAATCCACTTTTTTAGGCCTCGCACTGACCAAAATTGACAATTTTACAGACTTTTCCTCCTACTCAGAAGATTCTATTTTGACGGATTTCGGGCTAGGGAAATTAATTGAAACCCACTTATTTTAGTTCAAAAAGTGATAATTCACATCCAATAGTCATTTACAGTCAAAATTGCCATTTTTACAGCCATTTCCTACTACTCAGAAGCTTCTATTTTGACGGAATTTGAGCAGGGAAATGCCTCTAAACACACTTATTTTAGTTCCAAAAGTGATAATTCACACCCAGCAGTCATTTACAGTCAAAAGATTAAACATTCAAAAATCCAGATTACTTACCATCTGGAGAAAGTTCGACAAGTTTGGGGAAATCGTTTTTCATCCGAAAATTGTTTTTTTGGACTGTACAAAAAATTATTCAAAATGTCAATTGGATCATGCCAATGGTCAACAAACCACTTTTTTAGGCCTCGCAGTGACCAAAATTGACAATTTTACATACATTTCGTACTACTCAGAAGCTTCTATGTTGATCAATTTCGGGCAGGAAAATGGCTCTAAACACACCTATTTTCGTTCCAAAAGTGATAATTCACATCCAACAGTCATTTACAGTCAAAAGATTAAACATTCAAAAATCAAGATTACTTACCATATTTAGAAAGTTCGACAAGTTTGGGTAAATTGTTTTTCATCCGAGAATTGATTTTTGGAACTGCACAAAAAATGATGTAAAATGTCAATTGGATCATGCCAATAATGAACAAACCACTTTTTTAGGCCTCATAGTGACCAAAATTGCCAATTTTACAGACTTTATCTCCTACTCAGAAGATTCTATTTTGACGGATTTCGGGCTGGGAAATGACTCTAAAAACACTTATTTTAGTTCAAAAAGTGATAATTCACATCCAATAGTCATTTACAGTCAAAATTGACATTTTTACAGACATTTCCTGCTACTCAGAAGCTTCTATTTTGAAGGAATTTGAGCAGGGAAATGCCTCTAAACACACTTATTTTAGTTCCAAAAGTGATAATTCACATCCAGCAGTCATTTACAGTCAAAAGTTTAAACATTCAAAAATCCAGATTACTTACCATCTGGAGAAAGTTCGACAAGTTTGGGGAAATCGTTTTTCATCCGAAAATTGATTTTTGGAACTGCACAAAAAATGATTTAAAATGTCAATTGGACCATGCCAATGTTGAACAAACCCCTTTTGTAGGCCTCGCAGTGACCAAAATTGCCAATTTTATAGACTTTACCTCCTACTCAGAAGGTTCTATTTTGAAGGATTTCGGGCTGGGAAATGACTCTAAAAACACTTATTTTAGTTCAAAAAGTGATAATTCACATCCAATAGTCATTTACAATCAAAAGATTAAACATTCAAAAATCACCATTACAGACCATCTGCACAAAGTCTGTGAGGTTCGGAGTCATCGATTTTCATCAGAAAATTCATTTTTTGGACAGTACAAAAAAGCATTCAACATCTCAATTGGATTGTGCCTCATGTTTAATAAACCGTTTTTAAATCCTCACAGTGATCAAAATTGCCTTTCTTACAGATTTTTCCTCCTAAACAGAAGCTTCTATTTTGACCGAATTTGAGCAGGGAAATGCCTCTAAACACACTTATTTTAGTTCCAAAAGTGATAATTCACATCCAACAGTCATTTACAGTCAAAAGATGAAATATTCAAAAATCAAGATTACTTACCATCTGGAGAAAGTTCGACAAGTTTGGGGAAATCGTTTTACATCCGAAAATTGATTTTTGGGACTGTACAAAAAAAGATTCAAAATGTGAATTGGATCATGCCAAAGTTGGACAAACCACTTTTGTAGGCCTCACACTGACCAAAATTGCCAATTTTATAGACTTTTCCTCCAACTCAGAAGATTCTATTTTGATAGATTTTGTGGTGGGAAATGAATCGAAACACACTTATTTTAGTTCAAAAAGTGATAATTCACATCCAATAGTCATTTACAGTCAAAATTGATATTTTTACTGACTTTTCCTACTACTCAGAAGCTTCTATTTTGATCAATTTCGGGCAGGAAAATGGCTCTAAACACACCTATTTTAGTTCCAAAAGTGATAATTCACATCCAACAGTCATTTACAGTCAAAAGATTAAAGATTCAAAAATCAAGATTACTTACCATAATTAGAAAGTTCGACAAGTTTGGGGAAATCGTTTTTCATCCGAAAATTGATTTTTGGGACTGTACAAAAAAAGATTCAAAATGTCAATTGGATGATGCCAATGTGTAACAATCCACTTTTTTAGGCCTCGCACTGACCAACATTGACAATTTTACAGACTTTTCCTCCTACTCAGAAGATTCTATTTTGACAGATTTCGTGCTAATGAAATGAATCGAAACCCACCTATTTTAGTTCAAAAAGTGATAATTCACATCCAATAGTCATTTACAGTCAAAATTGACATTTTTACAGACATTTCCTACTACTTAGAAACTTCTATTTTGACGGAATTTGAGCAGGGAAATGCCTCTAAACACACTTATTTTAGTTCCAAAAGTGATAATTCACACCCAGCAGTCATTTACAGTCAAAAGATTAAACATTCAAAAATCCAGATTACTTACCATCTGGAGAAAGTTCGACAAGTTTGGGTAAATTGTTTTTCATCCGAGAATTGATTTTTGGAACTGCACAAAAAATGATTTAACATGTCAATTGGATCATGCCAATGATGAACAAGCCACTTTTTTAGGCCTCACAGTGATCTAAATTGCCAATTTTATAGACTTTACCTCCTACTCAGAAGATTCTATTTTGACGGATTTCGGGCTGGGAAATGACTCTAAAAACACTTATTTTAGTTCAAAAAGTGATAATTCACATCCAATAGTCATTGACAGTCAAAATTGACATTTTTACAGACATTTCCTACTACTCAGAAGCTTCTATTTTGACGGAATTTGAGCAGGGAAATTCCTCTAAACACACTTATTTTAGTTCCAAAAGTGATAATTCACATCCAGCAGTCATTTACAGTCAAAAGATTAAAGATTCAAAAATCAAGATTACTTACCATATTTAGAAAGTTCGACAAGTTTGGGGAAATCGTTTTTCATCCGAAAATTGATTTTTGGGACTGTACAAAAATAAGATTCAAAATGTCAATTGGATGATGCCAATGTGTAACAATCCACTTTTTTAGGCCTCGCACTGACCAAAATTGACAATTTTACAGACTTTTCCTCCTACTCAGAAGATTCTATTTTGACAGATTTCGTGCTAGGGAAATGAATCGAAACCCACTTATTTTAGTTCAAAAAGTGATAATTCACATCCAATAGTCATTTACAGTCAAAATTGACATTTTTACAGACATTTCCTACTACTCAGAATCTTCTATTTTGACGGAATTTGAGCAGGGAAATGCCTCTAAACACACTTATTTTAGTTCCAAAAGTGATAATTCACACCCAGCAGTCATTTACAGTCAAAAGATTAAACATTCAAAAATCCAGATTACTTACCATCTGGAGAAAGTTCGACAAGTTTGGGGAAATCGTTTTTCATCCGAAAATTGTTTTTTTGGACTGTACAAAAAATTATTCAAAATGTCAATTGGATCATGCCAATGGTCAACAAACCACTTTTTTAGGCCTCGTAGTGACCAAAATTGACAATTTTACATACATTTCGTACTACTCAGAAGCTTCTATTTTGATCAATTTCAGGCAGGACAATGGCTCTAACACACTTATTTAAGTTCCAAAAGTGATAATTCACATCCAACAGTCATTTACAGTCAAAAGATTAAACATTCAAAAATCAAGATTACTTACCATATTTAGAAAGTTCGACAAGTTTGGGTAAATTGTTTTTCATCCGAGAATTGATTTTTGGAACTGCACAAAAAATGATTTAAAATGTCAATTGGACCATGCCAATCTTGAACAAACCACTTTTGTAGGCCTCGCAGTGACCAAAATTGCCAATTTTATAGACTTTACCTCCTACTCAGAAGGTTCTATTTTGAAGGATTTCGGGCTGGGAAATGACTCTAAAAACACCTATTTTAGTTCAAAAAGTGATAATTCACATCCAATAATCATTTACAATCAAAAGATTAAACATTCAAAAATCACCATTACAGACCATCTGCACAAAGTCCGTGAGGTTCGGAGTCATCGATTTTCATCAGAAAATTCATTTTTTGGACAGTACAAAAAAGCATTCAATATCTCAATTGGATTGTGCCTCATGTTTAATAAACCGTTTTTAAATCCTCACAGTGATCAAAATTGCCTTTCTTACAGATTTTTCTTCCTAAACAGAAGCTTCTATTTTGACCGAATTTGAGCAGGGAAATGCCTCTAAACACACTTATTTTAGGTCCAAAAGTGATAATTCACATCCAATAGTCATTTACAGTCAAAAGATTATACATTCAAAAATCAAGATTACTTACCATCTGGAGAAAGTTAGACAAGTTTGGGGAAATCGTTTTTCATCCGAAAATTGATTTTTGGGACTGTACAAAAAAAGATTCAAAATGTCAATTGGATCATGCCAAAGTTGGACAAACCACTTTTGTAGGCCTCACACTGACCAAAATTGCCAATTTTACAGACTTTTCCTCCAACTCAGAAGATTCAATTTTGACAGATTTCGTGCTGAGAAATGAATCGAAACACACTTATTTTAGTTCAAAAAGTGATAATTCACATCCAATAGTCATTTACAGTCAAAATTGACATTTTTACTGAGTTTTCCTACTACTTAGAATCTTCTATTTTAATCAATTTCGGGCAGGAAAATGGCTCTAAACACACCTATTTTAGTTCCAAAAGTGATAATTCACATCCAACAGTCATTTACAGTCAAAAGATTAAAGATTCAAAAATCAAGATTACTTACCATATTTAGAAAGTTCGACAAGTTTGGGGAAATTGTTTTTCATCCGAAAATTGATTTTTGGGACCGTACAAAAAAAGATTCAAAATGTCAATTGGATCATGTCAATATTGAACAATCCACTTTTTTAGGCCTCGCACTGACCAAAATTGACAATTTTACAGACTTTTCCTCCTACTCAGAAGATTCTATTTTGACAGTTTTCGTGCTAGGGAAATGAATCAAAACCCACTTATTTTAGTTCAAAAAGTGATAATTCACATCCAATAGTCATTTACAGTCAAAATTGACATTTTTACAGACATTTCCTACTACTCAGAAGCTTCTAT
Organism: Triturus cristatus; assembly: GCF_964204655.1. Lineage (NCBI taxonomy): Eukaryota > Metazoa > Chordata > Amphibia > Caudata > Salamandridae > Triturus > Triturus cristatus. The sequence goes on along the minus strand of NC_140583.1, from coordinate 951,659,964 downwards.
TTTGAAGGAATTTGAGCAGGGAAATGCCTTTAAACACACTTATTTTAGTTCCAAAAGTGATAATTCACACCCAGCAGTCATTTACAGTCAAAAGATTAAACATTCAAAAATCCAGAATACTTACTATCTGGAGAAAGTTCGACAAGTTTGGGGAAATCGTTTTTCATCCGAAAATTGTTTTTTTGGACTGTACAAAAAATTATTCAAAATGTCAATTGGATCATGCCAATGGTCAACAAACCACTTTTTTAGGCCTCGCAGTGACCAAAATTGACAATTTTACATACATTTCGTACTACTCAGAAGCTTCTATTTTGATCAATTTCGTGCTAGGGAAATGAATCGAAACCCACTTATTTTAGTTCAAAAAGTGATAATTCACATCCAATAGTCATTTACAGTCAAAATTGACATTTTTACTGACTTTTCCTACTACTCAGAAGCTTCTATTTTGATCAATTTCGGCCAGGAAAATGGCTCTAAACTAACCCTAGGCGAAATTTCCGTTCCGCTCGCGGAAATTGCGATAATTTGACATTTTCGCGTTCTGCGGAGAGCGCGAAAATGTCAAAATTTGCGCAATCCACATCTTACCGGAATTTTTTTTCTTGCTCACACTGTGAAAAAATACATTCTCGCGTGCGCGCGATCGCCAATTTCGGGCAGGAAAATGGCTCTAAACACACCTATTTTCGTTCCAAAAGTGATAATTCACATCCAACAGTCATTTACAGTCAAAAGATTAAACATTCAAAAATCAAGATTACTTACCATATTTAGAAAGTTCGACAAGTTTGGGTAAATTGTTTTTCATCCGAGAATTGATTTTTGGAACTGCACAAAAAATGATTTAAAATGTCAATTGGATCATGCCAATGATGAACAAGCCACTTTTCTAGGCCTCACAGTGACCTAAATTGCCAATTTTATAGACTTTACCTCCTACTCAGAAGGTTCTATTTGTAAGGATTTCGGGCTGGGAAATGACTCTAAAAACACTTATTTTAGTTCAAAAAGTGATAATTCACATCCAATAGTCATTTACAATCAAAAGATTAAACATTCAAAAATCACCATTACAGACCATCTGCACAAAGTACGTGAGGTTCGAAGTCATCGATTTTCATCAGAAAATTCAGTTTTTGGACAGTACAAAAAAGCATTCAACATCTCAATTGGATTGTGCCTCATGTTTAATAAACCGTTTTTAAATCCTCACAGTGATCAAAATTGCCTTTCTTACAGATTTTTCCTCCTAAACAGAAGCTTCTATTTTGACCCAATTTGAGCAGGGAAATGCCTCTAAACACACTTATTTTAGTTCCAAAAGTGATAATTCACATCCAACAGTCATTTACAGTCAAAAGATTAAACATTCAAAAATCAAGATTACTTACCATCTGGAGAAAGTTCGACAAGTTTGGGGAAATCGTTTTACATCCGAAAATTGATTTTTGGGACTGTACAAAAAAAGATTCAAAATGTCAATTGGATCATGCCAAAGTTGGAAAAACCACTTTTGTAGGCCTCACACTGACCAAAATTGCCAATTTTATAGACTTTTCCTCCAACTCAGAAGATTCTATTTTGATAGATTTCGTGCTGGGAAATGAATCGAAACACACTTATTTTAGTTCAAAAAGTGATAATTCACATCCAATAGTCATTTACAGTCAAAATTGATATTTTTACTGACTTTTCCTACTACTCAGAAGCTTCTATTTTGACCAATTTCGGGCAGGAAAATGGCTCTAAACACACCTATTTTAGTTCCAAAAGTGATAATTCACATCCAACAGTCATTTACAGTCAAAAGATTATACATTCAAAAATCAAGATTACTTACCATCTGGAGAAAGTTCGACAAGTTTGGGGAAATCGTTTTTCATCCAAAAATTGATTTTTGGGACTGTACAAAAAAAGATTCAAAATGTCAATTGGATCATGCCAATATTGAACAATCCACTTTTTTAGGCCTCGCACTGACCAAAATTGACAATTTTACAGACTTTTCCTCCTACTCAGAAGATTCTATTTTGACAGATTTCGTGCTAGGGAAATTAATTGAAACCCACTTATTTTAGTTCAAAAAGTGATAATTCACATCCAATAGTCATTTACAGTCAAAATTGCCATTTTTACAGCCATTTCCTACTACTCAGAAGCTTCTATTTTGACGGAATTTGAGCAGGGAAATGCCTCTAAACACACTTATTTTAGTTCCAAAAGTGATAATTCACACCCAGCAGTCATTTACAGTCAAAAGATTAAACATTCAAAAATCCAGATTACTTACCATCTGGAGAAAGTTCGACAAGTTTGGGGAAATCGTTTTTCATCCGAAAATTGTTTTTTTGGACTGTACAAAAAATTATTCAAAATGTCAATTGGATCATGCCAATGGTCAACAAACCACTTTTTTAGGCCTCGCAGTGACCAAAATTGACAATTTTACATACATTTCGTACTACTCAGAAGCTTCTATGTTGATCAATTTCGGGCAGGACAATGGTTCTAACACACTTATTTTAGTTCCAAAAGTGATAATTCACATCCAACAGTCATTTACAGTCAAAAGATTAAACATTCAAAAATCAAGATTACTTACCATATTTAGAAAGTTCGACAAGTTTGGGTAAATTGTTTTTCATCCGAGAATTGATTTTTGGAACTGCACAAAAAATGATTTAAAATGTCAATTGGATCATGCCAATGATGAACAAGCCACTTTTTTAGGCCTCACAGTGACCTAAATTGCCAATTTTATAGACTTTACCTCCTACTCAGAAGATTCTATTTTGACGGATTTCGGGGTGGGAAATGACTCTAAAAACACTTATTTTAGTTCAAAAAGTGATAATCCACATCCAATAGTCATTGACAGTCAAAATTGACATTTTTACTGACTTTTCCTACTACTCAGAAGCTTCTATTTTGATCAATTTCGGCCAGGAAAATGGCTCTAAACTAACCCTAGGTGAAATTTCCGTTCCGCTCGCGGAAATTGCGATAATTTGACATTTTCGCGTTCTGTGGAGAGCGCGAAAATGTCGAAATTTGCGCAATCCACATCTTAGCGGAATTTTTTTTCTTGCTCACACTGTAAAAAAATACATTCTCGCGTGCGCGCGATCGCCAATTTCGGGCAGGAAAATGGCTCTAAACACACCTATTTTAGTTCCAAAAGTGATAATTCACATCCAACAGTCATTTACAGTCAAAAGATTAAACATTCAAAAATCCAGATTACTTACCATCTGGAGAAAGTTCGACAAGTTTGGGGAAATCGTTTTTCATCCGAAAATTGTTTTTTTGGACTGTACAAAAAATGATTCAAAATGTCAATTGGATCATGCCAATGTTGACCAAACCCCTTTTTTAGGCCTCGCAGTGACCAAAATTGACAATTTTACATACATTTCGTACTACTCAGAAGCTTCTATTTTGATCAATTTCGGGCAGGACAATGGCTCTAACACACTTATTTTAGTTCCAAAAGTGATAATTCACATCCAACAGTCATTTACAGTCAAAAGATTAAACATTCAAAAATCAACATTACTTACCATATTTAGAAAGTTCGACAAGTTTGGGTAAATTGTTTTTCATCCGAGAATTGATTTTTGGAACTGCACAAAAAATGATTTAAAATGTCAATTGGATCATGCCAATAATGAACAAACCACTTTTTTAGGCCTCATGGTGACCAAAATTGCCAATTTTATAGACTTTACCTCCTACTCAGAAGATTCTATTTTGACGGATTTCGGGCTGGGAAATGACTCTAAAAACACTTATTTTAGTTCAAAAAGTGATAATTCACATCCAATAGTCATTTACAGTTAAAATTGACATTTTACAGACATTTCCTACTATTCAGAAGCTTCTATTTTGATCAATTTCGGGCAGGAAAATGGCTCTAAACACACCTATTTTAGTTCCAAAAGTGATAATTCACATCCAACCGTCATTTGCAGTCAAAAGATTAAAGATTCAAAAATCAAGATTACTTACCATATTTAGAAAGTTCGACAAGTTTGGGGAAATCGTTTTTCATCCGAAAATTGATTTATGGGACTGTACAAAAAAAGATTCAAAATGTCAATTGGATCATGCCAATATTGAACAATCCACTTTTTTAGGCCTCACACTGACCAAAATTGACAATTTTACAGACTTTTCCTCCTACTCAGAAGATTCGATTTTGACAGATTTCGTGCTAGGGAAATGAATCGAAACCGACTTATTTTAGTTCAAAAAGTGATAATTCACATCCAATAGTCATTTACAGTCAAAATTGACATTTTTACAGACATTTCCTACTACTCAGAAGCTTCTATTTTGACGGAATTTGAGCAGGGAAATGCCTCTAAACACACTTATTTTAGTTCCAAAAGTGATAATTCACATCCAGCAGTCATTTACAGTCAAAAAATTAAACATTCAAAAATCAAGATTACTTACCATATTTAGAAAGTTCGACAAGTTTGGGTAAATTGTTTTTCATCCGAGAATTGATTTTTGGAACTGCACAAAAAATGATTTAAAATGTCAATTGGATCATGCCAATAATGAACAAACCACTTTTTTAGGCCTCAGAGTGACCAAAATTGCCAATTTTATAGACTTTACCTCCTACTCAGAAAATTCTATTTTGACGGATTTCGGGCTGGGAAATGACTCTAAAAACACTTATTTTAGTTCAAAAAGTGATAATTCACATCCAATAGTCATTTACATTTAAAATTGACATTTTACAGACATTTCCTACTACTCAGAAGCTTCTATTTTGATCAGTTTCGGGCAGGAAAATGGCTCTAAACACAACTATTTTAGTTCCAAAAGTGATAATTCACATCCAACAGTCATTTACAGTCAGAAGATTAAAGATTCAAAAATCAAGATTACTTACCATATTTAGAAAGTTCGACAAGTTTGGGGAAATCGTTTTTCATCCAAAAGTTGATTTTTGGGACTGTACAAAAAAAGATTCAAAATGTCAATTGGATCATGCCAATGTTGAACAATCCACTTTTTTAGGCCTCGCACTGACCAAAATTGACAATTTTACAGACTTATCCTCCTACTCAGAAGATTCTATTTTGACAGATTTCGTGCTAGGAAAATGAATCGAAACCCACTTATTTTAGTTCAAAAAGTGATAATTCACATCCAATAGTCATTTACAGTCAAAATTGACATTTTTACAGACATTTCCTACTACTCAGAAGCTTCTATTTTGACGGAATTTGAGCAGGGAAATGCCTCTAAACACACTTATTTTAGTTCCAAAAGTGATAATTCACATCCAGCAGTCATTTACAGTCAAAAGATTCAACAATCCAGATTACTTAACATCTGGAGAAAGTCCGACAAGTTTGGGGAAATCGTTTTTCATCCGAAAATTGATTGTTGGAACTGCACAAAAAATGATATAAAATGTCAATTGGATCATGCCAATGATGAACAAGCCACTTTTTTAGGCCTCACAGTGACCTAAATTGCCAATTTTATAGACTTTACCTCCTACTCAGAAGATTCTATTTTGACGGATTTCGGGCTGGGAAATGTCTCTAAAAACACTTATTTTAGTTCAAAAAGTGATAATTCACATCCAATAGTCATTGACAGTCAAAATTGACATTTTTACAGACATTTCCTACTACTCAGAAGCTTCTATTTTGACGGAATTTGAGCAGGGAAATGCCTCTAAACACACTTATTTTAGTTCCAAAAGTGATCATTCACATCCAGCAGTCATTTACAGTCAAAAGATTAAACATTCAAAAATCCAGATTACTTACCATCTGGAGAAAGTTCGACAAGTTTGGGGAAATCGTTTTTCATCCGAAAATTGATTTTTGGAACTGCACAAAAAATGATTTAAAATGTCAATTGGATCATGCCAATGATGAACAAACCACTTTTTTAGGCCTCACAGTGACCAAAATTGCCAATTTTATGGACTTTACCTCCTACTCAGAAGATTCTATTTTGACAGATTTCGTGCTGGGAAATGAATCGAAACACACTTATTTTAGTTCAAAAAGTGATAATTCACATCCAATAGTCATTTACAGTCAACATTGACATTTTTACTGAGTTTTCCTACTACTTAGAAGCTTCTATTTTAATCAATTTCGGGCAGGAAAATGGCTCTAAACACACCTATTTTAGTTCCAAAAGTGATAATTCACATCCAACAGTCATTTACAGTCAAAAGATTAAAGATTCAAAAATCAAGATTACTTACCATATTTAGAAAGTTCGTCAAGTTTGGGGAAATTGTTTTTCATCCGAAAATTGATTTTTGGGACTGTACAAAAAAAGATTCAAAATGTCAATTGGATCATGTCAATATTGAACAATCCACTTTTTTAGGCCTCGCACTGACCAAAATTGACAATTTTACAGACTTTTCCTCCTACTCAGAAGATTCTATTTTGACAGATTTCGTGCTAGGGAAATGAATCAAAACCCACTTATTTTAGTTCAAAAAGTGATAATTCACATCCAATAGTCATTTACAGTCAAAATTGACATTTTTACAGACATTTCCTACTACTCAGAAGCTTCTATTTTGAAGGAATATGAGCAGGGAAATGCCTTTAACCACACTTATTTTAGTTCCAAAAGTGATAATTCACACCCAGCAGTCATTTACAGTCAAAAGATTAAACATTCAAAAATCCAGAATACTTACTATCTGGAGAAAGTTCGACAAGTTTGGGGAAATCGTTTTTCATCCGAAAATTGTTTTTTTGGACTGTACAAAAAATTATTCAAAATGTCAATTGGATCATGCCAATGGTCAACAAACCACTTTTTTAGGCCTCGCAGTGACCAAAATTGACAATTTTACATACATTTCATACTACTCAGAAGCTTCTATTTTGATCAATTTCGGGCAGGACAATGGCTCTAACACACTTATTTTAGTTCCAAAAGTGATAATTCACATCCAACAGTCATTTACAGTCAAAAGATTAAACTTTCAAAAATCAACATTACTTACCATATTTAGAAAGTTCGACAAGTTTGGGTAAATTGTTTTTCATCCGAGAATTGATTTTTGGAACTGCACAAAAAATGATTTAAAATGTCAATTCGATCATGCCAATGATGAACAAGCCACTTTTTTAGGCCTCACAGTGACCTAAATTGCCAATTTTATAGACTTTAACTCCTACTCAGAAGATTCTATTTTGACGGATTTCGGGCTGGGAAATGACTCTAAAAACACTTATTTTAGTTCAAAAAGTGATAATTCACATCCAATAATCATTAACAGTCAAAATTGACATTTTTACAGACATTTCCTACTACTCAGAAGCTTCTATTTTGACGGAATTTGAGCAGGAAAATGCCTCTCAACACACTTATTTTAGTTCCAAAAGTGATAATTCACATCCAGCAGTCATTTACAGTCAAAAGATTAAACATTCAAAAATCCAGATTACTTACCATCTGGAGAAAGTTTGACAAGTTTGGGGAAATCGTTTTTCATCCGAAAATTGATTTTTGGACCTGCACAAAAAATGATTTCAAATGTCAATTGGACCATGCCAATGTTGAACTAACCACTTTTGTAGGCCTCGCAGTGACCAAAATTGCCAATTTTATAGACTTTACCTCCTACTCAGAAGATTCTATTTTGACAGATTTCGTGCTGGGAAATGAATCGAAACACACTTATTTTAGTTCAAAAAGTGATAATTCACATCCAATAGTCATTTACAGTCAAAATTGACATTTTTACTGACTTTTCCTACTACTCAGAAGCTTCTATTTTGATCAATTTTGGCCAGGAAAATGGCTCTAAACTAACCCTAGGTGAAATTTCCGTTCCGCTCGCGGAAATTGCGATAATTTGACATTTTCGCGTTCCGCGGAGAGCGCGAAAATGTCAAAATTTGCGCAATCCACATCTTACCGGAATTTTTTTTCTTGCTCACACTGTAAAAAAATACATTCTCGCGTTTGCGCGATCGCCAATTTCAGGCAGGAAAATGGCTCTAAACACACCTATTTTAGTTCCAAAAGTGATAATTCACATCCAACAGTCATTTACAGTCAAAAGATTAAACATTCAAAAATCAAGATTACTTACCATATTTAGCAAGATCGACAAGTTTGGGGAAATCGTTTTTCATCCGAAAATTGATTTTTGGGACTGTACAAAAAAAGATTCAAAATGTCAATTGGATCATGCCAAAGTTGGACAAACCACTTTTGTAGGCCTCACACTGACCAAAATTGCCAATTTTACAGACTTTTCCTCCAACTCAGAAGATTCTATTTTGACAGATTTCGTGCTGGGAAATGAATCGTAACACACTTATTTTAGTTCGAAAAGTGATAATTCACATCCAATAGTCATTTACAGTCAAAATTGACATTTTTGCTGACTTTTCCTACTACTCAGAAGCTTCTATTTTGATCAATTTCGGGCAGGAAAATGGCTCTAAACACACCTATTTTAGTTCCAAAAGTGATAATTCACATCCAACAGTCATTTACAGTCAAAAGATTAAAGATTCAAAAATCAAGATTACCATATTTAGAAAGTTCGACAAGTTTGGGGGAATCGTTTTTCATCCGAAAATTGATTTTTGGGACTGTACAAAAAAAGATTCAAAATGTCAAATTGGATCATGCCAATGTTGAACAATCCACTTTTTAGGCCTCGCACTGACCAAAATTGATAATTTTACAGACTTTTCCTCCTACTCAGCAGATTCTATTTTGACAGATTTCGTGCTAGGGAAATGAATCGAAACCCACTTATTTTAGTTCAAAAAGTGATAATTCACATCCAATAGTCATTTACAGTCAAAATTGACATTTTTGCAGACATTTCCTACTTCTCAGAAGCTTCTATTTTGACGGAATTTGAGCAGGGAAATTCCTCTAAACACACTTATTTTAGTTCAAAAAGTGATAATTCACATCCAATAGTCATTTACAATCAAAAGATTAAACATTCAAAAATCACCATTACAGACCATCTGCACAAAGTCCGTGACGTTCGGAGTCATCGATTTTCATCAGAAAATTAATTTTTTGGACAGTACAAAAAAGCATTCAACATCTCAATTGGATTGTGCCTCATGTTTAATAAACCAATTTTAAATCCTCACAGTGATCAAAATTGCCTTTCTTACAGTTTTTTCCTCCTAAAAAGAAGCTTCTATTTTGACCAAATTTGAGCAGGGAAATGCCTCTAAACACACTTATTTTAGTTCCAAAAGTGATCATTCACATCCAACAGTCATTAACAGTCAAAAGATTAAACATTCAAAAATCAACATTACTTACCATATTTAGAAAGTTCGACAAGTTTGGGTAAATTGTTTTTCATCCGAGAATTGATTTTTGGAACTGCACAAAAAATGATTTAAAATGTCAATTGGATCATGCCAATGATGAACAAGCCACTTTTTTAGGCCTCACAGTGACCTAAATTGCCAATTTTATAGACTTTAACTCCTACTCAGAAGATTCTATTTTGACGGATTTCGGGCTGGGAAATGACTCTAAAAACACTTATTTTAGTTCAAAAAGTGATAATTCACATCCAATAATCATTTACAGTCAAAATTGACATTTTTACAGACATTTCCTACTACTCAGAAGCTTCTATTTTGACGGAATTTGAGCAGGAAAATGCCTCTAAACACACTTATTTTAGTTCCAAAAGTGATAATTCACATCCAGCAGTCATTTACAGTCAAAAGATTAAACATTCAAAAATCCAGATTACTTACCATCTGGAGAAAGTTTGACAAGTTTGGGGAAATCGTTTTTCATCCGAAAATTGATTTTTGGACCTGCACAAAAAATGATTTAAAATGTCAATTGGACCATGCCAATGTTGAACTAACCACTTTTGTAGGCCCCGCAGTGACCAAAATTGCCAATTTTATAGACTTTACCTCCTACTCAGAAGATTCTATTTTGACAGATTTCGTGCTGGGAAATGAATCGAAACACACTTATTTTAGTTCAAAAAGTGATAATTCACATCCAATAGTCATTTACACTCAAAATTGACATTTTTACTGACTTTTCCTACTACTCAGAAGCTTCTATTTTGATCAATTTCGGCCAGGAAAATGGCTCTAAACTAACCCTAGGTGAAATTTCCGTTCCGCTCGCGGAAATTGCGATAATTTGACATTTTCGCGTTCCGCGGAGAGCGCGAAAATGTCAAAATTTGCGCAATCCACATCTTACCGGAATTTTTTTTCTTGCTCACACTGTAAAAAAATACATTCTCGCGTGCGCGCGATCGCCAATTTCAGGCAGGAAAATGGCTCTAAACACACCTATTTTAGTTCCAAAAGTGCTAATTCACATCCAACAGTCATTTACAGTCAAAAGATTAAACATTCAAAAATCAAGATTACTTACCATATTTAGCAAGATCGACAAGTTTGGAGAAATCGTTTTTCATCCGAAAATTGATTTTTGGGACTGTACAAAAAAAAGATTCAAAATGTCAATTGGATCATGCCAAAGTTGGACAAACCACTTTTGTAGGCCTCACACTGACCAAAATTGCCAATTTTACAGACTTTTCCTCCAACTCAGAAGATTCTATTTTGACAGATTTCGTGCTGGGAAATGAATCGTAACACACTTATTTTAGTTCGAAAAGTGATAATTCACATCCAATAGTCATTTACAGTCAAAATTGACATTTTTGCTGACTTTTCCTACTACTCAGAAGCTTCTATTTTGATCAATTTCGGGCAGGAAAATGGCTCTAAACACACCTATTTTAGTTCCAAAAGTGATAATTCACATCCAACAGTCATTTACAGTCAAAAGATTAAAGATTCAAAAATCAAGATTACTTACCATATTTAGAAAGTTCGACAAGTTTGGGGGAATCGTTTTTCATCCGAAAATTGATTTTTGGGACTGTACAAAAAAAGATTCAAAATGTCAATTGGATCATGCCAATGTTGAACAATCCACTTTTTAGGCCTCGCACTGACCAAAATTGATAATTTTACAGACTTTTCCTACTACTCAGCAGATTCTATTTTGACAGATTTCGAGCTAGGGAAATGAATCGAAACCCACTTATTTTAGTTCAAAAAGTGATAATTCACATCCAATAGTCATTTACAGTCAAAATTGACATTTTGCAGACATTTCCTACTTCTCAGAAGCTTCTATTTTGACGGAATTTGAGCAGGGAAATTCCTCTAAACACACTTATTTTAGTTCAAAAAGTGATAATTCACATCCAATAGTCATTTACAATCAAAAGATTAAACATTCAAAAATCACCATTACAGACCATCTGCACAAAGTCCGTGACGTTCGGAGTCATCGATTTTCATCAGAAAATTAATTTTTTGGACAGTACAAAAAAGCATTCAACATCTCAATTGGATTGTGCCTCATGTTTAATAAACCAATTTTAAATCCTCACAGTGATCAAAATTGCCTTTCTTACAGATTTTTCCTCCTAAACAGAAGCTTCTATTTTGACCGAATTTGAGCAGGGAAATGCCTCTAAACACACTTATTTTAGTTCCAAAAGTGATCATTCACATCCAACAGTCATTTACAGTCAAAAGATTATACATTCAAAAATCAAGATTACTTCCCATCTGGAGAAAGTTCGACAAGTTTGGGGAAATCGTTTTTCATCCGAAAATTGATTTTTGGGACTGTACAAAAAAAGATTCAAAATGTCAATTGGATCATGCCAATATTGAACAATCCACTTTTTTAGGCCTCGCACTGACCAAAATTGACAATTTTACAGACTTTTCCTCCTACTCAGAAGATTCAATTTTGACAGATTTCGTGCTGGGAAATGAATCGAAACACACTTATTTTAGTTCAAAAAGTGATAATTCACATCCAATAGTCATTTACAGTCAAAATTGACATTTTTACTGACTTTTCCTATAACTCAGAATCTTCTATTTTAATCAATTTCGGGCAGGAAAATGGCTCTAAACACACCTATTTTAGTTCCAAAAGTGATAATTCACATCCAACAGTCATTTACAGTCAAAAGATTAAAGATTCAAAATTCAAGATTACTTATCATATTTAGAAAGTTCGACAAGTTTGGGGAAATCGTTTTTCATCCGAAAATTGATTTTTGGGACTGTACAAAAAAAGATTCAAAATGTCAATTGGATCATGCCAATATTGAACAATCCACTTTTTTAGGCCTCGCACTGACCAAAATTGACAATTTTACAGACTTTTCCTCCTACTTAAAAGATTCTATTTTGACAGATTTTGTGCTAGGGAAATGAATCAAAACCCACTTATTTTAGTTCAAAAAGTGATAATTCACATCCAGCAGTCATTTACAGTCAAAAGATTAAACATTCAAAAATCCAGATTACTTACCATCTGGAGAAAGTTCGACAAGTTTGGGGAAATCGTTTTTCATCCGAAAATTGTTTTTTTGGACTGTACAAAAAATGATTCAAAATGTCAATTGGATCATGCCAATGTTGACCAAACCCCTTTTTTAGGCCTCGCAGTGACCAAAATTGACAATTTTACATACATTTTGTACTACTCAGAAGCTTCTTTTTTGATCAATTTCGGGCAAGAAAATGGCTCTAACACACTTATTTCAGTTCCAAAAGTGATAATTCACATCCAACAGTCATTTAGAGTCAAAAGATTAAACATTCAAAAATCAAGATTACTTACCATATTTAGAAAGTTCGACAAGTTTGGGGAAATTGTTTTTCATCCGAGAATTGATTTTTGGAACTGCACAAAAAATGATTTAAAATGTCAATTGGATCATGCCAATAATGAACAAACCACTTTTTTAGGCCTCATAGTGACCAAAATTGTCAATTTTATAGACTTTACCTCCTACTCAGAAGATTCTATTTTGACGGATTTCGGGCTGGGAAATGACTCTAAAAACACTTATTTTAGTTCAAAAAGTGATAATTCACATCCAATAGTCATTTACAGTTAAAATTGACATTTTACAGACATTTCCTACTACTCAGAAGCTTCTATTTTGATCAATTTCGGGCAGGAAAATGGCTCTAAACACACCTATTTTAGTTCCAAAAGTGATAATTCACATCCAACAGTCATTTGCAGTCAAAAGATTAAAGATTCAAAAATCAAGATTACTTACCATATTTAGAAAGTTCGACAAGTTTGGGGAAATCGTTTTTCATCCGAAAATTGATTTTTGGGACTGTACAAAAAAAGATTCAAAATGTCAATTGGATCATGCCAATATTGAACAATCCACTTTTTTAGGCCTCGCACTGACCAAAATTGACAATTTTACAGACTTTTCCTCCTACTCAGAAGATTCGATTTTGACAGATTTCGTACTAGGGAAATGAATCGAAACCCACTTATTTTAGTTCAAAAAGTGATAATTCACATCCAATAGTCATTTACAGTCAAAATTGACATTTTTACAGACATTTCCTACTACTCAGAAGCTTCTATTTTGACGGAATTTGAACAGGGAAATGCCTCTAAACACACTTATTTTAGTTCCAAAAGTGATAATTCACACCCAGCAGTCATTTACAGTCAAAAGATTAAACATTCAAAAATCCAGATTACTTACCATCTGGAGAAAGTTCGACAAGTTTGGGGAAATCGTTTTTCATCCGAAAATTGTTTTTTTGGACTGTACAAAAAATTATTCAAAATGTCAATTGGATCATGCCAATGGTCAACAAACCACTTTTTTAGGCCTCGCAGTGACCAAAATTGACAATTTTACATACATTTCGTACTACTCAGAAGCTTCTATGTTGATCAATTTCGGGCAGGACAATGGTTCTAACACACTTATTTTAGTTCCAAAAGTGATAATTCACATCCAACAGTCATTTACAGTCAAAAGATTAAACATTCAAAAATCAAGATTACTTACCATATTTAGAAAGTTCGACAAGTTTGGGTAAATTGTTTTTCATCCGAGAATTGATTTTTGGAACTGCACAAACAATGATTTAAAATGTCAATTGGATCATGCCAATGATGAACAAGCCACTTTTTTAGGCCTCACAGTGACCTAAATTGCCAATTTTATAGACTTTACCTCCTACTCAGAAGATTCTATTTTGACGGATTTCGGGGTGGGAAATGACTCTAAAAACACTTATTTTAGTTCAAAAAGTGATAATCCACATCCAATAGTCATTGACAGTCAAAATTGACATTTTTACTGACTTTTCCTACTACTCAGAAGCTTCTATTTTGATCAATTTCGGCCAGGAAAATGGCTCTAAACTAACCCTAGGTGAAATTTCCGTTCCGCTCGCGGAAATTGCGATAATTTGACATTTTCGCGTTCTGTGGAGAGCGCGAAAATGTCGAAATTTGCGCAATCCACATCTTAGCGGAATTTTTTTTCTTGCTCACACTGTAAAAAAATACATTCTCGCGTGCGCGCGATCGCCAATTTCGGGCAGGAAAATGGCTCTAAACACACCTATTTTAGTTCCAAAAGTGATAATTCACATCCAACAGTCATTTACAGTCAAAAGATTAAACATTCAAAAATCCAGATTACTTACCATCTGGAGAAAGTTCGACAAGTTTGGGGAAATCGTTTTTCATCCGAAAATTGTTTTTTTGGACTGTACAAAAAATGATTCAAAATGTCAATTGGATCATGCCAATGTTGACCAAACCCCTTTTTTAGGCCTCACAGTGACCAAAATTGACAATTTTACATACATTTCGTACTACTCAGAAGCTTCTATTTTGATCAATTTCGGGCAGGACAATGGCTCTAACACACTTATTTTAGTTCCAAAAGTGATAATTCACATCCAACAGTCATTTACAGTCAAAAGATTAAACATTCAAAAATCAACATTACTTACCATATTTAGAAAGTTCGACAAGTTTGGGTAAATTGTTTTTCATCCGAGAATTGATTTTTGGAACTGCACAAAAAATGATTTAAAATGTCAATTGGATCATGCCAATAATGAACAAACCACTTTTTTAGGCCTCATGGTGACCAAAATTGCCAATTTTATAGACTTTACCTCCTACTCAGAAGATTCTATTTTGACGGATTTCGGGCTGGGAAATGACTCTAAAAACACTTATTTTAGTTCAAAAAGTGATAATTCACATCCAATAGTCATTTACAGTTAAAATTGACATTTTACAGACATTTCCTACTATTCAGAAGCTTCTATTTTGATCAATTTCGGGCAGGAAAATGGCTCTAAACACACCTATTTTAGTTCCAAAAGTGATAATTCACATCCAACCGTCATTTGCAGTCAAAAGATTAAAGATTCAAAAATCAAGATTACTTACCATATTTAGAAAGTTCGACAAGTTTGGGGAAATCGTTTTTCATCCGAAAATTGATTTATGGGACTGTACAAAAAAAGATTCAAAATGTCAATTGGATCATGCCAATATTGAACAATCCACTTTTTTAGGCCTCACACTGACCAAAATTGACAATTTTACAGACTTTTCCTCCTACTCAGAAGATTCGATTTTGACAGATTTCGTGCTAGGGAAATGAATCGAAACCGACTTATTTTAGTTCAAAAAGTGATAATTCACATCCAATAGTCATTTACAGTCAAAATTGACATTTTTACAGACATTTCCTACTACTCAGAAGCTTCTATTTTGACGGAATTTGAGCAGGGAAATGCCTCTAAACACACTTATTTTAGTTCCAAAAGTGATAATTCACATCCAGCAGTCATTTACAGTCAAAAGATTAAACATTCAAAAATCAAGATTACTTACCATATTTAGAAAGTTCGACAAGTTTGGGTAAATTGTTTTTCATCCGAGAATTGATTTTTGGAACTGCACAAAAAATGATTTAAAATGTCAATTGGATCATGCCAATAATGAACAAACCACTTTTTTAGGCCTCAGAGTGACCAAAATTGCCAATTTTATAGACTTTACCTCCTACTCAGAAAATTCTATTTTGACGGATTTCGGGCTGGGAAATGACTCTAAAAACACTTATTTTAGTTCAAAAAGTGATAATTCACATCCAATAGTCATTTACATTTAAAATTGACATTTTACAGACATTTCCTACTACTCAGAAGCTTCTATTTTGATCAGTTTCGGGCAGGAAAATGGCTCTAAACACAACTATTTTAGTTCCAAAAGTGATAATTCACATCCAACAGTCATTTACAGTCAGAAGATTAAAGATTCAAAAATCAAGATTACTTACCATATTTAGAAAGTTCGACAAGTTTGGGGAAATCGTTTTTCATCCAAAAGTTGATTTTTGGGACTGTACAAAAAAAGATTCAAAATGTCAATTGGATCATGCCAATGTTGAACAATCCACTTTTTTAGGCCTCGCACTGACCAAAATTGACAATTTTACAGACTTATCCTCCTACTCAGAAGATTCTATTTTGACAGATTTCGTGCTAGGAAAATGAATCGAAACCCACTTATTTTAGTTCAAAAAGTGATAATTCACATCCAATAGTCATTTACAGTCAAAATTGACATTTTTACAGACATTTCCTACTACTCAGAAGCTTCTATTTTGACGGAATTTGAGCAGGGAAATGCCTCTAAACACACTTATTTTAGTTCCAAAAGTGATAATTCACATCCAGCAGTCATTTACAGTCAAAAGATTCAACAATCCAGATTACTTAACATCTGGAGAAAGTCCGACAAGTTTGGGGAAATCGTTTTTCATCCGAAAATTGATTGTTGGAACTGCACAAAAAATGATATAAAATGTCAATTGGATCATGCCAATGATGAACAAGCCACTTTTTTAGGCCTCACAGTGACCTAAATTGCCAATTTTATAGACTTTACCTCCTACTCAGAAGATTCTATTTTGACGGATTTCGGGCTGGGAAATGTCTCTAAAAACACTTATTTTAGTTCAAAAAGTGATAATTCACATCCAATAGTCATTGACAGTCAAAATTGACATTTTTAAAGACATTTCCTACTACTCAGAAGCTTCTATTTTGACGGAATTTGAGCAGGGAAATGCCTCTAAACACACTTATTTTAGTTCCAAAAGTGATCATTCACATCCAGCAGTCATTTACAGTCAAAAGATTAAACATTCAAAAATCCAGATTACTTACCATCTGGAGAAAGTTCGACAAGTTTGGGGAAATCGTTTTTCATCCGAAAATTGATTTTTGGAACTGCACAAAAAATGATTTAAAATGTCCATTGGATCATGCCAATGATGAACAAACCACTTTTTTAGGCCTCACAGTGACCAAAATTGCCAATTTTATGGACTTTACCTCCTACTCAGAAGATTCTATTTTGACAGATTTCGTGCTGGGAAATGAATCGAAACACACTTATTTTAGTTCAAAAAGTGATAATTCACATCCAATAGTCATTTACAGTCAACATTGACATTTTTACTGAGTTTTCCTACTACTTAGAAGCTTCTATTTTAATCAATTTCGGGCAGGAAAATGGCTCTAAACACACCTATTTTAGTTCCAAAAGTGATAATTCACATCCAACAGTCATTTACAGTCAAAAGATTAAAGATTCAAAAATCAAGATTACTTACCATATTTAGAAAGTTCGTCAAGTTTGGGGAAATTGTTTTTCATCCGAAAATTGATTTTTGGGACTGTACAAAAAAAGATTCAAAATGTCAATTGGATCATGTCAATATTGAACAATCCACTTTTTTAGGCCTCGCACTGACCAAAATTGACAATTTTACAGACTTTTCCTCCTACTCAGAAGATTCTATTTTGACAGATTTCGTGCTAGGGAAATGAATCAAAACCCACTTATTTTAGTTCAAAAAGTGATAATTCACATCCAATAGTCATTTACAGTCAAAATTGACATTTTTACAGACATTTCCTACTACTCAGAAGCTTCTATTTTGAAGGAATATGAGCAGGGAAATGCCTTTAACCACACTTATTTTAGTTCCAAAAGTGATAATTCACACCCAGCAGTCATTTACAGTCAAAAGATTAAACATTCAAAAATCCAGAATACTTACTATCTGGAGAAAGTTCGACAAGTTTGGGGAAATCGTTTTTCATCCGAAAATTGTTTTTTTGGACTGTACAAAAAATTATTCAAAATGTCAATTGGATCATGCCAATGGTCAACAAACCACTTTTTTAGGCCTCGCAGTGACCAAAATTGACAATTTTACATACATTTCATACTACTCAGAAGCTTCTATTTTGATCAATTTCGGGCAGGACAATGGCTCTAACACACTTATTTTAGTTCCAAAAGTGATAATTCACATCCAACAGTCATTTACAGTCAAAAGATTAAACTTTCAAAAATCAACATTACTTACCATATTTAGAAAGTTCGACAAGTTTGGGTAAATTGTTTTTCATCCGAGAATTGATTTTTGGAACTGCACAAAAAATGATTTAAAATGTCAATTCGATCATGCCAATGATGAACAAGCCACTTTTTTAGGCCTCACAGTGACCTAAATTGCCAATTTTATAGACTTTAACTCCTACTCAGAAGATTCTATTTTGACGGATTTCGGGCTGGGAAATGACTCTAAAAACACTTATTTTAGTTCAAAAAGTGATAATTCACATCCAATAATCATTAACAGTCAAAATTGACATTTTTACAGACATTTCCTACTACTCAGAAGCTTCTATTTTGACGGAATTTGAGCAGGAAAATGCCTCTCAACACACTTATTTTAGTTCCAAAAGTGATAATTCACATCCAGCAGTCATTTACAGTCAAAAGATTAAACATTCAAAAATCCAGATTACTTACCATCTGGAGAAAGTTTGACAAGTTTGGGGAAATCGTTTTTCATCCGAAAATTGATTTTTGGACCTGCACAAAAAATGATTTCAAATGTCAATTGGACCATGCCAATGTTGAACTAACCACTTTTGTAGGCCTCGCAGTGACCAAAATTGCCAATTTTATAGACTTTACCTCCTACTCAGAAGATTCTATTTTGACAGATTTCGTGCTGGGAAATGAATCGAAACACACTTATTTTAGTTCAAAAAGTGATAATTCACATCCAATAGTCATTTACAGTCAAAATTGACATTTTTACTGACTTTTCCTACTACTCAGAAGCTTCTATTTTGATCAATTTTGGCCAGGAAAATGGCTCTAAACTAACCCTAGGTGAAATTTCCGTTCCGCTCGCGGAAATTGCGATAATTTGACATTTTCGCGTTCCGCGGAGAGCGCGAAAATGTCAAAATTTGCGCAATCCACATCTTACCGGAATTTTTTTTCTTGCTCACACTGTAAAAAAATACATTCTCGCGTTTGCGCGATCGCCAATTTCAGGCAGGAAAATGGCTCTAAACACACCTATTTTAGTTCCAAAAGTGATAATTCACATCCAACAGTCATTTACAGTCAAAAGATTAAACATTCAAAAATCAAGATTACTTACCATATTTAGCAAGATCGACAAGTTTGGGGAAATCGTTTTTCATCCGAAAATTGATTTTTGGGACTGTACAAAAAAAGATTCAAAATGTCAATTGGATCATGCCAAAGTTGGACAAACCACTTTTGTAGGCCTCACACTGACCAAAATTGCCAATTTTACAGACTTTTCCTCCAACTCAGAAGATTCTATTTTGACAGATTTCGTGCTGGGAAATGAATCGTAACACACTTATTTTAGTTCGAAAAGTGATAATTCACATCCAATAGTCATTTACAGTCAAAATTGACATTTTTGCTGACTTTTCCTACTACTCAGAAGCTTCTATTTTGATCAATTTCGGGCAGGAAAATGGCTCTAAACACACCTATTTTAGTTCCAAAAGTGATAATTCACATCCAACAGTCATTTACAGTCAAAAGATTAAAGATTCAAAAATCAAGATTACCATATTTAGAAAGTTCGACAAGTTTGGGGGAATCGTTTTTCATCCGAAAATTGATTTTTGGGACTGTACAAAAAAAGATTCAAAATGTCAAATTGGATCATGCCAATGTTGAACAATCCACTTTTTAGGCCTCGCACTGACCAAAATTGATAATTTTACAGACTTTTCCTCCTACTCAGCAGATTCTATTTTGACAGATTTCGTGCTAGGGAAATGAATCGAAACCCACTTATTTTAGTTCAAAAAGTGATAATTCACATCCAATAGTCATTTACAGTCAAAATTGACATTTTTGCAGACATTTCCTACTTCTCAGAAGCTTCTATTTTGACGGAATTTGAGCAGGGAAATTCCTCTAAACACACTTATTTTAGTTCAAAAAGTGATAATTCACATCCAATAGTCATTTACAATCAAAAGATTAAACATTCAAAAATCACCATTACAGACCATCTGCACAAAGTCCGTGACGTTCGGAGTCATCGATTTTCATCAGAAAATTAATTTTTTGGACAGTACAAAAAAGCATTCAACATCTCAATTGGATTGTGCCTCATGTTTAATAAACCAATTTTAAATCCTCACAGTGATCAAAATTGCCTTTCTTACAGTTTTTTCCTCCTAAAAAGAAGCTTCTATTTTGACCAAATTTGAGCAGGGAAATGCCTCTAAACACACTTATTTTAGTTCCAAAAGTGATCATTCACATCCAACAGTCATTAACAGTCAAAAGATTAAACATTCAAAAATCAACATTACTTACCATATTTAGAAAGTTCGACAAGTTTGGGTAAATTGTTTTTCATCCGAGAATTGATTTTTGGAACTGCACAAAAAATGATTTAAAATGTCAATTGGATCATGCCAATGATGAACAAGCCACTTTTTTAGGCCTCACAGTGACCTAAATTGCCAATTTTATAGACTTTAACTCCTACTCAGAAGATTCTATTTTGACGGATTTCGGGCTGGGAAATGACTCTAAAAACACTTATTTTAGTTCAAAAAGTGATAATTCACATCCAATAATCATTTACAGTCAAAATTGACATTTTTACAGACATTTCCTACTACTCAGAAGCTTCTATTTTGACGGAATTTGAGCAGGAAAATGCCTCTAAACACACTTATTTTAGTTCCAAAAGTGATAATTCACATCCAGCAGTCATTTACAGTCAAAAGATTAAACATTCAAAAATCCAGATTACTTACCATCTGGAGAAAGTTTGACAAGTTTGGGGAAATCGTTTTTCATCCGAAAATTGATTTTTGGACCTGCACAAAAAATGATTTAAAATGTCAATTGGACCATGCCAATGTTGAACTAACCACTTTTGTAGGCCCCGCAGTGACCAAAATTGCCAATTTTATAGACTTTACCTCCTACTCAGAAGATTCTATTTTGACAGATTTCGTGCTGGGAAATGAATCGAAACACACTTATTTTAGTTCAAAAAGTGATAATTCACATCCAATAGTCATTTACACTCAAAATTGACATTTTTACTGACTTTTCCTACTACTCAGAAGCTTCTATTTTGATCAATTTCGGCCAGGAAAATGGCTCTAAACTAACCCTAGGTGAAATTTCCGTTCCGCTCGCGGAAATTGCGATAATTTGACATTTTCGCGTTCCGCGGAGAGCGCGAAAATATCAAAATTTGCGCAATCCACATCTTACCGGAATTTTTTTTCTTGCTCACACTGTAAAAAAATACATTCTCGCGTGCGCGCGATCGCCAATTTCAGGCAGGAAAATGGCTCTAAACACACCTATTTTAGTTCCAAAAGTGCTAATTCACATCCAACAGTCATTTACAGTCAAAAGATTAAACATTCAAAAATCAAGATTACTTACCATATTTAGCAAGATCGACAAGTTTGGGGAAATCGTTTTTCATCCGAAAATTGATTTTTGGGACTGTACAAAAAAAAGATTCAAAATGTCAATTGGATCATGCCAAAGTTGGACAAACCACTTTTGTAGGCCTCACACTGACCAAAATTGCCAATTTTACAGACTTTTCCTCCAACTCAGAAGATTCTATTTTGACAGATTTCGTGCTGGGAAATGAATCGTAACACACTTATTTTAGTTCGAAAAGTGATAATTCACATCCAATAGTCATTTACAGTCAAAATTGACATTTTTGCTGACTTTTCCTACTACTCAGAAGCTTCTATTTTGATCAATTTCGGGCAGGAAAATGGCTCTAAACACACCTATTTTAGTTCCAAAAGTGATAATTCACATCCAACAGTCATTTACAGTCAAAAGATTAAAGATTCAAAAATCAAGATTACTTACCATATTTAGAAAGTTCGACAAGTTTGGGGGAATCGTTTTTCATCCGAAAATTGATTTTTGGGACTGTACAAAAAAAGATTCAAAATGTCAATTGGATCATGCCAATGTTGAACAATCCACTTTTTAGGCCTCGCACTGACCAAAATTGATAATTTTACAGACTTTTCCTCCTACTCAGCAGATTCTATTTTGACAGATTTCGAGCTAGGGAAATGAATCGAAACCCACTTATTTTAGTTCAAAAAGTGATAATTCACATTCAATAGTCATTTACAGTCAAAATTGACATTTTGCAGACATTTCCTACTTCTCAGAAGCTTCTATTTTGACGGAATTTGAGCAGGGAAATTCCTCTAAACACACTTATTTTAGTTCAAAAAGTGATAATTCACATCCAATAGTCATTTACAATCAAAAGATTAAACATTCAAAAATCACCATTACAGACCATCTGCACAAAGTCCGTGACGTTCGGAGTCATCGATTTTCATCAGAAAATTAATTTTTTGGACAGTACAAAAAAGCATTCAACATCTCAATTGGATTGTGCCTCATGTTTAATAAACCAATTTTAAATCCTCACAGTGATCAAAATTGCCTTTCTTACAGATTTTTCCTCCTAAACAGAAGCTTCTATTTTGACCGAATTTGAGCAGGGAAATGCCTCTAAATACACTTATTTTAGTTCCAAAAGTGATCATTCACATCCAACAGTCATTTACAGTCAAAAGATTATACATTCAAAAATCAAGATTACTTCCCATCTGGAGAAAGTTCGACAAGTTTGGGGAAATCGTTTTTCATCCGAAAATTGATTTTTGGGACTGTACAAAAAAAGATTCAAAATGTCAATTGGATCATGCCAATATTGAACAATCCACTTTTTTAGGCCTCGCACTGACCAAAATTGACAATTTTACAGACTTTTCCTCCTACTCAGAAGATTCAATTTTGACAGATTTCGTGCTGGGAAATGAATCGAAACACACTTATTTTAGTTCAAAAAGTGATAATTCACATCCAATAGTCATTTACAGTCAAAATTGACATTTTTACTGACTTTTCCTATAACTCAGAATCTTCTATTTTAATCAATTTCGGGCAGGAAAATGGCTCTAAACACACCTATTTTAGTTCCAAAAGTGATAATTCACATCCAACGGTCATTTACAGTCAAAAGATTAAAGATTCAAAATTCAAGATTACTTATCATATTTAGAAAGTTCGACAAGTTTGGGGAAATCGTTTTTCATCCGAAAATTGATTTTTGGGACTGTACAAAAAAAGATTCAAAATGTCAATTGGATCATGCCAATATTGAACAATCCACTTTTTTAGGCCTCGCACTGACCAAAATTGACAATTTTACAGACTTTTCCTCCTACTTAAAAGATTCTATTTTGACAGATTTTGTGCTAGGGAAATGAATCAAAACCCACTTATTTTAGTTCAAAAAGTGATAATCCACATCCAGCAGTCATTTACAGTCAAAAGATTAAACATTCAAAAATCCAGATTACTTACCATCTGGAGAAAGTTCGACAAGTTTGGGGAAATCGTTTTTCATCCGAAAATTGTTTTTTTGGACTGTACAAAAAATGATTCAAAATGTCAATTGGATCATGCCAATGTTGACCAAACCCCTTTTTTAGGCCTCGCAGTGACCAAAATTGACAATTTTACATACATTTTGTACTACTCAGAAGCTTCTTTTTTGATCAATTTCGGGCAAGAAAATGGCTCTAACACACTTATTTCAGTTCCAAAAGTGATAATTCACATCCAACAGTCATTTAGAGTCAAAAGATTAAACATTCAAAAATCAAGATTACTTACCATATTTAGAAAGTTCGACAAGTTTGGGGAAATTGTTTTTCATCCGAGAATTGATTTTTGGAACTGCACAAAAAATGATTTAAAATGTCAATTGGATCATGCCAATAATGAACAAACCACTTTTTTAGGCCTCATAGTGACCAAAATTGTCAATTTTATAGACTTTACCTCCTACTCAGAAGATTCTATTTTGACGGATTTCGGGCTGGGAAATGACTCTAAAAACACTTATTTTAGTTCAAAAAGTGATAATTCACATCCAATAGTCATTTACAGTTAAAATTGACATTTTACAGACATTTCCTACTACTCAGAAGCTTCTATTTTGATCAATTTCGGGCAGGAAAATGGCTCTAAACACACCTATTTTAGTTCCAAAAGTGATAATTCACATCCAACAGTCATTTGCAGTCAAAAGATTAAAGATTCAAAAATCAAGATTACTTACCATATTTAGAAAGTTCGACAAGTTTGGGGAAATCGTTTTTCATCCGAAAATTGATTTTTGGGACTGTACAAAAAAAGATTCAAAATGTCAATTGGATCATGCCAATATTGAACAATCCACTTTTTTAGGCCTCGCACTGACCAAAATTGACAATTTTACAGACTTTTCCTCCTACTCAGAAGATTCGATTTTGACAGATTTCGTACTAGGGAAATGAATCGAAACCCACTTATTTTAGTTCAAAAAGTGATAATTCACATCCAATAGTCATTTACAGTCAAAATTGACATTTTTACAGACATTTCCTACTACTCAGAAGCTTCTATTTTGACGGAATTTGAACAGGGAAATGCCTCTAAACACACTTATTTTAGTTCCAAAAGTGATAATTCACTTCCAGCAGTCATTTAGAGTCAAAAGATTAAACATTCAAAAATCCAGATTACTTACCATCTGGAGAAAGTTCGACAAGTTTGGGGAAATCGTTTTTCATCCGAAAATTGTTTTTTTGGACTGTACAAAAAATGATTCAAAATATCAATTGGATCATGCCAATGTTGACCAAACCCCTTTTTTAGGCCTCGCAGTGACCAAAATTGACAATTTTACATACATTTCGTACTACTCAGAAGCTTCTATTTTGATCAATTTCGGGCAAGAAAATGGCTCTAACACACTTATTTCAGTTCCAAAAGTGATAATTCACATCCAACAGTCATTTAGAGTCAAAAGATTAAACATTCAAAAATCAAGATTACTTACCATATTTAGAAAGTTCGACAAGTTTGGGTAAATTGTTTTTCATCCGAGAATTGATTTTTGGAACTGCACAAAAAATGATTTAAAATGTCAATTGGATCATGCCAATAATGAAGAAACCACTTTTTTAGGCCTCAGAGTGACCAAAATTGCCAGTTTTATAGACTTTACCTCCTACTCGGAAGATTCTATTTTGACGGATTTCGGGCTGGGAAATGACTCTAAAAACACTTATTTTAGTTCAAAAAGTGATAATTCACATCCAATAGTCATTTACAGTTTTATTTATTTATTTTATTTGCAGGTTTTTATAGCGCTAGAATCGACTCCAACTGGAGTATCTCTGCGCTTCTGGCGGGAGAGTCCTTTATCAAGAGTGGAACATGTGGAAAGCATTAGATCGCATTTGTGAACAACAGAGTTTTTAGTTGTTTCCTAAACACCAAGCGTTCGGAGCAGGAACGAATAGCTACAGGAAGACAGTTCCACAATTTAGGTCCCAACACTGAAAGTGCCTTACTTCCGTGCCTGGCCTTCTTGGCACGCGGTACTACCAGTAAATGCCCATTGCTGGATCTGAGCGTTCTAGATGGAATGTATGGGATAAATTTCTTTTCCAAATAAAGTGGACCTTGTCTGTTTAGGCTCTTGTATATTAAGCAGCAAGTTTTAAATTTTATCCTTTGGCGGATAGGAAGCCAATGGAGTTCTTCTAATAGTGGCTTTGATGCTGTTCTTAGGGGGGCATTGAGAACAAGGCGAGCCGCAGTGTTTTGTATTACCTGAAGTCTATTCAGTACTCCCTCATTTGCAGAGAGCAGGAGACCATTGCAGTAGTCAATCCGACTCATGACGAGGGCCTGCACCAGCGTCTTCCTGAATTGGTCAGGCAGCAATGGGAAGGCTTTACGCAGCAAGCTAATAGTGTGGAAACATACGCCTGCGACATAATTCGTATGTTGTTTCAATGACAAATCCTGGTCAAGGCGAACCCCCAGGTTTTTAACAATCTGCTTGGGCTCAGGTGCTACGCCTAGACCAGGAGGCCACCAGTCAGGAGTCCAAAGTATTTTCGCTTCACCAAACAGCATGACCTCCGTTTTACTTACGTTACACTGTAGGTAGTTGGTGGACATCCAACATGCCACAGCTTCCATGCCTGCAGAGAAAGAGCTCCTCAATTCCGGGGTAAGAGTCTTAAAAGGGAAGAGGAGCTGCGTATCATCCGCGTAAGACACGGGGATGAAGCCAAATTTGCGCATCACTCTCGCTAGGGGCGCCACATAGATGTTGAAAAGCGTTGGGCTTAAACAAGAGCCCTGTGGTACCCCTTTCGAGACTTTCATCTCTGCTGAACGATACGTACCCATGGTGACAGTCTGGGTGCGATCAGAGAGGAAGCTTCTTAACCATGCCAGAGCTTTGTTCTTAACCCCCGCGTTCGACAACCGGTCAATAAGAATGTTATGAGACACGGTGTCGAACGCTGCTGATAAATCCAGTAAGACCAAGATCACTGAATAACCCCTATCCTGGAACATGTGCAGATCGTCCCTAACAGATAGTAATGTAGACTCTGTACTGTGTTTCGGCCTGAAACCAGATTGAGAGTGGTCAAGGCCGCCCACAGTTTCAATAAAGTTGGAAAGGAGTCTATTAACATACTTTTCTGTAAGTTTCCCAAGGAAAGGTAGCAGTGAAATTGGCCTTAGGTTGGATAATTCAGTCCAAGCAATGGTGGTATTTTTCCTGTTGGGCCTGACAAGTGCACGTTTCCATTCTTTAGGGACAGATCCTGTACTCAGGGACAGATTAATAAGTTTAATGATCGTGGGACATAATGTGTCAAATAGAGAGGGCATTAATCTGGCTGGAATAGTATCGTCTGGACTACCACTTTTAATCTGTTTAACCAATAGAGATAGCTCCTCATCAGTAATGGAGGGAAAGGAGTCCAGAGTGTGTATGCCAGTTAAAATTGACATTTTTACAGACATTTCCTACTACTCGGAAGCTTCTATTTTGACGGAATTTGAGCAGGGAAATGCCTCTAAACACACTTATTTTAGTTCCAAAAGTGATAATTCACATCCAGCAGTCATTTACAGTCAAAAGATTAAACATTCAAAAATCAAGAATACTTACCATATTTAGAAAGTTCGACAAGTTTGGGGAAATTGTTTTTCATCCGAGAATTGATTTTTGGAACTGCACAAAAAATGATTTAAAATGTCAATTGGATCATGCCAATGATGAACAAACCACTTTTTTAGGCCTCACAGTGACCAAAATTGCCAATTTTATAGACTTTACCTCCTACTCAGAAGGTTCTATTTTGAAGGATTTCGGGGTGGGAAATGACTCTATAAACACTTATTTTAGTTCAAAAAGTGATAATTCACATCCAATAGTCATTAACAATCAAAAGATTAAACATTCAAAAATCACCATTACTGACCATCTGGAGAAAGTCCATTAGGCACGAAGTCATCGATTTTCATCAGAAAATGCATTTTTTGGACAGTACAAAAAAGGATTCAAAATCTCAATTGGATCGTGCCTCATGTTTAATAACCCCTTTTTAAATCCTCACAGTGATCAAAATTGCCATTGTTACAGACTTTACCTCCTAAACAGAAGCTTCTATGTTGACCAATTTCGGGCAGGAAATTGACTCTTAAGACACCTTTTTTAGTTCAAAAATGGATAATTCACATCCAAGATTAATTTACAGTCAAAATATTAAACATTCAAAAATCACCATTACTGTCCATCTGGAGAAAGTTCGACAGCTACGGGGTCATAGTTATACCTCAGAAAATTGATTTTTTGGATTGTACAAAAAATTATTAAAAATGTCAATTGGATCATGCCTCATGTTGAAAAACCACTTTTTGAAGCCTTCCATTGACCAAAATTGAAATTTTTACAGACTTTTCCTACTACTCAGAAGCTTCTATTTTGATCGATTTCTGGCAGGAAAAGGGCTCTAAACACACTTATTTTAAATCCAAAAGTGATAAGTCACATCCAACAATCATTTACAGTCAAAATATTAAACATTAGAAAATCATGATTACTGACCACCTGGAGAAAGTTCGACAGCAACGGGGTCATCATTATACATCAAAAAACTTGATTTTTTGGATTGTACAAAAAATGATTCAAAATGTCAATTAGATCGTGCCTCATGTGGAATAACCACTTTTTAAAGCCTCACACTGACCAAAATTGCCCTTTTTACTGACTTTTCTTCCTAGTCAGAAGATTCTATTTTGACTGATTTCAGGCTGGGAAATGACTCTAAACAAACTTATTTTACATCCAAAAGTGGTAAGTCACATCCAACAGTCATTTATAGTCAAAAGTTAAACATTCAAAAATCAATATTACTGACCATCTGGAGAAAGTCTGTGAGGTTCAGAGTCATCGATTTTCATCAGAAAATGCATTTTTTGGACAGTACAAAAATGGATTCAAAATCTCAATTGGATTGTGCCTCTTGTTTAATAACCCCTTTTTAAATCCTCACAGTGATCAAAATTGCCATTCTTACAGACTTTACCTCCTAAACAGAAGCTTCTATGTTGACCAATTTCGGGCAGGAAATTGACTCTTAAGACACTTATTTTAGTTCAAAAATGGATAATTCACATCCAAGAGTCATTTACAGTCAAAATATTAAACATTCAAAAATCACCATTACTGTCCATCTGGAGAAAGTTCGACAGCTACGGGGTCATAGTTATACATCAGAAAATTGATTTTTTGGATTGTACAAAAATGTATTCAAAATGTCAATTGGATCATGCCTCATGTTGAATAACCACTTTTTGAAGCCTTCCATTGAACAAAATTGACATTTTTACAGACTTTTCCTACTACTCAGAAGCTTCTATTTTGATCGATTTTGGGCAGGAAAATGGCTCTAAGCACACTTATTTTTAATCTAAATGTGGTAAATCACATCCAACAGTCAATTACAGTCAAAAGATTAAACATTCAAAAATCAAGATTACCTACCATCTGGAGAAAGTTAGACAAGTTTGGGGAAAGAGTTTTTCATCCGAAAATTGATTTTGTGGTCTATACAAAAATTAATTCAAAATGTCAATTGGATCATGCCAATGTTGAACAAACCACTTTTTTAGGCCTCGCAGTGACCAAAATTGCCAATTTTACGGACTTTTCCCCCTACTCCGAAGATTCTATTTTGACAGATTTCGGGCTGGTATATGACTCTAAACACACTTGCTTTGTTTCAAAAAGTGATAATTCACATCCAATAGTCATTTACAGTCAAAAGTTAAACATTCAAAAATCAATATTACTGACCATCTGGAGAAAGTCTGTGAGGTTCAGAGTCATCGATTTTCATCAGAAAATGCATTTTTTGGACAGTACAAAAAAGGATTCAAAATCTCAATTGGATCGTGCCTCATGTTTAATAACCCCTTTTTAAATCCTCACAGTGATCAAAATTGCCATTCTTACAGACTTTACCTCCTAAACAGAAGCTTCTATGTTGACCAATTTCGGGCAGGAAATTGACTCTTAAGACACTTATTTTAGTTCAAAAATGGATAATTCACATCCAAGAGTCATTTACAGTCAAAATATTAAACATTCAAAAATCACCATTACTGTCCATCTGGAGAAAGTTCGACAGCTACGGGGTCATAGTTATACATCAGAAAATTGATTTTTTGGATTGTACAAAAATGTATTCAAAATGTCAATTGGATCATGCCTCATGTTGAATAACCACTTTTTGAAGCCTTCCATTGAACAAAATTGACATTTTTATAGACTTTTCCTACTACTCCGAAGATTCTATTTTGACAGATTTCGGGCTGGTATTTGACTCTAAACACACTTGTTTTGGTTCAAAAATACAGACTTTACCTCCTATACAGAAGCTTCTATGTTGACCAATTTCGGGCAGGAAATTGACTCTTAAGACACTTATTTTAGATCAAACATGGATAATTCACATCCAAGATTAATTTACAGTCAAAATATTAAACTTTCAAAAATCAACATTACTGTCCATCTGGAGAAAGTTCGACAGCTACGGGGTCATAGTTATACATCAGAAAATTGATTTTTTGGATTGTACAAAAAATTATTAAAAATGTCAATTGGATCATGCCTCATGTTGAATAACCACTTTTTGAAGCCTTCCATTGACCAAAATTGAAATTTTTACAGACTTTTCCTACTACTCAGAAGCTTCTATTTGATCGATTTTGGGCAGGAAAATGGCTCTAAGCACACTTATTTTTAATCCAAATGTGGTAAATCACATCCAACAGTCAATTACAGTCAAAAGATTAAACATTCAAAAATCAAGATTACTTACCATCTGGAGAAAGTTAGACAAGTTTGGGGAAAGAGTTTTTCATCCGAAAATTGATTTTGTGGTCTATACAAAAATTAATTCAAAATGTCAATTGGATCATGCCAATGTTGAACAAACCACTTTTTTAGGCCTCGCAGTGACCAAAATTGCCAATTTTACGGACTTTTCCCCCTACTCCGAAGATTCTATTTTGACAGATTTCGGGCTGGTATATGACTCTAAACACACTTGCTTTGGTTCAAAAAGTGATAATTCACATCCAATAGTCATTTACAGTCAAAAGTTAAACATTCAAAAATCAATATTACTGACCATCTGGAGAAAGTCTGTGAGGTTCAGAGTCATCGATTTTCATCAGAAAATGCATTTTTTGGACAGTACAAAACAGGATTCAAAATCTCAATTGGATCGTGCCTCATGTTTAATAACCCCTTTTTAAATCCTCACAGTGATCAAAATTGCCATTGTTACAGACTTTACCTCCTAAACAGAAGCTTCTATGTTGACCAATTTCGGGCAGGAAATTGACTCTTAAGACACTTATTTTAGTTCAAAAATGGATAATTCACATCCAAGAGTCATTTACAGTCAAAATATTAAACATTCAAAAATCACCATTACTGTCCATCTGGAGAAAGTTCGACAGCTACGGGGTCATAGTTATACATCAGAAAATTGATTTTTTGGATTGTACAAAAATGTATTCAACATGTCAATTGGATCATGCCTCATGTTGAATAACCACTTTCTGAAGCCTTCCATTGAACAAAATTGACATTTTTATAGACTTTTCCTACTACTCCGAAGATTCTATTTTGACAGATTTCGGGCTGGTATATGACTCTAAACACACTTGTTTTGGTTCAAAAATACAGACTTTACCTCCTATACAGAAGCTTCTATGTTGACCAATTTCGGGCAGGAAATTGACTCTTAAGACACTTATTTTAGTTCAAAAATTCATAAATCACATTCAACAGTCATATACAGTCAAAATATTAAACATTCAAAAATCACAATTACTGACCATCTGGAGGAAGTTCGACAGCTACGGGTTCATCGTTATATATCAGAAAATTGATTTTTTGGAGTGTACAATAAAATTATTCAAAATGTCAATTGGATCATGCCTCATGTTGAATAACCACTTTTTGAAGCCTCCCATTGACCAAAATTGAAGTTTATAGACACTTTTACTACTTAGAAGCTTCTATTTTGATAGATTTCGGGCAGGAAAATGAAACACACTTATTTTAGTTCCAAAAGTGATAATTCAAATTGAAAAGTCATTTACAGTCAAAATATTAGACATTCAAAAATCACCATTACTGACCATCTGGAGAAAGTCCGTGAGGTTCAGAGTCATCAATTTTCATCAGAAAATTAATATTCAAAATGTCAATTGGATCATGCCTCATGTTGAATACCCACTTTTTGAAACCTCCCATTGACCAAAATTGACATTTTTACAGACTTTTCCTACTACTCAGAAGCATCTATTTTGATCTATTTTAGGCAGGGAAATAACTCTAAACACACTTATTTTAGTTCCAAAAGTGATAATGCACATACAACAGTCATTTACAGTCAAAAGATTAAACATTCAAAAATCAAGATTACTTACCTTCTGGAGAAAGTTAGACAAGTTTGGGGTAATAATTTTTCATCCGAAAATTGATTTTGGGGACTATACAAAAAATTATTCAAAATGTCAATTGGATCATGCCAATGTTGAACAAACCACTTTTTTAGGCCTCGCAGAGACCAAAATTGCCAATTTTACGGACTTTTCCTCCTACTCCGAAGATTCTCTTTTGACAGATTTCGGGCTGGTATATGACTCTAAACACACTTGTTTTGGTTCAAAAAGTGATAATTCAGATCCAATAGTCATTTACAGTCAAAAGTTAAACATTCAAAAATCAACATTACTGACCATCTGGAGAAAGTCTGTGAGGTTCAGAGTCATCGATTTTCATCAGAAAATGCATTTTTTGGACAGTACAAAAATGGATTCAAAATCTCAATTGGATCGTACCTCATGTTTAATAACCCCTTTTTAAATCCTCACAGTGATCAAAATTGCCATTCTTACAGACTTTACCTCCTAAACAGAAGCTTCTATGTTGACCAATTTCGGGCAGGAAATTGACTCTTAAGACACTTATTTTAGATCAAAAATGGATAATTCACATCCAAGATTAATTTACAGTCAAAATATTAAACTTTCAAAAATCAACATTACTGTCCATCTGGAGAAAGTTCGACAGCTACGGGGTCATAGTTATACATCAGAAAATTGATTTTTTGGATTGTACAAAAAATTATTAAAAATGTCAATTGGATCATGCCTCGTGTTAAATAACCACTTTTTGAAGCCTTCCATTGACCAAAATTGAAATTTTTACAGACTTTTCCTACTACTCAGAAGCTTCTATTTTGATCGATTTTGGGCAGGAAAATGGCTCTAAGCACACTTATTTTTAATCCAAATGTGGTAAATCACATCCAACAGTCAATTACAGTCAAAAGATTAAACATTCAAAAATCAAGATTACTTACCATCTGGAGAAAGTTAGACAAGTTTGGGGAAAGAGTTTTTCATCCGAAAATTGATTTTGTGGTCTATACAAATAATTAATTCAAAATGTCAATTGGATCATGCCAATGTTGAACAAACCACTTTTTTAGGCCTCGCAGTGACCAAATTTGCCAATTTTACGGACTTTTCCCCCTACTCCGAAGATTCTATTTTGACAGATTTCGGGCTGGTATATGACTCTAAACACACTTGCTTTGGTTCAAAAAGTGATAATTCACATCCAATAGTCATTTACAGTCAAAAGTTATACATTCAAAAATCAATATTACTGACCATCTGGAGAAAGTCTGTGAGGTTCAGAGTCATCGATTTTCATCAGAAAATGCATTTTTTGGACAGTACAAAAAAGGATTCAAAATCTCAATTGGATCGTGCCTCATGTTTAATAACCCCTTTTTAAATCCTCACAGTGATCAAAATTGCCATTCTTACAGACTTTACCTCCTAAACAGAAGCTTCTATGTTGACCAATTTCGGGCAGGAAATTGACTCTTAAGACACTTATTTTAGTTCAAAAATGGATAATTCACATCCAAGAGTCATTTACAGTCAAAATATTAAACATTCAAAAATCACCATTACTGTCCATCTGGAGAAAGTTCGACAGCTACGGGGTCATAGTTATACATCAGAAAATTGATTTTTTGGATTGTACAAAAGTGTATTCAAAATGTCAATTGGATCATGCCTCATGTTGAATAACCACTTTTTGAAGCCTTCCATTGAACAAAATTGACATTTTTATAGACTTTTCCTACTACTCCGAAGATTCTATTTTGACAGATTTCGGGCTGGTATATGACTCTAAACACACTTGTCTTGGTTCAAAAATACAGACTTTACCTCCTATACAGAAGCTTCTATGTTGACCAATTTCGGGCAGGAAATTGACTCTTAAGACACTTATTTTAGTTCAAAATTCATAAATCACATTCAACAGTCATATACAGTCAAAATATTAAACATTCAAAAATCACCATTACTGTCCATCTGGAGAAAGTTCGACAGCTACGGGGTCATAGTTATACATCAGACAATTGATTTTTTGGATTGTACAAAAATGTATTCAAAATGTCAATTGGATCATGCCTCATGTTGAATAACCACTTTTTGAAGCCTTCCATTGAACAAAATTGACATTTTTATAGACTTTTCCTACTACTCCGAAGATTCTATTTTGACAGATTTCGGGCTGGTATTTGACTCTAAACACACTTGTTTTGGTTCAAAAATACAGACTTTACCTCCTATACAGAAGCTTCTATGTTGACCAATTTCGGGCAGGAAATTGACTCTTAAGACACTTATTTTAGATCAAAAATGGATAATTCACATCCAAGATTAATTTACAGTCAAAATATTAAACTTTCAAAAATCAACATTACTGTCCATCTGGAGAAAGTTCGACAGCTACGGGGTCATAGTTATACATCAGAAAATTGATTTTTTGGATTGTACAAAAAATTATTAAAAATGTCAATTGGATCATGCCTCATGTTGAATAACCACTTTTTGAAGCCTTCCATTGACCAAAATTGAAATTTTTACAGACTTTTCCTACTACTCAGAAGCTTCTATTTTGATCGATTTTGGGCAGGAAAATGGCTCTAAGCACACTTATTTTTAATCCAAATGTGGTAAATCACATCCAACAGTCAATTACAGTCAAAAGATTAAACATTCAAAAATCAAGATTACTTACCATCTGGAGAAAGTTAGACAAGTTTGGGGAAAGAGTTTTTCATCCGAAAATTGATTTTGTGGTCTATACAAAAATTAATTCAAAATGTCAATTGGATCATGCCAATGTTGAACAAACCACTTTTTTAGGCCTCGCAGTGACCAAAATTGCCAATTTTACGGACTTTTCCCCCTACTCCGAAGATTCTATTTTGACAGATTTCGGGCTGGTATATGACTCTAAACACACTTGCTTTGGTTCAAAAAGTGATAATTCACATCCAATAGTCATTTACAGTCAAAAGTTAAACATTCAAAAATCAATATTACTGACCATCTGGAGAAAGTCTGTGAGGTTCAGAGTCATCGATTTTCATCAGAAAATGCATTTTTTGGACAGTACAAAACAGGATTCAAAATCTCAATTGGATCGTGCCTCATGTTTAATAACCCCTTTTTAAATCCTCACAGTGATCAAAATTGCCATTGTTACAGACTTTACCTCCTAAACAGAAGCTTCTATGTTGACCAATTTCGGGCAGGAAATTGACTCTTAAGACACTTATTTTAGTTCAAAAATGGATAATTCACATCCAAGAGTCATTTACAGTCAAAATATTAAACATTCAAAAATCACCATTACTGTCCATCTGGAGAAAGTTCGACAGCTACGGGGTCATAGTTATACATCAGAAAATTGATTTTTTGGATTGTACAAAAATGTATTCAAAATGTCAATTGGATCATGCCTCATGTTGAATAACCACTTTCTGAAGCCTTCCATTGAACAAAATTGACATTTTTATAGACTTTTCCTACTACTCCGAAGATTCTATTTTGACAGATTTCGGGCTGGTATATGACTCTAAACACACTTGTTTTGGTTCAAAAATACAGACTTTACCTCCTATACAGAAGCTTCTATGTTGACCAATTTCGGGCAGGAAATTGACTCTTAAGACACTTATTTTAGTTCAAAAATTCATAAATCACATTCAACAGTCATATACAGTCAAAATATTAAACATTCAAAAATCACAATTACTGACCATCTGGAGGAAGTTCGACAGCTACGGGTTCATCGTTATATATCAGAAAATTGATTTTTTGGAGTGTACAATAAAATTATTCAAAATGTCAATTGGATCATGCCTCATGTTGAATAACCACTTTTTGAAGCCTCCCATTGACCAAAATTGAAGTTTATAGACACTTTTCCTACTACTTAGAAGCTTCTATTTTGATAGATTTCGGGCAGGAAAATGAAACACACTTATTTTAGTTCCAAAAGTGATAATTCAAATTGAAAAGTCATTTACAGTCAAAATATTAGACATTCAAAAATCACCATTACTGACCATCTGGAGAAAGTCCGTGAGGTTCAGAGTCATCGATTTTCATCAGAAAATTAATATTCAAAATGTCAATTGGATCATGCCTCATGTTGAATAACCACTTTTTGAAGCCTCCCATTGACCAAAATTGAAGTTTATAGAAACTTTTCCTACTACTTAGAAGCTTCTATTTCGATCGATTTCGGGCAGGAAAATGGCTCTAAACACACTTATTTTAGTTCCAAAAGTGATAATTTACATTGAAAAGCCATTTACAGTCAAAATATTAGACATTCAAAAATCACCATTACTGACCATCTGGAGAAAGTCCGTGAGGTTCAGAGTCATCGATTTTCATCAGAAAATTAATATTCAAAATGTCAATTGGATCATGCCTCATGTTGAATACCCACTTTTTGAAACCTCTCATTGACCAAAATTTACATTTTTACAGACTTTTCCTACTACTCAGAAGCATCTATTTTGATCGAATTTAGGCAGGGAAATAACTCTAAACACACTTATTTTAGTTCCAAAAGTGATAATGCACATACAACAGTCATTTACAGTCAAAAGATTAAACATTCAAAAATCAAGATTACTTACCATCTGGAGAAAGTTAGACAAGTTTGGGGTAATAATTTTTCATCCGAAAATTGATTTTGGGGACTATACAAAAAATTATTCAAAATGTCAATTGGATCATGCCAATGTTGAACAAACCACTTTTTTAGGCCTCGCAGTGACCAAAATTTCCAATTTTACGGACTTTTCCTCCTACTCCGAAGATTCTCTTTTGACAGATTTCGGGCTGGTATATGACTCTAAACACACTTGTTTTGGTTCAAAAAGTGATAATTCAGATCCAATAGTCATTTACAGTCAAAAGTTAAACATTCAAAAATCAACATTACTGACCATCTGGAGAAAGTCTGTGAGGTTCAGAGTCATCGATTTTCATCAGAAAATGCATTTTTTGGACAGTACAAAAATGGATTCAAAATCTCAATTGGATCGTGCCTCATGTTTAATAACCCCTTTTTAAATCCTCACAGTGATCAAAATTGCCATTCTTACAGACTTTACCTCCTAAACAGAAGCTTCTATGTTGACCAATTTCGGGCAGGAAATTGACTCTTAAGACACTTATTTTAGATCAAAAATGGATAATTCACATCCAAGATTAATTTACAGTCAAAATATTAAACTTTCAAAAATCAACATTACTGTCCATCTGGAGAAAGTTCGACAGCTACGGGGTCATAGTTATACATCAGAAAATTAATTTTTTGGATTGTACAAAAAATTATTAAAAATGTCAATTGGATCATGCCTCATGTTGAATAACCACTTTTTGAAGCCTTCCATTGACCAAAATTGAAATTTTTACAGACTTTTCCTACTACTCAGAAGCTTCTATTTTGATCGATTTTGGGCAGGAAAATGGCTCTAAGCACACTTATTTTTAATCCAAATGTGGTAAATCACATCCAACAGTCAATTACAGTC
Source organism: Triturus cristatus (assembly GCF_964204655.1). NCBI lineage: Eukaryota > Metazoa > Chordata > Amphibia > Caudata > Salamandridae > Triturus > Triturus cristatus. Next base: position 951,622,270 of record NC_140583.1, on the reverse strand, counting down.
AAAAGATTAAACATTCAAAAATCAAGATTACCTACCATCTGGAGAAAGTTAGACAAGTTTGGGGAAAGAGTTTTTCATCCGAAAATTGATTTTGTGGTCTATACAAAAATTAATTCAAAATGTCAATTGGATCATGCCAATGTTGAACAAACCACTTTTTTAGGCCTCGCAGTGACCAAAATTGCCAATTTTACGGACTTTTCCCCCTACTCCGAAGATTCTATTTTGACAGATTTCGGGCTGGTATATGACTCTAAACACACTTGCTTTGTTTCAAAAAGTGATAATTCACATCCAATAGTCATTTACAGTCAAAAGTTAAACATTCAAAAATCAATATTACTGACCATCTGGAGAAAGTCTGTGAGGTTCAGAGTCATCGATTTTCATCAGAAAATGCATTTTTTGGACAGTACAAAAAAGGATTCAAAATCTCAATTGGATCGTGCCTCATGTTTAATAACCCCTTTTTAAATCCTCACAGTGATCAAAATTGCCATTGTTACAGACTTTACCTCCTAAACAGAAGCTTCTATGTTGACCAATTTCGGGCAGGAAATTGACTCTTAAGACACTTATTTTAGTTCAAAAATGGATAATTCACATCCAAGAGTCATTTACAGTCAAAATATTAAACATTCAAAAATCACCATTACTGTCCATCTGGAGAAAGTTCGACAGCTACGGGGTCATAGTTATACCTCAGAAAATTGATTTTTTGGATTGTACAAAAATGTATTCAAAATGTCAATTGGATCATGCCTCATGTTGAATAACCACTTTTTGAAGCCTTCCATTGAACAAAATTGACATTTTTATAGACTTTTCCTACTACTCCGAAGATTCTATTTTGACAGATTTCGGGCTGGTATATGACTCTAAACACACTTGTTTTGGTTCAAAAATACAGACTTTACCTCCTATACAGAAGCTTCTATGTTGACCAATTTCGGGCAGGAAATTGACTCTTAAGACACTTATTTTAGTTCAAAAATTCATAAATCACATTCAACGGTCATATACAGTCAAAATATTAAACATTCAAAAATCACAATTACTGACCATCTGGAGAAAGTTCGACAGCTACGGGGTCATCGTTATATATCAGAAAATTGATTTTTTGGAGTGTACAAAAAATTATTCAAAATGTCAATTGGATCATGCCTCATGTTGAATAACCACTTTTTGAAGCCTCCCATTGACCAAAATTGAAGTTTATAGACACTTTTCCTACTACTTAGAAGCTTCTATTTTGATGGATTTCGGGCAGGAAAATGAAACACACTTATTTTACTTCCAAAAGTGATAATTCACATTGAAAAGTCATTTACAGTCAAAATATTAGACATTCAAAAATCACCATTACTGACCATCTGGAGAAAGTCCGTGAGGTTCAGAGTCATCGATTTTCATCAGAAAATTAATATTCAAAATGTCAATTGGATCATGCCTCATGTTGAATACCCACTTTTTGAAACCTCCGATTGACCAAAATTTACATTTTTACAGACTTTTCCTACTACTCAGAAGCATCTATTTTGATCGACTTTAGGCAGGGAAATAACTCTAAACACACTTATTTCAGTTCCAAAAGTGATAATGCACATACAACAGTCATTTACAGTCAAAAGATTAAACATTCAAAAATCAAGATTACTTACCTTCTGGAGAAAGTTAGACAAGTTTGGGGTAATAATTTTTCATCCGAAAATTGATTTTGGGGACTATACAAAAAATTATTCAAAATGTCAATTGGATCATGCCAATGTTGAACAAACCACTTTTTTAGGCCTCGCAGTGACCAAAATTGCCAATTTTACGGACTTTTCCTCCTACTCCGAAGATTCTCTTTTGACAGATTTCGGGCTGGTATATGACTCTAAACACACTTGTTTTGGTTCAAAAAGTGATGATTCAGATCCAATAGTCATTTACAGTCAAAAGTTAAACATTCAAAAATCAACATTACTGACCATCTGGAGAAAGTCTGTGAGGTTCAGAGTCATCGATTTTCATCAGAAAATGCATTTTTTGGACAGTACAAAAATGGATTCAAAATCTCAATTGGATTGTGCCTCTTGTTTAATAACCCCTTTTTAAATCCTCACAGTGATCAAAATTGCCATTCTTACAGACTTTACCTCCTAAACAGAAGCTTCTATGTTGACCAATTTCGGGCAGGAAATTGACTCTTAAGACACTTATTTTAGTTCAAAAATGGATAATTCACATCCAAGAGTCATTTACAGTCAAAATATTAAACATTCAAAAATCACCATTACTGTCCATCTGGAGAAAGTTCGACAGCTACGGGGTCATAGTTATACATCAGAAAATTGATTTTTTGGATTGTACAAAAATGTATTCAAAATGTCAATTGGATCATGCCTCATGTTGAATAACCACTTTTTGAAGCCTTCCATTGAACAAAATTGACATTTTTACAGACTTTTCCTACTACTCAGAAGCTTCTATTTTGATCGATTTTGGGCAGGAAAATGGCTCTAAGCACACTTATTTTTAATCCAAATGTGGTAAATCACATCCAACAGTCAATTACAGTCAAAAGATTAAACATTCAAAAATCAAGATTACCTACCATCTGGAGAAAGTTAGACAAGTTTGGGGAAAGAGTTTTTCATCCGAAAATTGATTTTGTGGTCTATACAAAAATTAATTCAAAATGTCAATTGGATCATGCCAATGTTGAACAAACCACTTTTTTAGGCCTCGCAGTGACCAAAATTGCCAATTTTACGGACTTTTCCCCCTACTCCGAAGATTCTATTTTGACAGGTTTCGGGCTGGTATATGACTCTAAACACACTTGCTTTGTTTCAAAAAGTGATAATTCACATCCAATAGTCATTTACAGTCAAAATATTAATTATTCAAAAATCACCATTACTGTCCATCTGGAGAAAGTTCGACAGCTACGGGGTCATAGTTATACCTCAGAAAATTGATTTTTTGGATTGTACAAAAATGTATTCAAAATGTCAATTGGATCATGCCTCATGTTGAATAACCACTTTTTGAAGCCTTCCATTGAACAAAATTGACATTTTTATAGACTTTTCCTACTACTCCGAAGATTCTATTTTGACAGATTTCGGGCTGGTATATGACTCTAAACACACTTGTTTTGGTTCAAAAATACAGACTTTACCTCCTATACAGAAGCTTCTATGTTGACCAATTTCGGGCAGGAAATTGGCTCTTAAGACACTTATTTTAGTTCAAAAATTCATAAATAACATTCAACAGTCATATACAGTCAAAATATTAAACATTCAAAAATCACAATTACTGACCATCTAGAGAAAGTTCGACAGCTACGGGGTCATCGTTATACATCAGAAAATTGATTTTTTGGAGTGTACAAAAAATTATTCAAAATGTCAATTGGATCATGCCTCATGTTGAATAACCACTTTTTGAAGCCTCCCATTGACCAAAATTGAAGTTTATAGACACTTTTCCTACTACTTAGAAGCTTCTATTTTGATCGATTTCGGGCAGGAAAATGGCTCTAAACACACTTATTTTAGTTCCAAAAGTGATAATTAACATTGAAAAGCCATTTACAGTCAAAATATTAGACATTCAAAAATCACCATTACTGACCATCTGGAGAAAGTCCGTGAGGTTCAGAGTCATCGATTTTCATCAGAAAATTAATATTCAAAATGTCAATTGGATCATGCCTCATGTTGAATACCCACTTTTTGAAACCTCCCATTGACCAAAATTTAAATTTTTACAGACTTTTCCTACTACTCAGAAGCATCTATTTTGATCGATTTTAGGCAGGGAAATAACTCTAAACACACTTATTTTAGTTCCAAAAGTGATAATGCACATACAACAGTCATTTACAGTCAAAAGATTAAACATTCAAAAATCAAGATTACTTACCATCTGGAGAAAGTTAGACAAGTTTGGGGTAATAATTTTTCATCCGAAACTTGATTTTGGGGACTATACAAAAAATTATTCAAAATGTCAATTGGATCATGCCAATGTTGAACAAACCACTTTTTTAGGCCTCGCAGTGACCAAAATTTCCAATTTTACGGACTTTTCCTCCTACTCCGAAGATTCTCTTTTGACAGATTTCGGGCTGGTATATGACTCTAAACACACTTGTTTTGGTTCAAAAAGTGATAATTCAGATCCAATAGTCATTTACAGTCAAAAGTTAAACATTCAAAAATCAACATTACTGACCATCTGGAGAAAGTCTGTGAGGTTCAGAGTCATCGATTTTCATCAGAAAATGCATTTTTTGGACAGTACAAAAATGGATTCAAAATCTCAATTGGATCGTGCCTCATGTTTAATAACCCCTTTTTAAATCCTCACAGTGATCAAAATTGCCATTCTTACAGACTTTACCTCCTAAACAGAAGCTTCTATGTTGACCAATTTCGGGCAGGAAATTGACTCTTAAGACACTTATTTTAGATCAAAAATGGATAATTCACATCCAAGATTAATTTACAGTCAAAATATTAAACTTTCAAAAATCAACATTACTGTCCATCTGGAGAAAGTTCGACAGCTACGGGGTCATAGTTATACATCAGAAAATTGATTTTTTGGATTGTACAAAAAATTATTAAAAATGTCAATTGGATCATGCCTCGTGTTAAATAACCACTTTTTGAAGCCTTCCATTGACCAAAATTGAAATTTTTACAGACTTTTCCTACTACTCAGAAGCTTCTATTTTGATCGATTTTGGGCAGGAAAATGGCTCTAAGCACACTTATTTTTAATCCAAATGTGGTAAATCACATCCAACAGTCAATTACAGTCAAAAGATTAAACATTCAAAAATCAAGATTACTTACCATCTGGAGAAAGTTAGACAAGTTTGGGGAAAGAGTTTTTCATCCGAAAATTGATTTTGTGGTCTATACAAATAATTAATTCAAAATGTCAATTGGATCATGCCAATGTTGAACAAACCACTTTTTTAGGCCTCGCAGTGACCAAAATTGCCAATTTTACGGACTTTTCCCCCTACTCCGAAGATTCTATTTTGACAGATTTCGGGCTGGTATATGACTCTAAACACACTTGCTTTGGTTCAAAAAGTGATAATTCACATCCAATAGTCATTTACAGTCAAAAGTTAAACATTCAAAAATCAATATTACTGACCATCTGGAGAAAGTCTGTGAGGTTCAGAGTCATCGATTTTCATCAGAAAATGCATTTTTTGGACAGTACAAAACAGGATTCAAAATCTCAATTGGATCGTGCCTCATGTTTCATAACCCCTTTTTAAATCCTCACAGTGATCAAAATTGCCATTGTTACAGACTTTACCTCCTAAACAGAAGCTTCTATGTTGACCAATTTCGGGCAGGAAATTGACTCTTAAGACACTTATTTTAGTTCAAAATGGATAATTCACATCCAAGAGTCATTTACAGTCAAAATATTAAACATTCAAAAATCACCATTACTGTCCATCTGGAGAAAGTTCGACAGCTACGGGGTCATAGTTATACATCAGAAAATTGATTTTTTGGATTGTACAAAAATGTATTGAAAATGTCAATTGGATCATGCCTCATGTTGAATAACCACTTTCTGAAGCCTTCCATTGAACAAAATTGACATTTTTATAGACTTTTCCTACTACTCCGAAGATTCTATTTTGACAGATTTCGGGCTGGTATATGACTCTAAACACACTTGTTTTGGTTCAAAAATACAGACTTTACCTCCTATACAGAAGCTTCTATGTTGACCAATTTCGGGCAGGAAATTGACTCTTAAGACACTTATTTTAGTTCAAAAATTCATAAATCACATTCAACAGTCATATACAGTCAAAATATTAAACATTCAAAAATCACAATTACTGACCATCTGGAGGAAGTTCGACAGCTACGGGTTCATCGTTATATATCAGAAAATTGATTTTTTGGAGTGTACAATAAAATTATTCAAAATGTCAATTGGATCATGCCTCATGTTGAATAACCACTTTTTGAAGCCTCCCATTGACCAAAATTGAAGTTTATAGACACTTTTCCTACTACTTAGAAGCTTCTATTTTGATAGATTTCGGGCAGGAAAATGAAACACACTTATTTTAGTTCCAAAAGTGATAATTCAAATTGAAAAGTCATTTACAGTCAAAATATTAGACATTCAAAAATCACCATTACTGACCATCTGGAGAAAGTCCGTGAGGTTCAGAGTCATCGATTTTCATCAGAAAATTAATATTCAAAATGTCAATTGGATCATGCCTCATGTTTAATACCCACTTTTTGAAACCTCCCATTGACCAAAATTGACATTTTTACAGACTTTTCCTACTACTCAGAAGCATCTATTTTGATCGATTTTAGGCAGGGAAATAACTCTAAACACACTTATTTTAGTTCCAAAAGTGATAATGCACATACAACAGTCATTTACAGTCAAAAGATTAAACATTCAAAAATCAAGATTACTTACCATCTGGAGAAAGTTAGACAAGTTTGGGGTAATAATTTTTCATCCGAAACTTGATTTTGGGGACTATACAAAAAATTATTCAAAATGTCAATTGGATCATGCCAATGTTGAACAAACCACTTTTTTAGGCCTCGCAGTGACCAAAATTTCCAATTTTACGGACTTTTCCTCCTACTCCGAAGATTCTCTTTTGACAGATTTCGGGCTGGTATATGACTCTAAACACACTTGTTTTGGTTCAAAAAGTGATAATTCAGATCCAATAGTCATTTACAGTCAAAAGTTAAACATTCAAAAATCAACATTACTGACCATCTGGAGAAAGTCTGTGAGGTTCAGAGTCATCGATTTTCATCAGAAAATGCATTTTTTGGACAGTACAAAAATGGATTCAAAATCTCAATTGGATCGTGCCTCATGTTTAATAACCCCTTTTTAAATCCTCACAGTGATCAAAATTGCCATTCTTACAGACTTTATCTCCTAAACAGAAGCTTCTATGTTGACCAATTTCGGGCAGGAAATTGACTCTTAAGACACTTATTTTAGATCAAAAATGGATAATTCACATCCAAGATTAATTTACAGTCAAAATATTAAACTTTAAAAAATCAACATTACTGTCCATCTGGAGAAAGTTCGACAGCTACGGGGTCATAGTTATACATCAGAAAATTGATTTTTTGGATTGTACAAAAAATTATTAAAAATGTCAATTGGATCATGCCTCATGTTGAATAACCACTTTTTGAAGCCTTCCATTGACCAAAATTGAAATTTTTACAGACTTTTCCTACTACTCAGAAGCTTCTATTTTGATCGATTTTGGGCAGGAAAATGGCTCTAAGCACACTTATTTTTAATCCAAATGAGGTAAATCACATCCAACAGTCAATTACAGTCAAAAGATTAAACATTCAAAAATCAAGATTACTTACCATCTGGAGAAAGTTAGACAAGTTTGGGGAAAGAGTTTTTCATCCGAAAATTGATTTTGTGGTCTATACAAAAATTAATTCAAAATGTCAATTGGATCATGCCAATGTTGAACAAACCACTTTTTTAGGCCTCGCAGTGACCAAAATTGCCAATTTTACGGACTTTTCCCCCTACTCCGAAGATTCTATTTTGACAGATTGCGGGCTGGTATATGACTCTAAACACACTTGCTTTGGTTCAAAAAGTGATAATTCACATCCAATAGTCATTTACAGTCAAAAGTTAAACATTCAAAAATCAATATTACTGACCATCTGGAGAAAGTCTGTGAGGTTCAGAGTCATCGATTTTCATCAGAAAATGCATTTTTTGGACAGTACAAAACAGGATTCAAAATCTCAATTGGATCGTGCCTCATGTTTAATAACCCCTTTTTAAATCCTCACAGTGATCAAAATTGCCATTGTTACAGACTTTACCTCCTAAACAGAAGCTTCTATGTTGACCAATTTCGGGCAGGAAATTGACTCTTAAGACACTTATTTTAGTTCAAAAATGGATAATTCACATCCAAGAGTCATTTACAGTCAAAATATTAAACATTCAAAAATCACCATTACTGTCCATCTGGAGAAAGTTCGACAGCTACGGGGTCATAGTTATACATCAGAAAATTGATTTTTTGGATTGTACAAAAATGTATTAAAAATGTCAATTGGATCATGCCTCATGTTGAATAACCACTTTTTGAAGCCTTCCATTGAACAAAATTGACATTTTTATAGACTTTTCCTACTACTCCGAAGATTCTATTTTGACAGATTTCGGGCTGGTATATGACTCTAAACACACTTGTTTTGGTTCAAAAATACAGACTTTACCTCCTATACAGAAGCTTCTATGTTGACCAATTTCGGGCAGGAAATTGACTCTTAAGACACTTATTTTAGTTCAAAAATTCATAAATCACATTCAACAGTCATATACAGTCAAAATATTAAACATTCAAAAATCACAATTACTGACCATCTGGAGAAAGTTCAACAGCTACGGGGTCATCGTTATATATCAGAAAATTGATTTTTTGGAGTGTACAAAAAATTATTCAAAATGTCAATTGGATCATGCCTCATGTTGAATAACCACTTTTTGAAGCCTCCCATTGACCAAAATTGAAGTTTATAGACACTTTTCCTACTACTTAGAAGCTTCTATTTTGATAGATTTCGGGCAGGAAAATGAAACACACTTATTTTAGTTCCAAAAGTGATAATTCACATTGAAAAGTCATTTACAGTCAAAATATTAGACATTCAAAAATCACCATTTCTGACCATCTGGAGAAAGTCCGTGAGGTTCAGAGTCATCGATTTTCATCAGAAAATTAATATTGAAAATGTCAATTGGATCATGCCTCATGTTGAATACCCACTTTTTGAAACCTCCCATTGACCAAAATTGACATTTTTACAGACTTTTCCAACTACTCAGAAGCATCTATTTTGATCGATTTTAGGCAGGGAAATAACTCTAAACACACTTATTTCAGTTCCAAAAGTGATAATGCACATACAACAGTCATTTACAGTCAAAAGATTAAACATTCAAAAATCAAGATTACTTACCTTCTGGAGAAAGTTAGACAAGTTTGGGGTAATAATTTTTCATCCGAAAATTGATTTTGGGGACTATACAAAAAATTATTCAAAATGTCAATTGGATCATGCCAATGTTGAACAAACCACTTTTTTAGGCCTCGCAGTGACCAAAATTGCCAATTTTACGGACTTTTCCTCCTACTCCGAAGATTCTCTTTTGACAGATTTCGGGCTGGTATATGACTCTAAACACACTTGTTTTGGTTCAAAAAGTGATAATTCAGATCTAATAGTCATTTACAGTCAAAAGTTAAACATTCAAAAATCAACATTACTGACCATCTGGAGAAAGTCTGTGAGGTTCAGAGTCATCGATTTTCATCAGAAAATGCATTTTTTGGACAGTACAAAAATGGATTCAAAATCTCAATTGGATCGTGCCTCATGTTTAATAACCCCTTTTTAAATCCTCACAGTGATCAAAATTGCCATTCTTACAGACTTTACCTCCTAAACAGAAGCTTCTATGTTGACCAATTTCGGGCAGGAAATTGACTCTTAAGACACTTATTTTAGTTCAAAAATGGATAATTCACATCCAAGAGTCATTTACAGTCAAAATATTAAAAATTCAAAAATCACCATTACTGTCCATCTGGAGAAAGTTCGACAGCTACGGGGTCATAGTTATACATCAGAAAATTTATTTTTTGGATTGTACAAAAATGTATTCAAAATGTCAATTGGATCATGCCTCATGTTGAATAACCACTTTTTGAAGCCTTCCATTGAACAAAAATGACATTTTTATAGACTTTTCCTACTACTCCGAAGATTCTATTTTGACAGATTTCGGGCTGGTATTTGACTCTAAACACACTTGTTTTGGTTCAAAAATACAGACTTTACCTCCTATACAGAAGCTTCTATGTTGACCAATTTCGGGCAGGAAATTGACTCTTAAGACACTTATTTTAGATCAAAAATGGATAATTCACATCCAAGATTAATTTACAGTCAAAATATTAAACTTTCAAAAATCAACATTACTGTCCATCTGGAGAAAGTTCGACAGCTACGGGGTCATAGTTATACATCAGAAAATTGATTTTTTGGATTGTACAAAAAATTATTAAAAATGTCAATTGGATCATGCCTCATGTTGAATAACCACTTTTTGAAGCCTTCCATTGACCAAAATTGAAATTTTTACAGACTTTTCCTACTACTCAGAAGCTTCTATTTTGATCGATTTTGGGCAGGAAAATGGCTCTAAGCACACTTATTTTTAATCCAAATGTGGTAAATCACATCCAACAGTCAATTACAGTCAAAAGATTAAACATTCAAAAATCAAGATTACTTACCATCTGGAGAAAGTTAGACAAGTTTGGGGAAAGAGTTTTTCATCCGAAAATTGATTTTGTGGTCTATACAAAAATTAATTCAAAATGTCAATTGGATCATGCCAATGTTGAACAAACCACTTTTTTAGGCCTCGCAGTGACCAAAATTGCCAATTTTACGGACTTTTCCCCCTACTCCGAAGATTCTATTTTGACAGATTTCGGGCTGGTATATGACTCTAAACACACTTGGTTTGGTTCAAAAAGTGATAATTCACATCCAATAGTCATTTACAGTCAAAAGTTAAACATTCAAAAATCAATATTACTGACCATCTGGAGAAAGTCTGTGAGGTTCAGAGTCATCGATTTTCATCAGAAAATGCATTTTTTGGACAGTACAAAAAAGGATTCAAAATCTCAATTGGATCGTGCCTCATGTTTAATAACCCCTTTTTAAATCCTCACAGTGATCAAAATTGCCATTGTTACAGACTTTACCTCCTAAACAGAAGCTTCTATGTTGACCAATTTCGGGCAGGAAATTGACTCTTAAGACACTTATTTTAGTTCAAAAATGGATAATTCACATCCAAGAGTCATTTACAGTCAAAATATTAAACATTCAAAAATCACCATTACTGTCCATCTGGAGAAAGTTCGACAGCTACGGGGTCATAGTTATACATCAGAAAATTGATTTTTTGGATTGTACAAAAATGTATTAAAAATGTCAATTGGATCATGCCTCATGTTTAATAACCACTTTTTGAAGCCTTCCATTGAACAAAATTGACATTTTTATAGACTTTTCCTACTACTCCGAAGATTCTATTTTGACAGATTTCGGGCTGGTATATGACTCTAAACACACTTGTTTTGGTTCAAAAATACAGACTTTACCTCCTATACAGAAGCTTCTATGTTGACCAATTTCGGGCAGGAAATTGACTCTTAAGACACTTATTTTAGTTCAAAAATTCATAAATCACATTCAACAGTCATATACAGTCAAAATATTAAACATTCAAAAATCACAATTACTGACCATTTGGAGAAAGTTCGACAGCTACGGGGTCATCGTTATATATCAGAAAATTGATTTTTTGGAGTGTACAAAAAATTATTCAAAATGTCAATTGGATCATGCCTCATGTTGAATAACCACTTTTTGAAGCCTCCCATTGACCAAAATTGAAGTTTATAGACACTTTTTCTACTACTTAGAAGCTTCTATTTTGATCGATTTCGGGCAGGAAAATGAAACACACTTATTTTAGTTCCAAAAGTGATAATTCACATTGAAAAGTCATTTACAGTCAAAATATTAGACATTCAAAAATCACCATTACTGACCATCTGGAGAAAGTCCGTGAGGTTCAGAGTCATCGATTTTCATCAGAAAATTAATATTCAAAATGTCAATTGGATCATGCCTCATGTTGAATACCCACTTTTTGAAACCTCCCATTGACCAAAATTGACATTTTTACAGACTTTTCCTACTACTCAGAAGCATCTATTTTGATCGATTTTAGGCAGGGAAATAACTCTAAACACACTTATTTCAGTTCCAAAAGTGATAATGCACATACAACAGTCATTTACAGTCAAAAGATTAAACATTCAAAAATCAAGATTACTTACCATCTGGAGAAAGTTAGACAAGTTTGGGGTAATAATTTTTCATCCGAAAATTGATTTTGGGGACTATACAAAAAATTATTCAAAATGTCAATTGGATCATGCCAATGTTGAACAAACCACTTTTTTAGGCCTCGCAGTGACCAAAATTGCCAATTTTACGGACTTTTCCTCCTACTCTGAAGATTCTCTTTTGACAGATTTCGGGTTGGTATATGACTCTAAACACACTTGTTTTGGTTCAAAAAGTGATAATTCAGATCCAATAGTCATTTACAGTCAAAAGTTAAACATTCAAAAATCAATATTACTGACCATCTGGAGAAAGTCTGTGAGGTTCAGAGTCATCGATTTTCATCAGAAAATGCATTTTTTGGACAGTACAAAAAAGGATTCAAAATCTCAATTGGATCGTGCCTCATGTTTAATAACCCCTTTTTAAATCCTCACAGTGATCAAAATTGCCATTGTTACAGACTTTACCTCCTAAACAGAAGCTTCTATGTTGACCAATTTCGGGCAGGAAATTGACTCTTAAGACACTTATTTTAGTTCAAAAATGGATAATTCACATCCAAGAGTCATTTACAGTCAAAATATTAAACATTCAAAAATCACCATTACTGTCCATCTGGAGAAAGTTCGACAGCTACGGGGTCATAGTTATACCTCAGAAAATTGATTTTTTGGATTGTACAAAAATGTATTCAAAATGTCAATTGGATCATGCCTCATGTTGAATAACCACTTTTTGAAGCCTTCCATTGAACAAAATTGACATTTTTATAGACTTTTCCTACTACTCCGAAGATTCTATTTTGACAGATTTCGGGCTGGTATATGACTCTAAACACACTTGTTTTGGTTCAAAAATACAGACTTTACCTCCTATACAGAAGCTTCTATGTTGACCAATTTCGGGCAGGAAATTGACTCTTAAGACACTTATTTTAGTTCAAAAATTCATAAATCACATTCAACGGTCATATACAGTCAAAATATTAAACATTCAAAAATCACAATTACTGACCATCTGGAGAAAGTTCGACAGCTACGGGGTCATCGTTATATATCAGAAAATTGATTTTTTGGAGTGTACAAAAAATTATTCAAAATGTCAATTGGATCATGCCTCATGTTGAATAACCACTTTTTGAAGCCTCCCATTGACCAAAATTGAAGTTTATAGACACTTTTCCTACTACTTAGAAGCTTCTATTTTGATGGATTTCGGGCAGGAAAATGAAACACACTTATTTTACTTCCAAAAGTGATAATTCACATTGAAAAGTCATTTACAGTCAAAATATTAGACATTCAAAAATCACCATTACTGACCATCTGGAGAAAGTCCGTGAGGTTCAGAGTCATCGATTTTCATCAGAAAATTAATATTCAAAATGTCAATTGGATCATGCCTCATGTTGAATACCCACTTTTTGAAACCTCCGATTGACCAAAATTTACATTTTTACAGACTTTTCCTACTACTCAGAAGCATCTATTTTGATCGACTTTAGGCAGGGAAATAACTCTAAACACACTTATTTCAGTTCCAAAAGTGATAATGCACATACAACAGTCATTTACAGTCAAAAGATTAAACATTCAAAAATCAAGATTACTTACCTTCTGGATAAAGTTAGACAAGTTTGGGGTAATAATTTTTCATCCGTAAATTGATTTTGGGGACTATACAAAAAATTATTCAAAATGTCAATTGGATCATGCCAATGTTGAACAAACCACTTTTTTAGGCCTCGCAGTGACCAAAATTGCCAATTTTACGGACTTTTCCTCCTACTCCGAAGATTCTCTTTTGACAGATTTCGGGCTGGTATATGACTCTAAACACACTTGTTTTGGTTCAAAAAGTGATGATTCAGATCCAATAGTCATTTACAGTCAAAAGTTAAACATTCAAAAATCAACATTACTGACCATCTGGAGAAAGTCTGTGAGGTTCAGAGTCATCGATTTTCATCAGAAAATGCATTTTTTGGACAGTACAAAAATGGATTCAAAATCTCAATTGGATTGTGCCTCTTGTTTAATAACCCCTTTTTAAATCCTCACAGTGATCAAAATTGCCATTCTTACAGACTTTACCTCCTAAACAGAAGCTTCTATGTTGACCAATTTCGGGCAGGAAATTGACTCTTAAGACACTTATTTTAGTTCAAAAATGGATAATTCACATCCAAGAGTCATTTACAGTCAAAATATTAAACATTCAAAAATCACCATTACTGTCCATCTGGAGAAAGTTCGACAGCTACGGGGTCATAGTTATACATCAGAAAATTGATTTTTTGGATTGTACAAAAATGTATTCAAAATGTCAATTGGATCATGCCTCATGTTGAATAACCACTTTTTGAAGCCTTCCATTGAACAAAATTGACATTTTTACAGACTTTTCCTACTACTCAGAAGCTTCTATTTTGATCGATTTTGGGCAGGAAAATGGCTCTAAGCACACTTATTTTTAATCCAAATGTGGTAAATCACATCCAACAGTCAATTACAGTCAAAAGATTAAACATTCAAAAATCAAGATTACCTACCATCTGGAGAAAGTTAGACAAGTTTGGGGAAAGAGTTTTTCATCCGAAAATTGATTTTGTGGTCTATACAAAAATTAATTCAAAATGTCAATTGGATCATGCCAATGTTGAACAAACCACTTTTTTAGGCCTCGCAGTGACCAAAATTGCCAATTTTACGGACTTTTCCCCCTACTCCGAAGATTCTATTTTGACAGGTTTCGGGCTGGTATATGACTCTAAACACACTTGCTTTGTTTCAAAAAGTGATAATTCACATCCAATAGTCATTTACAGTCAAAATATTAATTATTCAAAAATCACCATTACTGTCCATCTGGAGAAAGTTCGACAGCTACGGGGTCATAGTTATACCTCAGAAAATTGATTTTTTGGATTGTACAAAAATGTATTCAAAATGTCAATTGGATCATGCCTCATGTTGAATAACCACTTTTTGAAGCCTTCCATTGAACAAAATTGACATTTTTATAGACTTTTCCTACTACTCCGAAGATTCTATTTTGACAGATTTCGGGCTGGTATATGACTCTAAACACACTTGTTTTGGTTCAAAAATACAGACTTTACCTCCTATACAGAAGCTTCTATGTTGACCAATTTCGGGCAGGAAATTGGCTCTTAAGACACTTATTTTAGTTCAAAAATTCATAAATAACATTCAACAGTCATATACAGTCAAAATATTAAACATTCAAAAATCACAATTACTGACCATCTAGAGAAAGTTCGACAGCTACGGGGTCATCGTTATACATCAGAAAATTGATTTTTTGGAGTGTACAAAAAATTATTCAAAATGTCAATTGGATCATGCCTCATGTTGAATAACCACTTTTTGAAGCCTCCCATTGACCAAAATTGAAGTTTATAGACACTTTTCCTACTACTTAGAAGCTTCTATTTTGATCGATTTCGGGCAGGAAAATGGCTCTAAACACACTTATTTTAGTTCCAAAAGTGATAATTAACATTGAAAAGCCATTTACAGTCAAAATATTAGACATTCAAAAATCACCATTACTGACCATCTGGAGAAAGTCCGTGAGGTTCAGAGTCATCGATTTTCATCAGAAAATTAATATTCAAAATGTCAATTGGATCATGCCTCATGTTGAATACCCACTTTTTGAAACCTCCCATTGACCAAAATTTAAATTTTTACAGACTTTTCCTACTACTCAGAAGCATCTATTTTGATCGATTTTAGGCAGGGAAATAACTCTAAACACACTTATTTTAGTTCCAAAAGTGATAATGCACATACAACAGTCATTTACAGTCAAAAGATTAAACATTCAAAAATCAAGATTACTTACCATCTGGAGAAAGTTAGACAAGTTTGGGGTAATAATTTTTCATCCGAAACTTGATTTTGGGGACTATACAAAAAATTATTCAAAATGTCAATTGGATCATGCCAATGTTGAACAAACCACTTTTTTAGGCCTCGCAGTGACCAAAATTTCCAATTTTACGGACTTTTCCTCCTACTCCGAAGATTCTCTTTTGACAGATTTCGGGCTGGTATATGACTCTAAACACACTTGTTTTGGTTCAAAAAGTGATAATTCAGATCCAATAGTCATTTACAGTCAAAAGTTAAACATTCAAAAATCAACATTACTGACCATCTGGAGAAAGTCTGTGAGGTTCAGAGTCATCGATTTTCATCAGAAAATGCATTTTTTGGACAGTACAAAAATGGATTCAAAATCTCAATTGGATCGTGCCTCATGTTTAATAACCCCTTTTTAAATCCTCACAGTGATCAAAATTGCCATTCTTACAGACTTTACCTCCTAAACAGAAGCTTCTATGTTGACCAATTTCGGGCAGGAAATTGACTCTTAAGACACTTATTTTAGATCAAAAATGGATAATTCACATCCAAGATTAATTTACAGTCAAAATATTAAACTTTCAAAAATCAACATTACTGTCCATCTGGAGAAAGTTCGACAGCTACGGGGTCATAGTTATACATCAGAAAATTGATTTTTTGGATTGTACAAAAAATTATTAAAAATGTCAATTGGATCATGCCTCGTGTTAAATAACCACTTTTTGAAGCCTTCCATTGACCAAAATTGAAATTTTTACAGACTTTTCCTACTACTCAGAAGCTTCTATTTTGATCGATTTTGGGCAGGAAAATGGCTCTAAGCACACTTATTTTTAATCCAAATGTGGTAAATCACATCCAACAGTCAATTACAGTCAAAAGATTAAACATTCAAAAATCAAGATTACTTACCATCTGGAGAAAGTTAGACAAGTTTGGGGAAAGAGTTTTTCATCCGAAAATTGATTTTGTGGTCTATACAAATAATTAATTCAAAATGTCAATTGGATCATGCCAATGTTGAACAAACCACTTTTTTAGGCCTCGCAGTGACCAAAATTGCCAATTTTACGGACTTTTCCCCCTACTCCGAAGATTCTATTTTGACAGATTTCGGGCTGGTATATGACTCTAAACACACTTGCTTTGGTTCAAAAAGTGATAATTCACATCCAATAGTCATTTACAGTCAAAAGTTAAACATTCAAAAATCAATATTACTGACCATCTGGAGAAAGTCTGTGAGGTTCAGAGTCATCGATTTTCATCAGAAAATGCATTTTTTGGACAGTACAAAACAGGATTCAAAATCTCAATTGGATCGTGCCTCATGTTTCATAACCCCTTTTTAAATCCTCACAGTGATCAAAATTGCCATTGTTACAGACTTTACCTCCTAAACAGAAGCTTCTATGTTGACCAATTTCGGGCAGGAAATTGACTCTTAAGACACTTATTTTAGTTCAAAATGGATAATTCACATCCAAGAGTCATTTACAGTCAAAATATTAAACATTCAAAAATCACCATTACTGTCCATCTGGAGAAAGTTCGACAGCTACGGGGTCATAGTTATACATCAGAAAATTGATTTTTTGGATTGTACAAAAATGTATTGAAAATGTCAATTGGATCATGCCTCATGTTGAATAACCACTTTCTGAAGCCTTCCATTGAACAAAATTGACATTTTTATAGACTTTTCCTACTACTCCGAAGATTCTATTTTGACAGATTTCGGGCTGGTATATGACTCTAAACACACTTGTTTTGGTTCAAAAATACAGACTTTACCTCCTATACAGAAGCTTCTATGTTGACCAATTTCGGGCAGGAAATTGACTCTTAAGACACTTATTTTAGTTCAAAAATTCATAAATCACATTCAACAGTCATATACAGTCAAAATATTAAACATTCAAAAATCACAATTACTGACCATCTGGAGGAAGTTCGACAGCTACGGGTTCATCGTTATATATCAGAAAATTGATTTTTTGGAGTGTACAATAAAATTATTCAAAATGTCAATTGGATCATGCCTCATGTTGAATAACCACTTTTTGAAGCCTCCCATTGACCAAAATTGAAGTTTATAGACACTTTTCCTACTACTTAGAAGCTTCTATTTTGATAGATTTCGGGCAGGAAAATGAAACACACTTATTTTAGTTCCAAAAGTGATAATTCAAATTGAAAAGTCATTTACAGTCAAAATATTAGACATTCAAAAATCACCATTACTGACCATCTGGAGAAAGTCCGTGAGGTTCAGAGTCATCGATTTTCATCAGAAAATTAATATTCAAAATGTCAATTGGATCATGCCTCATGTTTAATACCCACTTTTTGAAACCTCCCATTGACCAAAATTGACATTTTTACAGACTTTTCCTACTACTCAGAAGCATCTATTTTGATCGATTTTAGGCAGGGAAATAACTCTAAACACACTTATTTTAGTTCCAAAAGTGATAATGCACATACAACAGTCATTTACAGTCAAAAGATTAAACATTCAAAAATCAAGATTACTTACCATCTGGAGAAAGTCTGTGAGGTTCAGAGTCATCGATTTTCATCAGAAAATGCATTTTTTGGACAGTACAAAAATGGATTCAAAATCTCAATTGGATCGTGCCTCATGTTTAATAACCCCTTTTTAAATCCTCACAGTGATCAAAATTGCCATTCTTACAGACTTTATCTCCTAAACAGAAGCTTCTATGTTGACCAATTTAGGGCAGGAAATTGACTCTTAAGACACTTATTTTAGATCAAAAATGGATAATTCACATCCAAGATTAATTTACAGTCAAAATATTAAACTTTCAAAAATCAACATTACTGTCCATCTGGAGAAAGTTCGACAGCTACGGGGTCATAGTTATACATCAGAAAATTGATTTTTTGGATTGTACAAAAATGTATTAAAAATGTCAATTGGATCATGCCTCATGTTGAATAACCACTTTTTGAAGCCTTCCATTGAACAAAATTGACATTTTTATAGACTTTTCCTACTACTCCGAAGATTCTATTTTGACAGATTTCGGGCTGGTATTTGACTCTAAACACACTTGTTTTGGTTCAAAAATACAGACTTTACCTCCTATACAGAAGCTTCTATGTTGACCAATTTCGGGCAGGAAATTGACTCTTAAGACACTTATTTTAGATCAAAAATGGATAATTCACATCCAAGATTAATTTACAGTCAAAATATTAAACTTTCAAAAATCAACATTACTGTCCATCTGGAGAAAGTTCGACAGCTACGGGGTCATAGTTATACATCAGAAAATTGATTTTTTGGATTGTACAAAAAATTATTAAAAATGTCAATTGGATCATGCCTCATGTTGAATAACCACTTTTTGAAGCCTTCCATTGACCAAAATTGAAATTTTTACAGACTTTTCCTACTACTCAGAAGCTTCTATTTTGATCGATTTTGGGCAGGAAAATGGCTCTAAGCACACTTATTTTTAATCCAAATGAGGTAAATCACATCCAACAGTCAATTACAGTCAAAAGATTAAACATTCAAAAATCAAGATTACTTACCATCTGGAGAAAGTTAGACAAGTTTGGGGAAAGAGTTTTTCATCCGAAAATTGATTTTGTGGTCTATACAAAAATTAATTCAAAATGTCAATTGGATCATGCCAATGTTGAACAAACCACTTTTTTAGGCCTCGCAGTGACCAAAATTGCCAATTTTACGGACTTTTCCCCCTACTCCGAAGATTCTATTTTGACAGATTTCGGGCTGGTATATGACTCTAAACACACTTGCTTTGGTTCAAAAAGTGATAATTCACATCCAATAGTCATTTACAGTCAAAAGTTAAACATTCAAAAATCAATATTACTGACCATCTGGAGAAAGTCTGTGAGGTTCAGAGTCATCGATTTTCATCAGAAAATGCATTTTTTGGACAGTACAAAACAGGATTCAAAATCTCAATTGGATCGTGCCTCATGTTTAATAACCCCTTTTTAAATCCTCACAGTGATCAAAATTGCCATTGTTACAGACTTTACCTCCTAAACAGAAGCTTCTATGTTGACCAATTTCGGGCAGGAAATTGACTCTTAAGACACTTATTTTAGTTCAAAAATGGATAATTCACATCCAAGAGTCATTTACAGTCAAAATATTAAACATTCAAAAATCACCATTACTGTCCATCTGGAGAAAGTTCGACAGCTACGGGGTCATAGTTATACATCAGAAAATTGATTTTTTGGATTGTACAAAAATGTATTAAAAATGTCAATTGGATCATGCCTCATGTTTAATAACCACTTTTTGAAGCCTTCCATTGAACAAAATTGACATTTTTATAGACTTTTCCTACTACTCCGAAGATTCTATTTTGACAGATTTCGGGCTGGTATATGAATCTAAACACACTTGTTTTGGTTCAAAAATACAGACTTTACCTCCTATACAGAAGCTTCTATGTTGACCAATTTCGGGCAGGAAATTGACTCTTAAGACACTTATTTTAGTTCAAAAATTCATAAATCACATTCAACAGTCATATACAGTCAAAATATTAAACATTCAAAAATCACAATTACTGACCATCTGGAGAAAGTTCGACAGCTACGGGGTCATCGTTATATATCAGAAAATTGATTTTTTGGAGTGTACAAAAAATTATTCAAAATGTCAATTGGATCATGCCTCATGTTGAATAACCACTTTTTGAAGCCTCCCATTGACCAAAATTGAAGTTTATAGACACTTTTTCTACTACTTAGAAGCTTCTATTTTGATCGATTTCGGGCAGGAAAATGAAACACACTTATTTTAGTTCCAAAAGTGATAATTCACATTGAAAAGTCATTTACAGTCAAAATATTAGACATTCAAAAATCACCATTACTGACCATCTGGAGAAAGTCCGTGAGGTTCAGAGTCATCGATTTTCATCAGAAAATTAATATTCAAAATGTCAATTGGATCATGCCTCATGTTGAATACCCACTTTTTGAAACCTCCCATTGACCAAAATTGACATTTTTACAGACTTTTCCTACTACTCAGAAGCATCTATTTTGATCGATTTTAGGCAGGGAAATAACTCTAAACACACTTATTTCAGTTCCAAAAGTGATAATGCACATACAACAGTCATTTACAGTCAAAAGATTAAACATTCAAAAATCAAGATTACTTACCATCTGGAGAAAGTTAGACAAGTTTGGGGTAATAATTTTTCATCCGAAAATTGATTTTGGGGACTATACAAAAAATTATTCAAAATGTCAATTGGATCATGCCAATGTTGAACAAACCACTTTTTTAGGCCTCGCAGTGACCAAAATTGCCAATTTTACGGACTTTTCCTCCTACTCCGAAGATTCTCTTTTGACAGATTTCGGGTTGGTATATGACTCTAAACACACTTGTTTTGGTTCAAAAAGTGATAATTCAGATCCAATAGTCATTTACAGTCAAAAGTTAAACATTCAAAAATCAACATTACTAACCATCTGGAGAAAGTCTGTGAGGTTCAGAGTCATCGATTTTCATCAGAAAATGCATTTTTTGGACAGTACAAAAATGGATTCAAAATCTCAATTGGATCGTGCCTCTTGTTTAATAACCCCTTTTTAAATCCTCACAGTGATCAAAATTGCCATTCTTACAGACTTTACCTCCTAAACAGAAGCTTCTATGTTGACCAATTTCGGGCAGGAAATTGACTCTTAAGACACTTATTTTAGTTCAAAAATGGATTATTCACATCCAAGAGTCATTTACAGTCAAAATATTAAACATTCAAAAATCACCATTACTGTCCATCTGGAGAAAGTTCGACAGCTACGGGGTCATAGTTATACATCAGAAAATTGATTTTTTGGATTGTACAAAAATGTATTCAAAATGTCAATTGGATCATGCCTCATGTTGAATAACCACTTTTTGAAGCCTTCTATTGAACAAGTGACATTTTTATAGACTTTTCCTACTACTCCGAAGATTCTATTTTGACAGATTTCGGGCTGGTATATGACTCTAAACACACTTGTTTTGGTTCAAAAATACAGACTTTACCTCCTATACAGAAGCTTCTATGTTGACCAATTTCGGGCAGGAAATTGACTCTTAAGACACTTATTTTAGATCAAAAATGGATAATTCACATCCAAGATTAATTTACAGTCAAAATATTAAACTTTAAAAAATCAACATTACTGTCCATCTGGAGAAAGTTCGACAGCTACGGGGTCATAGTTATACATCAGAAAATTGATTTTTTGGATTGTACAAAATATTATTAAAAATGTCAATTGGATCATGCCTCATGTTGAATAACCACTTTTTGAAGCCTTCCATTGACCAAAATTGAAATTTTTACAGACTTTTCCTACTACTCAGAAGCTTCTATTTTGATCGATTTTGGGCAGGAAAATGGCTCTAAGCACACTTATTTTTAATCCAAATGAGGTAAATCACATCCAACAGTCAATTACAGTCAAAAGATTAAACATTCAAAAATCAAGATTACTTACCATCTGGAGAAAGTTAGACAAGTTTGGGGAAAGAGTTTTTCATCCGAAAATTGATTTTGTGGTCTATACAAAAATTAATTCAAAATGTCAATTGGATCATGCCAATGTTGAACAAACCACTTTTTTAGGCCTCGCAGTGACCAAAATTTCCAATTTTACGGACTTTTCCCCCTACTCCGAAGATTCTATTTTGACAGATTTCGGGCTGGTATATGACTCTAAACACACTTGCTTTGGTTCAAAAAGTGATAATTCACATCCAATAGTCATTTACAGTCAAAAGTTAAACATTCAAAAATCAATATTACTGACCATCTGGAGAAAGTCTGTGAGGTTCAGAGTCATCGATTTTCATCAGAAAATGCATTTTTTGGACAGTACAAAACAGGATTCAAAATCTCAATTGGATCGTGCCTCATGTTTAATAACCCCTTTTTAAATCCTCACAGTGATCAAAATTGCCATTGTTACAGACTTTACCTCCTAAACAGAAGCTTCTATGTTGACCAATTTCGGGCAGGAAATTGACTCTTAAGACACTTATTTTAGTTCAAAAATGGATAATTCACATCCAAGAGTCATTTACAGTCAAAATATTAAACATTCAAAAATCACCATTACTGTCCATCTGGAGAAAGTTCGACAGCTACGGGGTCATAGTTATACATCAGAAAATTGATTTTTTGGATTGTACAAAAATGTATTAAAAATGTCAATTGGATCATGCCTCATGTTGAATAACCACTTTTTGAAGCCTTCCATTGAACAAAATTGACATTTTTATAGACTTTTCCTACTACTCCGAAGATTCTATTTTGACAGATTTCGGGCTGGTATATGACTCTAAACACACTTGTTTTGGTTCAAAAATACAGACTTTACCTCCTATACAGAAGCTTCTATGTTGACCAATTTCGGGCAGGAAATTGACTCTTAAGACACTTATTTTAGTTCAAAAATTCATAAATCACATTCAACAGTCATATACAGTCAAAATATTAAACATTCAAAAATCACAATTACTGACCATCTGGAGAAAGTTCGACAGCTACGGGGTCATCGTTATATATCAGAAAATTGATTTTTTGGAGTGTACAAAAAATTATTCAAAATGTCAATTGGATCATGCCTCATGTTGAATAACCACTTTTTGAAGCCTCCCATTGACCAAAATTGAAGTTTATAGACACTTTTCCTACTACTTAGAAGCTTCTATTTTGATAGATTTCGGGCAGGAAAATGAAACACACTTATTTTAGTTCCAAAAGTGATAATTCACATTGAAAAGTCATTTACAGTCAAAATATTAGACATTCAAAAATCACCATTTCTGACCATCTGGAGAAAGTCCGTGAGGTTCAGAGTCATCGATTTTCATCAGAAAATTAATATTCAAAATGTCAATTGGATCATGCCTCATGTTGAATACCCACTTTTTGAAACCTCCGATTGACCAAAATTTACATTTTTACAGACTTTTCCTACTACTCAGAAGCATCTATTTTGATCGACTTTAGGCAGGGAAATAACTCTAAACACACTTATTTCAGTTCCAAAAGTGATAATGCACATACAACAGTCATTTACAGTCAAAAGATTAAACATTCAAAAATCACCATTACTGTCCATCTGGAGAAAGTTCGACAGCTACGGGGTCATAGTTATACATCAGAAAATTGATTTTTTGGATTGTACAAAAATGTATTGAAAATGTCAATTGGATCATGCCTCATGTTGAATAACCACTTTCTGAAGCCTTCCATTGAACAAAATTGACATTTTTATAGACTTTTCCTACTACTCCGAAGATTCTATTTTGACAGATTTCGGGCTGGTATATGACTCTAAACACACTTGTTTTGGTTCAAAAATACAGACTTTACCTCCTATACAGAAGCTTCTATGTTGACCAATTTCGGGCAGGAAATTGACTCTTAAGACACTTATTTTAGTTCAAAAATTCATAAATCACATTCAACAGTCATATACAGTCAAAATATTAAACATTCAAAAATCACAATTACTGACCATCTGGAGGAAGTTCGACAGCTACGGGTTCATCGTTATATATCAGAAAATTGATTTTTTGGAGTGTACAATAAAATTATTCAAAATGTCAATTGGATCATGCCTCATGTTGAATAACCACTTTTTGAAGCCTCCCATTGACCAAAATTGAAGTTTATAGACACTTTTCCTACTACTTAGAAGCTTCTATTTTGATAGATTTCGGGCAGGAAAATGAAACACACTTATTTTAGTTCCAAAAGTGATAATTCAAATTGAAAAGTCATTTACAGTCAAAATATTAGACATTCAAAAATCACCATTACTGACCATCTGGAGAAAGTCCGTGAGGTTCAGAGTCATCGATTTTCATCAGAAAATTAATATTCAAAATGTCAATTGGATCATGCCTCATGTTTAATACCCACTTTTTGAAACCTCCCATTGACCAAAATTGACATTTTTACAGACTTTTCCTACTACTCAGAAGCATCTATTTTGATCGATTTTAGGCAGGGAAATAACTCTAAACACACTTATTTTAGTTCCAAAAGTGATAATGCACATACAACAGTCATTTACAGTCAAAAGATTAAACATTCAAAAATCAAGATTACTTACCATCTGGAGAAAGTTAGACAAGTTTGGGGTAATAATTTTTCATCCGAAACTTGATTTTGGGGACTATACAAAAAATTATTCAAAATGTCAATTGGATCATGCCAATGTTGAACAAACCACTTTTTTAGGCCTCGCAGTGACCAAAATTTCCAATTTTACGGACTTTTCCTCCTACTCCGAAGATTCTCTTTTGACAGATTTCGGGCTGGTATATGACTCTAAACACACTTGTTTTGGTTCAAAAAGTGATAATTTAGATCCAATAGTCATTTACAGTCAAAAGTTAAACATTCAAAAATCAACATTACTGACCATCTGGAGAAAGTCTGTGAGGTTCAGAGTCATCGATTTTCATCAGAAAATGCATTTTTTGGACAGTACAAAAATGGATTCAAAATCTCAATTGGATCGTGCCTCATGTTTAATAACCCCTTTTTAAATCCTCACAGTGATCAAAATTGCCATTCTTACAGACTTTATCTCCTAAACAGAAGCTTCTATGTTGACCAATTTCGGGCAGGAAATTGACTCTTAAGACACTTATTTTAGATCAAAAATGGATAATTCACATCCAAGATTAATTTACAGTCAAAATATTAAACTTTAAAAAATCAACATTACTGTCCATCTGGAGAAAGTTCGACAGCTACGGGGTCATAGTTATACATCAGAAAATTGATTTTTTGGATTGTACAAAAAATTATTAAAAATGTCAATTGGATCATGCCTCATGTTGAATAACCACTTTTTGAAGCCTTCCATTGACCAAAATTGAAATTTTTACAGACTTTTCCTACTACTCAGAAGCTTCTATTTTGATCGATTTTGGGCAGGAAAATGGCTCTAAGCACACTTATTTTTAATCCAAATGAGGTAAATCACATCCAACAGTCAATTACAGTCAAAAGATTAAACATTCAAAAATCAAGATTACTTACCATCTGGAGAAAGTTAGACAAGTTTGGGGAAAGAGTTTTTCATCCGAAAATTGATTTTGTGGTCTATACAAAAATTAATTCAAAATGTCAATTGGATCATGCCAATGTTGAACAAACCACTTTTTTAGGCCTCGCAGTGACCAAAATTGCCAATTTTACGGACTTTTCCCCCTACTCCGAAGATTCTATTTTGACAGATTTCGGGCTGGTATATGACTCTAAACACACTTGCTTTGGTTCAAAAAGTGATAATTCACATCCAATAGTCATTTACAGTCAAAAGTTAAACATTAAAAAATCAATATTACTGACCATCTGGAGAAAGTCTGTGAGGTTCAGAGTCATCGATTTTCATCAGAAAATGCATTTTTTGGACAGTACAAAACAGGATTCAAAATCTCAATTGGATCGTGCCTCATGTTTAATAACCCCTTTTTAAATCCTCACAGTGATCAAAATTGCCATTGTTACAGACTTTACCTCCTAAACAGAAGCTTCTATGTTGACCAATTTCGGGCAGGAAATTGACTCTTAAGACACTTATTTTAGTTCAAAAATGGATAATTCACATCCAAGAGTCATTTACAGTCAAAATATTAAACATTCAAAAATCACCATTACTGTCCATCTGGAGAAAGTTCGACAGCTACGGGGTCATAGTTATACATCAGAAAATTGATTTTTTGGATTGTACAAAAATGTATTAAAAATGTCAATTGGATCATGCCTCATGTTGAATAACCACTTTTTGAAGCCTTCCATTGAACAAAATTGACATTTTTATAGACTTTTCCTACTACTCCGAAGATTCTATTTTGACAGATTTCGGGCTGGTATATGACTCTAAACACACTTGTTTTGGTTCAAAAATACAGACTTTACCTCCTATACAGAAGCTTCTATGTTGACCAATTTCGGGCAGGAAATTGACTCTTAAGACACTTATTTTAGTTCAAAAATTCATAAATCACATTCAACAGTCATATACAGTCAAAATATTAAACATTCAAAAATCACAATTACTGACCATCTGGAGAAAGTTCGACAGCTACGGGGTCATCGTTATATATCAGAAAATTGATTTTTTGGAGTGTACAAAAAATTATTCAAAATGTCAATTGGATCATGCCTCATGTTGAATAACCACTTTTTGAAGCCTCCCATTGACCAAAATTGAAGTTTATAGACACTTTTCCTACTACTTAGAAGCTTCTATTTTGATAGATTTCGGGCAGGAAAATGAAACACACTTATTTTAGTTCCAAAAGTGATAATTCACATTGAAAAGTCATTTACAGTCAAAATATTAGACATTCAAAAATCACCATTTCTGACCATCTGGAGAAAGTCCGTGAGGTTCAGAGTCATCGATTTTCATCAGAAAATTAATATTCAAAATGTCAATTGGATCATGCCTCATGTTGAATACCCACTTTTTGAAACCTCCCATTGACCAAAATTGACATTTTTACAGACTTTTCCAACTACTCAGAAGCACCTATTTTGATCGATTTTAGGCAGGGAAATAACTCTAAACACACTTATTTCAGTTCCAAAAGTGATAATGCACATACAACAGTCATTTACAGTCAAAAGATTAAACATTCAAAAATCAAGATTACTTACCTTCTGGAGAAAGTTAGACAAGTTTGGGGTAATAATTTTTCATCCGAAAATTGATTTTGGGGACTATACAAAAAATTATTCAAAATGTCAATTGGATCATGCCAATGTTGAACAAACCACTTTTTTAGGCCTCGCAGTGACCAAAATTGCCAATTTTACGGACTTTTCCTCCTACTCCGAAGATTCTCTTTTGACAGATTTCGGGCTGGTATATGACTCTAAACACACTTGTTTTGGTTCAAAAAGTGATAATTCAGATCTAATAGTCATTTACAGTCAAAAGTTAAACATTCAAAAATCAACATTACTGACCATCTGGAGAAAGTCTGTGAGGTTCAGAGTCATCGATTTTCATCAGAAAATGCATTTTTTGGACAGTACAAAAATGGATTCAAAATCTCAATTGGATCGTGCCTCATGTTTAATAACCCCTTTTTAAATCCTCACAGTGATCAAAATTGCCATTCTTACAGACTTTACCTCCTAAACAGAAGCTTCTATGTTGACCAATTTCGGGCAGGAAATTGACTCTTAAGACACTTATTTTAGTTCAAAAATGGATAATTCACATCCAAGAGTCATTTACAGTCAAAATATTAAAAATTCAAAAATCACCATTACTGTCCATCTGGAGAAAGTTCGACAGCTACGGGGTCATAGTTATACATCAGAAAATTTATTTTTTGGATTGTACAAAAATGTATTCAAAATGTCAATTGGATCATGCCTCATGTTGAATAACCACTTTTTGAAGCCTTCCATTGAACAAAATTGACATTTTTATAGACTTTTCCTACTACTCCGAAGATTCTATTTTGACAGATTTCGGGCTGGTATTTGACTCTAAACACACTTGTTTTGGTTCAAAAATACAGACTTTACCTCCTATACAGAAGCTTCTATGTTGACCAATTTCGGGCAGGAAATTGACTCTTAAGACACTTATTTTAGATCAAAAATGGATAATTCACATCCAAGATTAATTTACAGTCAAAATATTAAACTTTCAAAAATCAACATTACTGTCCATCTGGAGAAAGTTCGACAGCTACGGGGTCATAGTTATACATCAGAAAATTGATTTTTTGGATTGTACAAAAAATTATTAAAAATGTCAATTGGATCATGCCTCATGTTGAATAACCACTTTTTGAAGCCTTCCATTGACCAAAATTGAAATTTTTACAGACTTTTCCTACTACTCAGAAGCTTCTATTTTGATCGATTTTGGGCAGGAAAATGGCTCTAAGCACACTTATTTTTAATCCAAATGTGGTAAATCACATCCAACAGTCAATTACAGTCAAAAGATTAAACATTCAAAAATCAAGATTACTTACCATCTGGAGAAAGTTAGACAAGTTTGGGGAAAGAGTTTTTCATCCGAAAATTGATTTTGTGGTCTATACAAAAATTAATTCAAAATGTCAATTGGATCATGCCAATGTTGAACAAACCACTTTTTTAGGCCTCGCAGTGACCAAAATTGCCAATTTTACGGACTTTTCCCCCTACTCCGAAGATTCTATTTTGACAGATTTCGGGCTGGTATATGACTCTAAACACACTTGGTTTGGTTCAAAAAGTGATAATTCACATCCAATAGTCATTTACAGTCAAAAGTTAAACATTCAAAAATCAATATTACTGACCATCTGGAGAAAGTCTGTGAGGTTCAGAGTCATCGATTTTCATCAGAAAATGCATTTTTTGGACAGTACAAAAAAGGATTCAAAATCTCAATTGGATCGTGCCTCATGTTTAATAACCCCTTTTTAAATCCTCACAGTGATCAAAATTGCCATTGTTACAGACTTTACCTCCTAAACAGAAGCTTCTATGTTGACCAATTTCGGGCAGGAAATTGACTCTTAAGACACTTATTTTAGTTCAAAAATGGATAATTCACATCCAAGAGTCATTTACAGTCAAAATATTAAACATTCAAAAATCACCATTACTGTCCATCTGGAGAAAGTTCGACAGCTACGGGGTCATAGTTATACATCAGAAAATTGATTTTTTGGATTGTACAAAAATGTATTAAAAATGTCAATTGGATCATGCCTCATGTTTAATAACCACTTTTTGAAGCCTTCCATTGAACAAAATTGACATTTTTATAGACTTTTCCTACTACTCCGAAGATTCTATTTTGACAGATTTCGGGCTGGTATATGAATCTAAACACACTTGTTTTGGTTCAAAAATACAGACTTTACCTCCTATACAGAAGCTTCTATGTTGACCAATTTCGGGCAGGAAATTGACTCTTAAGACACTTATTTTAGTTCAAAAATTCATAAATCACATTCAACAGTCATATACAGTCAAAATATTAAACATTCAAAAATCACAAATACTGACCATCTGGAGAAAGTTCGACAGCTACGGGGTCATCGTTATATATCAGAAAATTGATTTTTTGGAGTGTACAAAAAATTATTCAAAATGTCAATTGGATCATGCCTCATGTTGAATAACCACTTTTTGAAGCCTCCCATTGACCAAAATTGAAGTTTATAGACACTTTTTCTACTACTTAGAAGCTTCTATTTTGATCGATTTCGGGCAGGAAAATGAAACACACTTATTTTAGTTCCAAAAGTGATAATTCACATTGAAAAGTCATTTACAGTCAAAATATTAGACATTCAAAAATCACCATTACTGACCATCTGGAGAAAGTCCGTGAGGTTCAGAGTCATCGATTTTCATCAGAAAATTAATATTCAAAATGTCAATTCGATCATGCCTCATGTTGAATACCCACTTTTTGAAACCTCCCATTGACCAAAATTGACATTTTTACAGACTTTTCCTACTACTCAGAAGCATCTATTTTAGGCAGGGAAATAACTCTAAACACACTTATTTCAGTTCCAAAAGTGATAATGCACATACAACAGTCATTTACAGTCAAAAGATTAAACATTCAAAAATCAAGATTACTTACCATCTGGAGAAAGTTAGACAAGTTTGGGGTAATAATTTTTCATCCGAAAATTGATTTTGGGGACTATACAAAAAATTATTCAAAATGTCAATTGGATCATGCCAATGTTGAACAAACCACTTTTTTAGGCCTCGCAGTGACCAAAATTTCCAATTTTACGGACTTTTCCTCCTACTCCGAAGATTCTCTTTTGACAGATTTCGGGCTGGTATATGACTCTAAACACACTTGTTTTGGTTCAAAAAGTGATAATTCAGATCCAATAGTCATTTACAGTCAAAAGTTAAACATTCAAAAATCAACATTACTGACCATCTGGAGAAAGTCTGTGAGGTTCAGAGTCATCGATTTTCATCAGAAAATGCATTTTTTGGACAGTACAAAAATGGATTCAAAATCTCAATTGGATCGTGCCTCATGTTTAATAACCCCTTTTTAAATCCTCACAGTGATCAAAATTGCCATTCTTACAGACTTTACCTCCTAAACAGAAGCTTCTATGTTGACCAATTTCGGGCAGGAAATTGACTCTTAAGACACTTATTTTAGATCAAAAATGGATAATTCACATCCAAGATTAATTTACAGTCAAAATATTAAACTTTCAAAAATCAACATTACTGTCCATCTGGAGAAAGTTCGACAGCTACGGGGTCATAGTTATACATCAGAAAATTGATTTTTTGGATTGTACAAAAAATTATTAAAAATGTCAATTGGATCATGCCTCGTGTTAAATAACCACTTTTTGAAGCCTTCCATTGACCAAAATTGAAATTTTTACAGACTTTTCCTACTACTCAGAAGCTTCTATTTTGATCGATTTTGGGCAGGAAAATGGCTCTAAGCACACTTATTTTTAATCCAAATGTGGTAAATCACATCCAACAGTCAATTACAGTCAAAAGATTAAACATTCAAAAATCAAGATTACTTACCATCTGGAGAAAGTTAGACAAGTTTGGGGAAAGAGTTTTTCATCCGAAAATTGATTTTGTGGTCTATCCAAAAATTAATTCAAAATGTCAATTGGATCATGCCAATGTTGAACAAACCACTTTTTTAGGCCTCGCAGTGACCAAAATTTCCAATTTTACGGACTTTTCCCCCTACTCCGAAGATTCTATTTTGACAGATTTCGGGCTGGTATATGACTCTAAACACACTTGCTTTGGTTCAAAAAGTGATAATTCACATCCAATAGTCATTTACAGTCAAAAGTTAAACATTCAAAAATCAATATTACTGACCATCTGGAGAAAGTCTGTGAGGTTCAGAGTCATCGATTTTCATCAGAAAATGCATTTTTTGGACAGTACAAAACAGGATTCAAAATCTCAATTGGATCGTGCCTCATGTTTAATAACCCCTTTTTAAATCCTCACAGTGATCAAAATTGCCATTGTTACAGACTTTACCTCCTAAACAGAAGCTTCTATGTTGACCAATTTCGGGCAGGAAATTGACTCTTAAGACACTTATTTTAGTTCAAAAATGGATAATTCACATCCAAGAGTCATTTACAGTCAAAATATTAAACATTCAAAAATCACCATTACTGTCCATCTGGAGAAAGTTCGACAGCTACGGGGTCATAGTTATACATCAGAAAATTGATTTTTTGGATTGTACAAAAATGTATTAAAAATGTCAATTGGATCATGCCTCATGTTGAATAACCACTTTTTGAAGCCTTCCATTGAACAAAATTGACATTTTTATAGACTTTTCCTACTACTCCGAAGATTCTATTTTGACAGATTTCGGGCTGGTATATGACTCTAAACACACTTGTTTTGGTTCAAAAATACAGACTTTACCTCCTATACAGAAGCTTCTATGTTGACCAATTTCGGGCAGGAAATTGACTCTTAAGACACTTATTTTAGTTCAAAAATTCATAAATCACATTCAACAGTCATATACAGTCAAAATATCAAACATTCAAAAATCACAATTACTGACCATCTGGAGAAAGTTCGACAGCTACGGGGTCATCGTTATATATCAGAAAATTGATTTTTTGGAGTGTACAAAAAATTATTCAAAATGTCAATTGGATCATGCCTCATGTTGAATAACCACTTTTTGAAGCCTCCCATTGACCAAAATTGAAGTTTATAGACACTTTTCCTACTACTTAGAAGCTTCTATTTTGACAGATTTCGGGCAGGAAAATGAAACACACTTATTTTAGTTCCAAAAGTGATAATTCACATTGAAAAGTCATTTACAGTCAAAATATTAGACATTCAAAAATCACCATTTCTGACCATCTGGAGAAAGTCCGTGAGGTTCAGAGTCATCGATTTTCATCAGAAAATTAATATTCAAAATGTCAATTGGATCATGCCTCATGTTGAATACCCACTTTTTGAAACCTCCGATTGACCAAAATTTACATTTTTACAGACTTTTCCTACTACTCAGAAGCATCTATTTTGATCGACTTTAGGCAGGGAAATAACTCTAAACACACTTATTTCAGTTCCAAAAGTGATAATGCACATACAACAGTCATTTACAGTCAAAAGATTAAACATTCAAAAATCAAGATTACTTACCTTCTGGATAAAGTTAGACAAGTTTGGGGTAATAATTTTTCATCCGAAACTTGATTTTGGGGACTATACAAAAAATTATTCAAAATGTCAATTGGATCATGCCAATGTTGAACAAACCACTTTTTTAGGCCTCGCAGTGACCAAAATTTCCAATTTTACGGACTTTTCCTCCTACTCCGAAGATTCTCTTTTGACAGATTTCGGGCTGGTATATGACTCTAAACACACTTGTTTTGGTTCAAAAAGTGATAATTCAGATCCAATAGTCATTTACAGTCAAAAGTTAAACATTCAAAAATCACAATTACTGACCATCTGGAGGAAGTTCGACAGCTACGGGTTCATCGTTATATATCAGAAAATTGATTTTTTGGAGTGTACAATAAAATTATTCAAAATGTCAATTGGATCATGCCTCATGTTGAATAACCACTTTTTGAAGCCTCCCATTGACCAAAATTGAAGTTTATAGACACTTTTCCTACTACTTAGAAGCTTCTATTTTGATAGATTTCGGGCAGGAAAATGAAACACACTTATTTTAGTTCCAAAAGTGATAATTCAAATTGAAAAGTCATTTACAGTCAAAATATTAGACATTCAAAAATCACCATTACTGACCATCTGGAGAAAGTCCGTGAGGTTCAGAGTCATCGATTTTCATCAGAAAATTAATATTCAAAATGTCAATTGGATCATGCCTCATGTTTAATACCCACTTTTTGAAACCTCCCATTGACCAAAATTGACATTTTTACAGACTTTTCCTACTACTCAGAAGCATCTATTTTGATCGATTTTAGGCAGGGAAATAACTCTAAACACACTTATTTTAGTTCCAAAAGTGATAATGCACATACAACAGTCATTTACAGTCAAAAGATTAAACATTCAAAAATCAAGATTACTTACCATCTGGAGAAAGTTAGACAAGTTTGGGGTAATAATTTTTCATCCGAAACTTGATTTTGGGGACTATACAAAAAATTATTCAAAATGTCAATTGGATCATGCCAATGTTGAACAATTCACTTTTTTAGGCCTCGCAGTGACCAAAATTTCCAATTTTACGGACTTTTCCTCCTACTCCGAAGATTCTCTTTTGACAGATTTCGGGCTAGTATATGACTCTAAACACACTTGTTTTGGTTCAAAAAGTGATAATTCAGATCCAATAGTCATTTACAGTCAAAAGTTAAACATTCAAAAATCAACATTACTGACCATCTGGAGAAAGTCTGTGAGGTTCAGAGTCATCGATTTTCATCAGAAAATGCATTTTTTGGACAGTACAAAAATGGATTCAAAATCTCAATTGGATCGTGCCTCATGTTTAATAACCCCTTTTTAAATCCTCACAGTGATCAAAATTGCCATTCTTACAGACTTTATCTCCTAAACAGAAGCTTCTATGTTGACCAATTTCGGGCAGGAAATTGACTCTTAAGACACTTATTTTAGATCAAAAATGGATAATTCACATCCAAGATTAATTTACAGTCAAAATATTAAACTTTAAAAAATCAACATTACTGTCCATCTGGAGAAAGTTCGACAGCTACGGGGTCATAGTTATACATCAGAAAATTGATTTTTTGGATTGTACAAAAAATTATTAAAAATGTCAATTGGATCATGCCTCATGTTGAATAACCACTTTTTGAAGCCTTCCATTGACCAAAATTGAAATTTTTACAGACTTTTCCTACTACTCAGAAGCTTCTATTTTGATCGATTTTGGGCAGGAAAATGGCTCTAAGCACACTTATTTTTAATCCAAATGAGGTAAATCACATCCAACAGTCAATTACAGTCAAAAGATTAAACATTCAAAAATCAAGATTACTTACCATCTGGAGAAAGTTAGACAAGTTTGGGGAAAGAGTTTTTCATCCGAAAATTGATTTTGTGGTCTATACAAAAATTAATTCAAAATGTCAATTGGATCATGCCAATGTTGAACAAACCACTTTTTTAGGCCTCGCAGTGACCAAAATTGCCAATTTTACGGACTTTTCCCCCTACTCCGAAGATTCTATTTTGACAGATTTCGGGCTGGTATATGACTCTAAACACACTTGCTTTGGTTCAAAAAGTGATAATTCACATCCAATAGTCATTTACAGTCAAAAGTTAAACATTCAAAAATCAATATTACTGACCATCTGGAGAAAGTCTGTGAGGTTCAGAGTCATCGATTTTCATCAGAAAATGCATTTTTTGGACAGTACAAAACAGGATTCAAAATCTCAATTGGATCGTGCCTCATGTTTAATAACCCCTTTTTAAATCCTCACAGTGATCAAAATTGCCATTGTTACAGACTTTACCTCCTAAACAGAAGCTTCTATGTTGACCAATTTCGGGCAGGAAATTGACTCTTAAGACACTTATTTTAGTTCAAAAATGGATAATTCACATCC
The DNA here is from genome assembly GCF_964204655.1 of Triturus cristatus. Taxonomy (NCBI): domain Eukaryota; kingdom Metazoa; phylum Chordata; class Amphibia; order Caudata; family Salamandridae; genus Triturus; species Triturus cristatus. Next base: position 951,586,682 of record NC_140583.1, on the reverse strand, counting down.
AAGAGTCATTTACAGTCAAAATATTAAACATTCAAAAATCACCATTACTGTCCATCTGGAGAAAGTTCGACAGCTACGGGGTCATAGTTATACATCAGAAAATTGATTTTTTGGATTGTACAAAAATGTATTAAAAATGTCAATTGGATCATGCCTCATGTTGAATAACCACTTTTTGAAGCCTTCCATTGAACAAAATTGACATTTTTATAGACTTTTCCTACTACTCCGAAGATTCTATTTTGACAGATTTCGGGCTGGTATATGAATCTAAACACACTTGTTTTGGTTCAAAAATACAGACTTTACCTCCTATACAGAAGCTTCTATGTTGACCAATTTCGGGCAGGAAATTGACTCTTAAGACACTTATTTTAGTTCAAAAATTCATAAATCACATTCAACAGTCATATACAGTCAAAATATTAAACATTCAAAAATCACAAATACTGACCATCTGGAGAAAGTTCGACAGCTACGGGGTCATCGTTATATATCAGAAAATTGATTTTTTGGAGTGTACAAAAAATTATTCAAAATGTCAATTGGATCATGCCTCATGTTGAATAACCACTTTTTGAAGCCTCCCATTGACCAAAATTGAAGTTTATAGACACTTTTTCTACTACTTAGAAGCTTCTATTTTGATCGATTTCGGGCAGGAAAATGAAACACACTTATTTTAGTTCCAAAAGTGATAATTCACATTGAAAAGTCATTTACAGTCAAAATATTAGACATTCAAAAATCACCATTACTGACCATCTGGAGAAAGTCCGTGAGGTTCAGAGTCATCGATTTTCATCAGAAAATTAATATTCAAAATGTCAATTCGATCATGCCTCATGTTGAATACCCACTTTTTGAAACCTCCCATTGACCAAAATTGACATTTTTACAGACTTTTCCTACTACTCAGAAGCATCTATTTTAGGCAGGGAAATAACTCTAAACACACTTATTTCAGTTCCAAAAGTGATAATGCACATACAACAGTCATTTACAGTCAAAAGATTAAACATTCAAAAATCAAGATTACTTACCATCTGGAGAAAGTTAGACAAGTTTGGGGTAATAATTTTTCATCCGAAAATTGATTTTGGGGACTATACAAAAAATTATTCAAAATGTCAATTGGATCATGCCAATGTTGAACAAACCACTTTTTTAGGCCTCGCAGTGACCAAAATTTCCAATTTTACGGACTTTTCCTCCTACTCCGAAGATTCTCTTTTGACAGATTTCGGGCTGGTATATGACTCTAAACACACTTGTTTTGGTTCAAAAAGTGATAATTCAGATCCAATAGTCATTTACAGTCAAAAGTTAAACATTCAAAAATCAACATTACTGACCATCTGGAGAAAGTCTGTGAGGTTCAGAGTCATCGATTTTCATCAGAAAATGCATTTTTTGGACAGTACAAAAATGGATTCAAAATCTCAATTGGATCGTGCCTCATGTTTAATAACCCCTTTTTAAATCCTCACAGTGATCAAAATTGCCATTCTTACAGACTTTACCTCCTAAACAGAAGCTTCTATGTTGACCAATTTCGGGCAGGAAATTGACTCTTAAGACACTTATTTTAGATCAAAAATGGATAATTCACATCCAAGATTAATTTACAGTCAAAATATTAAACTTTCAAAAATCAACATTACTGTCCATCTGGAGAAAGTTCGACAGCTACGGGGTCATAGTTATACATCAGAAAATTGATTTTTTGGATTGTACAAAAAATTATTAAAAATGTCAATTGGATCATGCCTCGTGTTAAATAACCACTTTTTGAAGCCTTCCATTGACCAAAATTGAAATTTTTACAGACTTTTCCTACTACTCAGAAGCTTCTATTTTGATCGATTTTGGGCAGGAAAATGGCTCTAAGCACACTTATTTTTAATCCAAATGTGGTAAATCACATCCAACAGTCAATTACAGTCAAAAGATTAAACATTCAAAAATCAAGATTACTTACCATCTGGAGAAAGTTAGACAAGTTTGGGGAAAGAGTTTTTCATCCGAAAATTGATTTTGTGGTCTATCCAAAAATTAATTCAAAATGTCAATTGGATCATGCCAATGTTGAACAAACCACTTTTTTAGGCCTCGCAGTGACCAAAATTTCCAATTTTACGGACTTTTCCCCCTACTCCGAAGATTCTATTTTGACAGATTTCGGGCTGGTATATGACTCTAAACACACTTGCTTTGGTTCAAAAAGTGATAATTCACATCCAATAGTCATTTACAGTCAAAAGTTAAACATTCAAAAATCAATATTACTGACCATCTGGAGAAAGTCTGTGAGGTTCAGAGTCATCGATTTTCATCAGAAAATGCATTTTTTGGACAGTACAAAACAGGATTCAAAATCTCAATTGGATCGTGCCTCATGTTTAATAACCCCTTTTTAAATCCTCACAGTGATCAAAATTGCCATTGTTACAGACTTTACCTCCTAAACAGAAGCTTCTATGTTGACCAATTTCGGGCAGGAAATTGACTCTTAAGACACTTATTTTAGTTCAAAAATGGATAATTCACATCCAAGAGTCATTTACAGTCAAAATATTAAACATTCAAAAATCACCATTACTGTCCATCTGGAGAAAGTTCGACAGCTACGGGGTCATAGTTATACATCAGAAAATTGATTTTTTGGATTGTACAAAAATGTATTAAAAATGTCAATTGGATCATGCCTCATGTTGAATAACCACTTTTTGAAGCCTTCCATTGAACAAAATTGACATTTTTATAGACTTTTCCTACTACTCCGAAGATTCTATTTTGACAGATTTCGGGCTGGTATATGACTCTAAACACACTTGTTTTGGTTCAAAAATACAGACTTTACCTCCTATACAGAAGCTTCTATGTTGACCAATTTCGGGCAGGAAATTGACTCTTAAGACACTTATTTTAGTTCAAAAATTCATAAATCACATTCAACAGTCATATACAGTCAAAATATCAAACATTCAAAAATCACAATTACTGACCATCTGGAGAAAGTTCGACAGCTACGGGGTCATCGTTATATATCAGAAAATTGATTTTTTGGAGTGTACAAAAAATTATTCAAAATGTCAATTGGATCATGCCTCATGTTGAATAACCACTTTTTGAAGCCTCCCATTGACCAAAATTGAAGTTTATAGACACTTTTCCTACTACTTAGAAGCTTCTATTTTGACAGATTTCGGGCAGGAAAATGAAACACACTTATTTTAGTTCCAAAAGTGATAATTCACATTGAAAAGTCATTTACAGTCAAAATATTAGACATTCAAAAATCACCATTTCTGACCATCTGGAGAAAGTCCGTGAGGTTCAGAGTCATCGATTTTCATCAGAAAATTAATATTCAAAATGTCAATTGGATCATGCCTCATGTTGAATACCCACTTTTTGAAACCTCCGATTGACCAAAATTTACATTTTTACAGACTTTTCCTACTACTCAGAAGCATCTATTTTGATCGACTTTAGGCAGGGAAATAACTCTAAACACACTTATTTCAGTTCCAAAAGTGATAATGCACATACAACAGTCATTTACAGTCAAAAGATTAAACATTCAAAAATCAAGATTACTTACCTTCTGGATAAAGTTAGACAAGTTTGGGGTAATAATTTTTCATCCGAAACTTGATTTTGGGGACTATACAAAAAATTATTCAAAATGTCAATTGGATCATGCCAATGTTGAACAAACCACTTTTTTAGGCCTCGCAGTGACCAAAATTTCCAATTTTACGGACTTTTCCTCCTACTCCGAAGATTCTCTTTTGACAGATTTCGGGCTGGTATATGACTCTAAACACACTTGTTTTGGTTCAAAAAGTGATAATTCAGATCCAATAGTCATTTACAGTCAAAAGTTAAACATTCAAAAATCACAATTACTGACCATCTGGAGGAAGTTCGACAGCTACGGGTTCATCGTTATATATCAGAAAATTGATTTTTTGGAGTGTACAATAAAATTATTCAAAATGTCAATTGGATCATGCCTCATGTTGAATAACCACTTTTTGAAGCCTCCCATTGACCAAAATTGAAGTTTATAGACACTTTTCCTACTACTTAGAAGCTTCTATTTTGATAGATTTCGGGCAGGAAAATGAAACACACTTATTTTAGTTCCAAAAGTGATAATTCAAATTGAAAAGTCATTTACAGTCAAAATATTAGACATTCAAAAATCACCATTACTGACCATCTGGAGAAAGTCCGTGAGGTTCAGAGTCATCGATTTTCATCAGAAAATTAATATTCAAAATGTCAATTGGATCATGCCTCATGTTTAATACCCACTTTTTGAAACCTCCCATTGACCAAAATTGACATTTTTACAGACTTTTCCTACTACTCAGAAGCATCTATTTTGATCGATTTTAGGCAGGGAAATAACTCTAAACACACTTATTTTAGTTCCAAAAGTGATAATGCACATACAACAGTCATTTACAGTCAAAAGATTAAACATTCAAAAATCAAGATTACTTACCATCTGGAGAAAGTTAGACAAGTTTGGGGTAATAATTTTTCATCCGAAACTTGATTTTGGGGACTATACAAAAAATTATTCAAAATGTCAATTGGATCATGCCAATGTTGAACAATTCACTTTTTTAGGCCTCGCAGTGACCAAAATTTCCAATTTTACGGACTTTTCCTCCTACTCCGAAGATTCTCTTTTGACAGATTTCGGGCTAGTATATGACTCTAAACACACTTGTTTTGGTTCAAAAAGTGATAATTCAGATCCAATAGTCATTTACAGTCAAAAGTTAAACATTCAAAAATCAACATTACTGACCATCTGGAGAAAGTCTGTGAGGTTCAGAGTCATCGATTTTCATCAGAAAATGCATTTTTTGGACAGTACAAAAATGGATTCAAAATCTCAATTGGATCGTGCCTCATGTTTAATAACCCCTTTTTAAATCCTCACAGTGATCAAAATTGCCATTCTTACAGACTTTATCTCCTAAACAGAAGCTTCTATGTTGACCAATTTCGGGCAGGAAATTGACTCTTAAGACACTTATTTTAGATCAAAAATGGATAATTCACATCCAAGATTAATTTACAGTCAAAATATTAAACTTTAAAAAATCAACATTACTGTCCATCTGGAGAAAGTTCGACAGCTACGGGGTCATAGTTATACATCAGAAAATTGATTTTTTGGATTGTACAAAAAATTATTAAAAATGTCAATTGGATCATGCCTCATGTTGAATAACCACTTTTTGAAGCCTTCCATTGACCAAAATTGAAATTTTTACAGACTTTTCCTACTACTCAGAAGCTTCTATTTTGATCGATTTTGGGCAGGAAAATGGCTCTAAGCACACTTATTTTTAATCCAAATGAGGTAAATCACATCCAACAGTCAATTACAGTCAAAAGATTAAACATTCAAAAATCAAGATTACTTACCATCTGGAGAAAGTTAGACAAGTTTGGGGAAAGAGTTTTTCATCCGAAAATTGATTTTGTGGTCTATACAAAAATTAATTCAAAATGTCAATTGGATCATGCCAATGTTGAACAAACCACTTTTTTAGGCCTCGCAGTGACCAAAATTGCCAATTTTACGGACTTTTCCCCCTACTCCGAAGATTCTATTTTGACAGATTTCGGGCTGGTATATGACTCTAAACACACTTGCTTTGGTTCAAAAAGTGATAATTCACATCCAATAGTCATTTACAGTCAAAAGTTAAACATTCAAAAATCAATATTACTGACCATCTGGAGAAAGTCTGTGAGGTTCAGAGTCATCGATTTTCATCAGAAAATGCATTTTTTGGACAGTACAAAACAGGATTCAAAATCTCAATTGGATCGTGCCTCATGTTTAATAACCCCTTTTTAAATCCTCACAGTGATCAAAATTGCCATTGTTACAGACTTTACCTCCTAAACAGAAGCTTCTATGTTGACCAATTTCGGGCAGGAAATTGACTCTTAAGACACTTATTTTAGTTCAAAAATGGATAATTCACATCCAAGAGTCATTTACAGTCAAAATATTAAACATTCAAAAATCACCATTACTGTCCATCTGGAGAAAGTTCGACAGCTACGGGGTCATAGTTATACATCAGAAAATTGATTTTTTGGATTGTACAAAAATGTATTCAAAATGTCAATTGGATCATGCCTCATGTTGAATAACCACTTTTTGAAGCCTTCCATTGAACAAAATTGACATTTTTATAGACTTTTCCTACTACTCCGAAGATTCTATTTTGACAGATTTCGGGCTGGTATATGACTCTAAACACACTTGTTTTGGTTCAAAAATACAGACTTTACCTCCTATACAGAAGCTTCTATGTTGACCAATTTCGGGCAGGAAATTGACTCTTAAGACACTTATTTTAGTTCAAAAATTCATAAATCACATTCAACAGTCATATACAGTCAAAATATTAAACATTCAAAAATCACAATTACTGACCATCTGGAGAAAGTTCGACAGCTACGGGGTCATCGTTATATATCAGAAAATTGATTTTTTGGAGTGTACAAAAAATTATTCAAAATGTCAATTGGATCATGCCTCATGTTGAATAACCACTTTTTGAAGCCTCCCATTGACCAAAATTGAAGTTTATAGACACTTTTCCTACTACTTAGAAGCTTCTATTTTGATAGATTTCGGGCAGGAAAATGAAACACACTTATTTTAGTTCCAAAAGTGATAATTCACATTGAAAAGTCATTTACAGTCAAAATATTAGACATTCAAAAATCACCATTTCTGACCATCTGGAGAAAGTCCGTGAGGTTCAGAGTCATCGATTTTCATCAGAAAATTAATATTCAAAATGTCAATTGGATCATGCCTCATGTTGAATACCCACTTTTTGAAACCTCCCATTGACCAAAATTGACATTTTTACAGACTTTTCCAACTACTCAGAAGCATCTATTTTGATCGATTTTAGGCAGGGAAATAACTCTAAACACACTTATTTCAGTTCCAAAAGTGATAATGCACATACAACAGTCATTTACAGTCAAAAGATTAAACATTCAAAAATCAAGATTACTTACCTTCTGGAGAAAGTTAGACAAGTTTGGGGTAATAATTTTTCATCCGAAAATTGATTTTGGGGACTATACAAAAAATTATTCAAAATGTCAATTGGATCATGCCAATGTTGAACAAACCACTTTTTTAGGCCTCGCAGTGACCAAAATTGCCAATTTTACGGACTTTTCCTCCTACTCCGAAGATTCTCTTTTGACAGATTTCGGGCTGGTATATGACTCTAAACACACTTGTTTTGGTTCAAAAAGTGATAATTCAGATCTAATAGTCATTTACAGTCAAAAGTTAAACATTCAAAAATCAACATTACTGACCATCTGGAGAAAGTCTGTGAGGTTCAGAGTAGGCCTGGGCAAAAATTTCGTTCCGTTCGCGGAAATTGCGATAATTTGACATTTTTGCGTTCCGCGGAGAGCGCAAAAATGTCAAAAATTCCGGTTTCCGCAGCTTGGCGATAATTTGTTTCTTGCTCGCGCTGTAAAATGATACATTCTCGCGCGCGCGCGATCGCCTTACCTGAATCCCTGCGTTCGCCGACAAGTTTTCTTGATCCGGTCGCTTTCTCCATGAGATGTTGTATTGTTTTTAGCCATTTGCGCTGTCTCGCGACAGTTCGCGCCCGCAGTGACGTCATGCGTCGCGCGATCACGTCTTTCTTCTCGCGATCATGCACCGCGAGAACAACTCAAAACAAGATGGCCGCGCCCACAAGCAACCACATGGGTAAGTTGGCGACCCGCAACCATGCAGAAAATCTCGCGAACATGCCGGAAAAAAACTTCCGCATCTTCGCGATATTTCTGCTTGTTTGCGATAATTTTAAACATTCTCGCGATAATTTGCGAAGGTTAATTCCGCAAATTCCGCCCACCCCTAGTTCAGAGTCATCGATTTTCATCAGAAAATGCATTTTTTGGACAGTACAAAAATGGATTCAAAATCTCAATTGGATCGTGCCTCATGTTTAATAACCCCTTTTTAAATCCTCACAGTGATCAAAATTGCCATTCTTACAGACTTTACCTCCTAAACAGAAGCTTCTATGTTGACCAATTTCGGGCAGGAAATTGACTCTTAAGACACTTATTTTAGTTCAAAAATGGATAATTCACATCCAAGAGTCATTTACAGTCAAAATATTAAAAATTCAAAAATCACCATTACTGTCCATCTGGAGAAAGTTCGACAGCTACGGGGTCATAGTTATACATCAGAAAATGTATTTTTTGGATTGTACAAAAATGTATTCAAAATGTCAATTGGATCATGCCTCATGTTGAATAACCACTTTTTGAAGCCTTCCATTGAACAAAATTGACATTTTTATAGACTTTTCCTACTACTCCGAAGATTCTATTTTGACAGATTTCGGGCTGGTATTTGACTCTAAACACACTTGTTTTGGTTCAAAAATACAGACTTTACCTCCTATACAGAAGCTTCTATGTTGACCAATTTCGGGCAGGAAATTGACTCTTAAGACACTTATTTTAGATCAAAAATGGATAATTCACATCCAAGATTAATTTACAGTCAAAATATTAAACTTTCAAAAATCAACATTACTGTCCATCTGGAGAAAGTTCGACAGCTACGGGGTCATAGTTATACATCAGAAAATTGATTTTTTGGATTGTACAAAAAATTATTAAAAATGTCAATTGGATCATGCCTCATGTTGAATAACCACTTTTTGAAGCCTTCCATTGACCAAAATTGAAATTTTTACAGACTTTTCCTACTACTCAGAAGCTTCTATTTTGATCGATTTTGGGCAGGAAAATGGCTCTAAGCACACTTATTTTTAATCCAAATGTGGTAAATCACATCCAACAGTCAATTACAGTCAAAAGATTAAACATTCAAAAATCAAGATTACTTACCATCTGGAGAAAGTTAGACAAGTTTGGGGAAAGAGTTTTTCATCCGAAAATTGATTTTGTGGTCTATACAAAAATTAATTCAAAATGTCAATTGGATCATGCCAATGTTGAACAAACCACTTTTTTAGGCCTCGCAGTGACCAAAATTGCCAATTTTACGGACTTTTCCCCCTACTCCGAAGATTCTATTTTGACAGATTTCGGGCTGGTATATGACTCTAAACACACTTGGTTTGGTTCAAAAAGTGATAATTCACATCCAATAGTCATTTACAGTCAAAAGTTAAACATTCAAAAATCAATATTACTGACCATCTGGAGAAAGTCTGTGAGGTTCAGAGTCATCGATTTTCATCAGAAAATGCATTTTTTGGACAGTACAAAAAAGGATTCAAAATCTCAATTGGATCGTGCCTCATGTTTAATAACCCCTTTTTAAATCCTCACAGTGATCAAAATTGCCATTGTTACAGACTTTACCTCCTAAACAGAAGCTTCTATGTTGACCAATTTCGGGCAGGAAATTGACTCTTAAGACACTTATTTTAGTTCAAAAATGGATAATTCACATCCAAGAGTCATTTACAGTCAAAATATTAAACATTTAAAAATCACCATTACTGTCCATCTGGAGAAAGTTCGACAGCTACGGGGTCATAGTTATACATCAGAAAATTGATTTTTTGGATTGTACAAAAATGTATTCAAAATGTCAATTGGATCATGCCTCATGTTGAATAACCACTTTTTGAAGCCTTCCATTGAACAAAATTGACATTTTTATAGACTTTTCCTACTACTCCGAAGATTCTATTTTGACAGATTTCGGGCTGGTATTTGACTCTAAACACACTTGTTTTGGTTCAAAAATACAGACTTTACCTCCTATACAGAAGCTTCTATGTTGACCAATTTCGGGCAGGAAATTGACTCTTAAGACACTTATTTTAGTTCAAAAATTCATAAATCACATTCAACAGTCATATACAGTCAAAATATTAAACATTCAAAAATCACAATTACTGACCATCTGGAGGAAGTTCGACAGCTACGGGTTCATCGTTATGTATCAGAAAATTGATTTTTTGGAGTGTACAATAAAATTATTCAAAATGTCAATTGGATCATGCCTCATGTTGAATAACCACTTTTTGAAGCCTCCCATTGACCAAAATTGAAGTTTATAGACACTTTTCCTACTACTTAGAAGCTTCTATTTTGATAGATTTCGGGCAGGAAAATGAAACACACTTATTTTAGTTCCAAAAGTGATAATTCAAATTGAAAAGTCATTTACAGTCAAAATATTAGACATTCAAAAATCACCATTACTGACCATCTGGAGAAAGTCCGTGAGGTTCAGAGTCATCGATTTTCATCAGAAAATTAATATTCAAAATGTCAATTGGATCATGCCTCATGTTGAATACCCACTTTTTGAAACCTCCCATTGACCAAAATTGACATTTTTACAGACTTTTCCTACTACTCAGAAGCATCTATTTTGATCGATTTTAGGCAGGGAAATAACTCTAAACACACTTATTTTAGTTCCAAAAGTGATAATGCACATACAACAGTCATTTACAGTCAAAAGATTAAACATTCAAAAATCAAGATTACTTACCATCTGGAGAAAGTTAGACAAGTTTGGGGTAATAATTTTTCATCCGAAACTTGATTTTGGGGACTATACAAAAAATTATTCAAAATGTCAATTGGATCATGCCAATGTTGAACAAACCACTTTTTTAGGCCTCGCAGTGACCAAAATTTCCAATTTTACGGACTTTTCCTCCTACTCCGAAGATTCTCTTTTGACAGATTTCGGGCTGGTATATGACTCTAAACACACTTGTTTTGGTTCAAAAAGTGATAATTCAGATCCAATAGTCATTTACAGTCAAAAGTTAAACATTCAAAAATCAACATTACTGACCATCTGGAGAAAGTCTGTGAGGTTCAGAGTCATCGATTTTCATCAGAAAATGCATTTTTTGGACAGTACAAAAATGGATTCAAAATCTCAATTGGATCGTGCCTCATGTTTAATAACCCCTTTTTAAATCCTCACAGTGATCAAAATTGCCATTCTTACAGACTTTATCTCCTAAACAGAAGCTTCTATGTTGACCAATTTCGGGCAGGAAATTGACTCTTAAGACACTTATTTTAGATCAAAAATGGATAATTCACATCCAAGATTAATTTACAGTCAAAATATTAAACTTTCAAAAATCAACATTACTGTCCATCTGGAGAAAGTTCGACAGCTACGGGGTCATAGTTATACATCAGAAAATTGATTTTTTGGATTGTACAAAAAATTATTAAAAATGTCAATTGGATCATGCCTCATGTTGAATAACCACTTTTTGAAGCCTTCTATTGACCAAAATTGAAATTTTTACAGACTTTTCCTACTACTCAGAAGCTTCTATTTTGATCGATTTTGGGCAGGAAAATGGCTCTAAGCACACTTATTTTTAATCCAAATGAGGTAAATCACATCCAACAGTCAATTACAGTCAAAAGATTAAACATTCAAAAATCAAGATTACTTACCATCTGGAGAAAGTTAGACAAGTTTGGGGAAAGAGTTTTTCATCCGAAAATTGATTTTGTGGTCTATACAAAAATTAATTCAAAATGTCAATTGGATCATGCCAATGTTGAACAAACCACTTTTTTAGGCCTCGCAGTGACCAAAATTGCCAATTTTACGGACTTTTCCCCCTACTCCGAAGATTCTATTTTGACAGATTTCGGGCTGGTATATGACTCTAAACACACTTGCTTTGGTTCAAAAAGTGATAATTCACATCCAATAGTCATTTACAGTCAAAAGTTAAACATTCAAAAATCAATATTACTGACCATCTGGAGAAAGTCTGTGAGGTTCAGAGTCATCGATTTTCATCAGAAAATGCATTTTTTGGACAGTACAAAACAGGATTCAAAATCTCAATTGGATCGTGCCTCATGTTTAATAACCCCTTTTTAAATCCTCACAGTGATCAAAATTGCCATTGTTACAGACTTTACCTCCTAAACAGAAGCTTCTATGTTGACCAATTTCGGGCAGGAAATTGACTCTTAAGACTCTTATTTTAGTTCAAAAATGGATAATTCACATCCAAGAGTCATTTACAGTCAAAATATTAAACATTCAAAAATCACCATTACTGTCCATCTGGAGAAAGTTCGACAGCTACGGGGTCATAGTTATACATCAGAAAATTTATTTTTTGGATTGTACAAAAATGTATTCAAAATGTCAATTGGATCATGCCTCATGTTGAATAACCACTTTTTGAAGCCTTCCATTGAACAAAATTGACATTTTTATAGACTTTTCCTACTACTCCGAAGATTCTATTTTGACAGATTTCGGGCTGGTATTTGACTCTAAACACACTTGTTTTGGTTCAAAAATACAGACTTTACCTCCTATACAGAAGCTTCTATGTTGACCAATTTCGGGCAGGAAATTGACTCTTAAGACACTTATTTTAGATCAAAAATGGATAATTCACATCCAAGATTAATTTACAGTCAAAATATTAAACTTTCAAAAATCAACATTACTGTCCATCTGGAGAAAGTTCGACAGCTACGGGGTCATAGTTATACATCAGAAAATTGATTTTTTGGATTGTACAAAAAATTATTAAAAATGTCAATTGGATCATGCCTCATGTTGAATAACCACTTTTTGAAGCCTTCCATTGACCAAAATTGAAATTTTTACAGACTTTTCCTACTACTCAGAAGCTTCTATTTTGATCGATTTTGGGCAGGAAAATGGCTCTAAGCACACTTATTTTTAATCCAAATGTGGTAAATCACATCCAACAGTCAATTACAGTCAAAAGATTAAACATTCAAAAATCAAGATTACTTACCATCTGGAGAAAGTTAGACAAGTTTGGGGAAAGAGTTTTTCATCCGAAAATTGATTTTGTGGTCTATACAAAAATTAATTAAAAATGTCAATTGGATCATGCCAATGTTGAACAAACCACTTTTTTAGGCCTCGCAGTGACCAAAATTGCCAATTTTACGGACTTTTCCCCCTACTCCGAAGATTCTATTTTGACAGATTTCGGGCTGGTATATGACTCTAAACACACTTGCTTTGGTTCAAAAAGTGATAATTCACATCCAATAGTCATTTACAGTCAAAAGTTAAACATTCAAAAATCAATATTACTGACCATCTGGAGAAAGTCTGTGAGGTTCAGAGTCATCGATTTTCATCAGAAAATGCATTTTTTGGACAGTACAAAAAAGGATTCAAAATCTCAATTGGATCGTGCCTCATGTTTAATAACCCCTTTTTAAATCCTCACAGTGATCAAAATTGCCATTGTTACAGACTTTACCTCCTAAACAGAAGCTTCTATGTTGACCAATTTCGGGCAGGAAATTGACTCTTAAGACACTTATTTTAGTTCAAAAATGGATAATTCACATCCAAGAGTCATTTACAGTCAAAATATTAAACATTCAAAAATCACCATTACTGTCCATCTGGAGAAAGTTCGACAGCTACGGGGTCATAGTTATACATCAGAAAATTGATTTTTTGGATTGTACAAAAATGTATTAAAAATGTCAATTGGATCATGCCTCATGTTTAATAACCACTTTTTGAAGCCTTCCATTGAACAAAATTGACATTTTTATAGACTTTTCCTACTACTCCGAAGATTCTATTTTGACAGATTTCGGGCTGGTATATGACTCTAAACACACTTGTTTTGGTTCAAAAATACAGACTTTACCTCCTATACAGAAGCTTCTATGTTGACCAATTTCGGGCAGGAAATTGACTCTTAAGACACTTATTTTAGTTCAAAAATTCATAAATCACATTCAACAGTCATATACAGTCAAAATATTAAACATTCGAAAATCACAATTAATGACCATCTGGAGAAAGTTCGACAGCTACGGGGTCATCGTTATATATCAGAAAATTGATTTTTTGGAGTGTACAAAAAATTATTCAAAATGTCAATTGGATCATGCCTCATGTTGAATAACCACTTTTTGAAGCCTCCCATTGACCAAAATTGAAGTTTATAGACACTGTTTCTACTACTTATAAGCTCCTATTTTGATCGATTTCGGGCAGGAAAATGAAACACACTTATTTTAGTTCCAAAAGTGATAATTCACATTGAAAAGTCATTTACAGTCAAAATATTAGACATTCAAAAATCACCATTACTGACCATCTGGAGAAAGTCCGTGAGGTTCAGAGTCATCGATTTTCATCAGAAAAGTAATATTCAAAATGTCAATTGGATCATGCCTCATGTTGAATACCCACTTTTTGAAACCTCCCATTGACCAAAATTGACATTTTTACAGACTTTTCCTACTACTCAGAAGCATCTATTTTGAGCGATTTTAGGCAGGGAAATAACTCTAAACACACTTATTTTAGTTCCAAAAGTGATAATGCACATACAACAGTCATTTACAGTCAAAAGATTAAACATTCAAAAATCAAGATTACTTACCTTCTGGAGAAAGTTAGACAAGTTTGGGGTAATAATTTTTCATCCGAAAATTGATTTTGGGGACTATACAAAAAATTATTCAAAATGTCAATTGGATCATGCCAATGTTGAACAAACCACTTTTTTAGGCCTCGCAGTGACCAAAATTGCCAATTTTACGGACTTTTCCTCCTACTCCGAAGATTCTCTTTTGACAGATTTCGGGTTGGTATATGACTCTAAACACACTTGTTTTGGTTCAAAAAGTGATAATTCAGATCCAATAGTCATTTACAGTCAAAAGTTAAACATTCAAAAATCAACATTACTGACCATCTGGAGAAAGTCTGTGAGGTTCAGAGTCATCGATTTTCATCAGAAAATGCATTTTTTGGACAGTACAAAAATGGATTCAAAATCTCAATTGGATCGTGCCTCTTGTTTAATAACCCCTTTTTAAATCCTCACAGTGATCAAAATTGCCATTCTTACAGACTTTACCTCCTAAACAGAAGCTTCTATGTTGACCAATTTCGGGCAGGAAATTGACTCTTAAGACACTTATTTTAGTTCAAAAATGGATAATTCACATCCAAGAGTCATTTACAGTCAAAATATTAAACATTCAAAAATCACCATTACTGTCCATCTGGAGAAAGTTCGACAGCTACGGGGTCATAGTTATACATCAGAAAATTGATTTTTTGGATTGTACAAAAATGTATTCAAAATGTCAATTGGATCATGCCTCATGTTGAATAACCACTTTTTGAAGCCTTCCATTGAACAAAAGTGACATTTTTATAGACTTTTCCTACTACTCCGAAGATTCTATTTTGACAGATTTCGGGCTGGTATATGACTCTAAACACACTTGTTTTGGTTCAAAAATACAGACTTTACCTCCTATACAGAAGCTTCTATGTTGACCAATTTCGGGCAGGAAATTGACTCTTAAGACACTTATTTTAGATCAAAAATGGATAATTCACATCCAAGATTAATTTACAGTCAAAATATTAAACTTTCAAAAATCAACATTACTGTCCATCTGGAGAAAGTTCGACAGCTACGGGGTCATAGTTATACATCAGAAAATTGATTTTTTGGATTGTACAAAAAATTATTAAAAATGTCAATTGGATCATGCCTCATGTTGAATAACCACTTTTTGAAGCCTTCCATTGACCAAAATTGAAATTTTTACAGACTTTTCCTACTACTCAGAAGCTTCTATTTTGATCGATTTTGGGCAGGAAAATGGCTCTAAGCACACTTATTTTTAATCCAAATGAGGTAAATCACATCCAACAGTCAATTACAGTCAAAAGATTAAACATTCAAAAATCAAGATTACTTACCATCTGGAGAAAGTTAGACAAGTTTGGGGAAAGAGTTTTTCATCCGAAAATTGATTTTGTGGTCTATACAAAAATTAATTCAAAATGTCAATTGGATCATGCCAATGTTGAACAAACCACTTTTTTAGGCCTCGCAGTGACCAAAATTGCCAATTTTACGGACTTTTCCCCCTACTCCGAAGATTCTATTTTGACAGATTTCGGGCTGGTATATGACTCTAAACACACTTGCTTTGGTTCAAAAAGTGATAATTCACATCCAATAGTCATTTACAGTCAAAAGTTAAACATTCAAAAATCAATATTACTGACCATCTGGAGAAAGTCTGTGAGGTTCAGAGTCATCGATTTTCATCAGAAAATGCACTTTTTGGACAGTACAAAACAGGATTCAAAATCTCAATTGGATCGTGCCTCATGTTTAATAACCCCTTTTTAAATCCTCACAGTGATCAAAATTGCCATTGTTACAGACTTTACCTCCTAAACAGAAGCTTCTATGTTGACCAATTTCGGGCAGGAAATTGACTCTTAAGACTCTTATTTTAGTTCAAAAATGGATAATTCACATCCAAGAGTCATTTACAGTCAAAATATTAAACATTCAAAAATCACCATTACTGTCCATCTGGAGAAAGTTCGACAGCTACGGGGTCATAGTTATACATCAGAAAATTGATTTTTTGGATTGTACAAAAATGTATTAAAAATGTCAATTGGATCATGCCTCATGTTGAATAACCACTTTTTGAAGCCTTCCATTGAACAAAATTGACATTTTTATAGACTTTTCCTACTACTCCGAAGATTCTATTTTGACAGATTTCGGGCTGGTATATGACTCTAAACACACTTGTTTTGGTTCAAAAATACAGACTTTACCTCCTATACAGAAGCTTCTATGTTGACCAATTTCGGGCAGGAAATTGACTCTTAAGACACTTATTTTAGTTCAAAAATTCATAAATCACATTCAACAGTCATATACAGTCAAAATATTAAACATTCAAAAATCACAATTACTGACCATCTGGAGAAAGTTCGACAGCTACGGGGTCATCGTTATATATCAGAAAATTGATTTTTTGGAGTGTACAAAAAATTATTCAAAATGTCAATTGGATCATGCCTCATGTTGAATAACCACTTTTTGAAGCCTCCCATTGACCAAAATTGAAGTTTATAGACACTTTTCCTACTACTTAGAAGCTTCTATTTTGATAGATTTTGGGCAGGAAAATGAAACACACTTATTTTAGTTCCAAAAGTGATAATTCACATTGAAAAGTCATTTACAGTCAAAATATTAGACATTCAAAAATCACCATTTCTGACCATCTGGAGAAAGTCCGTGAGGTTCAGAGTCATCGATTTTCATCAGAAAATTAATATTCAAAATGTCAATTGGATCATGCCTCATGTTGAATACCCACTTTTTGAAACCTCCCATTGACCAAAATTGACATTTTTACAGACTTTTCCAACTACTCAGAAGCATCTATTTTGATCGATTTTAGGCAGGGAAATAACTCTAAACACACTTATTTCAGTTCCAAAAGTGATAATGCACATAAAACAGTCATTTACAGTCAAAAGATTAAACATTCAAAAATCAAGATTACTTACCTTCTGGAGAAAGTTAGACAAGTTTGGGGTAATAATTTTTCATCCGAAAATTGATTTTGGGGACTATACAAAAAATTATTCAAAATGTCAATTGGATCATGCCAATGTTGAACAAACCACTTTTTTAGGCCTCGCAGTGACCAAAATTGCCAATTTTACGGACTTTTCCTCCTACTCCGAAGATTCTCTTTTGACAGATTTCGGGCTGGTATATGACTCTAAACACACTTGTTTTGGTTCAAAAAGTGATAATTCAGATCTAATAGTCATTTACAGTCAAAAGTTAAACATTCAAAAATCAACATTACTGACCATCTGGAGAAAGTCTGTGAGGTTCAGAGTCATCGATTTTCATCAGAAAATGCATTTTTTGGACAGTACAAAAATGGATTCAAAATCTCAATTGGATCGTGCCTCTTGTTTAATAACCCCTTTTTAAATCCTCACAGTGATCAAAATTGCCATTCTTACAGACTTTACCTCCTAAACAGAAGCTTCTATGTTGACCAATTTCGGGCAGGAAATTGACTCTTAAGACACTTATTTTAGTTCAAAAATGGATAATTCACATCCAAGAGTCATTTACAGTCAAAATATTAAACATTCAAAAATCACCATTACTGTCCATCTGGAGAAAGTTCGACAGCTACGGGGTCATAGTTATACATCAGAAAATTGATTTTTTGGATTGTACAAAAATGTATTCAAAATGTCAATTGGATCATGCCTCATGTTGAATAACCACTTTTTGAAGCCTTCCATTGAACAAAAGTGACATTTTTATAGACTTTTCCTACTACTCCGAAGATTCTATTTTGACAGATTTCGGGCTGGTATATGACTCTAAACACACTTGTTTTGGTTCAAAAATACAGACTTTACCTCCTATACAGAAGCTTCTATGTTGACCAATTTCGGGCAGGAAATTGACTCTTAAGACACTTATTTTAGATCAAAAATGGATAATTCACATCCAAGATTAATTTACAGTCAAAATATTAAACTTTAAAAAATCAACATTACTGTCCATCTGGAGAAAGTTCGACAGCTACGGGGTCATAGTTATACATCAGAAAATTGATTTTTTGGATTGTACAAAAAATTATTAAAAATGTCAATTGGATCATGCCTCATGTTGAATAACCACTTTTTGAAGCCTTCTATTGACCAAAATTGAAATTTTTACAGACTTTTCCTACTACTCAGAAGCTTCTATTTTGATCGATTTTGGGCAGGAAAATGGCTCTAAGCACACTTATTTTTAATCCAAATGAGGTAAATCACATCCAACAGTCAATTACAGTCAAAAGATTAAACATTCAAAAATCAAGATTACTTACCATCTGGAGAAAGTTAGACAAGTTTGGGGAAAGAGTTTTTCATCCGAAAATTGATTTTGTGGTCTATACAAAAATTAATTCAAAATGTCAATTGGATCATGCCAATGTTGAACAAACCACTTTTTTAGGCCTCGCAGTGACCAAAATTGCCAATTTTACGGACTTTTCCCCCTACTCCGAAGATTCTATTTTGACAGATTTCGGGCTGGTATATGACTCTAAACACACTTGCTTTGGTTCAAAAAGTGATAATTCACATCCAATAGTCATTTACAGTCAAAAGTTAAACATTCAAAAATCAATATTACTGACCATCTGGAGAAAGTCTGTGAGGTTCAGAGTCATCGATTTTCATCAGAAAATGCATTTTTTGGACAGTACAAAACAGGATTCAAAATCTCAATTGGATCGTGCCTCATGTTTAATAACCCCTTTTTAAATCCTCACAGTGATCAAAATTGCCATTGTTACAGACTTTACCTCCTAAACAGAAGCTTCTATGTTGACCAATTTCGGGCAGGAAATTGACTCTTAAGACTCTTATTTTAGTTCAAAAATGGATAATTCACATCCAAGAGTCATTTACAGTCAAAATATTAAACATTCAAAAATCACCATTACTGTCCATCTGGAGAAAGTTCGACAGCTACGGGGTCATAGTTATACATCAGAAAATTGATTTTTTGGATTGTACAAAAATGTATTAAAAATGTCAATTGGATCATGCCTCATGTTGAATAACCACTTTTTGAAGCCTTCCATTGAACAAAATTGACATTTTTATAGACTTTTCCTACTACTCCGAAGATTCTATTTTGACAGATTTCGGGCTGGTATTTGACTCTAAACACACTTGTTTTGGTTCAAAAATACAGACTTTACCTCCTATACAGAAGCTTCTATGTTGACCAATTTCGGGCAGGAAATTGACTCTTAAGACACTTATTTTAGATCAAAAATGGATAATTCACATCCAAGATTAATTTACAGTCAAAATATTAAACTTTCAAAAATCAACATTACTGTCCATCTGGAGAAAGTTCGACAGCTACGGGGTCATAGTTATACATCAGAAAATTGATTTTTTGGATTGTACAAAAAATTATTAAAAATGTCAATTGGATCATGCCTCATGTTGAATAACCACTTTTTGAAGCCTTCCATTGACCAAAATTGAAATTTTTACAGACTTTTCCTACTACTCAGAAGCTTCTATTTTGATCGATTTTGGGCAGGAAAATGGCTCTAAGCACACTTATTTTTAATCCAAATGTGGTAAATCACATCCAACAGTCAATTACAGTCAAAAGATTAAACATTCAAAAATCAAGATTACTTACCATCTGGAGAAAGTTAGACAAGTTTGGGGAAAGAGTTTTTCATCCGAAAATTGATTTTGTGGTCTATACAAAAATTAATTAAAAATGTCAATTGGATCATGCCAATGTTGAACAAACCACTTTTTTAGGCCTCGCAGTGACCAAAATTGCCAATTTTACGGACTTTTCCCCCTACTCCGAAGATTCTATTTTGACAGATTTCGGGCTGGTATATGACTCTAAACACACTTGCTTTGGTTCAAAAAGTGATAATTCACATCCAATAGTCATTTACAGTCAAAAGTTAAACATTCAAAAATCAATATTACTGACCATCTGGAGAAAGTCTGTGAGGTTCAGAGTCATCGATTTTCATCAGAAAATGCATTTTTTGGACAGTACAAAAAAGGATTCAAAATCTCAATTGGATCGTGCCTCATGTTTAATAACCCCTTTTTAAATCCTCACAGTGATCAAAATTGCCATTGTTACAGACTTTACCTCCTAAACAGAAGCTTCTATGTTGACCAATTTCGGGCAGGAAATTGACTCTTAAGACACTTATTTTAGTTCAAAAATGGATAATTCACATCCAAGAGTCATTTACAGTCAAAATATTAAACATTCAAAAATCACCATTACTGTCCATCTGGAGAAAGTTCGACAGCTACGGGGTCATAGTTATACATCAGAAAATTGATTTTTTGGATTGTACAAAAATGTATTAAAAATGTCAATTGGATCATGCCTCATGTTTAATAACCACTTTTTGAAGCCTTCCATTGAACAAAATTGACATTTTTATAGACTTTTCCTACTACTCCGAAGATTCTATTTTGACAGATTTCGGGCTGGTATATGACTCTAAACACACTTGTTTTGGTTCAAAAATACAGACTTTACCTCCTATACAGAAGCTTCTATGTTGACCAATTTCGGGCAGGAAATTGACTCTTAAGACACTTATTTTAGTTCAAAAATTCATAAATCACATTCAACAGTCATATACAGTCAAAATATTAAACATTCGAAAATCACAATTAATGACCATCTGGAGAAAGTTCGACAGCTACGGGGTCATCGTTATATATCAGAAAATTGATTTTTTGGAGTGTACAAAAAATTATTCAAAATGTCAATTGGATCATGCCTCATGTTGAATAACCACTTTTTGAAGCCTCCCATTGACCAAAATTGAAGTTTATAGACACTGTTTCTACTACTTATAAGCTCCTATTTTGATCGATTTCGGGCAGGAAAATGAAACACACTTATTTTAGTTCCAAAAGTGATAATTCACATTGAAAAGTCATTTACAGTCAAAATATTAGACATTCAAAAATCACCATTACTGACCATCTGGAGAAAGTCCGTGAGGTTCAGAGTCATCGATTTTCATCAGAAAAGTAATATTCAAAATGTCAATTGGATCATGCCTCATGTTGAATACCCACTTTTTGAAACCTCCCATTGACCAAAATTGACATTTTTACAGACTTTTCCTACTACTCAGAAGCATCTATTTTGAGCGATTTTAGGCAGGGAAATAACTCTAAACACACTTATTTTAGTTCCAAAAGTGATAATGCACATACAACAGTCATTTACAGTCAAAAGATTAAACATTCAAAAATCAAGATTACTTACCTTCTGGAGAAAGTTAGACAAGTTTGGGGTAATAATTTTTCATCCGAAAATTGATTTTGGGGACTATACAAAAAATTATTCAAAATGTCAATTGGATCATGCCAATGTTGAACAAACCACTTTTTTAGGCCTCGCAGTGACCAAAATTGCCAATTTTACGGACTTTTCCTCCTACTCCGAAGATTCTCTTTTGACAGATTTCGGGTTGGTATATGACTCTAAACACACTTGTTTTGGTTCAAAAAGTGATAATTCAGATCCAATAGTCATTTACAGTCAAAAGTTAAACATTCAAAAATCAACATTACTGACCATCTGGAGAAAGTCTGTGAGGTTCAGAGTCATCGATTTTCATCAGAAAATGCATTTTTTGGACAGTACAAAAATGGATTCAAAATCTCAATTGGATCGTGCCTCTTGTTTAATAACCCCTTTTTAAATCCTCACAGTGATCAAAATTGCCATTCTTACAGACTTTACCTCCTAAACAGAAGCTTCTATGTTGACCAATTTCGGGCAGGAAATTGACTCTTAAGACTCTTATTTTAGTTCAAAAATGGATAATTCACATCCAAGAGTCATTTACAGTCAAAATATTAAACATTCAAAAATCACCATTACTGTCCATCTGGAGAAAGTTCGACAGCTACGGGGTCATAGTTATACATCAGAAAATTGATTTTTTGGATTGTACAAAAATGTATTAAAAATGTCAATTGGATCATGCCTCATGTTGAATAACCACTTTTTGAAGCCTTCCATTGAACAAAATTGACATTTTTATAGACTTTTCCTACTACTCCGAAGATTCTATTTTGACAGATTTCGGGCTGGTATTTGACTCTAAACACACTTGTTTTGGTTCAAAAATACAGACTTTACCTCCTATACAGAAGCTTCTATGTTGACCAATTTCGGGCAGGAAATTGACTCTTAAGACACTTATTTTAGATCAAAAATGGATAATTCACATCCAAGATTAATTTACAGTCAAAATATTAAACTTTCAAAAATCAACATTACTGTCCATCTGGAGAAAGTTCGACAGCTACGGGGTCATAGTTATACATCAGAAAATTGATTTTTTGGATTGTACAAAAAATTATTAAAAATGTCAATTGGATCATGCCTCATGTTGAATAACCACTTTTTGAAGCCTTCCATTGACCAAAATTGAAATTTTTACAGACTTTTCCTACTACTCAGAAGCTTCTATTTTGATCGATTTTGGGCAGGAAAATGGCTCTAAGCACACTTATTTTTAATCCAAATGTGGTAAATCACATCCAACAGTCAATTACAGTCAAAAGATTAAACATTCAAAAATCAAGATTACTTACCATCTGGAGAAAGTTAGACAAGTTTGGGGAAAGAGTTTTTCATCCGAAAATTGATTTTGTGGTCTATACAAAAATTAATTAAAAATGTCAATTGGATCATGCCAATGTTGAACAAACCACTTTTTTAGGCCTCGCAGTGACCAAAATTGCCAATTTTACGGACTTTTCCCCCTACTCCGAAGATTCTATTTTGACAGATTTCGGGCTGGTATATGACTCTAAACACACTTGCTTTGGTTCAAAAAGTGATAATTCACATCCAATAGTCATTTACAGTCAAAAGTTAAACATTCAAAAATCAATATTACTGACCATCTGGAGAAAGTCTGTGAGGTTCAGAGTCATCGATTTTCATCAGAAAATGCATTTTTTGGACAGTACAAAAAAGGATTCAAAATCTCAATTGGATCGTGCCTCATGTTTAATAACCCCTTTTTAAATCCTCACAGTGATCAAAATTGCCATTGTTACAGACTTTACCTCCTAAACAGAAGCTTCTATGTTGACCAATTTCGGGCAGGAAATTGACTCTTAAGACACTTATTTTAGTTCAAAAATGGATAATTCACATCCAAGAGTCATTTACAGTCAAAATATTAAACATTCAAAAATCACCATTACTGTCCATCTGGAGAAAGTTCGACAGCTACGGGGTCATAGTTATACATCAGAAAATTGATTTTTTGGATTGTACAAAAATGTATTAAAAATGTCAATTGGATCATGCCTCATGTTTAATAACCACTTTTTGAAGCCTTCCATTGAACAAAATTGACATTTTTATAGACTTTTCCTACTACTCCGAAGATTCTATTTTGACAGATTTCGGGCTGGTATATGACTCTAAACACACTTGTTTTGGTTCAAAAATACAGACTTTACCTCCTATACAGAAGCTTCTATGTTGACCAATTTCGGGCAGGAAATTGACTCTTAAGACACTTATTTTAGTTCAAAAATTCATAAATCACATTCAACAGTCATATACAGTCAAAATATTAAACATTCGAAAATCACAATTAATGACCATCTGGAGAAAGTTCGACAGCTACGGGGTCATCGTTATATATCAGAAAATTGATTTTTTGGAGTGTACAAAAAATTATTCAAAATGTCAATTGGATCATGCCTCATGTTGAATAACCACTTTTTGAAGCCTCCCATTGACCAAAATTGAAGTTTATAGACACTGTTTCTACTACTTATAAGCTCCTATTTTGATCGATTTCGGGCAGGAAAATGAAACACACTTATTTTAGTTCCAAAAGTGATAATTCACATTGAAAAGTCATTTACAGTCAAAATATTAGACATTCAAAAATCACCATTACTGACCATCTGGAGAAAGTCCGTGAGGTTCAGAGTCATCGATTTTCATCAGAAAAGTAATATTCAAAATGTCAATTGGATCATGCCTCATGTTGAATACCCACTTTTTGAAACCTCCCATTGACCAAAATTGACATTTTTACAGACTTTTCCTACTACTCAGAAGCATCTATTTTGAGCGATTTTAGGCAGGGAAATAACTCTAAACACACTTATTTTAGTTCCAAAAGTGATAATGCACATACAACAGTCATTTACAGTCAAAAGATTAAACATTCAAAAATCAAGATTACTTACCTTCTGGAGAAAGTTAGACAAGTTTGGGGTAATAATTTTTCATCCGAAAATTGATTTTGGGGACTATACAAAAAATTATTCAAAATGTCAATTGGATCATGCCAATGTTGAACAAACCACTTTTTTAGGCCTCGCAGTGACCAAAATTGCCAATTTTACGGACTTTTCCTCCTACTCCGAAGATTCTCTTTTGACAGATTTCGGGTTGGTATATGACTCTAAACACACTTGTTTTGGTTCAAAAAGTGATAATTCAGATCCAATAGTCATTTACAGTCAAAAGTTAAACATTCAAAAATCAACATTACTGACCATCTGGAGAAAGTCTGTGAGGTTCAGAGTCATCGATTTTCATCAGAAAATGCATTTTTTGGACAGTACAAAAATGGATTCAAAATCTCAATTGGATCGTGCCTCTTGTTTAATAACCCCTTTTTAAATCCTCACAGTGATCAAAATTGCCATTCTTACAGACTTTACCTCCTAAACAGAAGCTTCTATGTTGACCAATTTCGGGCAGGAAATTGACTCTTAAGACACTTATTTTAGTTCAAAAATGGATAATTCACATCCAAGAGTCATTTACAGTCAAAATATTAAACATTCAAAAATCACCATTACTGTCCATCTGGAGAAAGTTCGACAGCTACGGGGTCATAGTTATACATCAGAAAATTGATTTTTTGGATTGTACAAAAATGTATTCAAAATGTCAATTGGATCATGCCTCATGTTGAATAACCACTTTTTGAAGCCTTCCATTGAACAAAAGTGACATTTTTATAGACTTTTCCTACTACTCCGAAGATTCTATTTTGACAGATTTCGGGCTGGTATATGACTCTAAACACACTTGTTTTGGTTCAAAAATACAGACTTTACCTCCTATACAGAAGCTTCTATGTTGACCAATTTCGGGCAGGAAATTGACTCTTAAGACACTTATTTTAGATCAAAAATGGATAATTCACATCCAAGATTAATTTACAGTCAAAATATTAAACTTTAAAAAATCAACATTACTGTCCATCTGGAGAAAGTTCGACAGCTACGGGGTCATAGTTATACATCAGAAAATTGATTTTTTGGATTGTACAAAAAATTATTAAAAATGTCAATTGGATCATGCCTCATGTTGAATAACCACTTTTTGAAGCCTTCCATTGACCAAAATTGAAAATTTTACAGACTTTTCCTACTACTCAGAAGCTTCTATTTTGATCGATTTTGGGCAGGAAAATGGCTCTAAGCACACTTATTTTTAATCCAAATGAGGTAAATCACATCCAACAGTCAATTACAGTCAAAAGATTAAACATTCAAAAATCAAGATTACTTACCATCTGGAGAAAGTTAGACAAGTTTGGGGAAAGAGTTTTTCATCCGAAAATTGATTTTGTGGTCTATACAAAAATTAATTCAAAATGTCAATTGGATCATGCCAATGTTGAACAAACCACTTTTTTAGGCCTCGCAGTGACCAAAATTGCCAATTTTACGGACTTTTCCCCCTACTCCGAAGATTCTATTTTGACAGATTTCGGGCTGGTATATGACTCTAAACACACTTGCTTTGGTTCAAAAAGTGATAATTCACATCCAATAGTCATTTACAGTCAAAAGTTAAACATTCAAAAATCAATATTACTGACCATCTGGAGAAAGTCTGTGAGGTTCAGAGTCATCGATTTTCATCAGAAAATGCATTTTTTGGACAGTACAAAACAGGATTCAAAATCTCAATTGGATCGTGCCTCATGTTTAATAACCCCTTTTTAAATCCTCACAGTGATCAAAATTGCCATTGTTACAGACTTTACCTCCTAAACAGAAGCTTCTATGTTGACCAATTTCGGGCAGGAAATTGACTCTTAAGACTCTTATTTTAGTTCAAAAATGGATAATTCACATCCAAGAGTCATTTACAGTCAAAATATTAAACATTCAAAAATCGCCATTACTGTCCATCTGGAGAAAGTTCGACAGCTACGGGGTCATAGTTATACATCAGAAAATTGATTTTTTGGATTGTACAAAAATGTATTAAAAATGTCAATTGGATCATGCCTCATGTTGAATAACCACTTTTTGAAGCCTTCCATTGAACAAAATTGACATTTTTATAGACTTTTCCTACTACTCCGAAGATTCTATTTTGACAGATTTCGGGCTGGTATATGACTCTAAACACACTTGTTTTGGTTCAAAAATACAGACTTTACCTCCTATACAGAAGCTTCTATGTTGACCAATTTCGGGCAGGAAATTGACTCTTAAGACACTTATTTTAGTTCAAAAATTCATAAATCACATTCAACAGTCATATACAGTCAAAATATTAAACATTCAAAAATCACAATTACTGACCATCTGGAGAAAGTTCGACAGCTACGGGGTCATCGTTATATATCAGAAAATTGATTTTTTGGAGTGTACAAAAAATTATTCAAAATGTCAATTGGATCATGCCTCATGTTGAATAACCACTTTTTGAAGCCTCCCATTGACCAAAATTGAAGTTTATAGACACTTTTCCTACTACTTAGAAGCTTCTATTTTGATAGATTTCGGGCAGGAAAATGAAACACACTTATTTTAGTTCCAAAAGTGATAATTCACATTGAAAAGTCATTTACAGTCAAAATATTAGACATTCAAAAATCACCATTTCTGACCATCTGGAGAAAGTCCGTGAGGTTCAGAGTCATCGATTTTCATCAGAAAATTAATATTCAAAATGTCAATTGGATCATGCCTCATGTTGAATACCCACTTTTTGAAACCTCCCATTGACCAAAATTGACATTTTTACAGACTTTTCCAACTACTCAGAAGCATCTATTTTGATCGATTTTAGGCAGGGAAATAACTCTAAACACACTTATTTCAGTTCCAAAAGTGATAATGCACATACAACAGTCATTTACAGTCAAAAGATTAAACATTCAAAAATCAAGATTACTTACCTTCTGGAGAAAGTTAGACAAGTTTGGGGTAATAATTTTTCATCCGAAAATTGATTTTGGGGACTATACAAAAAATTATTCAAAATGTCAATTGGATCATGCCAATGTTGAACAAACCACTTTTTTAGGCCTCGCAGTGACCAAAATTGCCAATTTTACGGACTTTTCCTCCTACTCCGAAGATTCTCTTTTGACAGATTTCGGGCTGGTATATGACTCTAAACACACTTGTTTTGGTTCAAAAAGTGATAATTCAGATCTAATAGTCATTTACAGTCAAAAGTTAAACATTCAAAAATCAACATTACTGACCATCTGGAGAAAGTCTGTGAGGTTCAGAGTCATCGATTTTCATCAGAAAATGCATTTTTTGGACAGTACAAAAATGGATTCAAAATCTCAATTGGATCGTGCCTCTTGTTTAATAACCCGTTTTTAAATCCTCACAGTGATCAAAATTGCCATTCTTACAGACTTTACCTCCTAAACAGAAGCTTCTATGTTGACCAATTTCGGGCAGGAAATTGACTCTTAAGACACTTATTTTAGTTCAAAAATGGATAATTCACATCCAAGAGTCATTTACAGTCAAAATATTAAACATTCAAAAATCACCATTACTGTCCATCTGGAGAAAGTTCGACAGCTACGGGGTCATAGTTATACATCAGAAAATTGATTTTTTGGATTGTACAAAAATGTATTCAAAATGTCAATTGGATCATGCCTCATGTTGAATAACCACTTTTTGAAGCCTTCCATTGAACAAAAGTGACATTTTTATAGACTTTTCCTACTACTCCGAAGATTCTATTTTGACAGATTTCGGGCTGGTATATGACTCTAAACACACTTGTTTTGGTTCAAAAATACAGACTTTACCTCCTATACAGAAGCTTCTATGTTGACCAATTTCGGGCAGGAAATTGACTCTTAAGACACTTATTTTAGATCAAAAATGGATAATTCACATCCAAGATTAATTTACAGTCAAAATATTAAACTTTAAAAAATCAACATTACTGTCCATCTGGAGAAAGTTCGACAGCTACGGGGTCATAGTTATACATCAGAAAATTGATTTTTTGGATTGTACAAAAAATTATTAAAAATGTCAATTGGATCATGCCTCATGTTGAATAACCACTTTTTGAAGCCTTCTATTGACCAAAATTGAAATTTTTACAGACTTTTCCTACTACTCAGAAGCTTCTATTTTGATCGATTTTGGGCAGGAAAATGGCTCTAAGCACACTTATTTTTAATCCAAATGAGGTAAATCACATCCAACAGTCAATTACAGTCAAAAGATTAAACATTCAAAAATCAAGATTACTTACCATCTGGAGAAAGTTAGACAAGTTTGGGGAAAGAGTTTTTCATCCGAAAATTGATTTTGTGGTCTATACAAAAATTAATTCAAAATGTCAATTGGATCATGCCAATGTTGAACAAACCACTTTTTTAGGCCTCGCAGTGACCAAAATTGCCAATTTTACGGACTTTTCCCCCTACTCCGAAGATTCTATTTTGACAGATTTCGGGCTGGTATATGACTCTAAACACACTTGCTTTGGTTCAAAAAGTGATAATTCACATCCAATAGTCATTTACAGTCAAAAGTTAAACATTCAAAAATCAATATTACTGACCATCTGGAGAAAGTCTGTGAGGTTCAGAGTCATCGATTTTCATCAGAAAATGCATTTTTTGGACAGTACAAAACAGGATTCAAAATCTCAATTGGATCGTGCCTCATGTTTAATAACCCCTTTTTAAATCCTCACAGTGATCAAAATTGCCATTGTTACAGACTTTACCTCCTAAACAGAAGCTTCTATGTTGACCAATTTCGGGCAGGAAATTGACTCTTAAGACACTTATTTTAGTTCAAAAATGGATAATTCACATCCAAGAGTCATTTACAGTCAAAATATTAAACATTCAAAAATCACCATTACTGTCCATCTGGAGAAAGTTCGACAGCTACGGGGTCATAGTTATACATCAGAAAATTGATTTTTTGGATTGTACAAAAATGTATTCAAAATGTCAATTGGATCATGCCTCATGTTGAATAACCACTTTTTGAAGCCTTCCATTGAACAAAAGTGACATTTTTATAGACTTTTCCTACTACTCCGAAGATTCTATTTTGACAGATTTCGGGCTGGTATATGACTCTAAACACACTTGTTTTGGTTCAAAAATACAGACTTTACCTCCTATACAGAAGCTTCTATGTTGACCAATTTCGGGCAGGAAATTGACTCTTAAGACACTTATTTTAGATCAAAAATGGATAATTCACATCCAAGATTAATTTACAGTCAAAATATTAAACTTTAAAAAATCAACATTACTGTCCATCTGGAGAAAGTTTGACAGCTACGGGGTCATAGTTATACATCAGAAAATTGATTTTTTGGATTGTACAAAAAATTATTAAAAATGTCAATTGGATCATGCCTCATGTTGAATAACCACTTTTTGAAGCCTTCTATTGACCAAAATTGAAATTTTTACAGACTTTTCCTACTACTCAGAAGCTTCTATTTTGATCGATTTTGGGCAGGAAAATGGCTCTAAGCACACTTATTTTTAATCCAAATGAGGTAAATCACATCCAACAGTCAATTACAGTCAAAAGATTAAACATTCAAAAATCAAGATTACTTACCATCTGGAGAAAGTTAGACAAGTTTGGGGAAAGAGTTTTTCATCCGAAAATTGATTTTGTGGTCTATACAAAAATTAATTCAAAATGTCAATTGGATCATGCCAATGTTGAACAAACCACTTTTTTAGGCCTCGCAGTGACCAAAATTGCCAATTTTACGGACTTTTCCCCCTACTCCGAAGATTCTATTTTGACAGATTTCGGGCTGGTATATGACTCTAAACACACTTGCTTTGGTTCAAAAAGTGATAATTCACATCCAATAGTCATTTACAGTCAAAAGTTAAACATTCAAAAATCAATATTACTGACCATCTGGAGAAAGTCTGTGAGGTTCAGAGTCATCGATTTTCATCAGAAAATGCATTTTTTGGACAGTACAAAACAGGATTCAAAATCTCAATTGGATCGTGCCTCATGTTTAATAACCCCTTTTTAAATCCTCACAGTGATCAAAATTGCCATTGTTACAGACTTTACCTCCTAAACAGAAGCTTCTATGTTGACCAATTTCGGGCAGGAAATTGACTCTTAAGACTCTTATTTTAGTTCAAAAATGGATAATTCACATCCAAGAGTCATTTACAGTCAAAATATTAAACATTCAAAAATCACCATTACTGTCCATCTGGAGAAAGTTCGACAGCTACGGGGTCATAGTTATACATCAGAAAATTTATTTTTTGGATTGTACAAAAATGTATTCAAAATGTCAATTGGATCATGCCTCATGTTGAATAACCACTTTTTGAAGCCTTCCATTGAACAAAATTGACATTTTTATAGACTTTTCCTACTACTCCGAAGATTCTATTTTGACAGATTTCGGGCTGGTATTTGACTCTAAACACACTTGTTTTGGTTCAAAAATACAGACTTTACCTCCTATACAGAAGCTTCTATGTTGACCAATTTCGGGCAGGAAATTGACTCTTAAGACACTTATTTTAGATCAAAAATGGATAATTCACATCCAAGATTAATTTACAGTCAAAATATTAAACTTTCAAAAATCAACATTACTGTCCATCTGGAGAAAGTTCGACAGCTACGGGGTCATAGTTATACATCAGAAAATTGATTTTTTGGATTGTACAAAAAATTATTAAAAATGTCAATTGGATCATGCCTCATGTTGAATAACCACTTTTTGAAGCCTTCCATTGACCAAAATTGAAATTTTTACAGACTTTTCCTACTACTCAGAAGCTTCTATTTTGATCGATTTTGGGCAGGAAAATGGCTCTAAGCACACTTATTTTTAATCCAAATGTGGTAAATCACATCCAACAGTCAATTACAGTCAAAAGATTAAACATTCAAAAATCAAGATTACTTACCATCTGGAGAAAGTTAGACAAGTTTGGGGAAAGAGTTTTTCATCCGAAAATTGATTTTGTGGTCTATACAAAAATTAATTCAAAATGTCAATTGGATCATGCCAATGTTGAACAAACCACTTTTTTAGGCCTCGCAGTGACCAAAATTGCCAATTTTACGGACTTTTCCCCCTACTCCGAAGATTCTATTTTGACAGATTTCGGGCTGGTATATGACTCTAAACACACTTGCTTTGGTTCAAAAAGTGATAATTCACATCCAATAGTCATTTACAGTCAAAAGTTAAACATTCAAAAATCAATATTACTGACCATCTGGAGAAAGTCTGTGAGGTTCAGAGTCATCGATTTTCATCAGAAAATGCATTTTTTGGACAGTACAAAAAAGGATTCAAAATCTCAATTGGATCGTGCCTCATGTTTAATAACCCCTTTTTAAATCCTCACAGTGATCAAAATTGCCATTGTTACAGACTTTACCTCCTAAACAGAAGCTTCTATGTTGACCAATTTCGGGCAGGAAATTGACTCTTAAGACACTTATTTTAGTTCAAAAATGGATAATTCACATCCAAGAGTCATTTACAGTCAAAATATTAAACATTCAAAAATCACCATTACTGTCCATCTGGAGAAAGTTCGACAGCTACGGGGTCATAGTTATACATCAGAAAATTGATTTTTTGGATTGTACAAAAATGTATTAAAAATGTCAATTGGATCATGCCTCATGTTTAATAACCACTTTTTGAAGCCTTCCATTGAACAAAATTGACATTTTTATAGACTTTTCCTACTACTCCGAAGATTCTATTTTGACAGATTTCGGGCTGGTATATGACTCTAAACACACTTGTTTTGGTTCAAAAATACAGACTTTACCTCCTATACAGAAGCTTCTATGTTGACCAATTTCGGGCAGGAAATTGACTCTTAAGACACTTATTTTAGTTCAAAAATTCATAAATCACATTCAACAGTCATATACAGTCAAAATATTAAACATTCGAAAATCACAATTAATGACCATCTGGAGAAAGTTCGACAGCTACGGGGTCATCGTTATATATCAGAAAATTGATTTTTTGGAGTGTACAAAAAATTATTCAAAATGTCAATTGGATCATGCCTCATGTTGAATAACCACTTTTTGAAGCCTCCCATTGACCAAAATTGAAGTTTATAGACACTGTTTCTACTACTTATAAGCTCCTATTTTGATCGATTTCGGGCAGGAAAATGAAACACACTTATTTTAGTTCCAAAAGTGATAATTCACATTGAAAAGTCATTTACAGTCAAAATATTAGACATTCAAAAATCACCATTACTGACCATCTGGAGAAAGTCCGTGAGGTTCAGAGTCATCGATTTTCATCAGAAAATTAATATTCAAAATGTCAATTGGATCATGCCTCATGTTGAATACCCACTTTTTGAAACCTCCCATTGACCAAAATTGACATTTTTACAGACTTTTCCTACTACTCAGAAGCATCTATTTTGATCGATTTTAGGCAGGGAAATAACTCTAAACACACTTATTTCAGTTCCAAAAGTGATAATGCACATACAACAGTCATTTACAGTCAAAAGATTAAACATTCAAAAATCAAGATTACTTACCATCTGGAGAAAGTTAGACAAGTTTGGGGTAATAATTTTTCATCCGAAAATTGATTTTGGGGACTATACAAAAAATTATTCAAAATGTCAATTGGATCATGCCAATGTTGAACAAACCACTTTTTTAGGCCTCGCAGTGACCAAAATTGCCAATTTTACGGACTTTTCCTCCTACTCCGAAGATTCTCTTTTGACAGATTTCGGGTTGGTATATGACTCTAAACACACTTGTTTTGGTTCAAAAAGTGATAATTCAGATCCAATAGTCATTTACAGTCAAAAGTTAAACATTCAAAAATCAACATTACTGACCATCTGGAGAAAGTCTGTGAGGTTCAGAGTCATCGATTTTCATCAGAAAATGCATTTTTTGGACAGTACAAAAATGGATTCAAAATCTCAATTGGATCGTGCCTCTTGTTTAATAACCCCTTTTTAAATCCTCACAGTGATCAAAATTGCCATTCTTACAGACTTTACCTCCTAAACAGAAGCTTCTATGTTGACCAATTTCGGGCAGGAAATTGACTCTTAAGACACTTATTTTAGTTCAAAAATGGATAATTCACATCCAAGAGTCATTTACAGTCAAAATATTAAACATTCAAAAATCACCATTACTGTCCATCTGGAGAAAGTTCGACAGCTACGGGGTCATAGTTATACATCAGAAAATTGATTTTTTGGATTGTACAAAAATGTATTCAAAATGTCAATTGGATCATGCCTCATGTTGAATAACCACTTTTTGAAGCCTTCCATTGAACAAAAGTGACATTTTTATAGACTTTTCCTACTACTCCGAAGATTCTATTTTGACAGATTTCGGGCTGGTATATGACTCTAAACACACTTGTTTTGGTTCAAAAATACAGACTTTACCTCCTATACAGAAGCTTCTATGTTGACCAATTTCGGGCAGGAAATTGACTCTTAAGACACTTATTTTAGATCAAAAATGGATAATTCACATCCAAGATTAATTTACAGTCAAAATATTAAACTTTAAAAAATCAACATTACTGTCCATCTGGAGAAAGTTCGACAGCTACGGGGTCATAGTTATACATCAGAAAATTGATTTTTTGGATTGTACAAAAAATTATTAAAAATGTCAATTGGATCATGCCTCATGTTGAATAACCACTTTTTGAAGCCTTCCATTGACCAAAATTGAAATTTTTACAGACTTTTCCTACTACTCAGAAGCTTCTATTTTGATCGATTTTGGGCAGGAAAATGGCTCTAAGCACACTTATTTTTAATCCAAATGAGGTAAATCACATCCAACAGTCAATTACAGTCAAAAGATTAAACATTCAAAAATCAAGATTACTTACCATCTGGAGAAAGTTAGACAAGTTTGGGGAAAGAGTTTTTCATCCGAAAATTGATTTTGTGGTCTATACAAAAATTAATTCAAAATGTCAATTGGATCATGCCAATGTTGAACAAACCACTTTTTTAGGCCTCGCAGTGACCAAAATTGCCAATTTTACGGACTTTTCCCCCTACTCCGAAGATTCTATTTTGACAGATTTCGGGCTGGTATATGACTCTAAACACACTTGCTTTGGTTCAAAAAGTGATAATTCACATCCAATAGTCATTTACAGTCAAAAGTTAAACATTCAAAAATCAATATTACTGACCATCTGGAGAAAGTCTGTGAGGTTCAGAGTCATCGATTTTCATCAGAAAATGCATTTTTTGGACAGTACAAAACAGGATTCAAAATCTCAATTGGATCGTGCCTCATGTTTAATAACCCCTTTTTAAATCCTCACAGTGATCAAAATTGCCATTGTTACAGACTTTACCTCCTAAACAGAAGCTTCTATGTTGACCAATTTCGGGCAGGAAATTGACTCTTAAGACTCTTATTTTAGTTCAAAAATGGATAATTCACATCCAAGAGTCATTTACAGTCAAAATATTAAACATTCAAAAATCACCATTACTGTCCATCTGGAGAAAGTTCGACAGCTACGGGGTCATAGTTATACATCAGAAAATTGATTTTTTGGATTGTACAAAAATGTATTAAAAATGTCAATTGGATCATGCCTCATGTTGAATAACCACTTTTTGAAGCCTTCCATTGAACAAAATTGACATTTTTATAGACTTTTCCTACTACTCCGAAGATTCTATTTTGACAGATTTCGGGCTGGTATATGACTCTAAACACACTTGTTTTGGTTCAAAAATACAGACTTTACCTCCTATACAGAAGCTTCTATGTTGACCAATTTCGGGCAGGAAATTGACTCTTAAGACACTTATTTTAGTTCAAAAATTCATAAATCACATTCAACAGTCATATACAGTCAAAATATTAAACATTCAAAAATCACAATTACTGACCATCTGGAGAAAGTTCGACAGCTACGGGGTCATCGTTATATATCAGAAAATTGATTTTTTGGAGTGTACAAAAAATTATTCAAAATGTCAATTGGATCATGCCTCATGTTGAATAACCACTTTTTGAAGCCTCCCATTGACCAAAATTGAAGTTTATAGACACTTTTCCTACTACTTAGAAGCTTCTATTTTGATAGATTTCGGGCAGGAAAATGAAACACACTTATTTTAGTTCCAAAAGTGATAATTCACATTGAAAAGTCATTTACAGTCAAAATATTAGACATTCAAAAATCACCATTTCTGACCATCTGGAGAAAGTCCGTGAGGTTCAGAGTCATCGATTTTCATCAGAAAATTAATATTCAAAATGTCAATTGGATCATGCCTCATGTTGAATACCCACTTTTTGAAACCTCCCATTGACCAAAATTGACATTTTTACAGACTTTTCCAACTACTCAGAAGCATCTATTTTGATCGATTTTAGGCAGGGAAATAACTCTAAACACACTTATTTCAGTTCCAAAAGTGATAATGCACATACAACAGTCATTTACAGTCAAAAGATTAAACATTCAAAAATCAAGATTACTTACCTTCTGGAGAAAGTTAGACAAGTTTGGGGTAATATTTTTTCATCCGAAAATTGATTTTGGGGACTATACAAAAAATTATTCAAAATGTCAATTGGATCATGCCAATGTTGAACAAACCACTTTTTTAGGCCTCGCAGTGACCAAAATTGCCAATTTTACGGACTTTTCCTCCTACTCCGAAGATTCTCTTTTGACAGATTTCGGGCTGGTATATGACTCTAAACACACTTGTTTTGGTTCAAAAAGTGATAATTCAGATCTAATAGTCATTTACAGTCAAAAGTTAAACATTCAAAAATCAACATTACTGACCATCTGGAGAAAGTCTGTGAGGTTCAGAGTCATCGATTTTCATCAGAAAATGCATTTTTTGGACAGTACAAAAATGGATTCAAAATCTCAATTGGATCGTGCCTCTTGTTTAATAACCCCTTTTTAAATCCTCACAGTGATCAAAATTGCCATTCTTACAGACTTTACCTCCTAAACAGAAGCTTCTATGTTGACCAATTTCGGGCAGGAAATTGACTCTTAAGACACTTATTTTAGTTCAAAAATGGATAATTCACATCCAAGAGTCATTTACAGTCAAAATATTAAACATTCAAAAATCACCATTACTGTCCATCTGGAGAAAGTTCGACAGCTACGGGGTCATAGTTATACATCAGAAAATTGATTTTTTGGATTGTACAAAAATGTATTCAAAATGTCAATTGGATCATGCCTCATGTTGAATAACCACTTTTTGAAGCCTTCCATTGAACAAAAGTGACATTTTATAGACTTTTCCTACTACTCCGAAGATTCTATTTTGACAGATTTCGGGCTGGTATATGACTCTAAACACACTTGTTTTGGTTCAAAAATACAGACTTTACCTCCTATACAGAAGCTTCTATGTTGACCAATTTCGGGCAGGAAATTGACTCTTAAGACACTTATTTTAGATCAAAAATGGATAATTCACATCCAAGATTAATTTACAGTCAAAATATTAAACTTTAAAAAATCAACATTACTGTCCATCTGGAGAAAGTTCGACAGCTACGGGGTCATAGTTATACATCAGAAAATTGATTTTTTGGATTGTACAAAAAATTATTAAAAATGTCAATTGGATCATGCCTCATGTTGAATAACCACTTTTTGAAGCCTTCCATTGACCAAAATTGAAATTTTTACAGACTTTTCCTACTACTCAGAAGCTTCTATTTTGATCGATTTTGGGCAGGAAAATGGCTCTAAGCACACTTATTTTTAATCCAAATGAGGTAAATCACATCCAACAGTCAATTACAGTCAAAAGATTAAACATTCAAAAATCAAGATTACTTACCATCTGGAGAAAGTTAGACAAGTTTGGGGAAAGAGTTTTTCATCCGAAAATTGATTTTGTGGTCTATACAAAAATTAATTCAAAATGTCAATTGGATCATGCCAATGTTGAACAAACCACTTTTTTAGGCCTCGCAGTGACCAAAATTGCCAATTTTACGGACTTTTCCCCCTACTCCGAAGATTCTATTTTGACAGATTTCGGGCTGGTATATGACTCTAAACACACTTGCTTTGGTTCAAAAAGTGATAATTCACATCCAATAGTCATTTACAGTCAAAAGTTAAACATTCAAAAATCAATATTACTGACCATCTGGAGAAAGTCTGTGAGGTTCAGAGTCATCGATTTTCATCAGAAAATGCATTTTTTGGACAGTACAAAACAGGATTCAAAATCTCAATTGGATCGTGCCTCATGTCTAATAACCCCTTTTTAAATCCTCACAGTGATCAAAATTGCCATTGTTACAGACTTTACCTCCTAAACAGAAGCTTCTATGTTGACCAATTTCGGGCAGGAAATTGACTCTTAAGACTCTTATTTTAGTTCAAAAATGGATAATTCACATCCAAGAGTCATTTACAGTCAAAATATTAAACATTCAAAAATCACCATTACTGTCCATCTGGAGAAAGTTCGACAGCTACGGGGTCATAGTTATACATCAGAAAATTGATTTTTTGGATTGTACAAAAATGTATTAAAAATGTCAATTGGATCATGCCTCATGTTGAATAACCACTTTTTGAAGCCTTCCATTGAACAAAATTGACATTTTTATAGACTTTTCCTACTACTCCGAAGATTCTATTTTGACAGATTTCGGGCTGGTATATGACTCTAAACACACTTGTTTTGGTTCAAAAATACAGACTTTACCTCCTATACAGAAGCTTCTATGTTGACCAATTTCGGGCAGGAAATTGACTCTTAAGACACTTATTTTAGTTCAAAAATTCATAAATCACATTCAACAGTCATATACAGTCAAAATATTAAACATTCAAAAATCACAATTACTGACCATCTGGAGAAAGTTCGACAGCTACGGGGTCATCGTTATATATCAGAAAATTGATTTTTTGGAGTGTACAAAAAATTATTCAAAATGTCAATTGGATCATGCCTCATGTTGAATAACCACTTTTTGAAGCCTCCCATTGACCAAAATTGAAGTTTATAGACACTTTTCCTACTACTTAGAAGCTTCTATTTTGATAGATTTCGGGCAGGAAAATGAAACACACTTATTTTAGTTCCAAAAGTGATAATTCACATTGAAAAGTCATTTACAGTCAAAATATTAGACATTCAAAAATCACCATTTCTGACCATCTGGAGAAAGTCCGTGAGGTTCAGAGTCATCGATTTTCATCAGAAAATTAATATTCAAAATGTCAATTGGATCATGCCTCATGTTGAATACCCACTTTTTGAAACCTCCCATTGACCAAAATTGACATTTTTACAGACTTTTCCAACTACTCAGAAGCATCTATTTTGATCGATTTTAGGCAGGGAAATAACTCTAAACACACTTATTTCAGTTCCAAAAGTGATAATGCACATACAACAGTCATTTACAGTCAAAAGATTAAACATTCAAAAATCAAGATTACTTACCTTCTGGAGAAAGTTAGACAAGTTTGGGGTAATAATTTTTC
This sequence comes from Triturus cristatus, assembly GCF_964204655.1. NCBI lineage: Eukaryota > Metazoa > Chordata > Amphibia > Caudata > Salamandridae > Triturus > Triturus cristatus. The sequence continues at coordinate 951,547,365 of NC_140583.1, read as the reverse complement.
ATCCGAAAATTGATTTTGGGGACTATACAAAAAATTATTCAAAATGTCAATTGGATCATGCCAATGTTGAACAAACCACTTTTTTAGGCCTCGCAGTGACCAAAATTGCCAATTTTACGGACTTTTCCTCCTACTCCGAAGATTCTCTTTTGACAGATTTCGGGCTGGTATATGACTCTAAACACACTTGTTTTGGTTCAAAAAGTGATAATTCAGATCTAATAGTCATTTACAGTCAAAAGTTAAACATTCAAAAATCAACATTACTGACCATCTGGAGAAAGTCTGTGAGGTTCAGAGTCATCGATTTTCATCAGAAAATGCATTTTTTGGACAGTACAAAAATGGATTCAAAATCTCAATTGGATCGTGCCTCATGTTTAATAACCCCTTTTTAAATCCTCACAGTGATCAAAATTGCCATTCTTACAGACTTTACCTCCTAAACAGAAGCTTCTATGTTGACCAATTTCGGGCAGGAAATTGACTCTTAAGACACTTATTTTAGTTCAAAAATGGATAATTCACATCCAAGAGTCATTTACAGTCAAAATATTAAAAATTCAAAAATCACCATTACTGTCCATCTGGAGAAAGTTCGACAGCTACGGGGTCATAGTTATACATCAGCAAATTTATTTTTTGGATTGTACAAAAATGTATTCAAAATGTCAATTGGATCATGCCTCATGTTGAATAACCACTTTTTGAAGCCTTCCATTGAACAAAATTGACATTTTTATAGACTTTTCCTACTACTCCGAAGATTCTATTTTGACAGATTTCGGGCTGGTATTTGACTCTAAACACACTTGTTTTGGTTCAAAAATACAGACTTTACCTCCTATACAGAAGCTTCTATGTTGACCAATTTCGGGCAGGAAATTGACTCTTAAGACACTTATTTTAGATCAAAAATGGATAATTCACATCCAAGATTAATTTACAGTCAAAATATTAAACTTTCAAAAATCAACATTACTGTCCATCTGGAGAAAGTTCGACAGCTACGGGGTCATAGTTATACATCAGAAAATTGATTTTTTGGATTGTACAAAAAATTATTAAAAATGTCAATTGGATCATGCCTCATGTTGAATAACCACTTTTTGAAGCCTTCCATTGACCAAAATTGAAATTTTTACAGACTTTTCCTACTACTCAGAAGCTTCTATTTTGATCGATTTTGGGCAGGAAAATGGCTCTAAGCACACTTATTTTTAATCCAAATGTGGTAAATCACATCCAACAGTCAATTACAGTCAAAAGATTAAACATTCAAAAATCAAGATTACTTACCATCTGGAGAAAGTTAGACAAGTTTGGGGAAAGAGTTTTTCATCCGAAAATTGACTTTGGGGTCTATACAAAAATTAATTCAAAATGTCAATTGGATCATGCCAATGTTGAACAAACCACTTTTTTAGGCCTCGCAGTGACCAAAATTGCCAATTTTACGGACTTTTCCCCCTACTCCGAAGATTCTATTTTGACAGATTTCGGGCTGGTATATGACTCTAAACACACTTGCTTTGGTTCAAAAAGTGATAATTCACATCCAATAGTCATTTACAGTCAAAAGTTAAACATTCAAAAATCAATATTACTGACCATCTGGAGAAAGTCTGAGGTTCAGAGTCATCGATTTTCATCAGAAAATGCATTTTTTGGACAGTACAAAAAAGGATTCAAAATCTCAATTGGATCGTGCCTCATGTTTAATAACCCCTTTTTAAATCCTCACAGTGATCAAAATTGCCATTGTTACAGACTTTACCTCCTAAACAGAAGCTTCTATGTTGACCAATTTCGGGCAGGAAATTGACTCTTAAGACACTTATTTTAGTTCAAAAATGGATAATTCACATTCAAGAGTCATTTACAGTCAAAATATTAAACATTCAAAAATCACCATTACTGTCCATCTGGAGAAAGTTCGACAGCTACGGGGTCATAGTTATACATCAGAAAATTGATTTTTTGGATTGTACAAAAATGTATTAAAAATGTCAATTGGATCATGCCTCATGTTTAATAACCACTTTTTGAAGCCTTCCATTGAACAAAATTGACATTTTTATAGACTTTTCCTACTACTCCGAAGATTCTATTTTGACAGATTTCGGGCTGGTATATGACTCTAAACACACTTGTTTTGGTTCAAAAATACAGACTTTACCTCCTATACAGAAGATTCTATGTTGACCAATTTCGGGCAGGAAATTGACTCTTAAGACACTTATTTTAGTTCAAAAATTCATAAATCACATTCAACAGTCATATACAGTCAAAATATTAAACATTAAAAAAATCACAATTACTGACCATCTGGAGAAAGTTCGACAGCTACGGGGTCATCGTTATATATCAGAAAATTGATTTTTTGGAGTGTACAAAAAATTAAAATGTCAATTGGATCATGCCTCATGTTGAATAACCACTTTTTGAAGCCTCCCATTGACCAAAATTGAAGTTTATAGACACTTTTCCTACTACTTAGAAGCTCCTATTTTGATCGATTTCGGGCAGGAAAATGAAACACACTTATTTTAGTTCCAAAAGTGATAATTCACATTGAAAAGTCATTTACAGTCAAAATATTAGACATTAAAAAATCACCATTACTGACCATCTGGAGAAAGTCCGTGAGGTTCAGAGTCATCGATTTTCATCAGAAAATTAATATTCAAAATGTCAATTGGATCATGCCTCATGTTGAATGCCCACTTTTTGAAACCTCCCATTGAACAAAATTGACATTTTTATAGACTTTTCCTACTACTCCGAAGATTCTATTTTGACAGATTTCGGGCTGGTATATGACTCTAAACACACTTGTTTTGGTTCAAAAATACAGACTTTACCTCCTATACAGAAGCTTCTATGTTGACCAATTTCGGGCAGGAAATTGACTCTTAAGACACTTATTTTAGTTCAAAAATTCATAAATCACATTCAACAGTCATATACAGTCAAAATATTAAACATTCGAAAATCACAATTAATGACCATCTGGAGAAAGTTCGACAGCTACGGGGTCATCGTTATATATCAGAAAATTGATTTTTTGGAGTGTACAAAAAATTATTCAAAATGTCAATTGGATCATGCCTCATGTTGAATAACCACTTTTTGAAGCCTCCCATTGACCAAAATTGAAGTTTATAGACACTGTTTCTACTACTTATAAGCTCCTATTTTGATCGATTTCGGGCAGGAAAATGAAACACACTTATTTTAGTTCCAAAAGTGATAATTCACATTGAAAAGTCATTTACAGTCAAAATATTAGACATTCAAAAATCACCATTACTGACCATCTGGAGAAAGTCCGTGAGGTTCAGAGTCATCGATTTTCATCAGAAAATTAATATTCAAAATGTCAATTGGATCATGCCTCATGTTGAATACCCACTTTTTGAAACCTCCCATTGACCAAAATTGACATTTTTACAGACTTTTCCTACTACTCAGAAGCATCTATTTTGAGCGATTTTAGGCAGGGAAATAACTCTAAACACACTTATTTTAGTTCCAAAAGTGATAATGCACATACAACAGTCATTTACAGTCAAAAGATTAAACATTCAAAAATCAAGATTACTTACCTTCTGGAGAAAGTTAGACAAGTTTGGGGTAATAATTTTTCATCCGAAAATTGATTTTGGGGACTATACAAAAAATTATTCAAAATGTCAATTGGATCATGCCAATGTTGAACAAACCACTTTTTTAGGCCTCGCAGTGACCAAAATTGCCAATTTTACGGACTTTTCCTCCTACTCCGAAGATTCTCTTTTGACAGATTTCGGGTTGGTATATGACTCTAAACACACTTGTTTTGGTTCAAAAAGTGATAATTCAGATCCAATAGTCATTTACAGTCAAAAGTTAAACATTCAAAAATCAACATTACTGACCATCTGGAGAAAGTCTGTGAGGTTCAGAGTCATCGATTTTCATCAGAAAATGCATTTTTTGGACAGTACAAAAATGGATTCAAAATCTCAATTGGATCGTGCCTCTTGTTTAATAACCCCTTTTTAAATCCTCACAGTGATCAAAATTGCCATTCTTACAGACTTTACCTCCTAAACAGAAGCTTCTATGTTGACCAATTTCGGGCAGGAAATTGACTCTTAAGACACTTATTTTAGTTCAAAAATGGATAATTCACATCCAAGAGTCATTTACAGTCAAAATATTAAACATTCAAAAATCACCATTACTGTCCATCTGGAGAAAGTTCGACAGCTACGGGGTCATAGTTATACATCAGAAAATTGATTTTTTGGATTGTACAAAAATGTATTCAAAATGTCAATTGGATCATGCCTCATGTTGAATAACCACTTTTTGAAGCCTTCCATTGAACAAAAGTGACATTTTTATAGACTTTTCCTACTACTCCGAAGATTCTATTTTGACAGATTTCCGGCTGGTATATGACTCTAAACACACTTGTTTTGGTTCAAAAATACAGACTTTACCTCCTATACAGAAGCTTCTATGTTGACCAATTTCGGGCAGGAAATTGACTCTTAAGACACTTATTTTAGATCAAAAATGGATAATTCACATCCAAGATTAATTTACAGTCAAAATATTAAACTTTAAAAAATCAACATTACTGTCCATCTGGAGAAAGTTCGACAGCTACGGGGTCATAGTTATACATCAGAAAATTGATTTTTTGGATTGTACAAAAAATTATTAAAAATGTCAATTGGATCATGCCTCATGTTGAATAACCACTTTTTGAAGCCTTCCATTGACCAAAATTGAAATTTTTACAGACTTTTCCTACTACTCAGAAGCTTCTATTTTGATCGATTTTGGGCAGGAAAATGGCTCTAAGCACACTTATTTTTAATCCAAATGAGGTAAATCACATCCAACAGTCAATTACAGTCAAAAGATTAAACATTCAAAAATCAAGATTACTTACCATCTGGAGAAAGTTAGACAAGTTTGGGGAAAGAGTTTTTCATCCGAAAATTGATTTTGTGGTCTATACAAAAATTAATTCAAAATGTCAATTGGATCATGCCAATGTTGAACAAACCACTTTTTTAGGCCTCGCAGTGACCAAAATTGCCAATTTTACGGACTTTTCCCCCTACTCCGAAGATTCTATTTTGACAGATTTCGGGCTGGTATATGACTCTAAACACACTTGCTTTGGTTCAAAAAGTGATAATTCACATCCAATAGTCATTTACAGTCAAAAGTTAAACATTCAAAAATCAATATTACTGACCATCTGGAGAAAGTCTGTGAGGTTCAGAGTCATCGATTTTCATCAGAAAATGCATTTTTTGGACAGTACAAAACAGGATTCAAAATCTCAATTGGATCGTGCCTCATGTTTAATAACCCCTTTTTAAATCCTCACAGTGATCAAAATTGCCATTGTTACAGACTTTACCTCCTAAACAGAAGCTTCTATGTTGACCAATTTCGGGCAGGAAATTGACTCTTAAGACTCTTATTTTAGTTCAAAAATGGATAATTCACATCCAAGAGTCATTTACAGTCAAAATATTAAACATTCAAAAATCACCATTACTGTCCATCTGGAGAAAGTTCGACAGCTACGGGGTCATAGTTATACATCAGAAAATTGATTTTTTGGATTGTACAAAAATGTATTAAAAATGTCAATTGGATCATGCCTCATGTTGAATAACCACTTTTTGAAGCCTTCCATTGAACAAAATTGACATTTTTATAGACTTTTCCTACTACTCCGAAGATTCTATTTTGACAGATTTCGGGCTGGTATATGACTCTAAACACACTTGTTTTGGTTCAAAAATACAGACTTTACCTCCTATACAGAAGCTTCTATGTTGACCAATTTCGGGCAGGAAATTGACTCTTAAGACACTTATTTTAGTTCAAAAATTCATAAATCACATTCAACAGTCATATACAGTCAAAATATTAAACATTCAAAAATCACAATTACTGACCATCTGGAGAAAGTTCGACAGCTACGGGGTCATCGTTATATATCAGAAAATTGATTTTTTGGAGTGTACAAAAAATTATTCAAAATGTCAATTGGATCATGCCTCATGTTGAATAACCACTTTTTGAAGCCTCCCATTGACCAAAATTGAAGTTTATAGACACTTTTCCTACTACTTAGAAGCTTCTATTTTGATAGATTTCGGGCAGGAAAATGAAACACACTTATTTTAGTTCCAAAAGTGATAATTCACATTGAAAAGTCATTTACAGTCAAAATATTAGACATTCAAAAATCACCATTTCTGACCATCTGGAGAAAGTCCGTGAGGTTCAGAGTCATCGATTTTCATCAGAAAATTAATATTCAAAATGTCAATTGGATCATGCCTCATGTTGAATACCCACTTTTTGAAACCTCCCATTGACCAAAATTGACATTTTTACAGACTTTTCCAACTACTCAGAAGCATCTATTTTGATCGATTTTAGGCAGGGAAATAACTCTAAACACACTTATTTCAGTTCCAAAAGTGATAATGCACATACAACAGTCATTTACAGTCAAAAGATTAAACATTCAAAAATCAAGATTACTTACCTTCTGGAGAAAGTTAGACAAGTTTGGGGTAATAATTTTTCATCCGAAAATTGATTTTGGGGACTATACAAAAAATTATTCAAAATGTCAATTGGATCATGCCAATGTTGAACAAACCACTTTTTTAGGCCTCGCAGTGACCAAAATTGCCAATTTTACGGACTTTTCCTCCTACTCCGAAGATTCTCTTTTGACAGATTTCGGGCTGGTATATGACTCTAAACACACTTGTTTTGGTTCAAAAAGTGATAATTCAGATCTAATAGTCATTTACAGTCAAAAGTTAAACATTCAAAAATCAACATTACTGACCATCTGGAGAAAGTCTGTGAGGTTCAGAGTCATCGATTTTCATCAGAAAATGCATTTTTTGGACAGTACAAAAATGGATTCAAAATCTCAATTGGATCGTGCCTCTTGTTTAATAACCCCTTTTTAAATCCTCACAGTGATCAAAATTGCCATTCTTACAGACTTTACCTCCTAAACAGAAGCTTCTATGTTGACCAATTTCGGGCAGGAAATTGACTCTTAAGACACTTATTTTAGTTCAAAAATGGATAATTCACATCCAAGAGTCATTTACAGTCAAAATATTAAACATTCAAAAATCACCATTACTGTCCATCTGGAGAAAGTTCGACAGCTACGGGGTCATAGTTATACATCAGAAAATTGATTTTTTGGATTGTACAAAAATGTATTCAAAATGTCAATTGGATCATGCCTCATGTTGAATAACCACTTTTTGAAGCCTTCCATTGAACAAAATTGACATTTTTATAGACTTTTCCTACTACTCCGAAGATTCTATTTTGACAGATTTCGGGCTGGTATTTGACTCTAAACACACTTGTTTTGGTTCAAAAATACAGACTTTACCTCCTATACAGAAGCTTCTATGTTGACCAATTTCGGGCAGGAAATTGACTCTTAAGACACTTATTTTAGATCAAAAATGGATAATTCACATCCAAGATTAATTTACAGTCAAAATATTAAACTTTAAAAAATCAACATTACTGTCCATCTGGAGAAAGTTCGACAGCTACGGGGTCATAGTTATACATCAGAAAATTGATTTTTTGGATTGTACAAAAAATTATTAAAAATGTCAATTGGATCATGCCTCATGTTGAATAACCACTTTTTGAAGCCTTCCATTGACCAAAATTGAAATTTTTACAGACTTTTCCTACTACTCAGAAGCTTCTATTTTGATCGATTTTGGGCAGGAAAATGGCTCTAAGCACACTTATTTTTAATCCAAATGTGGTAAATCACATCCAACAGTCAATTACAGTCAAAAGATTAAACATTCAAAAATCAAGATTACTTACCATCTGGAGAAAGTTAGACAAGTTTGGGGAAAGAGTTTTTCATCCGAAAATTGATTTTGTGGTCTATACAAAAATTAATTCAAAATGTCAATTGGATCATGCCAATGTTGAACAAACCACTTTTTTAGGCCTCGCAGTGACCAAAATTGCCAATTTTACGGACTTTTCCCCCTACTCCGAAGATTCTATTTTGACAGATTTCGGGCTGGTATATGACTCTAAACACACTTGCTTTGGTTCAAAAAGTGATAATTCACATCCAATAGTCATTTACAGTCAAAAGTTAAACATTCAAAAATCAATATTACTGACCATCTGGAGAAAGTCTGTGAGGTTCAGAGTCATCGATTTTCATCAGAAAATGCATTTTTTGGACAGTACAAAAAAGGATTCAAAATCTCAATTGGATCGTGCCTCATGTTTAATAACCCCTTTTTAAATCCTCACAGTGATCAAAATTGCCATTGTTACAGACTTTACCTCCTAAACAGAAGCTTCTATGTTGACCAATTTCGGGCAGGAAATTGACTCTTAAGACACTTATTTTAGTTCAAAAATGGATAATTCACATCCAAGAGTCATTTACAGTCAAAATATTAAACATTCAAAAATCACCATTACTGTCCATCTGGAGAAAGTTCGACAGCTACGGGGTCATAGTTATACATCAGAAAATTGATTTTTTGGATTGTACAAAAATGTATTAAAAATGTCAATTGGATCATGCCTCATGTTTAATAACCACTTTTTGAAGCCTTCCATTGAACAAAATTGACATTTTTATAGACTTTTCCTACTACTCCGAAGATTCTATTTTGACAGATTTCGGGCTGGTATATGACTCTAAACACACTTGTTTTGGTTCAAAAATACAGACTTTACCTCCTATACAGAAGCTTCTATGTTGACCAATTTCGGGCAGGAAATTGACTCTTAAGACACTTATTTTAGTTCAAAAATTCATAAATCACATTCAACAGTCATATACAGTCAAAATATTAAACATTCGAAAATCACAATTAATGACCATCTGGAGAAAGTTCGACAGCTACGGGGTCATCGTTATATATCAGAAAATTGATTTTTTGGAGTGTACAAAAAATTATTCAAAATGTCAATTGGATCATGCCTCATGTTGAATAACCACTTTTTGAAGCCTCCCATTGACCAAAATTGAAGTTTATAGACACTGTTTCTACTACTTATAAGCTCCTATTTTGATCGATTTCGGGCAGGAAAATGAAACACACTTATTTTAGTTCCAAAAGTGATAATTCACATTGAAAAGTCATTTACAGTCAAAATATTAGACATTCAAAAATCACCATTACTGACCATCTGGAGAAAGTCCGTGAGGTTCAGAGTCATCGATTTTCATCAGAAAATTAATATTCAAAATGTCAATTGGATCATGCCTCATGTTGAATACCCACTTTTTGAAACCTCCCATTGACCAAAATTGACATTTTTACAGACTTTTCCTACTACTCAGAAGCATCTATTTTGATCGATTTTAGGCAGGGAAATAACTCTAAACACACTTATTTCAGTTCCAAAAGTGATAATGCACATACAACAGTCATTTACAGTCAAAAGATTAAACATTCAAAAATCAAGATTACTTACCATCTGGAGAAAGTTAGACAAGTTTGGGGTAATAATTTTTCATCCGAAAATTGATTTTGGGGACTATACAAAAAATTATTCAAAATGTCAATTGGATCATGCCAATGTTGAACAAACCACTTTTTTAGGCCTCGCAGTGACCAAAATTGCCAATTTTACGGACTTTTCCTCCTACTCCGAAGATTCTCTTTTGACAGATTTCGGGTTGGTATATGACTCTAAACACACTTGTTTTGGTTCAAAAAGTGATAATTCAGATCCAATAGTCATTTACAGTCAAAAGTTAAACATTCAAAAATCAACATTACTGACCATCTGGAGAAAGTCTGTGAGGTTCAGAGTCATCGATTTTCATCAGAAAATGCATTTTTTGGACAGTACAAAAATGGATTCAAAATCTCAATTGGATCGTGCCTCTTGTTTAATAACCCCTTTTTAAATCCTCACAGTGATCAAAATTGCCATTCTTACAGACTTTACCTCCTAAACAGAAGCTTCTATGTTGACCAATTTCGGGCAGGAAATTGACTCTTAAGACACTTATTTTAGTTCAAAAATGGATAATTCACATCCAAGAGTCATTTACAGTCAAAATATTAAACATTCAAAAATCACCATTACTGTCCATCTGGAGAAAGTTCGACAGCTACGGGGTCATAGTTATACATCAGAAAATTGATTTTTTGGATTGTACAAAAATGTATTCAAAATGTCAATTGGATCATGCCTCATGTTGAATAACCACTTTTTGAAGCCTTCCATTGAACAAAAGTGACATTTTTATAGACTTTTCCTACTACTCCGAAGATTCTATTTTGACAGATTTCCGGCTGGTATATGACTCTAAACACACTTGTTTTGGTTCAAAAATACAGACTTTACCTCCTATACAGAAGCTTCTATGTTGACCAATTTCGGGCAGGAAATTGACTCTTAAGACACTTATTTTAGATCAAAAATGGATAATTCACATCCAAGATTAATTTACAGTCAAAATATTAAACTTTAAAAAATCAACATTACTGTCCATCTGGAGAAAGTTCGACAGCTACGGGGTCATAGTTATACATCAGAAAATTGATTTTTTGGATTGTACAAAAAATTATTAAAAATGTCAATTGGATCATGCCTCATGTTGAATAACCACTTTTTGAAGCCTTCCATTGACCAAAATTGAAATTTTTACAGACTTTTCCTACTACTCAGAAGCTTCTATTTTGATCGATTTTGGGCAGGAAAATGGCTCTAAGCACACTTATTTTTAATCCAAATGAGGTAAATCACATCCAACAGTCAATTACAGTCAAAAGATTAAACATTCAAAAATCAAGATTACTTACCATCTGGAGAAAGTTAGACAAGTTTGGGGAAAGAGTTTTTCATCCGAAAATTGATTTTGTGGTCTATACAAAAATTAATTCAAAATGTCAATTGGATCATGCCAATGTTGAACAAACCACTTTTTTAGGCCTCGCAGTGACCAAAATTGCCAATTTTACGGACTTTTCCCCCTACTCCGAAGATTCTATTTTGACAGATTTCGGGCTGGTATATGACTCTAAACACACTTGCTTTGGTTCAAAAAGTGATAATTCACATCCAATAGTCATTTACAGTCAAAAGTTAAACATTCAAAAATCAATATTACTGACCATCTGGAGAAAGTCTGTGAGGTTCAGAGTCATCGATTTTCATCAGAAAATGCATTTTTTGGACAGTACAAAACAGGATTCAAAATCTCAATTGGATCGTGCCTCATGTTTAATAACCCCTTTTTAAATCCTCACAGTGATCAAAATTGCCATTGTTACAGACTTTACCTCCTAAACAGAAGCTTCTATGTTGACCAATTTCGGGCAGGAAATTGACTCTTAAGACTCTTATTTTAGTTCAAAAATGGATAATTCACATCCAAGAGTCATTTACAGTCAAAATATTAAACATTCAAAAATCACCATTACTGTCCATCTGGAGAAAGTTCGACAGCTACGGGGTCATAGTTATACATCAGAAAATTGATTTTTTGGATTGTACAAAAATGTATTAAAAATGTCAATTGGATCATGCCTCATGTTGAATAACCACTTTTTGAAGCCTTCCATTGAACAAAATTGACATTTTTATAGACTTTTCCTACTACTCCGAAGATTCTATTTTGACAGATTTCGGGCTGGTATATGACTCTAAACACACTTGTTTTGGTTCAAAAATACAGACTTTACCTCCTATACAGAAGCTTCTATGTTGACCAATTTCGGGCAGGAAATTGACTCTTAAGACACTTATTTTAGTTCAAAAATTCATAAATCACATTCAACAGTCATATACAGTCAAAATATTAAACATTCAAAAATCACAATTACTGACCATCTGGAGAAAGTTCGACAGCTACGGGGTCATCGTTATATATCAGAAAATTGATTTTTTGGAGTGTACAAAAAATTATTCAAAATGTCAATTGGATCATGCCTCATGTTGAATAACCACTTTTTGAAGCCTCCCATTGACCAAAATTGAAGTTTATAGACACTTTTCCTACTACTTAGAAGCTTCTATTTTGATAGATTTCGGGCAGGAAAATGAAACACACTTATTTTAGTTCCAAAAGTGATAATTCACATTGAAAAGTCATTTACAGTCAAAATATTAGACATTCAAAAATCACCATTTCTGACCATCTGGAGAAAGTCCGTGAGGTTCAGAGTCATCGATTTTCATCAGAAAATTAATATTCAAAATGTCAATTGGATCATGCCTCATGTTGAATACCCACTTTTTGAAACCTCCCATTGACCAAAATTGACATTTTTACAGACTTTTCCAACTACTCAGAAGCATCTATTTTGATCGATTTTAGGCAGGGAAATAACTCTAAACACACTTATTTCAGTTCCAAAAGTGATAATGCACATACAACAGTCATTTACAGTCAAAAGATTAAACATTCAAAAATCAAGATTACTTACCTTCTGGAGAAAGTTAGACAAGTTTGGGGTAATAATTTTTCATCCGAAAATTGATTTTGGGGACTATACAAAAAATTATTCAAAATGTCAATTGGATCATGCCAATGTTGAACAAACCACTTTTTTAGGCCTCGCAGTGACCAAAATTGCCAATTTTACGGACTTTTCCTCCTACTCCGAAGATTCTCTTTTGACAGATTTCGGGCTGGTATATGACTCTAAACACACTTGTTTTGGTTCAAAAAGTGATAATTCAGATCTAATAGTCATTTACAGTCAAAAGTTAAACATTCAAAAATCAACATTACTGACCATCTGGAGAAAGTCTGTGAGGTTCAGAGTCATCGATTTTCATCAGAAAATGCATTTTTTGGACAGTACAAAAATGGATTCAAAATCTCAATTGGATCGTGCCTCTTGTTTAATAACCCCTTTTTAAATCCTCACAGTGATCAAAATTGCCATTCTTACAGACTTTACCTCCTAAACAGAAGCTTCTATGTTGACCAATTTCGGGCAGGAAATTGACTCTTAAGACACTTATTTTAGTTCAAAAATGGATAATTCACATCCAAGAGTCATTTACAGTCAAAATATTAAACATTCAAAAATCACCATTACTGTCCATCTGGAGAAAGTTCGACAGCTACGGGGTCATAGTTATACATCAGAAAATTGATTTTTTGGATTGTACAAAAATGTATTCAAAATGTCAATTGGATCATGCCTCATGTTGAATAACCACTTTTTGAAGCCTTCCATTGAACAAAAGTGACATTTTATAGACTTTTCCTACTACTCCGAAGATTCTATTTTGACAGATTTCGGGCTGGTATATGACTCTAAACACACTTGTTTTGGTTCAAAAATACAGACTTTACCTCCTATACAGAAGCTTCTATGTTGACCAATTTCGGGCAGGAAATTGACTCTTAAGACACTTATTTTAGATCAAAAATGGATAATTCACATCCAAGATTAATTTACAGTCAAAATATTAAACTTTAAAAAATCAACATTACTGTCCATCTGGAGAAAGTTCGACAGCTACGGGGTCATAGTTATACATCAGAAAATTGATTTTTTGGATTGTACAAAAAATTATTAAAAATGTCAATTGGATCATGCCTCATGTTGAATAACCACTTTTTGAAGCCTTCCATTGACCAAAATTGAAATTTTTACAGACTTTTCCTACTACTCAGAAGCTTCTATTTTGATCGATTTCGGGCAGGAAAATGGCTCTAAGCACACTTATTTTTAATCCAAATGAGGTAAATCACATCCAACAGTCAATTACAGTCAAAAGATTAAACATTCAAAAATCAAGATTACTTACCATCTGGAGAAAGTTAGACAAGTTTGGGGAAAGAGTTTTTCATCCGAAAATTGATTTTGTGGTCTATACAAAAATTAATTCAAAATGTCAATTGGATCATGCCAATGTTGAACAAACCACTTTTTTAGGCCTCGCAGTGACCAAAATTGCCAATTTTACGGACTTTTCCCCCTACTCCGAAGATTCTATTTTGACAGATTTCGGGCTGGTATATGACTCTAAACACACTTGCTTTGGTTCAAAAAGTGATAATTCACATCCAATAGTCATTTACAGTCAAAAGTTAAACATTCAAAAATCAATATTACTGACCATCTGGAGAAAGTCTGTGAGGTTCAGAGTCATCGATTTTCATCAGAAAATGCATTTTTTGGACAGTACAAAACAGGATTCAAAATCTCAATTGGATCGTGCCTCATGTCTAATAACCCCTTTTTAAATCCTCACAGTGATCAAAATTGCCATTGTTACAGACTTTACCTCCTAAACAGAAGCTTCTATGTTGACCAATTTCGGGCAGGAAATTGACTCTTAAGACTCTTATTTTAGTTCAAAAATGGATAATTCACATCCAAGAGTCATTTACAGTCAAAATATTAAACATTCAAAAATCACCATTACTGTCCATCTGGAGAAAGTTCGACAGCTACGGGGTCATAGTTATACATCAGAAAATTGATTTTTTGGATTGTACAAAAATGTATTAAAAATGTCAATTGGATCATGCCTCATGTTGAATAACCACTTTTTGAAGCCTTCCATTGAACAAAATTGACATTTTTATAGACTTTTCCTACTACTCCGAAGATTCTATTTTGACAGATTTCGGGCTGGTATATGACTCTAAACACACTTGTTTTGGTTCAAAAATACAGACTTTACCTCCTATACAGAAGCTTCTATGTTGACCAATTTCGGGCAGGAAATTGACTCTTAAGACACTTATTTTAGTTCAAAAATTCATAAATCACATTCAACAGTCATATACAGTCAAAATATTAAACATTCAAAAATCACAATTACTGACCATCTGGAGAAAGTTCGACAGCTACGGGGTCATCGTTATATATCAGAAAATTGATTTTTTGGAGTGTACAAAAAATTATTCAAAATGTCAATTGGATCATGCCTCATGTTGAATAACCACTTTTTGAAGCCTCCCATTGACCAAAATTGAAGTTTATAGACACTTTTCCTACTACTTAGAAGCTTCTATTTTGATAGATTTCGGGCAGGAAAATGAAACACACTTATTTTAGTTCCAAAAGTGATAATTCACATTGAAAAGTCATTTACAGTCAAAATATTAGACATTCAAAAATCACCATTTCTGACCATCTGGAGAAAGTCCGTGAGGTTCAGAGTCATCGATTTTCATCAGAAAATTAATATTCAAAATGTCAATTGGATCATGCCTCATGTTGAATACCCACTTTTTGAAACCTCCCATTGACCAAAATTGACATTTTTACAGACTTTTCCAACTACTCAGAAGCATCTATTTTGATCGATTTTAGGCAGGGAAATAACTCTAAACACACTTATTTCAGTTCCAAAAGTGATAATGCACATACAACAGTCATTTACAGTCAAAAGATTAAACATTCAAAAATCAAGATTACTTACCTTCTGGAGAAAGTTAGACAAGTTTGGGGTAATAATTTTTCATCCGAAAATTGATTTTGGGGACTATACAAAAAATTATTCAAAATGTCAATTGGATCATGCCAATGTTGAACAAACCACTTTTTTAGGCCTCGCAGTGACCAAAATTGCCAATTTTACGGACTTTTCCTCCTACTCCGAAGATTCTCTTTTGACAGATTTCGGGCTGGTATATGACTCTAAACACACTTGTTTTGGTTCAAAAAGTGATAATTCAGATCTAATAGTCATTTACAGTCAAAAGTTAAACATTCAAAAATCAACATTACTGACCATCTGGAGAAAGTCTGTGAGGTTCAGAGTCATCGATTTTCATCAGAAAATGCATTTTTTGGACAGTACAAAAATGGATTCAAAATCTCAATTGGATCGTGCCTCATGTTTAATAACCCCTTTTTAAATCCTCACAGTGATCAAAATTGCCATTCTTACAGACTTTACCTCCTAAACAGAAGCTTCTATGTTGACCAATTTCGGGCAGGAAATTGACTCTTAAGACACTTATTTTAGTTCAAAAATGGATAATTCACATCCAAGAGTCATTTACAGTCAAAATATTAAAAATTCAAAAATCACCATTACTGTCCATCTGGAGAAAGTTCGACAGCTACGGGGTCATAGTTATACATCAGAAAATTTATTTTTTGGATTGTACAAAAATGTATTCAAAATGTCAATTGGATCATGCCTCATGTTGAATAACCACTTTTTGAAGCCTTCCATTGAACAAAATTGACATTTTTATAGACTTTTCCTACTACTCCGAAGATTCTATTTTGACAGATTTCGGGCTGGTATTTGACTCTAAACACACTTGTTTTGGTTCAAAAATACAGACTTTACCTCCTATACAGAAGCTTCTATGTTGACCAATTTCGGGCAGGAAATTGACTCTTAAGACACTTATTTTAGATCAAAAATGGATAATTCACATCCAAGATTAATTTACAGTCAAAATATTAAACTTTCAAAAATCAACATTACTGTCCATCTGGAGAAAGTTCGACAGCTACGGGGTCATAGTTATACATCAGAAAATTGATTTTTTGGATTGTACAAAAAATTATTAAAAATGTCAATTGGATCATGCCTCATGTTGAATAACCACTTTTTGAAGCCTTCCATTGACCAAAATTGAAATTTTTACAGACTTTTCCTACTACTCAGAAGCTTCTATTTTGATCGATTTTGGGCAGGAAAATGGCTCTAAGCACACTTATTTTTAATCCAAATGTGGTAAATCACATCCAACAGTCAATTACAGTCAAAAGATTAAACATTCAAAAATCAAGATTACTTACCATCTGGAGAAAGTTAGACAAGTTTGGGGAAAGAGTTTTTCATCCGAAAATTGATTTTGGGGTCTATACAAAAATTAATTCAAAATGTCAATTGGATCATGCCAATGTTGAACAAACCACTTTTTTAGGCCTCGCAGTGACCAAAATTGCCAATTTTACGGACTTCTCCCCCTACTCCGAAGATTCTATTTTGACAGATTTCGGGCTGGTATATGACTCTAAACACACTTGCTTTGTTTCAAAAAGTGATAATTCACATCCAATAGTCATTTACAGTCAAAAGTTAAACATTCAAAAATCAATATTACTGACCATCTGGAGAAAGTCTGAGGTTCAGAGTCATCGATTTTCATCAGAAAATGCATTTTTTGGACAGTACAAAACAGGATTCAAAATCTCAATTGGATCGTGCCTCATGTTTAATAACCCCTTTTTAAATCCTCACAGTGATCAAAATTGCCATTGTTACAGACTTTACCTCCTAAACAGAAGCTTCTATGTTGACCAATTTCGGGCAGGAAATTGACTCTTAAGACACTTATTTTAGTTCAAAAATGGATAATTCACATCCAAGAGTCATTTACAGTCAAAATATTAAACATTCAAAAATCACCATTACTGTCCATCTGGAGAAAGTTCGACAGCTACGGGGTCATAGTTATACATCAGAAAATTTATTTTTTGGATTGTACAAAAATGTATTCAAAATGTCAATTGGATCATGCCTCATGTTGAATAACCACTTTTTGAAGCCTTCCATTGAACAAAATTGACATTTTTATAGACTTTTCCTACTACTCCGAAGATTCTATTTTGACAGATTTCGGGCTGGTATTTGACTCTAAACACACTTGTTTTGGTTCAAAAATACAGACTTTACCTCCTATACAGAAGCTTCTATGTTGACCAATTTCGGGCAGGAAATTGACTCTTAAGACACTTATTTTAGATCAAAAATGGATAATTCACATCCAAGATTAATTTACAGTCAAAATATTAAACTTTCAAAAATCAACATTACTGTCCATCTGGAGAAAGTTCGACAGCTACGGGGTCATAGTTATACATCAGAAAATTGATTTTTTGGATTGTACAAAAAATTATTAAAAATGTCAATTGGATCATGCCTCATGTTGAATAACCACTTTTTGAAGCCTTCCATTGACCAAAATTGAAATTTTTACAGACTTTTCCTACTACTCAGAAGCTTCTATTTTGATCGATTTTGGGCAGGAAAATGGCTCTAAGCACACTTATTTTTAATCCAAATGTGGTAAATCACATCCAACAGTCAATTACAGTCAAAAGATTAAACATTCAAAAATCAAGATTACTTACCATCTGGAGAAAGTTAGACAAGTTTGGGGAAAGAGTTTTTCATCCGAAAATTGATTTTGTGGTCTATACAAAAATTAATTCAAAATGTCAATTGGATCATGCCAATGTTGAACAAACCACTTTTTTAGGCCTCGCAGTGACCAAAATTGCCAATTTTACGGACTTTTCCCCCTACTCCGAAGATTCTATTTTGACAGATTTCGGGCTGGTATATGACTCTAAACACACTTGCTTTGGTTCAAAAAGTGATAATTCACATCCAATAGTCATTTACAGTCAAAAGTTAAACATTCAAAAATCAATATTACTGACCATCTGGAGAAAGTCTGTGAGGTTCAGAGTCATCGATTTTCATCAGAAAATGCATTTTTTGGACAGTACAAAAAAGGATTCAAAATCTCAATTGGATCGTGCCTCATGTTTAATAACCCCTTTTTAAATCCTCACAGTGATCAAAATTGCCATTGTTACAGACTTTACCTCCTAAACAGAAGCTTCTATGTTGACCAATTTCGGGCAGGAAATTGACTCTTAAGACACTTATTTTAGTTCAAAAATGGATAATTCACATCCAAGAGTCATTTACAGTCAAAATATTAAACATTCAAAAATCACCATTACTGTCCATCTGGAGAAAGTTCGACAGCTACGGGGTCATAGTTATACATCAGAAAATTGATTTTTTGGATTGTACAAAAATGTATTAAAAATGTCAATTGGATCATGCCTCATGTTTAATAACCACTTTTTGAAGCCTTCCATTGAACAAAATTGACATTTTTATAGACTTTTCCTACTACTCCGAAGATTCTATTTTGACAGATTTCGGGCTGGTATATGACTCTAAACACACTTGTTTTGGTTCAAAAATACAGACTTTACCTCCTATACAGAAGCTTCTATGTTGACCAATTTCGGGCAGGAAATTGACTCTTAAGACACTTATTTTAGTTCAAAAATTCATAAATCACATTCAACAGTCATATACAGTCAAAATATTAAACATTCGAAAATCACAATTAATGACCATCTGGAGAAAGTTCGACAGCTACGGGGTCATCGTTATATATCAGAAAATTGATTTTTTGGAGTGTACAAAAAATTATTCAAAATGTCAACTGGATCATGCCTCATGTTGAATAACCACTTTTTGAAGCCTCCCATTGACCAAAATTGAAGTTTATAGACACTGTTTCTACTACTTATAAGCTCCTATTTTGATCGATTTCGGGCAGGAAAATGAAACACACTTATTTTAGTTCCAAAAGTGATAATTCACATTGAAAAGTCATTTACAGTCAAAATATTAGACATTCAAAAATCACCATTACTGACCATCTGGAGAAAGTCCGTGAGGTTCAGAGTCATCGATTTTCATCAGAAAATTAATATTCAAAATGTCAATTGGATCATGCCTCATGTTGAATACCCACTTTTTGAAACCTCCCATTGACCAAAATTGACATTTTTACAGACTTTTCCTACTACTCAGAAGCATCTATTTTGATCGATTTTAGGCAGGGAAATAACTCTAAACACACTTATTTCAGTTCCAAAAGTGATAATGCACATACAACAGTCATTTACAGTCAAAAGATTAAACATTCAAAAATCAAGATTACTTACCATCTGGAGAAAGTTAGACAAGTTTGGGGTAATAATTTTTCATCCGAAAATTGATTTTGGGGACTATACAAAAAATTATTCAAAATGTCAATTGGATCATGCCAATGTTGAACAAACCACTTTTTTAGGCCTCGCAGTGACCAAAATTGCCAATTTTACGGACTTTTCCTCCTACTCCGAAGATTCTCTTTTGACAGATTTCGGGTTGGTATATGACTCTAAACACACTTGTTTTGGTTCAAAAAGTGATAATTCAGATCCAATAGTCATTTACAGTCAAAAGTTAAACATTCAAAAATCAACATTACTGACCATCTGGAGAAAGTCTGTGAGGTTCAGAGTCATCGATTTTCATCAGAAAATGCATTTTTTGGACAGTACAAAAATGGATTCAAAATCTCAATTGGATCGTGCCTCTTGTTTAATAACCCCTTTTTAAATCCTCACAGTGATCAAAATTGCCATTCTTACAGACTTTACCTCCTAAACAGAAGCTTCTATGTTGACCAATTTCGGGCAGGAAATTGACTCTTAAGACACTTATTTTAGTTCAAAAATGGATAATTCACATCCAAGAGTCATTTACAGTCAAAATATTAAACATTCAAAAATCACCATTACTGTCCATCTGGAGAAAGTTCGACAGCTACGGGGTCATAGTTATACATCAGAAAATTGATTTTTTGGATTGTACAAAAATGTATTCAAAATGTCAATTGGATCATGCCTCATGTTGAATAACCACTTTTTGAAGCCTTCCATTGAACAAAAGTGACATTTTTATAGACTTTTCCTACTACTCCGAAGATTCTATTTTGACAGATTTCGGGCTGGTATATGACTCTAAACACACTTGCTTTGGTTCAAAAAGTGATAATTCACATCCAATAGTCATTTACAGTCAAAAGTTAAACATTCAAAAATCAATATTACTGACCATCTGGAGAAAGTCTGTGAGGTTCAGAGTCATCGATTTTCATCAGAAAATGCATTTTTTGGACAGTACAAAAAAGGATTCAAAATCTCAATTGGATCGTGCCTCATGTTTAATAACCCCTTTTTAAATCCTCACAGTGATCAAAATTGCCATTGTTACAGACTTTACCTCCTAAACAGAAGCTTCTATGTTGACCAATTTCGGGCAGGAAATTGACTCTTAAGACACTTATTTTAGTTCAAAAATGGATAATTCACATCCAAGAGTCATTTACAGTCAAAATATTAAACATTCAAAAATCACCATTACTGTCCATCTGGAGAAAGTTCGACAGCTACGGGGTCATAGTTATACATCAGAAAATTGATTTTTTGGATTGTACAAAAATGTATTAAAAATGTCAATTGGATCATGCCTCATGTTTAATAACCACTTTTTGAAGCCTTCCATTGAACAAAATTGACATTTTTATAGACTTTTCCTACTACTCCGAAGATTCTATTTTGACAGATTTCGGGCTGGTATATGACTCTAAACACACTTGTTTTGGTTCAAAAATACAGACTTTACCTCCTATACAGAAGCTTCTATGTTGACCAATTTCGGGCAGGAAATTGACTCTTAAGACACTTATTTTAGTTCAAAAATTCATAAATCACATTCAACAGTCATATACAGTCAAAATATTAAACATTCGAAAATCACAATTAATGACCATCTGGAGAAAGTTCGACAGCTACGGGGTCATCGTTATATATCAGAAAATTGATTTTTTGGAGTGTACAAAAAATTATTCAAAATGTCAATTGGATCATGCCTCATGTTGAATAACCACTTTTTGAAGCCTCCCATTGACCAAAATTGAAGTTTATAGACACTGTTTCTACTACTTATAAGCTCCTATTTTGATCGATTTCGGGCAGGAAAATGAAACACACTTATTTTAGTTCCAAAAGTGATAATTCACATTGAAAAGTCATTTACAGTCAAAATATTAGACATTCAAAAATCACCATTACTGACCATCTGGAGAAAGTCCGTGAGGTTCAGAGTCATCGATTTTCATCAGAAAATTAATATTCAAAATGTCAATTGGATCATGCCTCATGTTGAATACCCACTTTTTGAAACCTCCCATTGACCAAAATTGACATTTTTACAGACTTTTCCTACTACTCAGAAGCATCTATTTTGATCGATTTTAGGCAGGGAAATAACTCTAAACACACTTATTTCAGTTCCAAAAGTGATAATGCACATACAACAGTCATTTACAGTCAAAAGATTAAACATTCAAAAATCAAGATTACTTACCATCTGGAGAAAGTTAGACAAGTTTGGGGTAATAATTTTTCATCCGAAAATTGATTTTGGGGACTATACAAAAAATTATTCAAAATGTCAATTGGATCATGCCAATGTTGAACAAACCACTTTTTTAGGCCTCGCAGTGACCAAAATTGCCAATTTTACGGACTTTTCCTCCTACTCCGAAGATTCTCTTTTGACAGATTTCGGGTTGGTATATGACTCTAAACACACTTGTTTTGGTTCAAAAAGTGATAATTCAGATCCAATAGTCATTTACAGTCAAAAGTTAAACATTCAAAAATCAACATTACTGACCATCTGGAGAAAGTCTGTGAGGTTCAGAGTCATCGATTTTCATCAGAAAATGCATTTTTTGGACAGTACAAAAATGGATTCAAAATCTCAATTGGATCGTGCCTCTTGTTTAATAACCCCTTTTTAAATCCTCACAGTGATCAAAATTGCCATTCTTACAGACTTTACCTCCTAAACAGAAGCTTCTATGTTGACCAATTTCGGGCAGGAAATTGACTCTTAAGACACTTATTTTAGTTCAAAAATGGATAATTCACATCCAAGAGTCATTTACAGTCAAAATATTAAACATTCAAAAATCACCATTACTGTCCATCTGGAGAAAGTTCGACAGCTACGGGGTCATAGTTATACATCAGAAAATTGATTTTTTGGATTGTACAAAAATGTATTCAAAATGTCAATTGGATCATGCCTCATGTTGAATAACCACTTTTTGAAGCCTTCCATTGAACAAAAGTGACATTTTTATAGACTTTTCCTACTACTCCGAAGATTCTATTTTGACAGATTTCGGGCTGGTATATGACTCTAAACACACTTGTTTTGGTTCAAAAATACAGACTTTACCTCCTATACAGAAGCTTCTATGTTGACCAATTTCGGGCAGGAAATTGACTCTTAAGACACTTATTTTAGATCAAAAATGGATAATTCACATCCAAGATTAATTTACAGTCAAAATATTAAACTTTAAAAAATCAACATTACTGTCCATCTGGAGAAAGTTCGACAGCTACGGGGTCATAGTTATACATCAGAAAATTGATTTTTTGGATTGTACAAAAAATTATTAAAAATGTCAATTGGATCATGCCTCATGTTGAATAACCACTTTTTGAAGCCTTCCATTGACCAAAATTGAAATTTTTACAGACTTTTCCTACTACTCAGAAGCTTCTATTTTGATCGATTTTGGGCAGGAAAATGGCTCTAAGCACACTTATTTTTAATCCAAATGAGGTAAATCACATCCAACAGTCAATTACAGTCAAAAGATTAAACATTCAAAAATCAAGATTACTTACCATCTGGAGAAAGTTAGACAAGTTTGGGGAAAGAG
This sequence comes from Triturus cristatus, assembly GCF_964204655.1. Classification (NCBI taxonomy): domain Eukaryota; kingdom Metazoa; phylum Chordata; class Amphibia; order Caudata; family Salamandridae; genus Triturus; species Triturus cristatus. Next base: position 951,523,964 of record NC_140583.1, on the reverse strand, counting down.
TTTTTCATCCGAAAATTGATTTTGTGGTCTATACAAAAATTAATTCAAAATGTCAATTGGATCATGCCAATGTTGAACAAACCACTTTTTTAGGCCTCGCAGTGACCAAAATTGCCAATTTTACGGACTTTTCCCCCTACTCCGAAGATTCTATTTTGACAGATTTCGGGCTGGTATATGACTCTAAACACACTTGCTTTGGTTCAAAAAGTGATAATTCATATCCAATAGTCATTTACAGTCAAAAGTTAAACATTCAAAAATCAATATTACTGACCATCTGGAGAAAGTCTGTGAGGTTCAGAGTCATCGATTTTCATCAGAAAATGCATTTTTTGGACAGTACAAAACAGGATTCAAAATCTCAATTGGATCGTGCCTCATGTTTAATAACCCCTTTTTAAATCCTCACAGTGATCAAAATTGCCATTGTTACAGACTTTACCTCCTAAACAGAAGCTTCTATGTTGACCAATTTCGGGGAGGAAATTGACTCTTAAGACTCTTATTTTAGTTCAAAAATGGATAATTCACATCCAAGAGTCATTTACAGTCAAAATATTAAACATTCAAAAATCACCATTACTGTCCATCTGGAGAAAGTTCGACAGCTACGGGGTCATAGTTATACATCAGAAAATTGATTTTTTGGATTGTACAAAAATGTATTAAAAATGTCAATTGGATCATGCCTCATGTTGAATAACCACTTTTTGAAGCCTTCCATTGAACAAAATTGACATTTTTATAGACTTTTCCTACTACTCCGAAGATTCTATTTTGACAGATTTCGGGCTGGTATATGACTCTAAACACACTTGTTTTGGTTCAAAAATACAGACTTTACCTCCTATACAGAAGCTTCTATGTTGACCAATTTCGGGCAGGAAATTGACTCTTAAGACACTTATTTTAGTTCAAAAATTCATAAATCACATTCAACAGTCATATACAGTCAAAATATTAAACATTCAAAAATCACAATTACTGACCATCTGGAGAAAGTTCGACAGCTACGGGGTCATCGTTATATATCAGAAAATTGATTTTTTGGAGTGTACAAAAAATTATTCAAAATGTCAATTGGATCATGCCTCATGTTGAATAACCACTTTTTGAAGCCTCCCATTGACCAAAATTGAAGTTTATAGACACTTTTCCTACTACTTAGAAGCTTCTATTTTGATAGATTTCGGGCAGGAAAATGAAACACACTTATTTTAGTTCCAAAAGTGATAATTCACATTGAAAAGTCATTTACAGTCAAAATATTAGACATTCAAAAATCACCATTTCTGACCATCTGGAGAAAGTCCGTGAGGTTCAGAGTCATCGATTTTCATCAGAAAATTAATATTCAAAATGTCAATTGGATCATGCCTCATGTTGAATACCCACTTTTTGAAACCTCCCATTGACCAAAATTGACATTTTTACAGACTTTTCCAACTACTCAGAAGCATCTATTTTGATCGATTTTAGGCAGGGAAATAACTCTAAACACACTTATTTCAGTTCCAAAAGTGATAATGCACATACAACAGTCATTTACAGTCAAAAGATTAAACATTCAAAAATCAAGATTACTTACCTTCTGGAGAAAGTTAGACAAGTTTGGGGTAATAATTTTTCATCCGAAAATTGATTTTGGGGACTATACAAAAAATTATTCAAAATGTCAATTGGATCATGCCAATGTTGAACAAACCACTTTTTTAGGCCTCGCAGTGACCAAAATTGCCAATTTTACGGACTTTTCCTCCTACTCCGAAGATTCTCTTTTGACAGATTTCGGGCTGGTATATGACTCTAAACACACTTGTTTTGGTTCAAAAAGTGATAATTCAGATCTAATAGTCATTTACAGTCAAAAGTTAAACATTCAAAAATCAACATTACTGACCATCTGGAGAAAGTCTGTGAGGTTCAGAGTCATCGATTTTCATCAGAAAATGCATTTTTTGGACAGTACAAAAATGGATTCAAAATCTCAATTGGATCGTGCCTCTTGTTTAATAACCCCTTTTTAAATCCTCACAGTGATCAAAATTGCCATTCTTACAGACTTTACCTCCTAAACAGAAGCTTCTATGTTGACCAATTTCGGGCAGGAAATTGACTCTTAAGACACTTATTTTAGTTCAAAAATGGATAATTCACATCCAAGAGTCATTTACAGTCAAAATATTAAACATTCAAAAATCACCATTACTGTCCATCTGGAGAAAGTTCGACAGCTACGGGGTCATAGTTATACATCAGAAAATTGATTTTTTGGATTGTACAAAAATGTATTCAAAATGTCAATTGGATCATGCCTCATGTTGAATAACCACTTTTTGAAGCCTTCCATTGAACAAAAGTGACATTTTATAGACTTTTCCTACTACTCCGAAGATTCTATTTTGACAGATTTCGGGCTGGTATATGACTCTAAACACACTTGTTTTGGTTCAAAAATACAGACTTTACCTCCTATACAGAAGCTTCTATGTTGACCAATTTCGGGCAGGAAATTGACTCTTAAGACACTTATTTTAGATCAAAAATGGATAATTCACATCCAAGATTAATTTACAGTCAAAATATTAAACTTTAAAAAATCAACATTACTGTCCATCTGGAGAAAGTTCGACAGCTACGGGGTCATAGTTATACATCAGAAAATTGATTTTTTGGATTGTACAAAAAATTATTAAAAATGTCAATTGGATCATGCCTCATGTTGAATAACCACTTTTTGAAGCCTTCCATTGACCAAAATTGAAATTTTTACAGACTTTTCCTACTACTCAGAAGCTTCTATTTTGATCGATTTTGGGCAGGAAAATGGCTCTAAGCACACTTATTTTTAATCCAAATGAGGTAAATCACATCCAACAGTCAATTACAGTCAAAAGATTAAACATTCAAAAATCAAGATTACTTACCATCTGGAGAAAGTTAGACAAGTTTGGGGAAAGAGTTTTTCATCCGAAAATTGATTTTGTGGTCTATACAAAAATTAATTCAAAATGTCAATTGGATCATGCCAATGTTGAACAAACCACTTTTTTAGGCCTCGCAGTGACCAAAATTGCCAATTTTACGGACTTTTCCCCCTACTCCGAAGATTCTATTTTGACAGATTTCGGGCTGGTATATGACTCTAAACACACTTGCTTTGGTTCAAAAAGTGATAATTCACATCCAATAGTCATTTACAGTCAAAAGTTAAACATTCAAAAATCAATATTACTGACCATCTGGAGAAAGTCTGTGAGGTTCAGAGTCATCGATTTTCATCAGAAAATGCATTTTTTGGACAGTACAAAACAGGATTCAAAATCTCAATTGGATCGTGCCTCATGTCTAATAACCCCTTTTTAAATCCTCACAGTGATCAAAATTGCCATTGTTACAGACTTTACCTCCTAAACAGAAGCTTCTATGTTGACCAATTTCGGGCAGGAAATTGACTCTTAAGACTCTTATTTTAGTTCAAAAATGGATAATTCACATCCAAGAGTCATTTACAGTCAAAATATTAAACATTCAAAAATCACCATTACTGTCCATCTGGAGAAAGTTCGACAGCTACGGGGTCATAGTTATACATCAGAAAATTGATTTTTTGGATTGTACAAAAATGTATTAAAAATGTCAATTGGATCATGCCTCATGTTGAATAACCACTTTTTGAAGCCTTCCATTGAACAAAATTGACATTTTTATAGACTTTTCCTACTACTCCGAAGATTCTATTTTGACAGATTTCGGGCTGGTATATGACTCTAAACACACTTGTTTTGGTTCAAAAATACAGACTTTACCTCCTATACAGAAGCTTCTATGTTGACCAATTTCGGGCAGGAAATTGACTCTTAAGACACTTATTTTAGTTCAAAAATTCATAAATCACATTCAACAGTCATATACAGTCAAAATATTAAACATTCAAAAATCACAATTACTGACCATCTGGAGAAAGTTCGACAGCTACGGGGTCATCGTTATATATCAGAAAATTGATTTTTTGGAGTGTACAAAAAATTATTCAAAATGTCAATTGGATCATGCCTCATGTTGAATAACCACTTTTTGAAGCCTCCCATTGACCAAAATTGAAGTTTATAGACACTTTTCCTACTACTTAGAAGCTTCTATTTTGATAGATTTCGGGCAGGAAAATGAAACACACTTATTTTAGTTCCAAAAGTGATAATTCACATTGAAAAGTCATTTACAGTCAAAATATTAGACATTCAAAAATCACCATTTCTGACCATCTGGAGAAAGTCCGTGAGGTTCAGAGTCATCGATTTTCATCAGAAAATTAATATTCAAAATGTCAATTGGATCATGCCTCATGTTGAATACCCACTTTTTGAAACCTCCCATTGACCAAAATTGACATTTTTACAGACTTTTCCAACTACTCAGAAGCATCTATTTTGATCGATTTTAGGCAGGGAAATAACTCTAAACACACTTATTTCAGTTCCAAAAGTGATAATGCACATACAACAGTCATTTACAGTCAAAAGATTAAACATTCAAAAATCAAGATTACTTACCTTCTGGAGAAAGTTAGACAAGTTTGGGGTAATAATTTTTCATCCGAAAATTGATTTTGGGGACTATACAAAAAATTATTCAAAATGTCAATTGGATCATGCCAATGTTGAACAAACCACTTTTTTAGGCCTCGCAGTGACCAAAATTGCCAATTTTACGGACTTTTCCTCCTACTCCGAAGATTCTCTTTTGACAGATTTCGGGCTGGTATATGACTCTAAACACACTTGTTTTGGTTCAAAAAGTGATAATTCAGATCTAATAGTCATTTACAGTCAAAAGTTAAACATTCAAAAATCAACATTACTGACCATCTGGAGAAAGTCTGTGAGGTTCAGAGTCATCGATTTTCATCAGAAAATGCATTTTTTGGACAGTACAAAAATGGATTCAAAATCTCAATTGGATCGTGCCTCTTGTTTAATAACCCCTTTTTAAATCCTCACAGTGATCAAAATTGCCATTCTTACAGACTTTACCTCCTAAACAGAAGCTTCTATGTTGACCAATTTCGGGCAGGAAATTGACTCTTAAGACACTTATTTTAGTTCAAAAATGGATAATTCACATCCAAGAGTCATTTACAGTCAAAATATTAAACATTCAAAAATCACCATTACTGTCCATCTGGAGAAAGTTCGACAGCTACGGGGTCATAGTTATACATCAGAAAATTGATTTTTTGGATTGTACAAAAATGTATTCAAAATGTCAATTGGATCATGCCTCATGTTGAATAACCACTTTTTGAAGCCTTCCATTGAACAAAAGTGACATTTTATAGACTTTTCCTACTACTCCGAAGATTCTATTTTGACAGATTTCGGGCTGGTATATGACTCTAAACACACTTGTTTTGGTTCAAAAATACAGACTTTACCTCCTATACAGAAGCTTCTATGTTGACCAATTTCGGGCAGGAAATTGACTCTTAAGACACTTATTTTAGATCAAAAATGGATAATTCACATCCAAGATTAATTTACAGTCAAAATATTAAACTTTAAAAAATCAACATTACTGTCCATCTGGAGAAAGTTCGACAGCTACGGGGTCATAGTTATACATCAGAAAATTGATTTTTTGGATTGTACAAAAAATTATTAAAAATGTCAATTGGATCATGCCTCATGTTGAATAACCACTTTTTGAAGCCTTCCATTGACCAAAATTGAAATTTTTACAGACTTTTCCTACTACTCAGAAGCTTCTATTTTGATCGATTTTGGGCAGGAAAATGGCTCTAAGCACACTTATTTTTAATCCAAATGAGGTAAATCACATCCAACAGTCAATTACAGTCAAAAGATTAAACATTCAAAAATCAAGATTACTTACCATCTGGAGAAAGTTAGACAAGTTTGGGGAAAGAGTTTTTCATCCGAAAATTGATTTTGTGGTCTATACAAAAATTAATTCAAAATGTCAATTGGATCATGCCAATGTTGAACAAACCACTTTTTTAGGCCTCGCAGTGACCAAAATTGCCAATTTTACGGACTTTTCCCCCTACTCCGAAGATTCTATTTTGACAGATTTCGGGCTGGTATATGACTCTAAACACACTTGCTTTGGTTCAAAAAGTGATAATTCACATCCAATAGTCATTTACAGTCAAAAGTTAAACATTCAAAAATCAATATTACTGACCATCTGGAGAAAGTCTGTGAGGTTCAGAGTCATCGATTTTCATCAGAAAATGCATTTTTGGGACAGTACAAAACAGGATTCAAAATCTCAATTGGATCGTGCCTCATGTCTAATAACCCCTTTTTAAATCCTCACAGTGATCAAAATTGCCATTGTTACAGACTTTACCTCCTAAACAGAAGCTTCTATGTTGACCAATTTCGGGCAGGAAATTGACTCTTAAGACTCTTATTTTAGTTCAAAAATGGATAATTCACATCCAAGAGTCATTTACAGTCAAAATATTAAACATTCAAAAATCACCATTACTGTCCATCTGGAGAAAGTTCGACAGCTACGGGGTCATAGTTATACATCAGAAAATTGATTTTTTGGATTGTACAAAAATGTATTAAAAATGTCAATTGGATCATGCCTCATGTTGAATAACCACTTTTTGAAGCCTTCCATTGAACAAAATTGACATTTTTATAGACTTTTCCTACTACTCCGAAGATTCTATTTTGACAGATTTCGGGCTGGTATATGACTCTAAACACACTTGTTTTGGTTCAAAAATACAGACTTTACCTCCTATACAGAAGCTTCTATGTTGACCAATTTCGGGCAGGAAATTGACTCTTAAGACACTTATTTTAGTTCAAAAATTCATAAATCACATTCAACAGTCATATACAGTCAAAATATTAAACATTCAAAAATCACAATTACTGACCATCTGGAGAAAGTTCGACAGCTACGGGGTCATCGTTATATATCAGAAAATTGATTTTTTGGAGTGTACAAAAAATTATTCAAAATGTCAATTGGATCATGCCTCATGTTGAATAACCACTTTTTGAAGCCTCCCATTGACCAAAATTGAAGTTTATAGACACTTTTCCTACTACTTAGAAGCTTCTATTTTGATAGATTTCGGGCAGGAAAATGAAACACACTTATTTTAGTTCCAAAAGTGATAATTCACATTGAAAAGTCATTTACAGTCAAAATATTAGACATTCAAAAATCACCATTTCTGACCATCTGGAGAAAGTCCGTGAGGTTCAGAGTCATCGATTTTCATCAGAAAATTAATATTCAAAATGTCAATTGGATCATGCCTCATGTTGAATACCCACTTTTTGAAACCTCCCATTGACCAAAATTGACATTTTTACAGACTTTTCCAACTACTCAGAAGCATCTATTTTGATCGATTTTAGGCAGGGAAATAACTCTAAACACACTTATTTCAGTTCCAAAAGTGATAATGCACATACAACAGTCATTTACAGTCAAAAGATTAAACATTCAAAAATCAAGATTACTTACCTTCTGGAGAAAGTTAGACAAGTTTGGGGTAATAATTTTTCATCCGAAAATTGATTTTGGGGACTATACAAAAAATTATTCAAAATGTCAATTGGATCATGCCAATGTTGAACAAACCACTTTTTTAGGCCTCGCAGTGACCAAAATTGCCAATTTTACGGACTTTTCCTCCTACTCCGAAGATTCTCTTTTGACAGATTTCGGGCTGGTATATGACTCTAAACACACTTGTTTTGGTTCAAAAAGTGATAATTCAGATCTAATAGTCATTTACAGTCAAAAGTTAAACATTCAAAAATCAACATTACTGACCATCTGGAGAAAGTCTGTGAGGTTCAGAGTCATCGATTTTCATCAGAAAATGCATTTTTTGGACAGTACAAAAATGGATTCAAAATCTCAATTGGATCGTGCCTCATGTTTAATAACCCCTTTTTAAATCCTCACAGTGATCAAAATTGCCATTCTTACAGACTTTACCTCCTAAACAGAAGCTTCTATGTTGACCAATTTCGGGCAGGAAATTGACTCTTAAGACACTTATTTTAGTTCAAAAATGGATAATTCACATCCAAGAGTCATTTACAGTCAAAATATTAAAAATTCAAAAATCACCATTACTGTCCATCTGGAGAAAGTTCGACAGCTACGGGGTCATAGTTATACATCAGAAAATTTATTTTTTGGATTGTACAAAAATGTATTCAAAATGTCAATTGGATCATGCCTCATGTTGAATAACCACTTTTTGAAGCCTTCCATTGAACAAAATTGACATTTTTATAGACTTTTCCTACTACTCCGAAGATTCTATTTTGACAGATTTCGGGCTGGTATTTGACTCTAAACACACTTGTTTTGGTTCAAAAATACAGACTTTACCTCCTATACAGAAGCTTCTATGTTGACCAATTTCGGGCAGGAAATTGACTCTTAAGACACTTATTTTAGATCAAAAATGGATAATTCACATCCAAGATTAATTTACAGTCAAAATATTAAACTTTCAAAAATCAACATTACTGTCCATCTGGAGAAAGTTCGACAGCTACGGGGTCATAGTTATACATCAGAAAATTGATTTTTTGGATTGTACAAAAAATTATTAAAAATGTCAATTGGATCATGCCTCATGTTGAATAACCACTTTTTGAAGCCTTCCATTGACCAAAATTGAAATTTTTACAGACTTTTCCTACTACTCAGAAGCTTCTATTTTGATCGATTTTGGGCAGGAAAATGGCTCTAAGCACACTTATTTTTAATCCAAATGTGGTAAATCACATCCAACAGTCAATTACAGTCAAAAGATTAAACATTCAAAAATCAAGATTACTTACCATCTGGAGAAAGTTAGACAAGTTTGGGGAAAGAGTTTTTCATCCGAAAATTGATTTTGGGGTCTATACAAAAATTAATTCAAAATGTCAATTGGATCATGCCAATGTTGAACAAACCACTTTTTTAGGCCTCGCAGTGACCAAAATTGCCAATTTTACGGACTTTTCCCCCTACTCCGAAGATTCTATTTTGACAGATTTCGGGCTGGTATATGACTCTAAACACACTTGCTTTGTTTCAAAAAGTGATAATTCACATCCAATAGTCATTTACAGTCAAAAGTTAAACATTCAAAAATCAATATTACTGACCATCTGGAGAAAGTCTGAGGTTCAGAGTCATCGATTTTCATCAGAAAATGCATTTTTTGGACAGTACAAAAAAGGATTCAAAATCTCAATTGGATCGTGCCTCATGTTTAATAACCCCTTTTTAAATCCTCACAGTGATCAAAATTGCCATTGTTACAGACTTTACCTCCTAAACAGAAGCTTCTATGTTGACCAATTTCGGGCAGGAAATTGACTCTTAAGACACTTATTTTAGTTCAAAAATGGATAATTCACATCCAAGGGTCATTTACAGTCAAAATATTAAACATTCAAAAATCACCATTACTGTCCATCTGGAGAAAGTTCGACAGCTACGGGGTCATAGTTATACATCAGAAAATTGATTTTTTGGATTGTACAAAAATGTATTCAAAATGTCAATTGGATCATGCCTCATGTTGAATAACCACTTTTTGAAGCCTTCCATTGAACAAAATTGACATTTTTATAGACTTTTCCTACTACTCCGAAGATTCTATTTTGACAGATTTCGGGCTGGTATATGACTCTAAAAACACTTGTTTTGGTTCAAAAATACAGACTTTACCTCCTATACAGAAGCTTCTATGTTGACCAATTTCGGGCAGGAAATTGACTCTTAAGACACTTATTTTAGATCAAAAATGGATAATTCACATCCAAGATTAATTTACAGTCAAAATATTAAACTTTAAAAAATCAACATTACTGTCCATCTGGAGAAAGTTAGACAGCTACGGGGTCATAGTTATACATCAGAAAATTGATTTTTTGGATTGTACAAAAAATTATTAAAAATGTCAATTGGATCATGCCTCATGTTGAATAACCACTTTTTGAAGCCTTCCATTGACCAAAATTAAAATTTTTACAGACTTTTCCTACTACTCAGAAGCTTCTATTTTGATCGATTTTGGGCAGGAAAATGGCTCTAAGCACACTTATTTTTAATCCAAATGTGGTAAATCACATCCAACAGTCAATTACAGTCAAAAGATTAAACATTCAAAAATCAAGATTACTTACCATCTGGAGAAAGTTAGACAAGTTTGGGGAAAGAGTTTTTCATCCGAAAATTGATTTTGTGGTCTATCCAAAAATTAATTCAAAATGTCAATTGGATCATGCCAATGTTGAACAAACCACTTTTTTAGGCCTCGCAGTGACCAAAATTGCCAATTTTACGGACTTTTCCCCCTACTCCGAAGATTCTATTTTGACAGATTTCGGGCTGGTATATGACTCTAAACACACTTGCTTTGGTTCAAAAAGTGATAATTCACATCCAATAGTCATTTACAGTCAAAAGTTAAACATTCAAAAATCAATATTACTGACCATCTGGAGAAAGTCTGTGAGGTTCAGAGTCATCGATTTTCATCAGAAAATGCATTTTTTGGACAGTACAAAAAAGGATTCAAAATCTCAATTGGATCGTGCCTCATGTTTAATAACCCCTTTTTAAATCCTCACAGTGAATAAATTTCCATTCTTACAGACTTTACCTCCTAAACAGAAGCTTCTATGTTGACCAATTTCGGGCAGGAAATTGACTCTTAAGACACTTATTTTAGTTCAAAAATGGATAATTCACATCCAAGAGTCATTTACAGTCAAAATATTAAACATTCAAAAATCACCATTACTGTCCATCTGGAGAAAGTTCGACAGCTACGGGGTCATAGTTATACATCAGAAAATTGATTTTTTGGATTGTACAAAAATGTATTCAAAATGTCAATTGGATCATGCCTCATGTTGAATAACCACTTTTTGAAGCCTTCCATTGAACAAAATTGACATTTTTATAGACTTTTCCTACTACTCCGAAGATTCTATTTTGACAGATTTCGGGCTGGTATATGACTCTAAACACACTTGTTTTGGTTCAAAAATACAGACTTTACCTCCTATACAGAAGCTTCTAGGTTGACCAATTTCGGGCAGGAAATTGACTCTTAAGACACTTATTTTAGATCAAAAATGGATAATTCACATCCAAGATTAATTTACAGTCAAAATATTAAACTTTAAAAAATCAACATTACTGTCCATCTGGAGAAAGTTCGACAGCTACGGGGTCATAGTTATACATCAGAAAATAGATTTTTTGGATTGTACAAAAAATTATTAAAAATGTCAATTGGATCATGCCTCATGTTGAATAACCACTTTTTGAAGCCTTCCATTGACCAAAATAAAAATTTTTACAGACTTTTCCTACTACTCAGAAGCTTCTATTTTGATCGATTTTGGGCAGGAAAATGGCTCTAAGCACACTTATTTTTAATCCAAATGTGGTAAATCACATCCAACAGTCAATTACAGTCAAAAGATTAAACATTAAAAAATCAAGATTACTTACCATCTGGAGAAAGTTAGACAAGTTTGGGGAAAGAGTTTTTCATCCGAAAATTGATTTTGTGGTCTATACAAAAATTAATTCAAAATGTCAATTGGATCATGCCAATGTTGAACAAACCACTTTTTTAGGCCTCGCAGTGACCAAAATTGCCAATTTTACGGACTTTTCCCCCTACTCCGAAGATTCTATTTTGACAGATTTCGGGCTGGTATACGGCTCTAAACACACTTGCTTTGGTTCAAAAAGTGATAATTCACATCCAATAGTCATTTACAGTCAAAAGTTAAACATTCAAAAATCAATATTACTGACCATCTGGAGAAAGTCTGTGAGGTTCAGAGTCATCGATTTTCATCAGAAAATGCATTTTTTGGACAGTACAAAAAAGGATTCAAAATCTCAATTGGATCGTGCCTCATGTTTAATAACCCCTTTTTAAATCCTCACAGTGATCAAAATTGCCATTCTTACAGACTTTACCTCCTAAACAGAAGCTTCTATGTTGACCAATTTCGGGCAGGAAATTGACTCTTAAGACACTTATTTTAGTTCAAAAATGGATAATTCACATCCAAGAGTCATTTACAGTCAAAATATTAAACATTCAAAAATCACCATTACTGTCCATCTGGAGAAAGTTCGACAGCTACGGGGTCATAGTTATACATCAGAAAATTGATTTTTTGGATTGTACAAAAATGTATTCAAAATGTCAATTGGATCATGCCTCATGTTGAATAACCACTTTTTGAAGCCTTCCATTGAACAAAATTGACATTTTTATAGACTTTTCCTACTACTCCGAAGATTCTATTGTGACAGATTTCGGGCTGGTATATGACTCTAAACACACGTGTTTTGGTTCAAAAATACAGACTTTACCTCCTATACAGAAGCTTCTATGTTGACCAATTTCGGGCAGGAAATTGACTCTTAAGACACTTATTTTAGTTCAAAAATTCATAAATCACATTCAACAGTCATATACAGTCAAAATATTAAACATTCAAAAATCACAATTACTGACCATCTGGAGAAAGTTCGACAGCTACGGGGTCATCGTTATATATCAGAAAATTGATTTTTTGGAGTGTACAAAAAATTATTCAAAATGTCAATTGGATCATGCCTCATGTTGAATAACCACTTTTTGAAGCCTCCCATTGACCAAAATTGAAGTTTATAGACACTTTTCCTACTACTTAGAAGCTTCTATTTTGATAGATTTCGGGCAGGAAAATGAAACACACTTATTTTAGTTCCAAAAGTGATAATTCAAATTGAAAAGTCATTTACAGTCAAAATATTAGACATTCAAAAATCACCATTACTGACCATCTGGAGAAAGTCCGTGAGGTTCAGAGTCATCGATTTTCATCAGAAAATTAATATTCAAAATGTCAATTGGATCATGCCTCATGTTGAATACCCACTTTTTGAAACCTCCCATTGACCAAAATTGACATTTTTACAGACTTTTCCTACTACTCAGAAGCATCTATTTTGAGCGATTTTAGGCAGGGAAATAACTCTAAACACACTTATTTTAGTTCCAAAAGTGATAATGCACATACAACAGTCATTTACAGTCAAAAGATTAAACATTCAAAAATCAAGATTACTTACCTTCTGGAGAAAGTTAGACAAGTTTGGGGTAATAATTTTTCATCCGAAAATTGATTTTGGGGACTATACAAAAAATTATTCAAAATGTCAATTGGATCATGCCAATGTTGAACAAACCACTTTTTTAGGCCTCGCAGTGACCAAAATTGCCAATTTTACGGACTTTTCCTCCTACTCCGAAGATTCTCTTTTGACAGATTTCGGGCTCTTATATGACTCTAAACACACTTGTTTTGGTTCAAAAAGTGATAATTCAGATCCAATAGTCATTTACAGTCAAAAGTTAAACATTCAAAAATCAACATTACTGACCATCTGGAGAAAGTCTGTGAGGTTCAGAGTCATCGATTTTCATCAGAAAATGCATTTTTTGGACAGTACAAAAATGGATTCAAAATCTCAATTGGATCGTGCCTCATGTTTAATAACCCCTTTTTAAATCCTCACAGTGATCAAAATTGCCATTCTTACAGACTTTACCTCCTAAACAGAAGCTTCTATGTTGACCAATTTCGGGCAGGAAATTGACTCTTAAGACACTTATTTTAGTTCAAAAATGGATAATTCACATCCAAGAGTCATTTACAGTCCAAATATTAAACATTCAAAAATCACCATTACTGTCCATCTGGAGAAAGTTCGACAGCTACGGGGTCATAGTTATACATCAGAAAATTGATTTTTTGGATTGTACAAAAATGTATTCAAAATGTCAATTGGATCATGCCTCATGTTGAATAACCACTTTTTGAAGCCTTCCATTGAACAAAATTGACATTTTTATAGACTTTTCCTACTACTCCGAAGATTCTATTTTGACAGATTTCGGGCTGGTATATGACTCTAAACACACTTGTTTTGGTTCAAAAATACAGACTTTACCTCCTATACAGAAGCTTCTATGTTGACCAATTTCGGGCAGGAAATTGACTCTTAAGACACTTATTTTAGATCAACAATGGATAATTCACATCCAAGATTAATTTACAGTCAAAATATTAAACTTTCAAAAATCACCATTACTGTCCATCTGGAGAAAGTTCGACAGCTACGGGGTCATAGTTATACCTCAGAAAATTGATTTTTTGGATTGTACAAAAATGTATTCAAAATGTCAATTGGATCATGCCTCATGTTGAATAACCACTTTCTGAAGCCTTCCATTGACCAAAATTGAAATTTTTACAGACTTTTCCTACTACTCAGAAGCTTCTATTTTGATCGATTTTGGGCAGGAAAATGGCTCTAAGCACACTTATTTTTTATCCAAATGTGGTAAATCACATCCAACAGTCAATTACAGTCAAAAGATTAAACATTCAAAAATCAAGATTACTTACCATCTGGAGAAAGTTAGACAAGTTTGGGGAAATAGACTCTAATTAGGAGTCCCCCATTCAGACAGGCTTCTGCAAAACCCAGCCTTAATTGGTTTATGCAGATTAGCGATTCTACCCTCTCGTAATAGGCAGATCGGAACTAATTAGCTTGAAAGGTCCCATTTTACCGCGCTGCGGTTTGTAAGGGCTGCAGATTTTAATTTTTTACTTTGTGCAGTTTTTAGCACGTTTAGCGCGTTTTCGCGCGTTTGGCACTTGTTTTTGTTTTATTTGCTGTGCACTGGCTGGGCTCTCCCCCCCCTCACACCTGCATTTAATTTGAGGAATACTCACCACCGTTTTGGTGGGCCCGGGTTCTGTGGGTGGTCCGGGGATCGTCTTGTCATCGGCGACCAGCGTCATCTTGGATTGGGTCCAGGCTTTTTTTGGCGGGCGCCATCTTGGAGCGTCCAGGCGCTCCTCCCTCCACTTCGGCGCCTATTTAAGGCACTTTTAATCGGCGGTCAGCCTTGAAAGGTCCCGTTTTACCGCGCTGCGGTTTGTAAGGGCTGCAGATTTAAATTTTTTACTTTGTGCAGTTTTTAGCGCGTTTAGCGCGTTTTCGCGCGTTTGGCACTTGTTTTTGTTTTATTTGCTGTGCACTGGCTGGGCTCTCCCCCCCCTCACACCTGCATTTAATTTGAGGAATACTCACCACCGTTTTGGTGGGCCCGGGTTCTGTGGGTGGTCCGGGGATCGTCTTGTCATCGGCGACCAGCGTCATCTTGGATTGGGTCCAGGCTTTTTTTGGCGGGCGCCATCTTGGAGCGTCCAGGCGCTCCTCCCTCCACTTCGGCGCCTATTTAAGGCACTTTTAATCGGCGGTCAGCCTTGAAAGGTCCCGTTTTACCGCGCTGCGGTTTGTAAGGGCTGCAGATTTTAATTTTTTACTTTGTGCAGTTTTTAGCGCGTTTAGCGCGTTTTCGCGCGTTTGGCACTTGTTTTTGTTTTATTTGCTGTGCACTGGCTGGGCTCTCCCCCCCCTCACACCTGCATTTAATTTGAGGAATACTCACCACCGTTTTGGTGGGCCCGGGTTCTGTGGGTGATCCGGGGATCGTCTTGTCATCGGCGACCAGCGTCATCTTGGATTGGGTCCAGGCTTTTTTTGGCGGGCGCCATCTTGGAGCGTCCAGGCGCTCCTCCCTCCACTTCGGCGCCTATTTAAGGCACTTTTAATCGGCGGTCAGCCTTGAAAGGTCCCGTTTTACCGCGCTGCGGTTTGTAAGGGCTGCAGATTTTAATTTTTTACTTTGTGCAGTTTTTAGCGCGTTTAGCGCGTTTTCGCGCGTTTGGCACTTGTTTTTGTTTTATTTGCTGTGCACTGGCTGGGCTCTCCCCCCCCTCACACCTGCATTTAATTTGAGGAATACTCACCACCGTTTTGGTGGGCCCGGGTTCTGTGGGTGGTCCGGGGATCGTCTTGTCATCGGCGACCAGCGTCATCTTGGATTGGGGCCAGGCTTTTTTTGGCGGGCGCCATCTTGGAGCGTCCAGGCGCTCCTCCCTCCACTTCGGCGCCTATTTAAAGTCGCTCTTACCCGCGCAGCGGGAACGCGCAGCTAGGACGCCGTCGCTTGCCGGAGTCTTGCCAGAGTCCTGCCCGTCTGCGCCCGTCAGCGTCCCGGAGGCGTCTTGGCGGCGGGCGGGGCTCTGTTCACCGAGAATGAGTAATCTGGGCCCTCATTTGGTGCGGTACTCTTCTAGGGAGCTGCGCTCCTTGAATCATAGGGAGAGCTGCTGTTGTACTGTCTTTCCGGGCCGCTATAGGGGTAAGTCGCGATGTCCGGGTTGTGGCTGGCATCCGACACGGGTTCTGTCATCAGCCCCGCCTATTGACATAGCTGGTGCAGAGTATGCCTGCATGCTGTTAAACACCAGATCAGCTCGCAGCCATGCGCAACACATCTTTGAGCTCCTCGAGACAGAGAAGCCACTCTGCCTAATGCTGACGGAGACTTGGTGGGGTGAAGCTTCTAATCCCGATGTGGCTATGGCCATTCCGCCGGATTTTGACATCTTCAGGAAGGACAGAGCAAAGGGCAGGGGTGGCGGGGTCGCATTGGTGGTAAAGAAGGGCACGCCCTGCACTATCTTGCCCACTGAGGACATCCACGGCTCGGAATCGTTGGCTTTTTCAATTGTGCTAGCGCCGCATCAATCAGTAAAGGGACTGTTAGTCTACCGCCCCCCTGGTCCGCTTGGGACATTTTTTGCTGACCTTGATTCGGTGCTGGTGGGTCTAGCACTGAGAGCAGAACACTGCTTAGTGGCGGGGGACTTTAACATCCGGATGGATGATCCGTCGGACCCCGCCGCTATTAAGCTTTTGGAGGCTATGACTCCGCTGGGTCTCACCCCGCATTTGCAGGGCCCGACCCATGACAAGGGGCACACTCTAGACCAGGTCTTCTCGACCTCTCCTTTAGTGGTGAAAGAGATTCTCCCGGTCTTGTGGTCGGATCACTGGCTGGCCAAATTTGTAATCAGCGGCAACGTCAGGGTGCCTAACCCTGTCTCACAGCAGCGGGGATGAGCCTCTAGAGCATTTAGCAGGGTGACCCCTGAGATGCTGGCTCAGGCTGCTGCGACGCACCCTTGCCCTCTGTCTGGCGAGCTAGAGAGAGACCTGGAGTCCCTGCAAGAATGGCTGACGGAGAGGCTGAATGACCTGGCCCCAGTCCCGCCCCCCCGCCCGACATCTAAGCGGGTCTCGGCCCCTTGGTTTACCCCTGCTCTGTGGGCTACGCGGCAGCAGTGCAAGGTAGCCGAAAGGGCCTGGCGGGCACATTATGACAGCAAGGACAGGTCTGCCTACAAGGCTGTGGTTAAAGCTTACCACCGAGACATCCGCCTCGAAAAGAAAGCCTATCTTGCGGGGAGAATCGAAGCAGCTTCGAACTCCAGTAAGGAGATTTTTACCATCGTTCGAGAATTCATCTCCCCTCGGACTACTGCTTCGGAAGAGGGGCCCGTAGAATCTTGGGCGGCGGATCTTGCGTGTTTTTTTACAGGCAAGATCAAACTCATCCAGGACTCCTTTCTATCGAGTGAACCGGTTACATTGCCGATGCCCGAGGCGGGCTCGCCTCCCCCAGTTGCGCAGGGCGCCTTATTGGCTGAGTTTCCATCTCTGCCAGCCTCAGCTTCTCTAGCGCTTATGGGCAATTTAAAATCTGGGTCTCCGCTTGACCCCTGCCCTGCTAAGCTCCTGGGTAAACTGGCGGAGGTGGTTAATCCGCTGGCGCACCCTCTTCTCAACCTCTCGTTGAGTCTGGGAGAGGTGCCGCCAGTATGGAAGCAGGCAATGGTCATCCCGTTGCTTAAAAAGCCGGGACTTGACCCGAAAGACCCAGCCAATTACAGGCCAATTTCGTTGCTGCCGGCTCTTGTAAAAATTCTGGAGAAGCACGTTCAGTCGGTGCTCTCCAATTTTCTGGAGTCCCATGAGATCTTACATGACTCCCAGTCGGGCTTCCGTTCACATCGCAGCACCGAGACCGCGCTCCTTGAGGTTTCTGAAACCATTAAAGGGGTGTTGGATACCGGGGGCAAAGTCATGCTGGTGTTGTTGGACTTGTCGGCGGCTTTCGACACCGTCCCCCATGAGGGCCTGCTCGCAAGACTCTTTGAGATTGGTCTGCGGGGGACGGTGCTCAAATGGTTTTCTTCCTTTTTGGCCGGCCGCCGGCAAACGATCTGGACATCATCTGACACCGCCGTAATGCCGCCTCTGGGAGTCGGGGTCCCTCAGGGCTCTATATTGAGCCCGACCCTTTTTAACATCTTTATGACCCCTTTGGCGGCGGTGGCGGAGTCATTTGGTGCCCGGATCGTGTCGTATACCGACGACACCCAGCTCCTCTTCTCTTGCGAGAGAGGGGCTGACTTTGACGGGGAGAGTATCCAGAATTGCCTTGGGGCTGTGTTCGCATGGTTCCAACTGAACAGCCTCAAGTGCAATTCCGACAAATCGGAGGTACTCTTCTTCGGGTGCGATACGGAGCCTAGCTGGCAGGCCTGGTGGCCCATCGACATGTTCCCTCCGTCCGGCTCTTCTCCCATGGCTAAAAACTTGGGGGTTAAGATGGACAAGGGGCTGACGATGAAAGCCCAGATCTTGGGGGTAACTGGCACTTGCTTCGGCCTGTTAAAAATGCTGCGGAGGTTCTTGCCTCTCTTGTCCGAGGAGCACAGGAGGCTGACGGTGCAGGCTCTGATAGGCTCCAGGTTGGATTATGCCAACATTCTTTACCTGGGCCTGCCAGAGTATCTGCTACAAAGGCTTCAAGTTGCACAGAACGCGGCGGCCAGGGCCATCTTTGGCCTAAGTAGACGGGCCAGCGCCTCTGGGTTGTTGGTGACGTTACACTGGCTACCCATCCGCAAACGGATTGCCTTTAAGGCTCTGACCTTGGCCTACAAAGAGCTCCATGCTGTGGGAGCTAAACATCTCCAAAAGAGACTGACCTTTTACCATCCGACTCGCTCGTTGAGGTCAGAATCTCTACTTTTGGCGGCTGTTCCGCGTGTGAAGAGGGCTCGCCTTGGGGGCCGCTCTTTCAGTCTGTTGGCCCCACAGATGTGGAATGCACTACCGCTCCCTTTGCGGGGGGCGTCTACTCTCCTTGATTTTAGAAGAGGTCTCAAAACCTGGCTGTTTTCCCAATAGGTCTGCCAGTAGTTTTGCTTTCTTTTTGTTTATCTTTTAACCTTTTTTAGCTGTGTTGTGTTATTCTGAAATCTGTTCCCCTTACCTAAAAGCGCCGGGACACTCTTTTTGAGTAACCGTTGCGCTATACAAAAGAATAAATAACATAACATAACATAACATAACATAGTTTTTCATCCGAAAATTGATTTTGTGGTCTATTCAAAATGTCAATTGGATCATGCCAATGTTGAACAAACCACTTTTTTAGGCCTCACAGTGACCAAAATTGCCAATTTTACGGACTTTTCCCCCTACTCCGAAGATTCTATTTTGACAGATTTCGGGCTGGTATATGACTCTAAACACACTTGCTTTGTTTCAAAAAGTGATAATTCACATCCAATAGTCATTTACAGTCAAAAGTTAAACATTCAAAAATCAATATTACTGACCATCTGGAGAAAGTCTGTGAGGTTCAGAGTCATCGATTTTCCTCAGAAAATGCATTTTTTGGACAGTACAAAAAAGGATTCAAAATCTCAATTGGATCGTGCCTCATGTTTAATAACCCCTTTTTAAATCCTCACAGTGATCAAAATTGCCATTGTTACAGACTTTACCTCCTAAACCGAAGCTTCTATGTTGACCAATTTCGGGCAGGAAATTGACTCCTAAGACACTTATTTTAGTTCAAAAATGGATAATTCACATCCAAGAGTCATTTACAGTCAAAATATTAAACATTCAAAAATCACCATTACTGTTCATCTGGAGAAAGTTTGACAGCTACGGGGTCATAGTTATACCTCAGAAAATTGATTTTTTGGATTGTACAAAAATGTATTCAAAATGTCAATTGGATCATGCCTCATGTTGAATAACCACTTTTTGAAGCCTTCCATTGAACAAAATTGACATTTTTATAGACTTTTCCTACTACTCCAAAGATTCTATTTTGACAGATTTCGGGCTGGTATATGACTCTAAACACACTTGTTTTGGTTCAAAAATACAGACTTTACCTCCTATACACAAGCTTCTATGTTGACCAATTTCGGGCAGGAAATTGACTCTTAAGACACTTATTTTAGTTCAAAAATTCATAAATCACATTCAACAGTCATATACAGTCAAAATATTAAACATTCAAAAATCACAACTACTGACCATCTGGAGAAAGTTCGACAGCTACGGGGTCATCGTTATACATCAGAAAATTGATTTTTTGGAGTGTACAAAAAATTATTCAAAATGTCAATTGGATCATGCCTCATGTTGAATAACCACTTTTTGAAGCCTCCCATTGACCAAAATTGAAGTTTATAGAAACTTTTCCTACTACTTAGAAGCTTCAATTTTGATCGATTTCGGGCAGGAAAATGGCTCTAAACACACTTATTTTAGTTTCAAAAGTGATAATTCACATTGAAAAGCCATTTACAGTCAAAATATTAGACATTCAAAAATCACCATTACTGACCATCTGGAGAAAGTCCGTGAGGTTCAGAGTCATCGATTTTCATCAGAAAATTAATATTCAAAATGTCAATTGGATCATGCCTCATGTTGAATACCCACTTTTTGAAACCTCCCATTGACCAAAATTTACATTTTTACAGACTTTTCCTACTACTCAGAAGCATCTATTTTGATTGATTTTAGGCAGGGAAATAACTCTAAACACACTTATTTCAGTTCCAAAAGTGATAATGCACATACAACAGTCATTTACAGTCAAAAGATTAAACATTCAAAAATCAAGATTACTTACCATCTGAAGAAAGTTAGACAAGTTTGGGGTAATAATTTTTCATCCGAAAATTGATTTTGGGGACTATACAAAAAATTATTCAAAATGTCAATTGGATCATGCAAATGTTAAACAAACCACTTTTTTAGGCCTCGCAGTGACCAAAATTGCCAATTTTACGGACTTTTCCTCCTACTCCGAAGATTCTCTTTTGACAGATTTCGGGCTGGTGTATGACTCTAAACACACTTGTTTTGGTTCAAAAAGTGATAATTCAGATCCAATAGTCATTTACAGTCAAAAGTTAAACATTCAAAAATCAACATTACTGACCATCTGGAGAAAGTCTGTGAGGTTCAGAGTCATCGATTTTCATCAGAAAATGCATTTTTTGGACAGTACAAAAATGGATTCAAAATCTCAATTGGATCGTGCCTCTTGTTTAATAACCCCTTTTTAAATCCTCACAGTGATCAAAATTGCCATTCTTACAGACTTTACCTCCTAAACAGAAGCTTCTATGTTGACCAATTTCGGGCAGGAAATTGACTCTTAAGACACTTATTTTAGATCAAAAATGGATAATTCACATCCAAGATTAATTTACAGTCAAAATATTAAACTTTCAAAAATCACCATTACTGTCCATCTGGAGAAAGTTCGACAGCTACGGGGTCATAGTTATACCTCAGAAAATTGATTTTTTGGATTGTACAAAAATGTATTCAAAATGTCAATTGGATCATGCCTCGTATTAAATAACCACTTTTTGAAGCCTTCCATTGACCAAAATTGAAATTTTTACAGACTTTTCCTACTACTCAGAAGCTTCTATTTTGATCGATTTTGGGCAGGAAAATGGCTCTAAGCACACTTATTTTTAATCCAAATGTGGTAAATCACATCCAACAGTCAATTACAGTCAAAAGATTAAACATTCAAAAATCAAGATTACTTACCATCTGGAGAAAGTTAGACAAGTTTGGGGAAAGAGTTTTTCATCCGAAAATTGATTTTGTGGTCTATACAAAAATTAATTCAAAATGTCAATTGGATCATGCCAATGTTGAACAAACCACTTTTTTAGGCCTCGCAGTGACCAAAATTGCCAATTTTACGGACTTTTCCCCCTACTCCGAAGATTCTATTTTGACAGATTTCGGGCTGGTATATGACTCTAAACACACTTGCTTTGGTTCAAAAAGTGATAATTCAGATCCAATAGTCATTTACAGTCAAAAGTTAAACATTCAAAAATCAACATTACTGACCATCTGGAGAAAGTCTGTGAGGTTCAGAGTCATCGATTTTCATCAGAAAATGCATTTTTTGGACAGTACAAAAATGGATTCAAAATCTCAATTGGATCGTGCCTCATGTTTAATAACCCCTTTTTAAATCCTCACAGTGATCAAAATTGCCATTCTTACAGACTTTACCTCCTAAACAGAAGCTTCTATGTTGACCAATTTCGGGCAGGAAATTGACTCTTAAGACACTTATTTTAGATCAAAAATGGATAATTCACATCCAAGATTAATTTACAGTCAAAATATTAAACTTTCAAAAATCAACATTACTGTCCATCTGGAGAAAGTTCGACAGCTACGGGGTCATAGTTATACATCAGAAAATTGATTTTTTGGATTGTACAAAAAATTATTAAAAATGTCAATTGGATCATGCCTCGTGTTAAATAACCACTTTTTGAAGCCTTCCATTGACCAAAATTGAAATTTTTACAGACTTTTCCTACTACTCAGAAGCTTCTATTTTGATCGATTTTGGGCAGGAAAATGGCTCTAAGCACACTTATTTTTAATCCAAATGTGGTAAATCACATCCAACAGTCAATTACAGTCAAAAGATTAAACATTCAAAAATCAAGATTACTTACCATCTGGAGAAAGTTAGACAAGTTTGGGGAAAGAGTTTTTCATCCGAAAATTGATTTTGTGGTCTATACAAAAATTAATTCAAAATGTCAATTGGATCATGCCAATGTTGAACAAACCACTTTTTTAGGCCTCGCAGTGACCAAAATTGCCAATTTTACGGACTTTTCCCCCTACTCCGAAGATTCTATTTTGACAGATTTCGGGCTGGTATATGACTCTAAACACACTTGCTTTGGTTCAAAAAGTGATAATTCAGATCCAATAGTCATTTACAGTCAAAAGTTAAACATTCAAAAATCAACATTACTGACCATCTGGAGAAAGTCTGTGAGGTTCAGAGTCATCGATTTTCATCAGAAAATGCATTTTTTGGACAGTACAAAAATGGATTCAAAATCTCAATTGGATCGTGCCTCATGTTTAATAACCCCTTTTTAAATCCTCACAGTGATCAAAATTGCCATTCTTACAGACTTTACCTCCTAAACAGAAGCTTCTATGTTGACCAATTTCGGGCAGGAAATTGACTCTTAAGACACTTATTTTAGATCAAAAATGGATAATTCACATCCAAGATTAATTTACAGTCAAAATATTAAACTTTCAAAAATCAACATTACTGTCCATCTGGAGAAAGTTCGACAGCTACGGGGTCATAGTTATACATCAGAAAATTGATTTTTTGGATTGTACAAAAAATTATTAAAAATGTCAATTGGATCATGCCTCGTGTTAAATAACCACTTTTTGAAGCCTTCCATTGACCAAAATTGAAATTTTTACAGACTTTTCCTACTACTCAGAAGCTTCTATTTTGATCGATTTTGGGCAGGAAAATGGCTCTAAGCACACTTATTTTTAATCCAAATGTGGTAAATCACATCCAACAGTCAATTACAGTCAAAAGATTAAACATTCAAAAATCAAGATTACTTACCATCTGGAGAAAGTTAGACAAGTTTGGGGAAAGAGTTTTTCATCCGAAAATTGATTTTGTGGTCTATACAAAAATTAATTCAAAATGTCAATTGGATCATGCCAATGTTGAACAAACCACTTTTTTAGGCCTCGCAGTGACCAAAATTGCCAATTTTACGGACTTTTCCCCCTACTCCGAAGATTCTATTTTGACAGATTTCGGGCTGGTATATGACTCTAAACACACTTGCTTTGGTTCAAAAAGTGATAATTCAGATCCAATAGTCATTTACAGTCAAAAGTTAAACATTCAAAAATCAACATTACTGACCATCTGGAGAAAGTCTGTGAGGTTCAGAGTCATCGATTTTCATCAGAAAATGCATTTTTTGGACAGTACAAAAATGGATTCAAAATCTCAATTGGATCGTGCCTCATGTTTAATAACCCCTTTTTAAATCCTCACAGTGATCAAAATTGCCATTCTTACAGACTTTACCTCCTAAATAGAAGCTTCTATGTTGACCAATTTCGGGCAGGAAATTGACTCTTAAGACACTTATTTTAGATCAAAAATGGATAATTCACATCCAAGATTAATTTACAGTCAAAATATTAAACTTTCAAAAATCAACATTACTGTCCATCTGGAGAAAGTTCGACAGCTACGGGGTCATAGTTATACATCAGAAAATTGATTTTTTGGATTGTACAAAAAATTATTAAAAATGTCAATTGGATCATGCCTCGTGTTAAATAACCACTTTTTGAAGCCTTCCATTGACCAAAATTGAAATTTTTACAGACTTTTCCTACTACTCAGAAGCTTCTATTTTGATCGATTTTGGGCAGGAAAATGGCTCTAAGCACACTTATTTTTAATCCAAATGTGGTAAATCACATCCAACAGTCAATTACAGTCAAAAGATTAAACATTCAAAAATCAAGATTACTTACCATCTGGAGAAAGTTAGACAAGTTTGGGGAAAGAGTTTTTCATCCGAAAATTGATTTTGTGGTCTATACAAATAATTAATTCAAAATGTCAATTGGATCATGCCAATGTTGAACAAACCACTTTTTTAGGCCTCGCAGTGACCAAAATTGCCAATTTTACGGACTTTTCCCCCTACTCCGAAGATTCTATTTTGACAGATTTCGGGCTGGTATATGACTCTAAACACACTTGCTTTGGTTCAAAAAGTGATCATTCACATCCAATAGTCATTTACAGTCAAAAGTTAAACATTCAAAAATCAATATTACTGACCATCTGGAGAAAGTCTGTGAGGTTCAGAGTCATCGATTTTCATCAGAAAATGCATTTTTTGGACAGTACAAAAAAGGATTCAAAATCTCAATTGGATCGTGCCTCATGTTTAATAACCCCTTTTTAAATCCTCACAGTGATCAAAATTGCCATTCTTACAGACTTTACCTCCTAAACAGAAGCTTCTATGTTGACCAATTTCGGGCAGGAAATTGACTCTTAAGACACTTATTTTAGTTCAAAAATGGATAATTCACATCCAAGAGTCATTTACAGTCAAAATATTAAACATTCAAAAATCACCATTACTGTCCATCTGGAGAAAGTTCGACAGCTACGGGGTCATAGTTATACATCAGAAAATTGATTTTTTGGATTGTACAAAAATGTATT
The DNA here is from genome assembly GCF_964204655.1 of Triturus cristatus. Classification (NCBI taxonomy): domain Eukaryota; kingdom Metazoa; phylum Chordata; class Amphibia; order Caudata; family Salamandridae; genus Triturus; species Triturus cristatus. The sequence goes on along the minus strand of NC_140583.1, from coordinate 951,498,538 downwards.
CAAAATGTCAATTGGATCATGCCTCATGTTGAATAACCACTTTTTGAAGCCTTCCATTGAACAAAATTGACATTTTTATAGACTTTTCCTACTACTCCGAAGATTCTATTTTGACAGATTTCGGGCTGGTATATGACTCTAAACACACTTGTTTTGGTTCAAAAATACAGACTTTACCTCCTATACAGAAGCTTCTATGTTGACCAATTTCGGGCAGGAAATTGACTCTTAAGACACTTATTTTAGTTCAAAAATTCATAAATCACATTCAACAGTCATATACAGTCAAAATATTAAACATTCAAAAATCACAATTACTGACCATCTGGAGAAAGTTCGACAGCTACGGGGTCATCGTTATATATCAGAAAATTGATTTTTTGGAGTGTACAAAAAATTATTCAAAATGTCAATTGGATCATGCCTCATGTTGAATAACCACTTTTTGAAGCCTCCCATTGACCAAAATTGAAGTTTATAGACTCTTTTTCTACTACTTAGAAGCTTCTATTTTGATAGATTTCGGGCAGGAAAATGAAACACACTTATTTTAGTTCCAAAAGTGATAATTCACATTGAAAAGTCATTTACAGTCAAAATATTAGACATTCAAAAATCACCATTACTGACCATCTGGAGAAAGTCCGTGAGGTTCAGAGTCATCGATTTTCATCAGAAAATTAATATTCAAAATGTCACTTGGATCATGCCTCATGTTGAATACCCACTTTTTGAAACCTCCCATTGACCAAAATTGACATTTTTACAGACTTTTCCTACTACTCAGAAGCATCTATTTTAGGCAGGGAAATAACTCTAAACACACTTATTTCAGTTCCAAAAGTGATAATGCACATACAACAGTCATTTACAGTCAAAAGATTAAACATTCAAAAATCAAGATTACTTACCTTCTGGAGAAAGTTAGACAAGTTTGGGGTAATAATTTTTCATCCGAAAATTGATTTTGGGGACTATACAAAAAATTATTCAAAATGTCAATTGGATCATGCCAATGTTGAACAAACCACTTTTTTAGGCCTCGCAGTGACCAAAATTGCCAATTTTACGGACTTTTCCTCCTACTCCGAAGATTCTCTTTTGACAGATTTCGGGCTGGTATATGACTCTAAACACACTTGTTTTGGTTCAAAAAGTGATAATTCAGATCTAATAGTCATTTACAGTCAAAAGTTAAACATTCAAAAATCAACATTACTGACCATCTGGAGAAAGTCTGTGAGGTTCAGAGTCATCGATTTTCATCAGAAAATGCATTTTTTGGACAGTACAAAAATGGATTCAAAATCTCAATTGGATCGTGCCTCATGTTTAATAACCCCTTTTTAAATCCTCACAGTGATCAAAATTGCCATTGTTACAGACTTTACCTCCTAAACAGAAGCTTCTATGTTGACCAATTTCGGGCAGGAAATTGACTCTTAAGACACTTATTTTAGTTCAAAAATGGATAATTCACATCCAAGAGTCATTTACAGTCAAAATATTAAAAATTCAAAAATCACCATTACTGTCCATCTGGAGAAAGTTCGACAGCTACGGGGTCATAGTTATACATCCGAAAATTGATTTTTTGGATTGTACAAAAATGTATTCAAAATGTCAATTGGATCATGCCTCATGTTGAATAACCACTTTTTGAAGCCTTCCATTGAACAAAATTGACATTTTTATAGACTTTTCCTACTACTCCGAAGATTCTATTTTGACAGATTTCGGGCTGGTATATGACTCTAACCACACTTGTTTTGGTTCAAAAATACAGACTTTACCTCCTATACAGAAGCTTCTATGTTGACCAATTTCGGGCAGGAAATTGACTCTTAAGACACTTATTTTAGATCAAAAATGGATAATTCACATCCAAGATTAATTTACAGTCAAAATATTAAACTTTAAAAAATCAACATTACTGTCCATCTGGAGAAAGTTCGACAGCTACGGGGTCATAGTTATACATCAGAAAATTGATTTTTTGGATTGTACAAAAAATTATTAAAAATGTCAATTGGATCATGCTTCATGTTGAATAACCACTTTTTGAAGCCTTCCATTGACCAAAATTAAAATTTTTACAGACTTTTCCTACTACTCAGAAGCTTCTATTTTGATCGATTTTGGGCAGGAAAATGGCTCTAAGCACACTTATTTTTAATCCAAATATGGTAAATCACATCCAACAGTCAATTACAGTCAAAAGATTAAACATTCAAAAATCAAGATTACTTACCATCTGGAGAAAGTTAGACAAGTTTGGGGAAAGAGTTTTTCATCCGAAAATTGATTTTGTGGTCTATACAAAAATGTATTCAAAATGTCAATTGGATCATGCCAAAGTTGAACAAACCACTTTTTTAGGCCTCGCAGTGACCAAAATTGCCAATTTTACGGACTTTTCCCCCTACTCCGAAGATTCTATTTTGACAGATTTCGGGCTGGTATATGACTCTAAACACACTTGCTTTGGTTCAAAAAGTGATAATTCACATCCAATAGTCATTTACAGTCAAAAGTTAAACATTCAAAAATCAATATTACTGACCATCTGGAGAAAGTCTGTGAGGTTCAGAGTCATCGATTTTCATCAGAAAATGCATTTTTTGGACAGTACAAAAAAGGATTCAAAATCTCAATTGGATCGTGCCTCATGTTTAATAACCCCTTTTTAAATCCTCACAGTGATCAAAATTGCCATTCTTACAGACTTTACCTCCTAAACAGAAGCTTCTATGTTGACCAATTTTGGGCAGGAAATTGACTCTTAAGACACTTATTTTAGTTCAAAAATGGATAATTCACATCCAAGAGTCATTTACAGTCAAAATATTAAACATTCAAAAATCACCATTACTGTCCATCTGGAGAAAGTTCGACAGCTACGGGGTCATAGTTATACATCAGAAAATTGATTTTTTGGATTGTACAAAAATGTATTCAAAATGTCAATTGGATCATGCCTCATGTTGAATAACCACTTTTTGAAGCCTTCCATTGAACAAAATTGACATTTTTATAGACTTTTCCTACTACTCCGAAGAATCTATTTTGACAGATTTCGGGCTGGTATATGACTCTAAACACACTTGTTTTGGTTCAAAAATACAGACTTTACCTCCTATACAGAAGCTTCTATGTTGACCAATTTCGGGCAGGAAATTGACTCTTAAGACACTTATTTTAGTTCAAAAATTCATAAATAACATTCAACAGTCATATACAGTCAAAATATTAAACATTCAAAAATCACAATTACTGACCATCTGGAGAAAGTTCGACAGCTACGGGGTCATCGTTATATATCAGAAAATTGATTTTTTGGAGTGTACAAAAAATTATTCAAAATGTCAATTGGATCATGCCTCATGTTGAATAACCACTTTTTGAAGCCTCCCATTGACCAAAATTGAAGTTTATAGACACTTTTTCTACTACTTAGAAGCTTCTATTTTGATCGATTTCGGGCAGGAAAATGAAACACACTTATTTTAGTTCCAAAAGTGATAATTCACATTGAAAAGTCATTTACTGTCAAAATATTAGACATTCAAAAATCACCATTACTGACCATCTGGAGAAAGTCCGTGAGGTTCAGAGTCATCGATTTTCATCAGAAAATTAATATTCAAAATGTCAATTGGATCATGCCTCATGTTGAATACCCACTTTTTGAAACCTCCCATTGACCAAAATTGACATTTTTACAGACTTTTCCTACTACTCAGAAGCATCTATTTTGATCGATTTTAGGCAGGGAAATAACTCTAAACACACTTATTTCAGTTCCAAAAGTGATAATGCACATACAACAGTCATTTTCAGTCAAAAGATTAAACATTCAAAAATCAAGATTACTTACCTTCTGGAGAAAGTTAGACAAGTTTGGGGTAATAATTTTTCAGCCGAAAATTGATTTTGGGGACTATACAAAAAATTATTCAAAATGTCAATTGGATCATGCCAATGTTGAACAAACCACTTTTTTAGGCCTCGCAGTGACCAAAATTGCCAATTTTACGGACTTTTCCTCCTACTCCGAAGATTCTCTTTTGACAGATTTCGGGTTGGTATATGACTCTAAACACACTTGTTTTGGTTCAAAAAGTGATAATTCAGATCCAATAGTCATTTACAGTCAAAAGTTAAACATTCAAAAATCAACATTACTGACCATCTGCAGAAAGTCTGTGAGGTTCAGAGTCATCGATTTTCATCAGAAAATGCATTTTTTGGACAGTACAAAAATGGATTCAAAATCTCAATTGGATCGTGCCTCTTGTTTAATAACCCCTTTTTAAATCCTCACAGTGATCAAAATTGCCATTCTTACAGACTTTACCTCCTAAACAGAAGCTTCTATGTTGACCAATTTCGGGCAGGAAATTGACTCTTAAGACACTTATTTTAGTTCAAAAATGGATAATTCACATCCAAGAGTCATTTACAGTCAAAATATTAAACATTCAAAAATCACCATTACTGTCCATCTGGAGAAAGTTCGACAGCTACGGGGTCATAGTTATACATCAGAAAATTGATTTTTTGGATTGTACAAAAATGTATTCAAAATATCAATTGGATTATGCCTCATGTTGAATAACCACTTTTTGAAGCCTTCCATTGAACAAAATTGACATTTTTATAGACTTTTCCTACTACTCCGAAGATTCTATTTTGACAGATTTCGGGCTGGTATATGACTCTAAACACACTTGTTTTGGTTCAAAAATACAGACTTTACCTCCTATACAGAAGCTTCTATGTTGACCAATTTCGGGCAGGAAATTGACTCGTAAGACACTTATTTTAGATCAAAAATGGATAATTCACATCCAAGATTAATTTTAAGGGTGGGCGTAGTGGGCGTAGTGGGGCTACGTGAAGCAGCACGTAGTGTGCCCAAATCTACGCACACTACGCGCTTCGCGTAGCCCCACTACGTGCCACCCACCTCCCACCCGCCATTCTTTTAAATAATATAAGCAATGAAAAATAAAGTAAAGTAAGTCGACTTACCCGTAAGCGCGGCGTCTCCGGGGCTCCCTCTTTCAGTTTCTAATTTCTTCTGGCAAATGCGCATGCGCGGACGCCCGCGCATGCGCATTTCTCGCGAGAAATGCGCATGCGCGGGTGTCCGCGCATGCGCATTTGCCAGAAGAAATTAGAAACAGAAAGAGGGAGCCCCGGAGACGCCGCGCTTACGGGTAATTCGACTTACTTTACTTTATTTTTCATTGCTCATATTATTTAAAAGAAGGGCGGGCGGGAGGTGGGTGGCGGGTGGCAAGCAGCTACGCTTCGCCCTCGGCATGTGCGTAGCGCTGCCCTGCTTCGCCTACTTCGGAAAGTGCGAAGCAGGCAGCACTACGTGGGCGAAGCGTAGTGCTACGCCCGGGGTTAATTAATTTACAGTCAAAATATTAAACTTTAAAAAATCAACATTACTGTCCATCTGGAGAAAGTTCGACAGCTACGGGGTCATAGTTATACCTCAGAAAATTGATTTTTTGGATTGTACAAAAATGTATTCAAAATGTCAATTGGATCATGCCTCGTATTAAATAACCACTTTTTGAAGCCTTCCATTGACCAAAATTGAAATTTTTACAGACTTTTCCTACTACTCAGAAGCTTCTATTTTGATCGATTTTGGGCAGGAAAATGGCTCTAAGCACACTTATTTTTAATCCAAATGTGGTAAATCACATCCAACAGTCAATTACAGTCAAAAGATTAAACATTCAAAAATCAAGATTACTTACCATCTGGAGAAAGTTAGACAAGTTTGGGGAAAGAGTTTTTCATCCGAAAATTGATTTTGTGGTCTATACAAAAATTAATTCAAAATGTCAATTGGATCATGCCAATGTTGAACAAACCACTTTTTTAGGCCTCGCAGTGACCAAAATTGCCAATTTTACGGACTTTTCCCCCTACTCCGAAGATTCTATTTTGACAGATTTCGGGCTGGTATATGACTCTAAACACACTTGCTTTGGTTCAAAAAGTGATAATTCAGATCCAATAGTCATTTACAGTCAAAAGTTAAACATTCAAAAATCAACATTACTGACCATCTGGAGAAAGTCTGTGAGGTTCAGAGTCATCGATTTTCATCAGAAAATGCATTTTTTGGACAGTACAAAAATGGATTCAAAATCTCAATTGGATCGTGCCTCATGTTTAATAACCCCTTTTTAAATCCTCACAGTGATCAAAATTGCCATTCTTACAGACTTTACCTCCTAAACAGAAGCTTCTATGTTGACCAATTTCGGGCAGGAAATTGACTCTTAAGACACTTATTTTAGATCAAAAATGGATAATTCACATCCAAGATTAATTTACAGTCAAAATATTAAACTTTCAAAAATCAACATTACTGTCCATCTGGAGAAAGTTCGACAGCTACGGGGTCATAGTTATACATCAGAAAATTGATTTTTTGGATTGTACAAAAAATTATTAAAAATGTCAATTGGATCATGCCTCGTGTTAAATAACCACTTTTTGAAGCCTTCCATTGACCAAAATTGAAATTTTTACAGACTTTTCCTACTACTCAGAAGCTTCTATTTTGATCGATTTTGGGCAGGAAAATGGCTCTAAGCACACTTATTTTTAATCCAAATGTGGTAAATCACATCCAACAGTCAATTACAGTCAAAAGATTAAACATTCAAAAATCAAGATTACTTACCATCTGGAGAAAGTTAGACAAGTTTGGGGAAAGAGTTTTTCATCCGAAAATTGATTTTGTGGTCTATACAAATAATTAATTCAAAATGTCAATTGGATCATGCCAATGTTGAACAAACCACTTTTTTAGGCCTCGCAGTGACCAAAATTGCCAATTTTACGGACTTTTCCCCCTACTCCGAAGATTCTATTTTGACAGATTTCGGGCTGGTATATGACTCTAAACACACTTGCTTTGGTTCAAAAAGTGATCATTCACATCCAATAGTCATTTACAGTCAAAAGTTAAACATTCAAAAATCAATATTACTGACCATCTGGAGAAAGTCTGTGAGGTTCAGAGTCATCGATTTTCATCAGAAAATGCATTTTTTGGACAGTACAAAAAAGGATTCAAAATCTCAATTGGATCGTGCCTCATGTTTAATAACCCCTTTTTAAATCCTCACAGTGATCAAAATTGCCATTCTTACAGACTTTACCTCCTAAACAGAAGCTTCTATGTTGACCAATTTCGGGCAGGAAATTGACTCTTAAGACACTTATTTTAGTTCAAAAATGGATAATTCACATCCAAGAGTCATTTACAGTCAAAATATTAAACATTCAAAAATCACCATTACTGTCCATCTGGAGAAAGTTCGACAGCTACGGGGTCATAGTTATACATCAGAAAATTGATTTTTTGGATTGTACAAAAATGTATTCAAAATGTCAATTGGATCATGCCTCATGTTGAATAACCACTTTTTGAAGCCTTCCATTGAACAAAATTGACATTTTTATAGACTTTTCCTACTACTCCGAAGATTCTATTTTGACAGATTTCGGGCTGGTATATGACTCTAAACACACTTGTTTTGGTTCAAAAATACAGACTTTACCTCCTATACAGAAGCTTCTATGTTGACCAATTTCGGGCAGGAAATTGACTCTTAAGACACTTATTTTAGTTCAAAAATTCATAAATCACATTCAACAGTCATATACAGTCAAAATATTAAACATTCAAAAATCACAATTACTGACCATCTGGAGAAAGTTCGACAGCTACGGGGTCATCGTTATATATCAGAAAATTGATTTTTTGGAGTGTACAAAAAATTATTCAAAATGTCAATTGGATCATGCCTCATGTTGAATAACCACTTTTTGAAGCCTCCCATTGACCAAAATTGAAGTTTATAGACTCTTTTTCTACTACTTAGAAGCTTCTATTTTGATAGATTTCGGGCAGGAAAATGAAACACACTTATTTTAGTTCCAAAAGTGATAATTCACATTGAAAAGTCATTTACAGTCAAAATATTAGACATTCAAAAATCACCATTACTGACCATCTGGAGAAAGTCCGTGAGGTTCAGAGTCATCGATTTTCATCAGAAAATTAATATTCAAAATGTCACTTGGATCATGCCTCATGTTGAATACCCACTTTTTGAAACCTCCCATTGACCAAAATTGACATTTTTACAGACTTTTCCTACTACTCAGAAGCATCTATTTTGATCGATTTTAGGCAGGGAAATAACTCTAAACACACTTATTTCAGTTCCAAAAGTGATAATGCACATACAACAGTCATTTACAGTCAAAAGATTAAACATTCAAAAATCAAGATTACTTACCATCTGGAGAAAGTTAGACAAGTTTGGGGTAATAATTTTTCATCCGAAAATTGATTTTGGGGACTATACAAAAAATTATTCAAAATGTCAATTGGATCATGCCAATGTTGAACAAACCACTTTTTTAGGCCTCGCAGTGACCAAAATTGCCAATTTTACGGACTTTTCCTCCTACTCCGAAGATTCTCTTTTGACAGATTTCGGGTTGGTATATGACTCTAAACACACTTGTTTTGGTTCAAAAAGTGATAATTCAGATCTAATAATCATTTACAGTCAAAAGTTAAACATTCAAAAATCAACATTACTGACCATCTGGAGAAAGTCTGTGAGGTTCAGAGTCATCGATTTTCATCAGAAAATGCATTTTTTGGACAGTACAAAAATGGATTCAAAATCTCAATTGGATCGTGCCTCATGTTTAATAACCCCTTTTTAAATCCTCACAGTGATCAAAATTGCCATTCTTACAGACTTTACCTCCTAAACAGAAGCTTCTATGTTGACCAATTTCGGGCAGGAAATTGACTCTTAAGACACTTATTTTAGTTCAAAAATGGATAATTCACATCCAAGAGTCATTTACAGTCAAAATATTAAAAATTCAAAAATCACCATTACTGTCCAGCTGGAGAAAGTTCGACAGCTACGGGGTCATAGTTATACATCCGAAAATTGATTTTTTGGATTGTACAAAAATGTATTCAAAATGTCAATTGGATCATGCCTCATGTTGAATAACCACTTTTTGAAGCCTTCCATTGAACAAAATTGACATTTTTATAGACTTTTCCTACTACTCCGAAGATTCTATTTTGACAGATTTCGGGCTGGTATTTGACTCTAAACACACTTGTTTTGGTTCAAAAATACAGACTTTACCTCCTATACAGAAGCTTCTATGTTGACCAATTTCGGGGGGAGGAAATTGACTCTTAAGACACTTATTTTAGATCAAAAATGGATAATTCACATCCAAGATTAATTTACAGTCAAAATATTAAACTTTCAAAAATCAACATTACTGTCCATCTGGAGAAAGTTCGACAGCTACGGGGTCATAGTTATACATCAGAAAATTGATTTTTTGGATTGTACAAAAAATTATTAAAAATGTCAATTGGATCATGCCTCATGTTGAATAACCACTTTTTGAAGCCTTCCATTGACCAAAATTGAAATTTTTACAGACTTTTCCTACTACTCAGAAGCTTCTATTTTGATCGATTTTGGGCAGGAAAATGGCTCTAAGCACACTTATTTTTAATCCAAATGTGGTAAATCACATCCAACAGTCAATTACAGTCAAAAGATTAAACATTCAAAAATCAAGATTACTTACCATCTGGAGAAAGTTAGACAAGTTTGGGGAAAGAGTTTTTCATCCGAAAATTGATTTTGTGGTCTATACAAAAATTAATTCAAAATGTCAATTGGATCATGCCAATGTTGAACAAAACACTTTTTTAGGCCTCGCAGTGACCAAAATTGCCAATTTTACGGACTTTTCCCCCTACTCCGAAGATTCTATTTTGACAGATTTCGGGCTGGTATATGACTCTAAACACACTTGCTTTGGTTCAAAAAGTGATAATTCACATCCAATAGTCATTTACAGTCAAAAGTTAAACATTCAAAAATCAATATTACTGACCATCTGGAGAAAGTCTGTGAGGTTCAGAGTCATCGATTTTCATCAGAAAATGCATTTTTTGGACAGTACAAAACAGGATTCAAAATCTCAATTGGATCGTGCCTCATGTTTAATAACCCCTTTTTAAATCCTCACAGTGATCAAAATTGCCATTGTTACAGACTTTACCTCCTAAACAGAAGCTTCTATGTTGACCAATTTCGGGCAGGAAATTGACTCTTAAGACACTTATTTTAGTTCAAAAATGGATAATTCACATCCAAGAGTCATTTACAGTCAAAATATTAAACATTCAAAAATCACCATTACTGTCCATCTGGAGAAAGTTCGACAGCTACGGGGTCATAGTTATACATCAGAAAATTGATTTTTTGGATTGTACAAAAATGTATGAAAGATGTCAATTGGATCATGCCTCATGTTGAATAACCACTTTTTGAAGCCTTCCATTGAACAAAATTGACATTTTTATAGACTTTTCCTACTACTCCGAAGATTCTATTTTGACAGATTTCGGGCTGGTATATGACTCTAAACACACTTGTTTTGGTTCAAAAATACAGACTTTACCTCCTATACAGAAGCTTCTATGTTGACCAATTTCGGGCAGGAAATTGACTCTTAAGACACTTATTTTAGTTCAAAAATTCATAAATCACATTCAACAGTCATATACAGTCAAAATATTAAACATTCAAAAATCACAATTACTGACCATCTGGAGAAAGTTCGACAGCTACGGGGTCATCGTTATATATCAGAAAATTGATTTTTTGGAGTGTACAAAAAATTATTCAAAATGTCAATTGGATCATGCCTCATGTTGAATATCCACTTTTTGAAGCCTCCCATTGACCAAAATTGAAGTTTATAGACACTTTTCCTACTACTTAGAAGCTTCTATTTTGATCGATTTCGGGCAGGAAAATGAAACACACTTATTTTAGTTCCAAAAGTGATAATTCACATTGAAAAGTCATTTACTGTCAAAATATTAGACATTCAAAAATCACCATTACTGACCATCTGGAGAAAGTCCGTGAGGTTCAGAGTCATCGATTTTCATCAGAAAATTAATATTCAAAATGTCAATTGGATCATGCCTCATGTTGAATACCCACTTTTTGAAACCTCCCATTGACCAAAATTGACATTTTTACAGACTTTTCCTACTACTCAGAAGCATCTATTTTGATCGATTTTAGGCAGGGAAATAACTCTAAACACACTTATTTCAGTTCCAAAAGTGATAATGCACATACAACAGTCATTTTCAGTCAAAAGATTAAACATTCAAAAATCAAGATTACTTACCTTCTGGAGAAAGTTAGACAAGTTTGGGGTAATAATTTTTCATCCGAAAATTGATTTTGGGGACTATACAAAAAATTATTCAAAATGTCAATTGGATCATGCCAATGTTGAACAAACCACTTTTTTAGGCCTCGCAGTGACCAAAATTGCCAATTTTACGGACTTTTCCTCCTACTCCGAAGATTCTCTTTTGACAGATTTCGGGTTGGTATATGACTCTAAACACACTTGTTTTGGTTCAAAAAGTGATAATTCAGATCCAATAGTCATTTACAGTCAAAAGTTAAACATTCAAAAATCAACATTACTGACCATCTGCAGAAAGTCTGTGAGGTTCAGAGTCATCGATTTTCATCAGAAAATGCATTTTTTGGACAGTACAAAAATGGATTCAAAATCTCAATTGGATCGTGCCTCTTGTTTAATAACCCCTTTTTAAATCCTCACAGTGATCAAAATTGCCATTCTTACAGACTTTACCTCCTAAACAGAAGCTTCTATGTTGACCAATTTCGGGCAGGAAATTGACTCTTAAGACACTTATTTTAGTTCAAAAATGGATAATTCACATCCAAGAGTCATTTACAGTCAAAATATTAAACATTCAAAAATCACCATTACTGTCCATCTGGAGAAAGTTCGACAGCTACGGGGTCATAGTTATACATCAGAAAATTGATTTTTTGGATTGTACAAAAATGTATTCAAAATATCAATTGGATTATGCCTCATGTTGAATAACCACTTTTTGAAGCCTTCCATTGAACAAAATTGACATTTTTATAGACTTTTCCTACTACTCCGAAGATTCTATTTTGACAGATTTCGGGCTGGTATATGACTCTAAACACACTTGTTTTGGTTCAAAAATACAGACTTTACCTCCTATACAGAAGCTTCTATGTTGACCAATTTCGGGCAGGAAATTGACTCGTAAGACACTTATTTTAGATCAAAAATGGATAATTCACATCCAAGATTAATTTTAAGGGTGGGCGTAGTGGGCGTAGTGGGGCTACGTGAAGCAGCACGTAGTGTGCCCAAATCTACGCACACTACGCGCTTCGCGTAGCCCCACTACGTGCCACCCACCTCCCACCCGCCATTCTTTTAAATAATATAAGCAATGAAAAATAAAGTAAAGTAAGTGGACTTACCCGTAAGCGCGGCGTCTCCGGGGCTCCCTCTTTCAGTTTCTAATTTCTTCTGGCAAATGCGCATGCGCGGACGCCCGCGCATGCGCATTTCTCGCGAGAAATGCGCATGCGCGGGTGTCCGCGCATGCGCATTTGCCAGAAGAAATTAGAAACAGAAAGAGGGAGCCCCGGAGACGCCGCGCTTACGGGTAATTCGACTTACTTTACTTTATTTTTCATTGCTCATATTATTTAAAAGAAGGGCGGGCGGGAGGTGGGTGGCGGGTGGCAAGCAGCTACGCTTCGCCCTCGGCATGTGCGTAGCGCTGCCCTGCTTCGCCTACTTCGGAAAGTGCGAAGCAGGCAGCGCTACGTACACTACGTGGGCGAAGCGTAGTGCTACGCCCGGGGTTAATTAATTTACAGTCAAAATATTAAACTTTAAAAAATCAACATTACTGTCCATCTGGAGAAAGTTCGACAGCTACGGGGTCATAGTTATACATCAGAAAATTGATTTTTAGGATTGTACAAAATATTATTAAAAATGTCAATTGGATCATGCCTCATGTTGAATAACCACTTTTTGAAGCCTTCCATTGACCAAAATTAAAATTTTTACAGACTTTTCCTACTACTCAGAAGCTTCTATTTTGATCGATTTTGGGCAGGAAAATGGCTCTAAGCACACTTATTTTTAATCCAAATGTGGTAAATCACATCCAACAGTCAATTACAGTCAAAAGATTAAACATTAAAAAATCAAGATTACTTACCATCTGGAGAAAGTTAGACAAGTTTGGGGAAAGAGTTTTTCATCCGAAAATTGATTTTGTGGTCTATACAAAAATTAATTCAAAATGTCAATTGGATCATGCCAATGTTGAACAAACCACTTTTTTAGGCCTCGCAGTGACCAAAATTGCCAATTTTACGGACTTTTCCCCCTACTCCGAAGATTCTATTTTGACAGATTTCGGGCTGGTATACGACTCTAAACACACTTGCTTTGGTTCAAAAAGTGATAATTCACATCCAATAGTCATTTACAGTCAAAAGTTAAACATTCAAAAATCAATATTACTGACCATCTGGAGAAAGTCTGTGAGGTTCAGAGTCATCGATTTTCATCAGAAAATGCATTTTTTGGACAGTACAAAAAAGGATTCAAAATCTCAATTGGATCGTGCCTCATGTTTAATAACCCCTTTTTAAATCCTCACAGTGATCAAAATTGCCATTCTTACAGACTTTACCTCCTAAACAGAAGCTTCTATGTTGACCAATTTCGGGCAGGAAATTGACTCTTAAGACACTTATTTTAGTTCAAAAATGGATAATTCACATCCAAGAGTCATTTACAGTCAAAATATTAAACATTCAAAAATCACCATTACTGTCCATCTGGAGAAAGTTCGACAGCTACGGGGTCATAGTTATACATCAGAAAATTGATTTTTTGGATTGTACAAAAATGTATTCGAAATGTCAATTGGATCATGCCTCATGTTGAATAACCACTTTTTGAAGCCTTCCATTGAACAAAATTGACATTTTTATAGACTTTTCCTACTACTCCGAAGATTCTATTTTGACAGATTTCGGGCTGGTATATGACTCTGAACACACTTGTTTTGGTTCAAAAATACAGACTTTACCTCCTATACAGAAGCTTCTAAGTTGACCAATTTCGGGCAGGAAATTGACTCTTAAGACACTTATTTTAGATCAAAAATGGATAATTCACATCCAAGATTAATTTACAGTCAAAATATTAAACTTTCAAAAATCAACATTACTGTCCATCTGGAGAAAGTTCGACAGCTACGGGGTCATAGTTATACATCAGAAAATTGATTTTTTGGATTGTACAAAAAATTATTAAAAATGTCAATTGGATCATGCCTCATGTTGAATAACCACTTTTTGAAGCCTTCCATTGACCAAAATTGAAATTTTTACAGACTTTTCCTACTACTCAGAAGCTTCTATTTTGATCGATTTTGGGCAGGAAAATGGCTCTAAGCACACTTATTTTTAATCCAAATGTGGTAAATCACATCCAACAGTCAATTACAGTCAAAAGATTAAACATTCAAAAATCAAGATTACTTACCATCTGGAGAAAGTTAGACAAGTTTGGGGAAAGAGTTTTTCATCCGAAAATTGATTTTGTGGTCTATACAAAAATTAATTCAAAATGTCAATTGGATCATGCCAATGTTGAACAAACCACTTTTTTAGGCCTCGCAGTGACCAAAATTGCCAATTTTACGGACTTTTCCCCCTACTCCGAAGATTCTATTTTGACAGATTTCGGGCTGGTATATGACTCTAAACACACTTGCTTTGGTTCAAAAAGTGATAATTCACATCCAATAGTCATTTACAGTCAAAAGTTAAACATTCAAAAATCAATATTACTGACCATCTGGAGAAAGTCTGTGAGGTTCAGAGTTATCGATTTTCATCAGAAAATGCATTTTTTGGACAGTACAAAAAAGGATTCAAAATCTCAATTGGATCGTGCCTCATGTTTAATAACCCCTTTTTAAATCCTCACAGTGATCAAAATTGCCATTCTTACAGACTTTACCTCCTAAACAGAAGCTTCTATGTTGACCAATTTCGGGCAGGAAATTGACTCTTAAGACACTTATTTTAGTTCAAAAATGGATAATTCACATCCAAGAGTCATTTACAGTCAAAATATTAAAAATTCAAAAATCACCATTACTGTCCATCTGGAGAAAGTTCGACAGCTACGGGGTCATAGTTATACATCAGAAAATTGATTTTTTGGATTGTACAAAAATGTATTCAAAATGTCAATTGGATCATGCCTCATGTTGAATAACCACTTTTTGAAGCCTTCCATTGAACAAAATTGACATTTTTATAGACTTTTCCTACTACTCCGAAGATTCTATTTTGACAGATTTCGGGCTGGTATATGACTCTAAACACACTTGTTTTGGTTCAAAAATACAGACTTTACCTCCTATACAGAAGCT
This sequence comes from Triturus cristatus, assembly GCF_964204655.1. Lineage (NCBI taxonomy): Eukaryota > Metazoa > Chordata > Amphibia > Caudata > Salamandridae > Triturus > Triturus cristatus. The sequence continues at coordinate 951,483,075 of NC_140583.1, read as the reverse complement.
TCTATGTTGACCAATTTCGGGCAGGAAATTGACTCTTAAGACACTTATTTTAGTTCAAAAATTCATAAATAACATTCAACAGTCATATACAGTCAAAATATTAAACATTCAAAAATCACAATTACTGACCATCTGGAGAAAGTTCGACAGCTACGGGGTCATCGTTATATATCAGAAAATTGATTTTTTGGAGTGTACAAAAAATTATTCAAAATGTCAATTGGATCATGCCTCATGTTGAATAACCACTTTTTGAAGCCTCCCATTGACCAAAATTGAAGTTTATAGACACTTTTTCTACTACTTAGAAGCTTCTATTTTGATCGATTTCGGGCAGGAAAATGAAACACACTTATTTTAGTTCCAAAAGTGATAATTCACATTGAAAAGTCATTTACAGTCAAAATATTAGACATTCAAAAATCACCATTACTGACCATCTGGAGAAAGTCCGTGAGGTTCAGAGTCATCGATTTTCATCAGAAAATTAATATTCAAAATGTCAATTGGATCATGCCTCATGTTGAATACCCACTTTTTGAAACCTCCCATTGACCAAAATTGACATTTTTACAGACTTTTCCTACTACTCAGAAGCATCTATTTTGATCGATTTTAGCCAGGGAAATAACTCTAAACACACTTATTTCAGTTCCAAAAGTGATAATGCACATACAACAGTCATTTACAGTCAAAAGATTAAACATTCAAAAATCAAGATTACTTACCATCTGGAGAAAGTTAGACAAGTTTGGGGTAATAATTTTTCATCCGAAAATTGATTTTGGGGACTATACAAAAAATTATTCAAAATGTCAATTGGATCATGCCAATGTTGAACAAACCACTTTTTTAGGCCTCGCAGTGACCAAAATTGCCAATTTTACGGACTTTTCCTCCTACTCCGAAGATTCTCTTTTGACAGATTTCGGGTTGGTATATAACTCTAAACACACTTGTTTTGGTTCAAAAAGTGATAATTCAGATCCAATAGTCATTTACAGTCAAAAGTTAAACATTCAAAAATCAACATTACTGACCATCTGGAGAAAGTCTGTGAGGTTCAGAGTCATCGATTTTCATCAGAAAATGCATTTTTTGGACAGTACAAAAATGGATTCAAAATCTCAATTGGATCGTGCCTCTTGTTTAATAACCCCTTTTTAAATCCTCACAGTGATCAAAATTGCCATTCTTACAGACTTTACCTCCTAAACAGAAGCTTCTATGTTGACCAATTTCGGGCAGGAAATTGACTCTTAAGACACTTATTTTAGTTCAAAAATGGATAATTCACATCCAAGAGTCATTTACAGTCAAAATATTAAACATTCAAAAATCACCATTACTGTCCATCTGGAGAAAGTTCGACAGCTACGGGGTCATAGTTATACATCAGAAAATTGATTTTTTGGATTGTACAAAAATGTATTCAAAATGTCAATTGGATCATGCCTCATGTTGAATAACCACTTTTTGAAGCCTTCCATTGAACAAAATTGACATTTTTATAGACTTTTCCTACTACTCCGAAGATTCTATTTTGACAGATTTCGGGCTGGTATTTGACTCTAAACACACTTGTTTTGGTTCAAAAATACAGACTTTACCTCCTATACAGAAGCTTCTATGTTGACCAATTTCGGGCAGGAAATTGACTCTTAAGACACTTATTTTAGATCAAAAATGGATAATTCACATCCAAGATTAATTTACAGTCAAAATATTAAACTTTCAAAAATCAACATTACTGTCCATCTGGAGAAAGTTCGACAGCTACGGGGTCATAGTTATACATCAGAAAATTGATTTTTTGGATTGTACAAAAAATTATTAAAAATGTCAATTGGATCATGCCTCATGTTGAATAACCACTTTTTGAAGCCTTCCATTGACCAAAATTGAAATTTTTACAGACTTTTCCTACTACTCAGAAGCTTCTATTTTGATCGATTTTGGGCAGGAAAATGGCTCTAAGCACACTTATTTTTAATCCAAATGTGGTAAATCACATCCAACAGTCAATTACAGTCAAAAGATTAAACATTCAAAAATCAAGATTACTTACCATCTGGAGAAAGTTAGACAAGTTTGGGGAAAGAGTTTTTCATCCGAAAATTGATTTTGTGGTCTATACAAAAATTAATTCAAAATGTCAATTGGATCATGCTAATGTTGAACAAAACACTTTTTTAGGCCTCGCAGTGACCAAAATTGCCAATTTTACGGACTTTTCCCCCTACTCCGAAGATTCTATTTTGACAGATTTCGGGCTGGTATATGACTCTAAACACACTTGCTTTGGTTCAAAAAGTGATAATTCACATCCAATAGTCATTTACAGTCAAAAGTTAAACATTCAAAAATCAATATTACTGACCATCTGGAGAAAGTCTGTGAGGTTCAGAGTCATCGATTTTCATCAGAAAATGCATTTTTTGGACAGTACAAAACAGGATTCAAAATCTCAATTGGATCGTGCCTCATGTTTAATAACCCCTTTTTAAATCCTCACAGTGATCAAAATTGCCATTGTTACAGACTTTACCTCCTAAACAGAAGCTTCTATGTTGACCAATTTCGGGCAGGAAATTGACTCTTAAGACACTTATTTTAGTTCAAAAATGGATAATTCACATCCAAGAGTCATTTACAGTCAAAATATTAAACATTCAAAAATCACCATTACTGTCCATCTGGAGAAAGTTCGACAGCTACGGGGTCATAGTTATACATCAGAAAATTGATTTTTTGGATTGTACAAAAATGTATTAAAGATGTCAATTGGATCATGCCTCATGTTGAATAACCACTTTTTGAAGCCTTCCATTGAACAAAATTGACATTTTTATAGACTTTTCCTACTACTCCGAAGATTCTATTTTGACAGATTTCGGGCTGGTATATGACTCTAAACACACTTGTTTTGGTTCAAAAATACAGACTTTACCTCCTATACAGAAGCTTCTATGTTGACCAATTTCGGGCAGGAAATTGACTCTTAAGACACTTATTTTAGTTCAAAAATTCATAAATCACATTCAACAGTCATATACAGTCAAAATATTAAACATTCAAAAATCACAATTACTGACCATCTGGAGAAAGTTCGACAGCTACGGGGTCATCGTTATATATCAGAAAATTGATTTTTTGGAGTGTACAAAAAATTATTCAAAATGTCAATTGGATCATGCCTCATGTTGAATATCCACTTTTTGAAGCCTCCCATTGACCAAAATTGAAGTTTATAGACACTTTTCCTACTACTTAGAAGCTTCTATTTTGATCGATTTCGGGCAGGAAAATGAAACACACTTATTTTAGTTCCAAAAGTGATAATTCACATTGAAAAGTCATTTACTGTCAAAATATTAGACATTCAAAAATCACCATTACTGACCATCTGGAGAAAGTCCGTGAGGTTCAGAGTCATCGATTTTCATCAGAAAATTAATATTCAAAATGTCAATTGGATCATGCCTCATGTTGAATACCCACTTTTTGAAACCTCCCATTGACCAAAATTGACATTTTTACAGACTTTTCCTACTACTCAGAAGCATCTATTTTGATCGATTTTAGGCAGGGAAATAACTCTAAACACACTTATTTCAGTTCCAAAAGTGATAATGCACATACAACAGTCATTTTCAGTCAAAAGATTAAACATTCAAAAATCAAGATTACTTACCTTCTGGAGAAAGTTAGACAAGTTTGGGGTAATAATTTTTCATCCGAAAATTGATTTTGGGGACTATACAAAAAATTATTCAAAATGTCAATTGGATCATGCCAATGTTGAACAAACCACTTTTTTAGGCCTCGCAGTGACCAAAATTGCCAATTTTACGGACTTTTCCTCCTACTCCGAAGATTCTCTTTTGACAGATTTCGGGTTGGTATATGACTCTAAACACACTTGTTTTGGTTCAAAAAGTGATAATTCAGATCCAATAGTCATTTACAGTCAAAAGTTAAACATTCAAAAATCAACATTACTGACCATCTGCAGAAAGTCTGTGAGGTTCAGAGTCATCGATTTTCATCAGAAAATGCATTTTTTGGACAGTACAAAAATGGATTCAAAATCTCAATTGGATCGTGCCTCTTGTTTAATAACCCCTTTTTAAATCCTCACAGTGATCAAAATTGCCATTCTTACAGACTTTACCTCCTAAACAGAAGCTTCTATGTTGACCAATTTCGGGCAGGAAATTGACTCTTAAGACACTTATTTTAGTTCAAAAATGGATAATTCACATCCAAGAGTCATTTACAGTCAAAATATTAAACATTCAAAAATCACCATTACTGTCCATCTGGAGAAAGTTCGACAGCTACGGGGTCATAGTTATACATCAGAAAATTGATTTTTTGGATTGTACAAAAATGTATTCAAAATATCAATTGGATTATGCCTCATGTTGAATAACCACTTTTTGAAGCCTTCCATTGAACAAAATTGACATTTTTATAGACTTTTCCTACTACTCCGAAGATTCTATTTTGACAGATTTCGGGCTGGTATATGACTCTAAACACACTTGTTTTGGTTCAAAAATACAGACTTTACCTCCTATACAGAAGCTTCTATGTTGACCAATTTCGGGCAGGAAATTGACTCGTAAGACACTTATTTTAGATCAAAAATGGATAATTCACATCCAAGATTAATTTTAAGGGTGGGCGTAGTGGGCGTAGTGGGGCTACGTGAAGCAGCACGTAGTGTGCCCAAATCTACGCACACTACGCGCTTCGCGCAGCCCCACTACGTGCCACCCACCTCCCACCCGCCATTCTTTTAAATAATATAAGCAATGAAAAATAAAGTAAAGTAAGTGGACTTACCCGTAAGCGCGGCGTCTCCGGGGCTCCCTCTTTCAGTTTCTAATTTCTTCTGGCAAATGCGCATGCGCGGACGCCCGCGCATGCGCATTTCTCGCGAGAAATGCGCATGCGCGGGTGTCCGCGCATGCGCATTTGCCAGAAGAAATTAGAAACAGAAAGAGGGAGCCCCGGAGACGCCGCGCTTACGGGTAATTCGACTTACTTTACTTTATTTTTCATTGCTCATATTATTTAAAAGAAGGGCGGGCGGGAGGTGGGTGGCGGGTGGCAAGCAGCTACGCTTCGCCCTCGGCATGTGCGTAGCGCTGCCCTGCTTCGCCTACTTCGGAAAGTGCGAAGCAGGCAGCGCTACGTACACTACGTGGGCGAAGCGTAGTGCTACGCCCGGGGTTAATTAATTTACAGTCAAAATATTAAACTTTAAAAAATCAACATTACTGTCCATCTGGAGAAAGTTCGACAGCTACGGGGTCATAGTTATACATCAGAAAATTGATTTTTAGGATTGTACAAAATATTATTAAAAATGTCAATTGGATCATGCCTCATGTTGAATAACCACTTTTTGAAGCCTTCCATTGACCAAAATTAAAATTTTTACAGACTTTTCCTACTACTCAGAAGCTTCTATTTTGATCGATTTTGGGCAGGAAAATGGCTCTAAGCACACTTATTTTTAATCCAAATGTGGTAAATCACATCCAACAGTCAATTACAGTCAAAAGATTAAACATTAAAAAATCAAGATTACTTACCATCTGGAGAAAGTTAGACAAGTTTGGGGAAAGAGTTTTTCATCCGAAAATTGATTTTGTGGTCTATACAAAAATTAATTCAAAATGTCAATTGGATCATGCCAATGTTGAACAAACCACTTTTTTAGGCCTCGCAGTGACCAAAATTGCCAATTTTACGGACTTTTCCCCCTACTCCGAAGATTCTATTTTGACAGATTTCGGGCTGGTATACGACTCTAAACACACTTGCTTTGGTTCAAAAAGTGATAATTCACATCCAATAGTCATTTACAGTCAAAAGTTAAACATTCAAAAATCAATATTACTGACCATCTGGAGAAAGTCTGTGAGGTTCAGAGTCATCGATTTTCATCAGAAAATGCATTTTTTGGACAGTACAAAAATGGATTCAAAATCTCAATTGGATCGTGCCTCTTGTTTAATAACCCCTTTTTAAATCCTCACAGTGATCAAAATTGCCATTCTTACAGACTTTACCTCCTAAACAGAAGCTTCTATGTTGACCAATTTCGGGCAGGAAATTGACTCTTAAGACACTTATTTTAGTTCAAAAATGGATAATTCACATCCAAGAGTCATTTACAGTCAAAATATTAAACATTCAAAAATCACCATTACTGTCCATCTGGAGAAAGTTCGACAGCTACGGGGTCATAGTTATACATCAGAAAATTGATTTTTTGGATTGTACAAAAATGTATTCAAAATATCAATTGGATTATGCCTCATGTTGAATAACCACTTTTTGAAGCCTTCCATTGAACAAAATTGACATTTTTATAGACTTTTCCTACTACTCCGAAGATTCTATTTTGACAGATTTCGGGCTGGTATATGACTCTAAACACACTTGTTTTGGTTCAAAAATACAGACTTTACCTCCTATACAGAAGCTTCTATGTTGACCAATTTCGGGCAGGAAATTGACTCGTAAGACACTTATTTTAGATCAAAAATGGATAATTCACATCCAAGATTAATTTTAAGGGTGGGCGTAGTGGGCGTAGTGGGGCTACGTGAAGCAGCACGTAGTGTGCCCAAATCTACGCACACTACGCGCTTCGCGTAGCCCCACTACGTGCCACCCACCTCCCACCCGCCATTCTTTTAAATAATATAAGCAATGAAAAATAAAGTAAAGTAAGTCGACTTACCCGTAAGCGCGGCGTCTCCGGGGCTCCCTCTTTCAGTTTCTAATTTCTTCTGGCAAATGCGCATGCGCGGACGCCCGCGCATGCGCATTTCTCGCGAGAAATGCGCATGCGCGGGTGTCTGCGCATGCGCATTTGCCAGAAGAAATTAGAAACAGAAAGAGGGAGCCCCGGAGACGCCGCGCTTACGGGTAATTCGACTTACTTTACTTTATTTTTCATTGCTCATATTATTTAAAAGAAGGGCGGGCGGGAGGTGGGTGGCGGGTGGCAAGCAGCTACGCTTCGCCCTCGGCATGTGCGTAGCGCTGCCCTGCTTCGCCTACTTCGGAAAGTGCGAAGCAGGCAGCGCTACGTACACTACGTGGGCGAAGCGTAGTGCTACGCCCGGGGTTAATTAATTTACAGTCAAAATATTAAACTTTAAAAAATCAACATTACTGTCCATCTGGAGAAAGTTCGACAGCTACGGGGTCATAGTTATACCTCAGAAAATTGATTTTTTGGATTGTACAAAAATGTATTCAAAATGTCAATTGGATCATGCCTCGTATTAAATAACCACTTTTTGAAGCCTTCCATTGACCAAAATTGAAATTTTTACAGACTTTTCCTACTACTCAGAAGCTTCTATTTTGATCGATTTTGGGCAGGAAAATGGCTCTAAGCACACTTATTTTTAATCCAAATGTGGTAAATCACATCCAACAGTCAATTACAGTCAAAAGATTAAACATTCAAAAATCAAGATTACTTACCATCTGGAGAAAGTTAGACAAGTTTGGGGAAAGAGTTTTTCATCCGAAAATTGATTTTGTGGTCTATACAAAAATTAATTCAAAATGTCAATTGGATCATGCCAATGTTGAACAAACCACTTTTTTAGGCCTCGCAGTGACCAAAATTGCCAATTTTACGGACTTTTCCCCCTACTCCGAAGATTCTATTTTGACAGATTTCGGGCTGGTATATGACTCTAAACACACTTGCTTTGGTTCAAAAAGTGATAATTCAGATCCAATAGTCATTTACAGTCAAAAGTTAAACATTCAAAAATCAACATTACTGACCATCTGGAGAAAGTCTGTGAGGTTCAGAGTCATCGATTTTCATCAGAAAATGCATTTTTTGGACAGTACAAAAATGGATTCAAAATCTCAATTGGATCGTGCCTCATGTTTAATAACCCCTTTTTAAATCCTCACAGTGATCAAAATTGCCATTCTTACAGACTTTACCTCCTAAACAGAAGCTTCTATGTTGACCAATTTCGGGCAGGAAATTGACTCTTAAGACACTTATTTTAGATCAAAAATGGATAATTCACATCCAAGATTAATTTACAGTCAAAATATTAAACTTTCAAAAATCAACATTACTGTCCATCTGGAGAAAGTTCGACAGCTACGGGGTCATAGTTATACATCAGAAAATTGATTTTTTGGATTGTACAAAAAATTATTAAAAATGTCAATTGGATCATGCCTCGTGTTAAATAACCACTTTTTGAAGCCTTCCATTGACCAAAATTGAAATTTTTACAGACTTTTCCTACTACTCAGAAGCTTCTATTTTGATCGATTTTGGGCAGGAAAATGGCTCTAAGCACACTTATTTTTAATCCAAATGTGGTAAATCACATCCAACAGTCAATTACAGTCAAAAGATTAAACATTCAAAAATCAAGATTACTTACCATCTGGAGAAAGTTAGACAAGTTTGGGGAAAGAGTTTTTCATCCGAAAATTGATTTTGTGGTCTATACAAATAATTAATTCAAAATGTCAATTGGATCATGCCAATGTTGAACAAACCACTTTTTTAGGCCTCGCAGTGACCAAAATTGCCAATTTTACGGACTTTTCCCCCTACTCCGAAGATTCTATTTTGACAGATTTCGGGCTGGTATATGACTCTAAACACACTTGCTTTGGTTCAAAAAGTGATCATTCACATCCAATAGTCATTTACAGTCAAAAGTTAAACATTCAAAAATCAATATTACTGACCATCTGGAGAAAGTCTGTGAGGTTCAGAGTCATCGATTTTCATCAGAAAATGCATTTTTTGGACAGTACAAAAAAGGATTCAAAATCTCAATTGGATCGTGCCTCATGTTTAATAACCCCTTTTTAAATCCTCACAGTGATCAAAATTGCCATTCTTACAGACTTTACCTCCTAAACAGAAGCTTCTATGTTGACCAATTTCGGGCAGGAAATTGACTCTTAAGACACTTATTTTAGTTCAAAAATGGATAATTCACATCCAAGAGTCATTTACAGTCAAAATATTAAACATTCAAAAATCACCATTACTGTCCATCTGGAGAAAGTTCGACAGCTACGGGGTCATAGTTATACATCAGAAAATTGATTTTTTGGATTGTACAAAAATGTATTCAAAATGTCAATTGGATCATGCCTCATGTTGAATAACCACTTTTTGAAGCCTTCCATTGAACAAAATTGACATTTTTATAGACTTTTCCTACTACTCCGAAGATTCTATTTTGACAGATTTCGGGCTGGTATATGACTCTAAACACACTTGTTTTGGTTCAAAAATACAGACTTTACCTCCTATACAGAAGCTTCTATGTTGACCAATTTCGGGCAGGAAATTGACTCTTAAGACACTTATTTTAGTTCAAAAATTCATAAATCACATTCAACAGTCATATACAGTCAAAATATTAAACATTCAAAAATCACAATTACTGACCATCTGGAGAAAGTTCGACAGCTACGGGGTCATCGTTATATATCAGAAAATTGATTTTTTGGAGTGTACAAAAAATTATTCAAAATGTCAATTGGATCATGCCTCATGTTGAATAACCACTTTTTGAAGCCTCCCATTGACCAAAATTGAAGTTTATAGACTCTTTTTCTACTACTTAGAAGCTTCTATTTTGATAGATTTCGGGCAGGAAAATGAAACACACTTATTTTAGTTCCAAAAGTGATAATTCACATTGAAAAGTCATTTACAGTCAAAATATTAGACATTCAAAAATCACCATTACTGACCATCTGGAGAAAGTCCGTGAGGTTCAGAGTCATCGATTTTCATCAGAAAATTAATATTCAAAATGTCACTTGGATCATGCCTCATGTTGAATACCCACTTTTTGAAACCTCCCATTGACCAAAATTGACATTTTTACAGACTTTTCCTACTACTCAGAAGCATCTATTTTGATCGATTTTAGGCAGGGAAATAACTCTAAACACACTTATTTCAGTTCCAAAAGTGATAATGCACATACAACAGTCATTTACAGTCAAAAGATTAAACATTCAAAAATCAAGATTACTTACCATCTGGAGAAAGTTAGACAAGTTTGGGGTAATAATTTTTCATCCGAAAATTGATTTTGGGGACTATACAAAAAATTATTCAAAATGTCAATTGGATCATGCCAATGTTGAACAAACCACTTTTTTAGGCCTCGCAGTGACCAAAATTGCCAATTTTACGGACTTTTCCTCCTACTCCGAAGATTCTCTTTTGACAGATTTCGGGTTGGTATATGACTCTAAACACACTTGTTTTGGTTCAAAAAGTGATAATTCAGATCTAATAATCATTTACAGTCAAAAGTTAAACATTCAAAAATCAACATTACTGACCATCTGGAGAAAGTCTGTGAGGTTCAGAGTCATCGATTTTCATCAGAAAATGCATTTTTTGGACAGTACAAAAATGGATTCAAAATCTCAATTGGATCGTGCCTCATGTTTAATAACCCCTTTTTAAATCCTCACAGTGATCAAAATTGCCATTCTTACAGACTTTACCTCCTAAACAGAAGCTTCTATGTTGACCAATTTCGGGCAGGAAATTGACTCTTAAGACACTTATTTTAGTTCAAAAATGGATAATTCACATCCAAGAGTCATTTACAGTCAAAATATTAAAAATTCAAAAATCACCATTACTGTCCAGCTGGAGAAAGTTCGACAGCTACGGGGTCATAGTTATACATCCGAAAATTGATTTTTTGGATTGTACAAAAATGTATTCAAAATGTCAATTGGATCATGCCTCATGTTGAATAACCACTTTTTGAAGCCTTCCATTGAACAAAATTGACATTTTTATAGACTTTTCCTACTACTCCGAAGATTCTATTTTGACAGATTTCGGGCTGGTATTTGACTCTAAACACACTTGTTTTGGTTCAAAAATACAGACTTTACCTCCTATACAGAAGCTTCTATGTTGACCAATTTCGGGCAGGAAATTGACTCTTAAGACACTTATTTTAGATCAAAAATGGATAATTCACATCCAAGATTAATTTACAGTCAAAATATTAAACTTTCAAAAATCAACATTACTGTCCATCTGGAGAAAGTTCGACAGCTACGGGGTCATAGTTATACATCAGAAAAATGATTTTTTGGATTGTACAAAAAATTATTAAAAATGTCAATTGGATCATGCCTCATGTTGAATAACCACTTTTTGAAGCCTTCCATTGACCAAAATTGAAATTTTTACAGACTTTTCCTACTACTCAGAAGCTTCTATTTTGATCGATTTTGGGCAGGAAAATGGCTCTAAGCACACTTATTTTTAATCCAAATGTGGTAAATCACATCCAACAGTCAATTACAGTCAAAAGATTAAACATTCAAAAATCAAGATTACTTACCATCTGGAGAAAGTTAGACAAGTTTGGGGAAAGAGTTTTTCATCCGAAAATTGATTTTGTGGTCTATACAAAAATTAATTCAAAATGTCAATTGGATCATGCCAATGTTGAACAAAACACTTTTTTAGGCCTCGCAGTGACCAAAATTGCCAATTTTACGGACTTTTCCCCCTACTCCGAAGATTCTATTTTGACAGATTTCGGGCTGGTATATGACTCTAAACACACTTGCTTTGGTTCAAAAAGTGATAATTCACATCCAATAGTCATTTACAGTCAAAAGTTAAACATTCAAAAATCAATATTACTGACCATCTGGAGAAAGTCTGTGAGGTTCAGAGTCATCGATTTTCATCAGAAAATGCATTTTTTGGACAGTACAAAACAGGATTCAAAATCTCAATTGGATCGTGCCTCATGTTTAATAACCCCTTTTTAAATCCTCACAGTGATCAAAATTGCCATTGTTACAGACTTTACCTCCTAAACAGAAGCTTCTATGTTGACCAATTTCGGGCAGGAAATTGACTCTTAAGACACTTATTTTAGTTCAAAAATGGATAATTCACATCCAAGAGTCATTTACAGTCAAAATATTAAACATTCAAAAATCACCATTACTGTCCATCTGGAGAAAGTTCGACAGCTACGGGGTCATAGTTATACATCAGAAAATTGATTTTTTGGATTGTACAAAAATGTATGAAAGATGTCAATTGGATCATGCCTCATGTTGAATAACCACTTTTTGAAGCCTTCCATTGAACAAAATTGACATTTTTATAGACTTTTCCTACTACTCCGAAGATTCTATTTTGACAGATTTCGGGCTGGTATATGACTCTAAACACACTTGTTTTGGTTCAAAAATACAGACTTTACCTCCTATACAGAAGCTTCTATGTTGACCAATTTCGGGCAGGAAATTGACTCTTAAGACACTTATTTTAGTTCAAAAATTCATAAATCACATTCAACAGTCATATACAGTCAAAATATTAAACATTCAAAAATCACAATTACTGACCATCTGGAGAAAGTTCGACAGCTACGGGGTCATCGTTATATATCAGAAAATTGATTTTTTGGAGTGTACAAAAAATTATTCAAAATGTCAATTGGATCATGCCTCATGTTGAATATCCACTTTTTGAAGCCTCCCATTGACCAAAATTGAAGTTTATAGACACTTTTCCTACTACTTAGAAGCTTCTATTTTGATCGATTTCGGGCAGGAAAATGAAACACACTTATTTTAGTTCCAAAAGTGATAATTCACATTGAAAAGTCATTTACTGTCAAAATATTAGACATTCAAAAATCACCATTACTGACCATCTGGAGAAAGTCCGTGAGGTTCAGAGTCATCGATTTTCATCAGAAAATTAATATTCAAAATGTCAATTGGATCATGCCTCATGTTGAATACCCACTTTTTGAAACCTCCCATTGACCAAAATTGACATTTTTACAGACTTTTCCTACTACTCAGAAGCATCTATTTTGATCGATTTTAGGCAGGGAAATAACTCTAAACACACTTATTTCAGTTCCAAAAGTGATAATGCACATACAACAGTCATTTTCAGTCAAAAGATTAAACATTCAAAAATCAAGATTACTTACCTTCTGGAGAAAGTTAGACAAGTTTGGGGTAATAATTTTTCATCCGAAAATTGATTTTGGGGACTATACAAAAAATTATTCAAAATGTCAATTGGATCATGCCAATGTTGAACAAACCACTTTTTTAGGCCTCGCAGTGACCAAAATTGCCAATTTTACGGACTTTTCCTCCTACTCCGAAGATTCTCTTTTGACAGATTTCGGGTTGGTATATGACTCTAAACACACTTGTTTTGGTTCAAAAAGTGATAATTCAGATCCAATAGTCATTTACAGTCAAAAGTTAAACATTCAAAAATCAACATTACTGACCATCTGCAGAAAGTCTGTGAGGTTCAGAGTCATCGATTTTCATCAGAAAATGCATTTTTTGGACAGTACAAAAATGGATTCAAAATCTCAATTGGATCGTGCCTCTTGTTTAATAACCCCTTTTTAAATCCTCACAGTGATCAAAATTGCCATTCTTACAGACTTTACCTCCTAAACAGAAGCTTCTATGTTGACCAATTTCGGGCAGGAAATTGACTCTTAAGACACTTATTTTAGTTCAAAAATGGATAATTCACATCCAAGAGTCATTTACAGTCAAAATATTAAACATTCAAAAATCACCATTACTGTCCATCTGGAGAAAGTTCGACAGCTACGGGGTCATAGTTATACATCAGAAAATTGATTTTTTGGATTGTACAAAAATGTATTCAAAATATCAATTGGATTATGCCTCATGTTGAATAACCACTTTTTGAAGCCTTCCATTGAACAAAATTGACATTTTTATAGACTTTTCCTACTACTCCGAAGATTCTATTTTGACAGATTTCGGGCTGGTATATGACTCTAAACACACTTGTTTTGGTTCAAAAATACAGACTTTACCTCCTATACAGAAGCTTCTATGTTGACCAATTTCGGGCAGGAAATTGACTCGTAAGACACTTATTTTAGATCAAAAATGGATAATTCACATCCAAGATTAATTTTAAGGGTGGGCGTAGTGGGCGTAGTGGGGCTACGTGAAGCAGCACGTAGTGTGCCCAAATCTACGCACACTACGCGCTTCGCGTAGCCCCACTACGTGCCACCCACCTCCCACCCGCCATTCTTTTAAATAATATAAGCAATGAAAAATAAAGTAAAGTAAGTGGACTTACCCGTAAGCGCGGCGTCTCCGGGGCTCCCTCTTTCAGTTTCTAATTTCTTCTGGCAAATGCGCATGCGCGGACGCCCGCGCATGCGCATTTCTCGCGAGAAATGCGCATGCGCGGGTGTCCGCGCATGCGCATTTGCCAGAAGAAATTAGAAACAGAAAGAGGGAGCCCCGGAGACGCCGCGCTTACGGGTAATTCGACTTACTTTACTTTATTTTTCATTGCTCATATTATTTAAAAGAAGGGCGGGCGGGAGGTGGGTGGCGGGTGGCAAGCAGCTACGCTTCGCCCTCGGCATGTGCGTAGCGCTGCCCTGCTTCGCCTACTTCGGAAAGTGCGAAGCAGGCAGCGCTACGTACACTACGTGGGCGAAGCGTAGTGCTACGCCCGGGGTTAATTAATTTACAGTCAAAATATTAAACTTTAAAAAATCAACATTACTGTCCATCTGGAGAAAGTTCGACAGCTACGGGGTCATAGTTATACATCAGAAAATTGATTTTTAGGATTGTACAAAATATTATTAAAAATGTCAATTGGATCATGCCTCATGTTGAATAACCACTTTTTGAAGCCTTCCATTGACCAAAATTAAAATTTTTACAGACTTTTCCTACTACTCAGAAGCTTCTATTTTGATCGATTTTGGGCAGGAAAATGGCTCTAAGCACACTTATTTTTAATCCAAATGTGGTAAATCACATCCAACAGTCAATTACAGTCAAAAGATTAAACATTAAAAAATCAAGATTACTTACCATCTGGAGAAAGTTAGACAAGTTTGGGGAAAGAGTTTTTCATCCGAAAATTGATTTTGTGGTCTATACAAAAATTAATTCAAAATGTCAATTGGATCATGCCAATGTTGAACAAACCACTTTTTTAGGCCTCGCAGTGACCAAAATTGCCAATTTTACGGACTTTTCCCCCTACTCCGAAGATTCTATTTTGACAGATTTCGGGCTGGTATACGACTCTAAACACACTTGCTTTGGTTCAAAAAGTGATAATTCACATCCAATAGTCATTTACAGTCAAAAGTTAAACATTCAAAAATCAATATTACTGACCATCTGGAGAAAGTCTGTGAGGTTCAGAGTCATCGATTTTCATCAGAAAATGCATTTTTTGGACAGTACAAAAAAGGATTCAAAATCTCAATTGGATCGTGCCTCATGTTTAATAACCCCTTTTTAAATCCTCACAGTGATCAAAATTGCCATTCTTACAGACTTTACCTCCTAAACAGAAGCTTCTATGTTGACCAATTTCGGGCAGGAAATTGACTCTTAAGACACTTATTTTAGTTCAAAAATGGATAATTCACATCCAAGAGTCATTTACAGTCAAAATATTAAACATTCAAAAATCACCATTACTGTCCATCTGGAGAAAGTTCGACAGCTACGGGGTCATAGTTATACATCAGAAAATTGATTTTTTGGATTGTACAAAAATGTATTCGAAATGTCAATTGGATCATGCCTCATGTTGAATAACCACTTTTTGAAGCCTTCCATTGAACAAAATTGACATTTTTATAGACTTTTCCTACTACTCCGAAGATTCTATTTTGACAGATTTCGGGCTGGTATATGACTCTGAACACACTTGTTTTGGTTCAAAAATACAGACTTTACCTCCTATACAGAAGCTTCTAAGTTGACCAATTTCGGGCAGGAAATTGACTCTTAAGACACTTATTTTAGATCAAAAATGGATAATTCACATCCAAGATTAATTTACAGTCAAAATATTAAACTTTCAAAAATCAACATTACTGTCCATCTGGAGAAAGTTCGACAGCTACGGGGTCATAGTTATACATCAGAAAATTGATTTTTTGGATTGTACAAAAAATTATTAAAAATGTCAATTGGATCATGCCTCATGTTGAATAACCACTTTTTGAAGCCTTCCATTGACCAAAATTGAAATTTTTACAGACTTTTCCTACTACTCAGAAGCTTCTATTTTGATCGATTTTGGGCAGGAAAATGGCTCTAAGCACACTTATTTTTAATCCAAATGTGGTAAATCACATCCAACAGTCAATTACAGTCAAAAGATTAAACATTCAAAAATCAAGATTACTTACCATCTGGAGAAAGTTAGACAAGTTTGGGGAAAGAGTTTTTCATCCGAAAATTGATTTTGTGGTCTATACAAAAATTAATTCAAAATGTCAATTGGATCATGCCAATGTTGAACAAACCACTTTTTTAGGCCTCGCAGTGACCAAAATTGCCAATTTTACGGACTTTTCCCCCTACTCCGAAGATTCTATTTTGACAGATTTCGGGCTGGTATATGACTCTAAACACACTTGCTTTGGTTCAAAAAGTGATAATTCACATCCAATAGTCATTTACAGTCAAAAGTTAAACATTCAAAAATCAATATTACTGACCATCTGGAGAAAGTCTGTGAGGTTCAGAGTTATCGATTTTCATCAGAAAATGCATTTTTTGGACAGTACAAAAAAGGATTCAAAATCTCAATTGGATCGTGCCTCATGTTTAATAACCCCTTTTTAAATCCTCACAGTGATCAAAATTGCCATTCTTACAGACTTTACCTCCTAAACAGAAGCTTCTATGTTGACCAATTTCGGGCAGGAAATTGACTCTTAAGACACTTATTTTAGTTCAAAAATGGATAATTCACATCCAAGAGTCATTTACAGTCAAAATATTAAAAATTCAAAAATCACCATTACTGTCCATCTGGAGAAAGTTCGACAGCTACGGGGTCATAGTTATACATCAGAAAATTGATTTTTTGGATTGTACAAAAATGTATTCAAAATGTCAATTGGATCATGCCTCATGTTGAATAACCACTTTTTGAAGCCTTCCATTGAACAAAATTGACATTTTTATAGACTTTTCCTACTACTCCGAAGATTCTATTTTGACAGATTTCGGGCTGGTATATGACTCTAAACACACTTGTTTTGGTTCAAAAATACAGACTTTACCTCCTATACAGAAGCTTCTATGTTGACCAATTTCGGGCAGGAAATTGACTCTTAAGACACTTATTTTAGTTCAAAAATTCATAAATAACATTCAACAGTCATATACAGTCAAAATATTAAACATTCAAAAATCACAATTACTGACCATCTGGAGAAAGTTCGACAGCTACGGGGTCATCGTTATATATCAGAAAATTGATTTTTTGGAGTGTACAAAAAATTATTCAAAATGTCAATTGGATCATGCCTCATGTTGAATAACCACTTTTTGAAGCCTCCCATTGACCAAAATTGAAGTTTATAGACACTTTTTCTACTACTTAGAAGCTTCTATTTTGATCGATTTCGGGCAGGAAAATGAAACACACTTATTTTAGTTCCAAAAGTGATAATTCACATTGAAAAGTCATTTACAGTCAAAATATTAGACATTCAAAAATCACCATTACTGACCATCTGGAGAAAGTCCGTGAGGTTCAGAGTCATCGATTTTCATCAGAAAATTAATATTCAAAATGTCAATTGGATCATGCCTCATGTTGAATACCCACTTTTTGAAACCTCCCATTGACCAAAATTGACATTTTTACAGACTTTTCCTACTACTCAGAAGCATCTATTTTGATCGATTTTAGCCAGGGAAATAACTCTAAACACACTTATTTCAGTTCCAAAAGTGATAATGCACATACAACAGTCATTTACAGTCAAAAGATTAAACATTCAAAAATCAAGATTACTTACCATCTGGAGAAAGTTAGACAAGTTTGGGGTAATAATTTTTCATCCGAAAATTGATTTTGGGGACTATACAAAAAATTATTCAAAATGTCAATTGGATCATGCCAATGTTGAACAAACCACTTTTTTAGGCCTCGCAGTGACCAAAATTGCCAATTTTACGGACTTTTCCTCCTACTCCGAAGATTCTCTTTTGACAGATTTCGGGTTGGTATATAACTCTAAACACACTTGTTTTGGTTCAAAAAGTGATAATTCAGATCCAATAGTCATTTACAGTCAAAAGTTAAACATTCAAAAATCAACATTACTGACCATCTGGAGAAAGTCTGTGAGGTTCAGAGTCATCGATTTTCATCAGAAAATGCATTTTTTGGACAGTACAAAAATGGATTCAAAATCTCAATTGGATCGTGCCTCTTGTTTAATAACCCCTTTTTAAATCCTCACAGTGATCAAAATTGCCATTCTTACAGACTTTACCTCCTAAACAGAAGCTTCTATGTTGACCAATTTCGGGCAGGAAATTGACTCTTAAGACACTTATTTTAGTTCAAAAATGGATAATTCACATCCAAGAGTCATTTACAGTCAAAATATTAAACATTCAAAAATCACCATTACTGTCCATCTGGAGAAAGTTCGACAGCTACGGGGTCATAGTTATACATCAGAAAATTGATTTTTTGGATTGTACAAAAATGTATTCAAAATGTCAATTGGATCATGCCTCATGTTGAATAACCACTTTTTGAAGCCTTCCATTGAACAAAATTGACATTTTTATAGACTTTTCCTACTACTCCGAAGATTCTATTTTGACAGATTTCGGGCTGGTATTTGACTCTAAACACACTTGTTTTGGTTCAAAAATACAGACTTTACCTCCTATACAGAAGCTTCTATGTTGACCAATTTCGGGCAGGAAATTGACTCTTAAGACACTTATTTTAGATCAAAAATGGATAATTCACATCCAAGATTAATTTACAGTCAAAATATTAAACTTTCAAAAATCAACATTACTGTCCATCTGGAGAAAGTTCGACAGCTACGGGGTCATAGTTATACATCAGAAAATTGATTTTTTGGATTGTACAAAAAATTATTAAAAATGTCAATTGGATCATGCCTCATGTTGAATAACCACTTTTTGAAGCCTTCCATTGACCAAAATTGAAATTTTTACAGACTTTTCCTACTACTCAGAAGCTTCTATTTTGATCGATTTTGGGCAGGAAAATGGCTCTAAGCACACTTATTTTTAATCCAAATGTGGTAAATCACATCCAACAGTCAATTACAGTCAAAAGATTAAACATTCAAAAATCAAGATTACTTACCATCTGGAGAAAGTTAGACAAGTTTGGGGAAAGAGTTTTTCATCCGAAAATTGATTTTGTGGTCTATACAAAAATTAATTCAAAATGTCAATTGGATCATGCCAATGTTGAACAAAACACTTTTTTAGGCCTCGCAGTGACCAAAATTGCCAATTTTACGGACTTTTCCCCCTACTCCGAAGATTCTATTTTGACAGATTTCGGGCTGGTATATGACTCTAAACACACTTGCTTTGGTTCAAAAAGTGATAATTCACATCCAATAGTCATTTACAGTCAAAAGTTAAACATTCAAAAATCAATATTACTGACCATCTGGAGAAAGTCTGTGAGGTTCAGAGTCATCGATTTTCATCAGAAAATGCATTTTTTGGACAGTACAAAACAGGATTCAAAATCTCAATTGGATCGTGCCTCATGTTTAATAACCCCTTTTTAAATCCTCACAGTGATCAAAATTGCCATTGTTACAGACTTTACCTCCTAAACAGAAGCTTCTATGTTGACCAATTTCGGGCAGGAAATTGACTCTTAAGACACTTATTTTAGTTCAAAAATGGATAATTCACATCCAAGAGTCATTTACAGTCAAAATATTAAACATTCAAAAATCACCATTACTGTCCATCTGGAGAAAGTTCGACAGCTACGGGGTCATAGTTATACATCAGAAAATTGATTTTTTGGATTGTACAAAAATGTATTAAAGATGTCAATTGGATCATGCCTCATGTTGAATAACCACTTTTTGAAGCCTTCCATTGAACAAAATTGACATTTTTATAGACTTTTCCTACTACTCCGAAGATTCTATTTTGACAGATTTCGGGCTGGTATATGACTCTAAACACACTTGTTTTGGTTCAAAAATACAGACTTTACCTCCTATACAGAAGCTTCTATGTTGACCAATTTCGGGCAGGAAATTGACTCTTAAGACACTTATTTTAGTTCAAAAATTCATAAATCACATTCAACAGTCATATACAGTCAAAATATTAAACATTCAAAAATCACAATTACTGACCATCTGGAGAAAGTTCGACAGCTACGGGGTCATCGTTATATATCAGAAAATTGATTTTTTGGAGTGTACAAAAAATTATTCAAAATGTCAATTGGATCATGCCTCATGTTGAATATCCACTTTTTGAAGCCTCCCATTGACCAAAATTGAAGTTTATAGACACTTTTCCTACTACTTAGAAGCTTCTATTTTGATCGATTTCGGGCAGGAAAATGAAACACACTTATTTTAGTTCCAAAAGTGATAATTCACATTGAAAAGTCATTTACTGTCAAAATATTAGACATTCAAAAATCACCATTACTGACCATCTGGAGAAAGTCCGTGAGGTTCAGAGTCATCGATTTTCATCAGAAAATTAATATTCAAAATGTCAATTGGATCATGCCTCATGTTGAATACCCACTTTTTGAAACCTCCCATTGACCAAAATTGACATTTTTACAGACTTTTCCTACTACTCAGAAGCATCTATTTTGATCGATTTTAGGCAGGGAAATAACTCTAAACACACTTATTTCAGTTCCAAAAGTGATAATGCACATACAACAGTCATTTTCAGTCAAAAGATTAAACATTCAAAAATCAAGATTACTTACCTTCTGGAGAAAGTTAGACAAGTTTGGGGTAATAATTTTTCATCCGAAAATTGATTTTGGGGACTATACAAAAAATTATTCAAAATGTCAATTGGATCATGCCAATGTTGAACAAACCACTTTTTTAGGCCTCGCAGTGACCAAAATTGCCAATTTTACGGACTTTTCCTCCTACTCCGAAGATTCTCTTTTGACAGATTTCGGGTTGGTATATGACTCTAAACACACTTGTTTTGGTTCAAAAAGTGATAATTCAGATCCAATAGTCATTTACAGTCAAAAGTTAAACATTCAAAAATCAACATTACTGACCATCTGCAGAAAGTCTGTGAGGTTCAGAGTCATCGATTTTCATCAGAAAATGCATTTTTTGGACAGTACAAAAATGGATTCAAAATCTCAATTGGATCGTGCCTCTTGTTTAATAACCCCTTTTTAAATCCTCACAGTGATCAAAATTGCCATTCTTACAGACTTTACCTCCTAAACAGAAGCTTCTATGTTGACCAATTTCGGGCAGGAAATTGACTCTTAAGACACTTATTTTAGTTCAAAAATGGATAATTCACATCCAAGAGTCATTTACAGTCAAAATATTAAACATTCAAAAATCACCATTACTGTCCATCTGGAGAAAGTTCGACAGCTACGGGGTCATAGTTATACATCAGAAAATTGATTTTTTGGATTGTACAAAAATGTATTCAAAATATCAATTGGATTATGCCTCATGTTGAATAACCACTTTTTGAAGCCTTCCATTGAACAAAATTGACATTTTTATAGACTTTTCCTACTACTCCGAAGATTCTATTTTGACAGATTTCGGGCTGGTATATGACTCTAAACACACTTGTTTTGGTTCAAAAATACAGACTTTACCTCCTATACAGAAGCTTCTATGTTGACCAATTTCGGGCAGGAAATTGACTCGTAAGACACTTATTTTAGATCAAAAATGGATAATTCACATCCAAGATTAATTTTAAGGGTGGGCGTAGTGGGCGTAGTGGGGCTACGTGAAGCAGCACGTAGTGTGCCCAAATCTACGCACACTACGCGCTTCGCGCAGCCCCACTACGTGCCACCCACCTCCCACCCGCCATTCTTTTAAATAATATAAGCAATGAAAAATAAAGTAAAGTAAGTGGACTTACCCGTAAGCGCGGCGTCTCCGGGGCTCCCTCTTTCAGTTTCTAATTTCTTCTGGCAAATGCGCATGCGCGGACGCCCGCGCATGCGCATTTCTCGCGAGAAATGCGCATGCGCGGGTGTCCGCGCATGCGCATTTGCCAGAAGAAATTAGAAACAGAAAGAGGGAGCCCCGGAGACGCCGCGCTTACGGGTAATTCGACTTACTTTACTTTATTTTTCATTGCTCATATTATTTAAAAGAAGGGCGGGCGGGAGGTGGGTGGCGGGTGGCAAGCAGCTACGCTTCGCCCTCGGCATGTGCGTAGCGCTGCCCTGCTTCGCCTACTTCGGAAAGTGCGAAGCAGGCAGCGCTACGTACACTACGTGGGCGAAGCGTAGTGCTACGCCCGGGGTTAATTAATTTACAGTCAAAATATTAAACTTTAAAAAATCAACATTACTGTCCATCTGGAGAAAGTTCGACAGCTACGGGGTCATAGTTATACATCAGAAAATTGATTTTTAGGATTGTACAAAATATTATTAAAAATGTCAATTGGATCATGCCTCATGTTGAATAACCACTTTTTGAAGCCTTCCATTGACCAAAATTAAAATTTTTACAGACTTTTCCTACTACTCAGAAGCTTCTATTTTGATCGATTTTGGGCAGGAAAATGGCTCTAAGCACACTTATTTTTAATCCAAATGTGGTAAATCACATCCAACAGTCAATTACAGTCAAAAGATTAAACATTAAAAAATCAAGATTACTTACCATCTGGAGAAAGTTAGACAAGTTTGGGGAAAGAGTTTTTCATCCGAAAATTGATTTTGTGGTCTATACAAAAATTAATTCAAAATGTCAATTGGATCATGCCAATGTTGAACAAACCACTTTTTTAGGCCTCGCAGT
This sequence comes from Triturus cristatus, assembly GCF_964204655.1. Lineage (NCBI taxonomy): Eukaryota > Metazoa > Chordata > Amphibia > Caudata > Salamandridae > Triturus > Triturus cristatus. Next base: position 951,460,132 of record NC_140583.1, on the reverse strand, counting down.
GACCAAAATTGCCAATTTTACGGACTTTTCCCCCTACTCCGAAGATTCTATTTTGACAGATTTCGGGCTGGTATACGACTCTAAACACACTTGCTTTGGTTCAAAAAGTGATAATTCACATCCAATAGTCATTTACAGTCAAAAGTTAAACATTCAAAAATCAATATTACTGACCATCTGGAGAAAGTCTGTGAGGTTCAGAGTCATCGATTTTCATCAGAAAATGCATTTTTTGGACAGTACAAAAAAGGATTCAAAATCTCAATTGGATCGTGCCTCATGTTTAATAACCCCTTTTTAAATCCTCACAGTGATCAAAATTGCCATTCTTACAGACTTTACCTCCTAAACAGAAGCTTCTATGTTGACCAATTTCGGGCAGGAAATTGACTCTTAAGACACTTATTTTAGTTCAAAAATGGATAATTCACATCCAAGAGTCATTTACAGTCAAAATATTAAACATTCAAAAATCACCATTACTGTCCATCTGGAGAAAGTTCGACAGCTACGGGGTCATAGTTATACATCAGAAAATTGATTTTTTGGATTGTACAAAAATGTATTCGAAATGTCAATTGGATCATGCCTCATGTTGAATAACCACTTTTTGAAGCCTTCCATTGAACAAAATTGACATTTTTATAGACTTTTCCTACTACTCCGAAGATTCTATTTTGACAGATTTCGGGCTGGTATATGACTCTGAACACACTTGTTTTGGTTCAAAAATACAGACTTTACCTCCTATACAGAAGCTTCTAAGTTGACCAATTTCGGGCAGGAAATTGACTCTTAAGACACTTATTTTAGATCAAAAATGGATAATTCACATCCAAGATTAATTTACAGTCAAAATATTAAACTTTCAAAAATCAACATTACTGTCCATCTGGAGAAAGTTCGACAGCTACGGGGTCATAGTTATACATCAGAAAATTGATTTTTTGGATTGTACAAAAAATTATTAAAAATGTCAATTGGATCATGCCTCATGTTGAATAACCACTTTTTGAAGCCTTCCATTGACCAAAATTGAAATTTTTACAGACTTTTCCTACTACTCAGAAGCTTCTATTTTGATCGATTTTGGGCAGGAAAATGGCTCTAAGCACACTTATTTTTAATCCAAATGTGGTAAATCACATCCAACAGTCAATTACAGTCAAAAGATTAAACATTCAAAAATCAAGATTACTTACCATCTGGAGAAAGTTAGACAAGTTTGGGGAAAGAGTTTTTCATCCGAAAATTGATTTTGTGGTCTATACAAAAATTAATTCAAAATGTCAATTGGATCATGCCAATGTTGAACAAACCACTTTTTTAGGCCTCGCAGTGACCAAAATTGCCAATTTTACGGACTTTTCCCCCTACTCCGAAGATTCTATTTTGACAGATTTCGGGCTGGTATATGACTCTAAACACACTTGCTTTGGTTCAAAAAGTGATAATTCACATCCAATAGTCATTTACAGTCAAAAGTTAAACATTCAAAAATCAATATTACTGACCATCTGGAGAAAGTCTGTGAGGTTCAGAGTTATCGATTTTCATCAGAAAATGCATTTTTTGGACAGTACAAAAAAGGATTCAAAATCTCAATTGGATCGTGCCTCATGTTTAATAACCCCTTTTTAAATCCTCACAGTGATCAAAATTGCCATTCTTACAGACTTTACCTCCTAAACAGAAGCTTCTATGTTGACCAATTTCGGGCAGGAAATTGACTCTTAAGACACTTATTTTAGTTCAAAAATGGATAATTCACATCCAAGAGTCATTTACAGTCAAAATATTAAAAATTCAAAAATCACCATTACTGTCCATCTGGAGAAAGTTCGACAGCTACGGGGTCATAGTTATACATCAGAAAATTGATTTTTTGGATTGTACAAAAATGTATTCAAAATGTCAATTGGATCATGCCTCATGTTGAATAACCACTTTTTGAAGCCTTCCATTGAACAAAATTGACATTTTTATAGACTTTTCCTACTACTCCGAAGATTCTATTTTGACAGATTTCGGGCTGGTATATGACTCTAAACACACTTGTTTTGGTTCAAAAATACAGACTTTACCTCCTATACAGAAGCTTCTATGTTGACCAATTTCGGGCAGGAAATTGACTCTTAAGACACTTATTTTAGTTCAAAAATTCATAAATAACATTCAACAGTCATATACAGTCAAAATATTAAACATTCAAAAATCACAATTACTGACCATCTGGAGAAAGTTCGACAGCTACGGGGTCATCGTTATATATCAGAAAATTGATTTTTTGGAGTGTACAAAAAATTATTCAAAATGTCAATTGGATCATGCCTCATGTTGAATAACCACTTTTTGAAGCCTCCCATTGACCAAAATTGAAGTTTATAGACACTTTTTCTACTACTTAGAAGCTTCTATTTTGATCGATTTCGGGCAGGAAAATGAAACACACTTATTTTAGTTCCAAAAGTGATAATTCACATTGAAAAGTCATTTACAGTCAAAATATTAGACATTCAAAAATCACCATTACTGACCATCTGGAGAAAGTCCGTGAGGTTCAGAGTCATCGATTTTCATCAGAAAATTAATATTCAAAATGTCAATTGGATCATGCCTCATGTTGAATACCCACTTTTTGAAACCTCCCATTGACCAAAATTGACATTTTTACAGACTTTTCCTACTACTCAGAAGCATCTATTTTGATCGATTTTAGCCAGGGAAATAACTCTAAACACACTTATTTCAGTTCCAAAAGTGATAATGCACATACAACAGTCATTTACAGTCAAAAGATTAAACATTCAAAAATCAAGATTACTTACCATCTGGAGAAAGTTAGACAAGTTTGGGGTAATAATTTTTCATCCGAAAATTGATTTTGGGGACTATACAAAAAATTATTCAAAATGTCAATTGGATCATGCCAATGTTGAACAAACCACTTTTTTAGGCCTCGCAGTGACCAAAATTGCCAATTTTACGGACTTTTCCTCCTACTCCGAAGATTCTCTTTTGACAGATTTCGGGTTGGTATATAACTCTAAACACACTTGTTTTGGTTCAAAAAGTGATAATTCAGATCCAATAGTCATTTACAGTCAAAAGTTAAACATTCAAAAATCAACATTACTGACCATCTGGAGAAAGTCTGTGAGGTTCAGAGTCATCGATTTTCATCAGAAAATGCATTTTTTGGACAGTACAAAAATGGATTCAAAATCTCAATTGGATCGTGCCTCTTGTTTAATAACCCCTTTTTAAATCCTCACAGTGATCAAAATTGCCATTCTTACAGACTTTACCTCCTAAACAGAAGCTTCTATGTTGACCAATTTCGGGCAGGAAATTGACTCTTAAGACACTTATTTTAGTTCAAAAATGGATAATTCACATCCAAGAGTCATTTACAGTCAAAATATTAAACATTCAAAAATCACCATTACTGTCCATCTGGAGAAAGTTCGACAGCTACGGGGTCATAGTTATACATCAGAAAATTGATTTTTTGGATTGTACAAAAATGTATTCAAAATGTCAATTGGATCATGCCTCATGTTGAATAACCACTTTTTGAAGCCTTCCATTGAACAAAATTGACATTTTTATAGACTTTTCCTACTACTCCGAAGATTCTATTTTGACAGATTTCGGGCTGGTATATGACTCTAAACACACTTGTTTTGGTTCAAAAATACAGACTTTACCTCCTATACAGAAGCTTCTATGTTGACCAATTTCGGGCAGGAAATTGACTCTTAAGACACTTATTTTAGATCAAAAATGGATAATTCACATCCAAGATTAATTTACAGTCAAAATATTAAACTTTAAAAAATCAACATTACTGTCCATCTGGAGAAAGTTCGACAGCTACGGGGTCATAGTTATACATCAGAAAATTGATTTTTTGGATTGTACAAAAAATTATTAAAAATGTCAATTGGATCATGCCTCATGTTGAATAACCACTTTTTGAAGCCTTCCATTGACCAAAATTAAAATTTTTACAGACTTTTCCTACTACTCAGAAGCTTCTATTTTGATCGATTTTGGGCAGGAAAATGGCTCTAAGCACACTTATTTTTAATCCAAATATGGTAAATCACATCCAACAGTCAATTACAGTCAAAAGATTAAACATTCAAAAATCAAGATTACTTACCATCTGGAGAAAGTTAGACAAGTTTGGGGAAAGAGTTTTTCATCCGAAAATTGATTTTGTGGTCTATACAAAAATTAATTCAAAATGTCAATTGGATCATGCCAAAGTTGAACAAACCACTTTTTTAGGCCTCGCAGTGACCAAAATTGCCAATTTTACGGACTTTTCCCCCTACTCCGAAGATTCTATTTTGACAGATTTCGGGCTGGTATATGACTCTAAACACACTTGCTTTGGTTCAAAAAGTGATAATTCACATCCAATAGTCATTTACAGTCAAAAGTTAAACATTCAAAAATCAATATTACTGACCATCTGGAGAAAGTCTGGGAGGTTCAGAGTCATCGATTTTCATCAGAAAATGCATTTTTTGGACAGTACAAAAAAGGATTCAAAATCTCAATTGGATCGTGCCTCATGTTTAATAACCCCTTTTTAAATCCTCACAGTGATCAAAATTGCCATTCTTACAGACTTTACCTCCTAAACAGAAGCTTCTATGTTGACCAATTTCGGGCAGGAAATTGACTCTTAAGACACTTATTTTAGTTCAAAAATGGATAATTCACATCCAAGAGTCATTTACAGTCAAAATATTAAAAATTCAAAAATAACCATTACTGTCCATCTGGAGAAAGTTCGACAGCTACGGGGTCATAGTTATACATCAGAAAATTGATTTTTTGGATTGTACAAAAATGTATTCAAAATGTCAATTGGATCATGCCTCATGTTGAATAACCACTTTTTGAAGCCTTCCATTGAACAAAATTGACATTTTTATAGACTTTTCCTACTACTCCGAAGATTCTATTTTGACAGATTTCGGGCTGGTATATGACTCTAAACACACTTGTTTTGGTTCAAAAATACAGACTTTACCTCCTATACAGAAGCTTCTATGTTGACCAATTTCGGGCAGGAAATTGACTCTTAAGACACTTATTTTAGTTCAAAAATTCATAAATCACATTCAACAGTCATATACAGTCAAAATATTAAACATTCAAAAATCACAATTACTGACCATCTGGAGAAAGTTCGACAGCTACGGGGTCATCGTTATATATCAGAAAATTGATTTTTTGGAGTGTACAAAAAATTATTCAAAATGTCAATTGGATCATGCCTCATGTTGAATAACCACTTTTTGAAGCCTCCCATTGACCAAAATTGAAGTTTATAGACACTTTTTCTACTACTTAGAAGCTTCTATTTTGATCGATTTCGGGCAGGAAAATGAAACACACTTATTTTAGTTCCAAAAGTGATAATTCACATTGAAAAGTCATTTACAGTCAAAATATTAGACATTCAAAATTCACCATTACTGACCATCTGGAGAAAGTCCGTGAGGTTCAGAGTCATCGATTTTCATCAGAAAATTAATATTCAAAATGTCAATTGGATCATGCCTCATGTTGAATACCCACTTTTTGAAACCTCCCATTGACCAAAATTGACATTTTTACAGACTTTTCCTACTACTCAGAAGCATCTATTTTGATCGATTTTAGGCAGGGAAATAACTCTAAACACACTTATTTCAGTTCCAAAAGTGATAATGCACATACAACAGTCATTTACAGTCAAAAGATTAAACATTCAAAAATCAAGATTACTTACCATCTGGAGAAAGTTAGACAAGTTTGGGGTAATAATTTTTCATCCGAAAATTGATTTTGGGGACTATACAAAAAATTATTCAAAATGTCAATTGGATCATGCCAATGTTGAACAAACCACTTTTTTAGGCCTCGCAGTGACCAAAATTGCCAATTTTACGGACTTTTCCTCCTACTCCGAAGATTCTCTTTTGACAGATTTCGGGTTGGTATATGACTCTAAACACACTTGTTTTGGTCCAAAAAGTGATAATTCAGATCCAATAGTCATTTACAGTCAAAAGTTAAACATTCAAAAATCAACATTACTGACCATCTGGAGAAAGTCTGTGAGGTTCAGAGTCATCGATTTTCATCAGAAAATGCATTTTTTGGACAGTACAAAAATGGATTCAAAATCTCAATTGGATCGTGCCTCTTGTTTAATAACCCCTTTTTAAATCCTCACAGTGATCAAAATTGCCATTCTTACAGACTTTACCTCCTAAACAGAAGCTTCTATGTTGACCAATTTCGGGCAGGAAATTGACTCTTAAGACACTTATTTTAGTTCAAAAATGGATAATTCACATCCAAGAGTCATTTACAGTCAAAATATTAAACATTCAAAAATCACCATTACTGTCCATCTGGAGAAAGTTCGACAGCTACGGGGTCATAGTTATACATCAGAAAATTGATTTTTTGGATTGTACAAAAATGTATTCAAAATGTCAATTGGATCATGCCTCATGTTGAATAACCACTTTTTGAAGCCTTCCATTGAACAAAATTGACATTTTTATAGACTTTTCCTACTACTCCGAAGATTCTATTTTGACAGATTTCGGGCTGGTATATGACTCTAAACACACTTGTTTTTGTTCAAAAATACAGACTTTACCTCCTATACAGAAGCTTCTATGTTGACCAATTTCGGGCAGGAAATTGACTCTTAAGACACTTATTTTAGATCAAAAATGGATAATTCACATCCAAGATTAATTTACAGTCAAAATATTAAACTTTCAAAAATCAACATTACTGTCCATCTGGAGAAAGTTCGACAGCTACGGGGTCATAGTTATACATCAGAAAATTGATTTTTTGGATTGTACAAAAAATTATTAAAAATGTCAATTGGATCATGCCTCATGTTGAATAACCACTTTTTGAAGCCTTCCATTGACCAAAATTGAAATTTTTACAGACTTTTCCTACTACTCAGAAGCTTCTATTTTGATCGATTTTGGGCAGGAAAATGGCTCTAAGCACACTTATTTTTAATCCAAATGTGGTAAATCACATCCAACAGTCAATTACAGTCAAAAGATTAAACATTCAAAAATCAAGATTACTTACCATCTGGAGAAAGTTAGACAAGTTTGGGGAAAGAGTTTTTCATCCGAAAATTGATTTTGTGGTCTATACAAAAATTAATTCAAAATGTCAATTGGATCATGCCAATGTTGAACAAACCACTTTTTTAGGCCTCGCAGTGACCAAAATTGCCAATTTTACGGACTTTTCCCCCTACTCCGAAGATTCTATTTTGACAGATTTCGGGCTGGTATATGACTCTAAACACACTTGCTTTGGTTCAAAAAGTGATAATTCACATCCAATAGTCATTTACAGTCAAAAGTTAAACATTCAAAAATCAATATTACTGACCATCTGGAGAAAGTCTGTGAGGTTCAGAGTCATCGATTTTCATCAGAAAATGCATTTTTTGGACAGTACAAAACAGGATTCAAAATCTCAATTGGATCGTGCCTCATGTTTAATAACCCCTTTTTAAATCCTCACAGTGATCAAAATTGCCATTGTTACAGACTTTACCTCCTAAACAGAAGCTTCTATGTTGACCAATTTCGGGCAGGAAATTGACTCTTAAGACACTTATTTTAGTTCAAAAATGGATAATTCACATCCAAGAGTCATTTACAGTCAAAATATTAAACATTCAAAAATCACCATTACTGTCCATCTGGAGAAAGTTCGACAGCTACGGGGTCATAGTTATACATCAGAAAATTGATTTTTTGGATTGTACAAAAATGTATTAAAAATGTCAATTGGATCATGCCTCATGTTGAATAACCACTTTTTGAAGCCTTCCATTGAACAAAATTGACATTTTTATAGACTTTTCCTACTACTCCGAAGATTCTATTTTGACAGATTTCGGGCTGGTATATGACTCTAAACACACTTGTTTTGGTTCAAAAATACAGACTTTACCTCCTATACAGAAGCTTCTATGTTGACCAATTTCGGGCAGGAAATTGACTCTTAAGACACTTATTTTAGTTCAAAAATTCATAAATCACATTCAACAGTCATATACAGTCAAAATATTAAACATTCAAAAATCACAATTACTGACCATCTGGAGAAAGTTCGACAGCTACGGGGTCATCGTTATATATCAGAAAATTGATTTTTTGGAGTGTACAAAAAATTATTCAAAATGTCAATTGGATCATGCCTCATGTTGAATAACCACTTTTTGAAGCCTCCCATTGACCAAAATTGAAGTTTATAGACACTTTTCCTACTACTTAGAAACTTCTATTTTGATAGATTTCGGGCAGGAAAATGAAACACACTTATTTTAGTTCCAAAAGTGATAATTCACATTGAAAAGTCATTTACAGTCAAAATATTAGACATTCAAAAATCACCATTTCTGACCATCTGGAGAAAGTCCGTGAGGTTCAGAGTCATCGATTTTCATCAGAAAATTAATATTCAAAATGTCAATTGGATCATGCCTCATGTTGAATACCCACTTTTTGAAACCTCCCATTGACCAAAATTGACATTTTTACAGACTTTTCCTACTACTCAGAAGCATCTATTTTAGGCAGGGAAATAACTCTAAACACACTTATTTCAGTTCCAAAAGTGATAATGCACATACAACAGTCATTTACAGTCAAAAGATTAAACATTCAAAAATGAAGATTACTTACCTTCTGGAGAAAGTTAGACAAGTTTGGGGTAATAATTTTTCATCCGAAAATTGATTTTGGGGACTATACAAAAAATTATTCAAAATGTCAATTGGATCATGCCAATGTTGAACAAACCACTTTTTTAGGCCTCGCAGTGACCAAAATTGCCAATTTTACGGACTTTTCCTCCTACTCCGAAGATTCTCTTTTGACAGATTTCGGGCTGGTATATGACTCTAAACACTCTTGTTTTGGTTCAAAAAGTGATAATTCAGATCTAATAGTCATTTACAGTCAAAAGTTAAACATTCAAAAATCAACATTACTGACCATCTGGAGAAAGTCTGTGAGGTTCAGAGTCATCGATTTTCATCAGAAAATGCATTTTTTGGACAGTACAAAAATGGATTCAAAATCTCAATTGGATCGTGCCTCATGTTTAATAACCCCTTTTTAAATCCTCACAGTGATCAAAATTGCCATTCTTACAGACTTTACCTCCTAAACAGAAGCTTCTATGTTGACCAATTTCGGGCAGGAAATTGACTCTTAAGACACTTATTTTAGTTCAAAAATGGATAATTCACATCCAAGAGTCATTTACAGTCAAAATATTAAAAATTCAAAAATCACCATTACTGTCCATCTGGAGAAAGTTCGACAGCTACGGGGTCATAGTTATACATCCGAAAATTGATTTTTTGGATTGTACAAAAATGTATTCAAAATGTCAATTGGATCATGCCTCATGTTGAATAACCACTTTTTGAAGCCTTCCATTGAACAAAATTGACATTTTTATAGACTTTTCCTACTACTCCGAAGATTCTATTTTGACAGATTTCGGGCTGGTATATGACTCTAAACACACTTGCTTTGGTTCAAAAAGTGATAATTCACATCCAATAGTCATTTACAGTCAAAAGTTAAACATTCAAAAATCAATATTACTGACCATCTGGAGAAAGTCTGTGAGGTCAGAGTCATCGATTTTCATCAGAAAATGCATTTTTTGGACAGTACAAAAAAGGATTCAAAATCTCAATTGGATCGTGCCTCATGTTTAATAACCCCTTTTTAAATCCTCACAGTGATCAAAATTGCCATTCTTACAGACTTTACCTCCTAAACAGAAGCTTCTATGTTGACCAATTTCGGGCAGGAAATTGACTCTTAAGACACTTATTTTAGTTCAAAAATGGATAATTCACATCCAAGAGTCATTTACAGTCAAAATATTAAACATTCAAAAATCACCATTACTGTCCATCTGGAGAAAGTTCGACAGCTACGGGGTCATAGTTATACATCAGAAAATTGATTTTTTTGGATTGTACAAAAATGTATTCAAAATGTCAATTGGATCATGCCTCATGTTGAATAACCACTTTTTGAAGCCTTCCATTGAACAAAATTGACATTTTTATAGACTTTTCCTACTACTCCGAAGATTCTATTTTGACAGATTTCGGGCTGGTATATGACTCTAAACACACTTGTTTTGGTTCAAAAATACAGACTTTACCTCCTATACAGACGCTTCTATGTTGACCAATTTCGGGCAGGAAATTGACTCTTAAGACACTTATTTTAGTTCAAAAATTCATAAATAACATTCAACAGTCATATACAGTCAAAATATTAAACATTCAAAAATCACAATTACTGACCATCTGGAGAAAGTTCGACAGCTACGGGGTCATCGTTATATATCAGAAAATTGATTTTTTGGAGTGTACAAAAAATTATTCAAAATGTCAATTGGATCATGCCTCATGTTGAATAACCACTTTTTGAAGCCTCCCATTGACCAAAATTGAAGTTTATAGACACTTTTTCTACTACTTAGAAGCTTCTATTTTGATCGATTTCGGGCAGGAAAATGAAACACACTTATTTTAGTTCCAAAAGTGATAATTCACATTGAAAAGTCATTTACAGTCAAAATATTAGACATTCAAAAATCACCATTACTGACCATCTGGAGAAAGTCCGTGAGGTTCAGAGTCATCGATTTTCATCAGAAAATTAATATTCAAAATGTCAATTGGATCATGCCTCATGTTGAATACCCACTTTTTGAAACCTCCCATTGACCAAAATTGACATTTTTACAGACTTTTCCTACTACTCAGAAGCATCTATTTTGATCGATTTTAGGCAGGGAAATAACTCTAAACACACTTATTTCAGTTCCAAAAGTGATAATGCACATACAACAGTCATTTACAGTCAAAAGATTAAACATTCAAAAATCAAGATTACTTACCATCTGGAGAAAGTTAGACAAGTTTGGGGTAATAATTTTTCATCCGAAAATTGATGTTGGGGACTATACAAAAAATTATTCAAAATGTCAATTGGATCATGCCAATGTTGAACAAACCACTTTTTTAGGCCTCGCAGTGACCAAAATTGCCAATTTTACGGACTTTTCCTCCTACTCCGAAGATTCTCTTTTGACAGATTTCGGGTTGGTATATGACTCTAAACACACTTGTTTTGGTTCAAAAAGTGATAATTCAGATCCAATAGTCATTTACAGTCAAAAGTTAAACATTCAAAAATCAACATTACTGACCATCTGGAGAAAGTCTGTGAGGTTCAGAGTCATCGATTTTCATCAGAAAATGCATTCTTTGGACAGTACAAAAATGGATTCAAAATCTCAATTGGATCGTGCCTCTTGTTTAATAACCCCTTTTTAAATCCTCACAGTGATCAAAATTGCCATTCTTACAGACTTTACCTCCTAAACAGAAGCTTCTATGTTGACCAATTTCGGGCAGGAAATTGACTCTTAAGACACTTATTTTAGTTCAAAAATGGATAATTCACATGCAAGAGTCATTTACAGTCAAAATATTAAACATTCAAAAATCACCATTACTGTCCATCTGGAGAAAGTTCGACAGCTACGGGGTCATAGTTATACATCAGAAAATTGATTTTTTGGATTGTACAAAAATGTATTCAAGATGTCAATTGGATCATGCCTCATGTTGAATAACCACTTTTTGAAGCCTTCCATTGAACAAAATTGACATTTTTATAGACTTTTCCTACTACTCCGAAGATTCTATTTTGACAGATTTCGGGCTGGTATATGACTCTAAACACACTTGTTTTGGTTCAAAAATACAGACTTTACCTCCTATACAGAAGCTTCTATGTTGACCAATTTCGGGCAGGAAATTCACTCTTAAGACACTTATTTTAGTTCAAAAATTCATAAATCACATTCAACAGTCATATACAGTCAAAATATTAAACATTAAAAAATCACAATTACTGACTATCTGGAGAAAGTTCGACAGCTACGGGGTCATCGTTATACATCAGAAAATAGATTTTTTCGAGTGTACAAAAAATTATTCAAAATGTCAATTGGATCATGCCTCATGTTGAATAACCACTTTTTGAAGCCTCCCATTGACCAAAATTGAAGTTTATAGACACTTTTCCTACTACTTAGAAGCTTCTATTTTGATCGATTTCGGGCAGGAAAATGGCTCTAAACACACTTATTTTAGTTCCAAAAGTGATAATTCACATTGAAAAGTCATTTACAGTCAAAATATTAGACATTCAAAAATCACCATTACTGACCATCTGGAGAAAGTCCGTGAGGTTCAGAGTCATCGATTTTCATCAGAAAATTAATATTCAAAATGTCAATTGGATCATGCCTCATGTTGAATACCCACTTTTTGAAACCTCCCATTGACCAAAATTGACATTTTTACAGACTTTTCCTACTACTCAGAAGCATCTATTTTGATCGATTTTAGGCAGGGAAATAACTCTAAACACACTTATTTCAGTTCCAAAAGTGATAATGCACATACAACAGTCATTTACAGTCAAAAGATTAAACATTCAAAAATCAAGATTACTTACCATCTGGAGAAAGTTAGACAAGTTTGGGGAAAGAGTTTTTCATCCGAAAATTGATTTTGTGGTCTATACAAAAATTAATTCAAAATGTCAATTGGATCATGCCAATGTTGAACAAACCACTTTTTTAGGCCTCGCAGTGACCAAAATTGCCAATTTTACGGACTTTTCCCCCTACTCCGAAGATTCTATTTTGACAGATTTCGGGCTGGTATATGACTCTAAACACACTTGCTTTGGTTCAAAAAGTGATAATTCACATCCAATAGTCATTTACAGTCAAAAGTTAAACATTCAAAAATCAATATTACTGACCATCTGGAGAAAGTCTGTGAGGTTCAGAGTCATCGATTTTCATCAGAAAATGCATTTTTTGGACAGTACAAAAAAGGATTCAAAATCTCAATTGGATCGTGCCTCATGTTTAATAACCCCTTTTTAAATCCTCACAGTGATCAAAATTGCCATTCTTACAGACTTTACCTCCTAAACAGAAGCTTCTATGTTGACCAATTTCGGGCAGGAAATTGACTCTTAAGACACTTATTTTAGTTCAAAAATGGATAATTCACATCCAAGAGTCGTTTACAGTCAAAATAATAAACATTCAAAAATCACCATTACTGTCCATCTGGAGAAAGTTCGACAGCTACGGGGTCATAGTTATACATCAGAAAATTGATTTTTTGGATTGTACAAAAATGTATTCAAAATGTCAATTGGATCATGCCTCATGTTTAATAACCACTTTTTGAAGCCTTCCATTGAACAAAATTGACATTTTTATAGACTTTTCCTACTACTCCGAAGATTCTATTTTGACAGATTTCGGGCTGGTATATGACTCTAAACACACTTGTTTTGGTTCAAAAATACAGACTTTACCTCCTATACAGAAGCTTCTATGTTGACCAATTTCGGGCAGGAAATTGACTCTTAAGACACTTATTTTAGTTCAAAAATTCATAAATAACATTCAACAGTCATATACAGTCAAAATATTAAACATTCAAAAATCACAATTACTGACCATCTGGAGAAAGTTCGACAGCTACGGGGTCATCGTTATATATCAGAAAATTGATTTTTTGGAGTGTACAAAACATTATTCAAAATGTCAATTGGATCATGCCTCATGTTGAATAACCACTTTTTGAAGCCTCCCATTGACCAAAATTGAAGTTTATAGACACTTTTCCTACTACTTAGAAGCTTCTATTTTGATAGATTTCGGGCAGGAAAATGAAACACACTTATTTTAGTTCCAAAAGTGATAATTCAAATTGAAAAGTCATTTACAGTCAAAATATTAGACATTCAAAAATCACCATTACTGACCGTCTGGAGAAAGTCCGTGAGGTTCAGAGTCATCGATTTTCATCAGAAAATTAATATTCAAAATGTCAATTGGATCATGCCTCATGTTGAATACCCACTTTTTGAAACCTCCCATTGACCAAAATTGACATTTTTACAGACTTTTCCTACTACTCAGAAGCATCTATTTTGATCGATTTTAGGCAGGGAAATAAGTCTAAACACACTTATTTCAGTTCCAAAAGTGATAAGGCACATACAACAGTCATTTACAGTCAAAAGATTAAACATTCAAAAATCAAGATTACTTACCATCTGGAGAAAGTTAGACAAGTTTGGGGTAATAATTTTTCATCCGAAAATTGATTTTGGGGACTATACAAAAAATTATTCAAAATGTCAATTGGATCATGCCAATGTTGAACAAACCACTTTTTTAGGCCTCGCAGTGACCAAAATTGCCAATTTTACGGACTTTTCCTCCTACTCCGAAGATTCTCTTTTGACAGATTTCGGGTTGGTATATGACTCTAAACACACTTGTTTTGGTTCAAAAAGTGATAATTCAGATCCAATAGTCATTTACAGTCAAAAGTTAAACATTCAAAAATCAACATTACTGACCATCTGGAGAAAGTCTGTGAGGTTCAGAGTCATCGATTTTCATCAGAAAATGCATTTTTTGGACAGTACAAAAATGGATTCAAAATCTCAATTGGATCGTGCCTCATGTTTAATAACCCCTTTTTAAATCCTCACAGTGATCAAAATTGCCATTCTTACAGACTTTACCTCCTAAACAGAAGCTTCTATGTTGACCAATTTCGGGCAGGAAATTGACTCTTAAGACACTTATTTTAGTTCAAAAATGGATAATTCACATCCAAGAGTCATTTACAGTCAAAATATTAAACATTCAAAAATCACCATTACTGTCCATCTGGAGAAAGTTCGACAGCTACGGGGTCATAGTTATACATCAGAAAATTGACTTTTTGAATTGTACAAAAATGTATTCAAAATGTCAATTGGATCATGCCTCATGTTGAATAACCACTTTTTGAAGCCTTCCATTGAACAAAATTGACATTTTTATAGACTTTTCCTACTACTCCGAAGATTCTATTTTGACAGATTTCGGGCTGGTATATGACTCTAAACACACTTGTTTTGGTTCAAAAATACAGACTTTACCTCCTATACAGAAGCTTCTATGTTGACCAATTTCGGGCAGGAAATTGACTCTTAAGACACTTATTTTAGATCAAAAATGGATAATTCACATCCAAGATTAATTTACAGTCAAAATATTAAACTTTCAAAAATCAACATTACTGTCCATCTGGAGAAAGTTCGACAGCTACGGGGTCATAGTTATACATCAGAAAATTGATTTTTTGGATTGTACAAAAAATTATTAAAAATGTCAATTGGATCATGCCTCATGTTGAATAACCACTTTTTGAAGCCTTCCATTGACCAAAATTGAAATTTTTACAGACTTTTCCTACTACTCAGAAGCTTCTATTTTGATCGATTTTGGGCAGGAAAATGGCTCTAAGCACACTTATTTTTAATCCAAATGTGGTAAATCACATCCAACAGTCAATTACAGTCAAAAGATTAAACATTCAAAAATCAAGATTACTTACCATCTGGAGAAAGTTAGACAAGTTTGGGGAAAGAGTTTTTCATCCGAAAATTGATTTTGTGGTCTATACAAAAATTAATTCAAAATGTCAATTGGATCATGCCAATGTTGAACAAACCACTTTTTTAGGCCTCGCAGTGACCAAAATTGCCAATTTTACGGACTTTTCCCCCTACTCCGAAGATTCTATTTTGACAGATTTCGGGCTGGTATATGACTCTAAACACACTTGCTTTGGTTCAAAAAGTGATAATTCACATCCAATAGTCATTTACAGTCAAAAGTTAAACATTCAAAAATCAATATTACTGACCATCTGGAGAAAGTCTGTGAGGTTCAGAGTCATCGATTTTCATCAGAAAATGCATTTTTTGGACAGTACAAAAAAGGATTCAAAATGTCAATTGGATCGTGCCTCATGTTTAATAACCCCTTTTTAAATCCTCATAGTGATCAAAATTGCCATTCTTACAGACTTTACCGCCTAAACAGAAGCTTCTATGTTGACCAATTTCGGGCAGGAAATTGACTCTTAAGACACTTATTTTAGTTCAAAAATGGATAATTCACATCCAAGAGTCATTTACAGTCAAATTATTAAACATTCAAAAATCACCATTACTGTCCATCTGGAGAAAGTTCGACAGCTACGGGGTCATAGTTATACATCAGAAAATTGATTTTTTGGATTGTACAAAAATGTATTCAAAATGTCAATTGGATCATGCCTCATGTTGAATAACCACTTTTTGAAGCCTTCCATTGAACAAAATTGACATTTTTATAGACTTTTCCTACTACTACAAAGATTCTATTTTGACAGATTTCGGGCTGGTATATGACTCTAAACACACTTGTTTTGGTTCAAAAATACAGACTTTACCTCCTATACAGAAGCTTCTATGTTGACCAATTTCGGGCAGGAAATTGACTCTTAAGACACTTATTTTAGTTCAAAAATTCATAAATAACATTCAACAGTCATATACAGTCAAAATATTAAACATTCAAAAATCACAATTACTGACCATCTGGAGAAAGTTCAACAGCTACGGGGTCATCGTTATATATCAGAAAATTGATTTTTTGGAGTGTACAAAAAATTATTCAAAATGTCAATTGGATCATGCCTCATGTTGAATAACCACTTTTTGAAGCCTCCCATTGACCAAAATTGAAGTTTATAGACACTTTTTCTACTACTTAGAAGCTTCTATTTTGATCGATTTCGGGCAGGAAAATGAAACACACTTATTTTAGTTCCAAAAGTGATAATTCACATTGAAAAGTCATTTACAGTCAAAATATTAGACATTCAAAAATCACCATTACTGACCATCTGGAGAAAGTCCGTGAGGTTCAGAGTCATCGATTTTCATCAGAAAATTAATATTCAAAATGTCAATTGGATCATGCCTCATGTTGAATACCAACTTTTTGAAACCTCCCATTGACCAAAATTGACATTTTTACAGACTTTTCCTACTACTCAGAAGCATCTATTTTGATCGATTTTAGGCAGGGAAATAACTCTAAACACACTTATTTCAGTTCCAAAAGTGATAATGCACATACAACAGTCATTTACAGTCAAAAGATTAAACATTCAAAAATCAAGATTACTTACCATCTGGAGAAAGTTAGACAAGTTTGGGGTAATAATTTTTCATCCGAAAATTGATTTTGGGGACTATACAAAAAATTATTCAAAATGTCAATTGGATCATGCCAATGTTGAACAAACCACTTTTTTAGGCCTCGCAGTGACCAAAATTGCCAATTTTACGGACTTTTCCTCCTACTCCGAAGATTCTCTTTTGACAGATTTCGGGTTGGTATATGACTCTAAACACACTTGTTTTGGTTCAAAAAGTGATAATTCAGATCCAATAGTCATTTACAGTCAAAAGTTAAACATTCAAAAATCAACATTACTGACCATCTGGAGAAAGTCTGTGAGGTTCAGAGTCATCGATTTTCATCAGAAAATGCATTTTTTGGACAGTACAAAAATGGATTCAAAATCTCAATTGGATCGTGCCTCTTGTTTAATAACCCCTTTTTAAATCCTCACAGTGATCAAAATTGCCATTCTTACAGACTTTACCTCCTAAACAGAAGCTTCTATGTTGACCAATTTCGGGCAGGAAATTGACTCTTAAGACACTTATTTTAGTTCAAAAATGGATAATTCACATCCAAGAGTCATTTACAGTCAAAATATTAAACATTCAAAAATCACCATTACTGTCCATCTGGAGAAAGTTCGACAGCTACGGGGTCATAGTTATACATCAGAAAATTGATTTTTTGGATTGTACAAAAATGTATTCAAAATGTCAATTGGATCATGCCTCATGTTGAATAACCACTTTTTGAAGCCTTCCATTGAACAAAATTGACATTTTTATAGACTTTTCCTACTACTCCGAAGATTCTATTTTGACAGATTTCGGGCTGGTATATGACTCTAAACACACTTGTTTTGGTTCAAAAATACAGACTTTACCTCCTATACAGAAGCTTCTATGTTGACCAATTTTGGGCAGGAAATTGACTCTTAAGACACTTATTTTAGATCAAAAATGGATAATTCACATCCAAGATTAATTTACAGTCAAAATATTAAACTTTAAAAAATCAACATTACTGTCCATCTGGAGAAAGTTCGACAGCTACGGGGTCATAGTTATACATCAGAAAATTGATTTTTTGGATTGTACAAAAAATTATTAAAAATGTCAATTGGATCATGCCTCATGTTGAATAACCACTTTTTGAAGCCTTCCATTGACCAAAATTAAAATTTTTACAGACTTTTCCTACTACTCAGAAGCTTCTATTTTGATCGATTTTGGGCAGGAAAATGGCTCTAAGCACACTTATTTTTAATCCAAATGTGGTAAATCACATCCAACAGTCAATTACAGTCAAAAGATTAAACATTCAAAAATCAAGATTACTTACCATCTGGAGAAAGTTAGACAAGTTTGGGGAAAGAGTTTTTCATCCGAAAATTGATTTTGTGGTCTATACAAAAATTAATTCAAAATGTCAATTGGATCATGCCAATGTTGAACAAACCACTTTTTTAGGCCTCGCAGTGACCAAAATTGCCAATTTTATGGACTTTTCCCCCTCCTCCGAAGATTCTATTTTGACAGATTTCGGGCTGGTATATGACTCTAAACACAATTGCTTTGGTTCAAAAACTGATAATTCACATCCAATAGTCATTTACAGTCAAAAGTTAAACATTCAAAAATCAATATTACTGACCATCTGGAGAAAGTCTGTGAGGTTCAGAGTCATCGATTTTCATCAGAAAATGCATTTTTTGGACAGTACAAAAAAGGATTCAAAATCTCAATTGGATCGTGCCTCATGTTTAATAACCCCTTTTTAAATCCTCACAGTGATCAAAATTGCCATTCTTACAGACTTTACCTCCTAAACAGAAGCTTCTATGTTGACCAATTTCGGGCAGGAAATTGACTCTGAAGACACTTATTTTAGTTCAAAAATGGATAATTCACATCCAAGAGTCATTTACAGTCAAAATATTAAACATTCAAAAATCACCATTACTGTCCATCTGGAGAAAGTTCGACAGCTACGGGGTCATAGTTATACATCAGAAAATTGATTTTTTGGATTGTACAAAAATGTATTCAAAATGTCAATTGGATCATGCCTCATGTTGAATAACCACTTTTTGAAGCCTTCCATTGAACAAAATTGACATTTTTATAGACTTTTCCTACTACTCCGAAGATTCTATTTTGACAGATTTCGGGCTGGTATATGACTCTAAACACACTTGTTTTGGTTCAAAAATACAGACTTTACCTCCTATACAGAAGCTTCTATGTTGACCAATTTCGGGCAGGAAATTGACTCTTAAGACACTTATTTTAGTTCAAAAATTCATAAATCACATTCAACAGTCATATACAGTCAAAATATTAAACATTCAAAAATCACAATTACTGACCATCTGGAGAAAGTTCGACAGCTACGGGGTCATCGTTATATATCAGAAAATTGATTTTTTGGAGTGTACAAAAAATTATTCAAAATGTCAATTGGATCATGCCTCATGTTGAATAACCACTTTTTGAAGCCTCCCATTGACCAAAATTGAAGTTTATAGACACTTTTCCTACTACTTAGAAGCTTCTATTTTGATCGATTTCGGGCAGGAAAATGAAACACACTTATTTTAGTTCCAAAAGTGATAATTCACATTGAAAAGTCATTTACAGTCAAAATATTAGACATTCAAAATTCACCATTACTGACCATCTGGAGAAAGTCCGTGAGGTTCAGAGTCATCGATTTTCATCAGAAAATTAATATTCAAAATGTCAATTGGATCATGCCTCATGTTGAATACCCACTTTTTGAAACCTCCCATTGACCAAAATTGACATTTTTACAGACTTTTCCTACTACTCAGAAGCATCTATTTTGATCGATTTTAGGCAGGGAAATAACTCTAAACACACTTATTTCAGTTCCAAAAGTGATAATGCACATACAACAGTCATTTACAGTCAAAAGATTAAACATTCAAAAATCAAGATTACTTACCTTCTGGAGAAAGTTAGACAAGTTTGGGGTAATAATTTTTCATCCGAAAATTGATTTTGGGGACTATACAAAAAATTATTCAAAATGTCAATTGGATCATGCCAATGTTGAACAAACCACTTTTTTAGGCCTCGCAGTGACCAAAATTGCCAATTTTACGGACTTTTCCTCCTACTCCGAAGATTCTCTTTTGACAGATTTCGGGTTGGTATATGACTCTAAACACACTTGTTTTGGTTCAAAAAGTGATAATTCAGATCCAATAGTCATTTACAGTCAAAAGTTAAACATTCAAAAATCAACATTACTGACCATCTGGAGAAAGTCTGTGAGGTTCAGAGTCATCGATTTTCATCAGAAAATGCATTTTTTGGACAGTACAAAAATGGATTCAAAATCTCAATTGGATCGTGCCTCTTGTTTAATAACCCCTTTTTAAATCCTCACAGTGATCAAAATTGCCATTCTTACAGACTTTACCTCCTAAACAGAAGCTTCTATGTTGACCAATTTCGGGCAGGAAATTGACTCTTAAGACACTTATTTTAGTTCAAAAATGGATAATTCACATCCAAGAGTCATTTACAGTCAAAATATTAAACATTCAAAAATCACCATTACTGTCCATCTGGAGAAAGTTCGACAGCTACGGGGTCATAGTTATACATCAGAAAATTGATTTTTTGGATTGTACAAAAATGTATTCAAAATGTCAATTGGATCATGCCTCATGTTGAATAACCACTTTTTGAAGCCTTCCATTGAACAAAATTGACATTTTTATAGACTTTTCCTACTACTCCGAAGATTCTATTTTGACAGATTTCGGGCTGGTATATGACTCTAAACACACTTGTTTTGGTTCAAAAATACAGACTTTACCTCCTATACAGAAGCTTCTATGTTGACCAATTTCGGGCAGGAAATTGACTCTTAAGACACTTATTTTAGATCAAAAATGGATAATTCACATCCAAGATTAATTTACAGTCAAAATATTAAACTTTCAAAAATCAACATTACTGTCCATCTGGAGAAAGTTCGACAGCTACGGGGTCATAGTTATACATCAGAAAATTGATTTTTTGGATTGTACAAAAAATTATTAAAAATGTCAATTGGATCATGCCTCATGTTGAATAACCACTTTTTGAAGCCTTCCATTGACCAAAATTGAAATTTTTACAGACTTTTCCTACTACTCAGAAGCTTCTATTTTGATCGATTTTGGGCAGGAAAATGGCTCTAAGCACACTTATTTTTAATCCAAATGTGGTAAATCACATCCAACAGTCAATTACAGTCAAAAGATTAAACATTCAAAAATCAAGATTACTTACCATCTGGAGAAAGTTAGACAAGTTTGGGGAAAGAGTTTTTCATCCGAAAATTGATTTTGTGGTCTATACAAAAATTAATTCAAAATGTCAATTGGATCATGCCAATGTTGAACAAACCACTTTTTTAGGCCTCGCAGTGACCAAAATTGCCAATTTTACGGACTTTTCCCCCTACTCCGAAGATTCTATTTTGACAGATTTCGGGCTGGTATATGACTCTAAACACACTTGCTTTGGTTCAAAAAGTGATAATTCACATCCAATAGTCATTTACAGTCAAAAGTTAAAGATTCAAAAATCAATATCACTGACCATCTGGAGAAAGTCTGTGAGGTTCAGAGTCATCGATTTTCATCAGAAAATGCATTTTTTGGACAGTACAAAAAAGGATTCAAAATCTCAATTGGATCGTGCCTCATGTTTAATAACCCCTTTTTAAATCCTCACAGTGATCAAAATTGCCATTCTTACAGACTTTACCTCCTAAACAGAAGCTTCTATGTTGACCAATTTCGGGCAGGAAATTGACTCTTAAGACACTTATTTTAGTTCAAAAATGGATAATTCACATCCAAGAGTCATTTACAGTCAAAATATTAAACATTCAAAAATCACCATTACTGTCCATCTGGAGAAAGTTCGACAGCTACGGGGTCATAGTTATACATCAGAAAATTGATTTTTTGGATTGTACAAAAATGTATTCAAAATGTCAATTGGATCATGCCTCATGTTGAATAACCACTTTTTGAAGCCTTCCATTGAACAAAATTGACATTTTTATAGACTTTTCCTACTACTCCGAATATTCTATTTTGACAGATTTCGGGCTGGTATATGACTCTAAACACACTTGTTTTGGTTCAAAAATACAGACTTTACCTCCTATACAGAAGCTTCTATGTTGACCAATTTCGGGCAGGAAATTGACTCTTAAGACACTTATTTTAGTTCAAAATTTCATAAATCACATTCAACAGTCATATACAGTCAAAATATTAAACATTCAAAAATCACAATTACTGACCATCTGGAGAAAGTTCGACAGCTACGGGGTCATCGTTATATATCAGAAAATTGATTTTTTGGAGTGTACAAAAAATTATTCAAAATGTCAATTGGATCATGCCTCATGTTGAATAACCACTTTTTGAAGCCTCCCATTGACCAAAATTGAAGTTTATAGACACTTTTTCTACTACTTAGAAGCTTCTATTTTGATCGATTTCGGGCAGGAAAATGAAACACACTTATTTTAGTTCCAAAAGTGATAATTCACATTGAAAAGTCATTTACAGTCAAAATATTAGACATTCAAAATTCACCATTACTGACCATCTGGAGAAAGTCCGTGAGGTTCAGAGTCATCGATTTTCATCAGAAAATTAATATTCAAAATGTCAATTGGATCATGCCTCATGTTGAATACCCACTTTTTGAAACCTCCCTTTGACCAAAATTGACATTTTTACAGACTTTTCCTACTACTCAGAAGCATCTATTTTGATCGATTTTAGGCAGGGAAATAACTCTAAACACACTTATTTCAGTTCCAAAAGTGATAATGCACATACAACAGTCATTTACAGTCAAAAGATTAAACATTCAAAAATCAAGATTACTTACCATCTGGAGAAAGTTAGACAAGTTTGGGGTAATAATTTTTCATCCGAAAATTGATTTTGGGGACTATACAAAAAATTATTCAAAATGTCAATTGGATCATGCCAATGTTGAACAAACCACTTTTTTAGGCCTCGCAGTGACCAAAATTGCCAATTTTACGGACTTTTCCTCCTACTCCGAAGATTCTCTTTTGACAGATTTCGGGTTGGTATATGACTCTAAACACACTTGTTTTGGTTCAAAAAGTGATAATTCAGATCCAATAGTCATTTACAGTCAAAAGTTAAACATTCAAAAATCAACATTACTGACCATCTGGAGAAAGTCTGTGAGGTTCAGAGTCATCGATTTTCATCAGAAAATGCATTTTTTGGACAGTACAAAAATGGATTCAAAATCTCAATTGGATCGTGCCTCTTGTTTAATAACCCCTTTTTAAATCCTCACAGTGATCAAAATTGCCATTCTTACAGACTTTACCTCCTAAACAGAAGCTTCTATGTTGACCAATTTCGGGCAGGAAATTGACTCTTAAGACACTTATTTTAGTTCAAAAATGGATAATTCACATCCAAGAGTCATTTACAGTCAAAATATTAAACATTCAAAAATCACCATTACTGTCCATCTGGAGAAAGTTCGACAGCTACGGGGTCATAGTTATACATCAGAAAATTGATTTTTTGGATTGTACAAAAATGTATTCAAAATGTCAATTGGATCATGCCTCATGTTGAATAACCACTTTTTGAAGCCTTCCATTGAACAAAATTGACATTTTTATAGACTTTTCCTACTACTCCGAAGATTCTATTTTGACAGATTTCGGGCTGGTATATGACTCTAAACACACTTGTTTTGGTTCAAAAATACAGACTTTACCTCCTATACAGAAGCTTCTATGTTGACCAATTTCGGGCAGGAAATTGACTCTTAAGACACTTATTTTAGATCAAAAATGGATAATTCACATCCAAGATTAATTTACAGTCAAAATATTAAACTTTCAAAAATCAACATTACTGTCCATCTGGAGAAAGTTCGACAGCTACGGGGTCATAGTTATACATCAGAAAATTGATTTTTTGGATTGTACAAAAAATTATTAAAAATGTCAATTGGATCATGCCTCATGTTGAATAACCACTTTTTGAAGCCTTCCATTGACCAAAATTGAAATTTTTACAGACTTTTCCTACTACTCAGAAGCTTCTATTTTGATCGATTTTGGGCAGGAAAATGGCTCTAAGCACACTTATTTTTAATCCAAATGTGGTAAATCACATCCAACAGTCAATTACAGTCAAAAGATTAAACATTCAAAAATCAAGATTACTTACCATCTGGAGAAAGTTAGACAAGTTTGGGGAAAGAGTTTTTCATCCGAAAATTGATTTTGTGGTCTATACAAAAATTAATTCAAAATGTCAATTGGATCATGCCAATGTTGAACAAACCACTTTTTTAGGCCTCGCAGTGACCAAAATTGCCAATTTTACGGACTTTTCCCCCTACTCCGAAGATTCTATTTTGACAGATTTCGGGCTGGTATATAACTCTAAACACACTTGCTTTGGTTCAAAAAGTGATAATTCACATCCAATAGTCATTTACAGTCAAAAGTTAAACATTCAAAAATCAATATTACTGACCATCTGGAGAAAGTCTGTGAGGTTCAGAGTCATCGATTTTCATCAGAAAATGCATTTTTTGGACAGTACAAAACAGGATTCAAAATCTCAATTGGATCGTGCCTCATGTTTAATAACCCCTTTTTAAATCCTCACAGTGATCAAAATTGCCATTGTTACAGACTTTACCTCCTAAACAGAAGCTTCTATGTTGACCAATTTCGGGCAGGAAATTGACTCTTAAGACACTTATTTTAGTTCAAAAATGGATAATTCACATCCAAGAGTCATTTACAGTCAAAATATTAAACATTCAAAAATCACCATTACTGTCCATCTGGAGAAAGTTCGACAGCTACGGGGTCATAGTTATACATCAGAAAATTGATTTTTTGGATTGTACAAAAATGTATTAAAAATGTCAATTGGATCATGCCTCATGTTGAATAACCACTTTTTGAAGCCTTCCATTGAACAAAATTGACATTTTTATAGACTTTTCCTACTACTCCGAAGATTCTATTTTGACAGATTTCGGGCTGGTATATGACTCTAAACACACTTGTTTTGGTTCAAAAATACAGACTTTACCTCCTATACAGAAGCTTCTATGTTGACCAATTTCGGGCAGGAAATTGACTCTTAAGACACTTATTTTAGTTCAAAAATTCATAAATCACATTCAACAGTCATATACAGTCAAAATATTAAACATTCAAAAATCACAATTACTGACCATCTGGAGAAAGTTCGACAGCTACGGGGTCATCGTTATATATCAGAAAATTGATTTTTTGGAGTGTACAAAAAATTATTCAAAATGTCAATTGGATCATGCCTCATGTTGAATAACCACTTTTTGAAGCCTCCCATTGACCAAAATTGAAGTTTATAGACACTTTTCCTACTACTTAGAAGCTTCTATTTTGATAGATTTCGGGCAGGAAAATGAAACACACTTATTTTAGTTCCAAAAGTGATAATTCACATTGAAAAGTCATTTACAGTCAAAATATTAGACATTCAAAAATCACCATTTCTGACCATCTGGAGAAAGTCCGTGAGGTTCAGAGTCATCGATTTTCATCAGAAAATTAATATTCAAAATGTCAATTGGATCATGCCTCATGTTGAATACCCACTTTTTGAAACCTCCCATTGACCAAAATTGACATTTTTACAGACTTTTCCTACTACTCAGAAGCATCTATTTTAGGCAGGGAAATAACTCTAAACACACTTATTTCAGTTCCAAAAGTGATAATGCACATACAACAGTCATTTACAGTCAAAAGATTAAACATTCAAAAATCAAGATTACTTACCTTCTGGAGAAAGTTAGACAAGTTTGGGGTAATAATTTTTCATCCGAAAATTGATTTTGGGGACTATACAAAAAATTATTCAAAATGTCAATTGGATCATGCCAATGTTGAACAAACCACTTTTTTAGGCCTCGCAGTGACCAAAATTGCCAATTTTACGGACTTTTCCTCCTACTCCGAAGATTCTCTTTTGACAGATTTCGGGCTGGTATATGACTCTAAACACTCTTGTTTTGGTTCAAAAAGTGATAATTCAGATCTAATAGTCATTTACAGTCAAAAGGTAAACATTCAAAAATCAACATTACTGACCATCTGGAGAAAGTCTGTGAGGTTCAGAGTCATCGATTTTCATCAGAAAATGCATTTTTTGGACAGTACAAAAATGGATTCAAAATCTCAATTGGATCGTGCCTCATGTTTAATAACCCCTTTTTAAATCCTCACAGTGATCAAAATTGCCATTCTTACAGACTTTACCTCCTAAACAGAAGCTTCTATGTTGACCAATTTCGGGCAGGAAATTGACTCTTAAGACACTTATTTTAGTTCAAAAATGGATAATTCACATCCAAGAGTCATTTACAGTCAAAATATTAAAAATTCAAAAATCACCATTACTGTCCATCTGGAGAAAGTTCGACAGCTACGGGGTCATAGTTATACATCCGAAAATTGATTTTTTGGATTGTACAAAAATGTATTCAAAATGTCAATTGGATCATGCCTCATGTTGAATAACCACTTTTTGAAGCCTTCCATTGAACAAAATTGACATTTTTATAGACTTTTCCTACTACTCCGAAGATTCTATTTTGACAGATTTCGGGCTGGTATATGACTCTAAACACACTTGCTTTGGTTCAAAAAGTGATAATTCACATCCAATAGTCATTTACAGTCAAAAGTTAAACATTCAAAAATCAATATTACTGACCATCTGGAGAAAGTCTGTGAGGTCAGAGTCATCGATTTTCATCAGAAAATGCATTTTTGGACAGTACAAAAAAGGATTCAAAATCTCAATTGGATCGTGCCTCATGTTTAATAACCCCTTTTTAAATCCTCACAGTGATCAAAATTGCCATTCTTACAGACTTTACCTCCTAAACAGAAGCTTCTATGTTGACCAATTTCGGGCAGGAAATTGACTCTTAAGACACTTATTTTAGTTCAAAAATGGATAATTCACATCCAAGAGTCATTTACAGTCAAAATATTAAACATTCAAAAATCACCATTACTGTCCATCTGGAGAAAGTTCGACAGCTACGGGGTCATAGTTATACATCAGAAAATTGATTTTTTGGATTGTACAAAAATGTATTCAAAATGTCAATTGGATCATGCCTCATGTTGAATAACCACTTTTTGAAGCCTTCCATTGAACAAAATTGACATTTTTATAGACTTTTCCTACTACTCCGAAGATTCTATTTTGACAGATTTCGGGCTGGTATATGACTCTAAACACACTTGTTTTGGTTCAAAAATACAGACTTTACCTCCTATACAGACGCTTCTATGTTGACCAATTTCGGGCAGGAAATTGACTCTTAAGACACTTATTTTAGTTCAAAAATTCATAAATAACATTCAACAGTCATATACAGTCAAAATATTAAACATTCAAAAATCACAATTACTGACCATCTGGAGAAAGTTCGACAGCTACGGGGTCATCGTTATATATCAGAAAATTGATTTTTTGGAGTGTACAAAAAATTATTCAAAATGTCAATTGGATCATGCCTCATGTTGAATAACCACTTTTTGAAGCCTCCCATTGACCAAAATTGAAGTTTATAGACACTTTTTCTACTACTTAGAAGCTTCTATTTTGATCGATTTCGGGCAGGAAAATGAAACACACTTATTTTAGTTCCAAAAGTGATAATTCACATTGAAAAGTCATTTACAGTCAAAATATTAGACATTCAAAAATCACCATTACTGACCATCTGGAGAAAGTCCGTGAGGTTCAGAGTCATCGATTTTCATCAGAAAATTAATATTCAAAATGTCAATTGGATCATGCCTCATGTTGAATACCCACTTTTTGAAACCTCCCATTGACCAAAATTGACATTTTTACAGACTTTTCCTACTACTCAGAAGCATCTATTTTGATCGATTTTAGGCAGGGAAATAACTCTAAACACACTTATTTCAGTTCCAAAAGTGATAATGCACATACAACAGTCATTTACAGTCAAAAGATTAAACATTCAAAAATCAAGATTACTTACCATCTGGAGAAAGTTAGACAAGTTTGGGGTAATAATTTTTCATCCGAAAATTGATGTTGGGGACTATACAAAAAATTATTCAAAATGTCAATTGGATCATGCCAATGTTGAACAAACCACTTTTTTAGGCCTCGCAGTGACCAAAATTGCCAATTTTACGGACTTTTCCTCCTACTCCGAAGATTCTCTTTTGACAGATTTCGGGTTGGTATATGACTCTAAACACACTTGTTTTGGTTCAAAAAGTGATAATTCAGATCCAATAGTCATTTACAGTCAAAAGTTAAACATTCAAAAATCAACATTACTGACCATCTGGAGAAAGTCTGTGAGGTTCAGAGTCATCGATTTTCATCAGAAAATGCATTTTTTGGACAGTACAAAAATGGATTCAAAATCTCAATTGGATCGTGCCTCTTGTTTAATAACCCCTTTTTAAATCCTCACAGTGATCAAAATTGCCATTCTTACAGACTTTACCTCCTAAACAGAAGCTTCTATGTTGACCAATTTCGGGCAGGAAATTGACTCTTAAGACACTTATTTTAGTTCAAAAATGGATAATTCACATCCAAGAGTCATTTACAGTCAAAATATTAAACATTCAAAAATCACCATTACTGTCCATCTGGAGAAAGTTCGACAGCTACGGGGTCATAGTTATACATCAGAAAATTGATTTTTTGGATTGTACAAAAATGTATTCAAAATGTCAATTGGATCATGCCTCATGTTGAATAACCACTTTTTGAAGCCTTCCATTGAACAAAATTGACATTTTTATAGACTTTTCCTACTACTCCAAAGATTCTATTTTGACAGATTTCGGGCTGGTATATGACTCTAAACACACTTGTTTTGGTTCAAAAATACAGACTTTACCTCCTATACAGAAGCTTCTATGTTGACCAATTTCGGGCAGGAAATTCACTCTTAAGACACTTATTTTAGTTCAAAAATTCATAAATCACATTCAACAGTCATATACAGTCAAAATATTAAACATTCAAAAATCACAATTACTGACTATCTGGAGAAAGTTCGACAGCTACGGGGTCATCGTTATACATCAGAAAATAGATTTTTTCGAGTGTACAAAAAATTATTCAAAATGTCAATTGGATCATGCCTCATGTTGAATAACCACTTTTTGAAGCCTCCCATTGACCAAAATTGAAGTTTATAGACACTTTTCCTACTACTTAGAAGCTTCTATTTTGATCGATTTCGGGCAGGAAAATGGCTCTAAACACACTTATTTTAGTTCCAAAAGTGATAATTCACATTGAAAAGTCATTTACAGTCAAAATATTAGACATTCAAAAATCACCATTACTGACCATCTGGAGAAAGTCCGTGAGGTTCAGAGTCATCGATTTTCATCAGAAAATTAATATTCAAAATGTCAATTGGATCATGCCTCATGTTGAATACCCACTTTTTGAAACCTCCCATTGACCAAAATTGACATTTTTACAGACTTTTCCTACTACTCAGAAGCATCTATTTTGATCGATTTTAGGCAGGGAAATAACTCTAAACACACTTATTTCAGTTCCAAAAGTGATAATGCACATACAACAGTCATTTACAGTCAAAAGATTAAACATTCAACAATCAAGATTACTTACCATCTGGAGAAAGTTAGACAAGTTTGGGGAAAGAGTTTTTCATCCGAAAATTGATTTTGTGGTCTATACAAAAATTAATTCAAAATGTCAATTGGATCATGCCAATGTTGAACAAACCACTTTTTTAGGCCTCGCAGTGACCAAAATTGCCAATTTTACGGACTTTTCCCCCTACTCCGAAGATTCTATTTTGACAGATTTCGGGCTGGTATACGGCTCTAAACACACTTGCTTTGGTTCAAAAAGTGATAATTCACATCCAATAGTCATTTACAGTCAAAAGTTAAACATTCAAAAATCAATATTACTGACCATCTGGAGAAAGTCTGTGAGGTTCAGAGTCATCGATTTTCATCAGAAAATGCATTTTTTGGACAGTACAAAAAAGGATTCAAAATCTCAATTGGATCGTGCCTCATGTTTAATAACCCCTTTTTAAATCCTCACAGTGATCAAAATTGCCATTCTTACAGACTTTACCTCCTAAACAGAAGCTTCTATGTTGACCAATTTCGGGCAGGAAATTGACTCTTAAGACACTTATTTTAGTTCAAAAATGGATAATTCACATCCAAGAGTCGTTTACAGTCAAAATAATAAACATTCAAAAATCACCATTACTGTCCATCTGGAGAAAGTTCGACAGCTACGGGGTCATAGTTATACATCAGAAAATTGATTTTTTGTATTGTACAAAAATGTATTCAAAATGTCAATTGGATCATGCCTCATGTTGAATAACCACTTTTTTGAAGCCTTCCATTGAACAAAATTGACATTTTTATAGACTTTTCCTACTACTCCGAACATTCTATTTTGACAGATTTCGGGCTGGTATATGACTCTAAACACACTTGTTTTGGTTCAAAAATACAGACTTTACCTCCTATACAGAAGCTTCTATGTTGACCAATTTCGGGCAGGAAATTGACTCTTAAGACACTTATTTTAGTTCAAAAATTCATAAATAACATTCAACAGTCATATACAGTCAAAATATTAAACATTCAAAAATCACAAATACTGACCATCTGGAGAAAGTTCGACAGCTACGGGGTCATCGTTATATATCAGAAAATTGATTTTTTGGAGTGTACAAAAAATTATTCAAAATGTCAATTGGATCATGCCTCATGTTGAATAACCACTTTTTGAAGCCTCCCATTGACCAAAATTGAAGTTTATAGACACTTTTTCTACTACTTAGAAGCTTCTATTTTGATCGATTTCGGGCAGGAAAATGAAACACACTTATTTTAGTTCCAAAAGTGATAATTCACATTGAAAAGTCATTTACAGTCAAAATATTAGACATTCAAAAATCACCATTACTGACCATCTGGAGAAAGTCCGTGAGGTTCAGAGTCATCGATTTTCATCAGAAAATTAATATTCAAAATGTCAATTGGATCATGCCTCATGTTGAATACCCACTTTTTGAAACCTCCCATTGACCAAAATTGACATTTTTACAGACTTTTCCTACTACTCAGAAGCATCTATTTTGATCGATTTTAGGCAGGGAAATAACTCTAAACACACTTATTTCAGTTCCAAAAGTGATAATGCACATACAACAGTCATTTACAGTCAAAAGATTAAACATTCAAAAATCAAGATTACTTACCATCTGGAGAAAGTTAGACAAGTTTGGGGTAATAATTTTTCATCCGAAAATTGATTTTGGGGACTATACAAAAAAATTATTCAAAATGTCAATTGGATCATGCCAATGTTGAACAAACCACTTTTTTAGGCCTCGCAGTGACCAAAATTGCCAATTTTACGGACTTTTCCTCCTACTCCGAAGATTCTCTTTTGACAGATTTCGGGTTGGTATATGACTCTAAACACACTTGTTTTGGTTCAAAAAGTGATAATTCAGATCCAATAGTCATTTACAGTCAAAAGTTAAACATTCAAAAATCAACATTACTGACCATCTGGAGAAAGTCTGTGAGGTTCAGAGTCATCGATTTTCATCAGAAAATGCATTTTTTGGACAGTACAAAAATGGATTCAAAATCTCAATTGGATCGTGCCTCTTGTTTAATAACCCCTTTTTAAATCCTCACAGTGATCAAAATTGCCATTCTTACAGACTTTACCTCCTAAACAGAAGCTTCTATGTTGACCAATTTCGGGCAGGAAATTGACTCTTAAGACACTTATTTTAGTTCAATAATGGATAATTCACATCCAAGAGTCATTTACAGTCAAAATATTAAACATTCAAAAATCACCATTACTGTCCATCTGGAGAAAGTTCGACAGCTACGGGGTCATAGTTATACATCAGAAAATTTATTTTTTGGATTGTATAAAAATGTATTCAAAATGTCAATTGGATCATGCCTCATGTTGAATAACCACTTTTTGAAGCCTTCCATTGAACAAAATTGACATTTTTATAGACTTTTCCTACTACTCCGAAGATTCTATTTTGACAGATTTCGGGCTGGTATATGACTCTAAACACACTTGTTTTGGTTCAAAAATACAGACTTTACCTCCTATACAGAAGCTTCTATGTTGACCAATTTCGGGCAGGAAATTGACTCTTAAGACACTTATTTTAGATCAAAAATGGATAATTCACATCCAAGATTAATTTACAGTCAAAATATTAAACTTTCAAAAATCAACATTACTGTCCATCTGGAGAAAGTTCGACAGCTACGGGGTCATAGTTATACATCAGAAAATAGATTTTTTGGATTGTACAAAAAATTATTAAAAATGTCAATTGGATCATGCCTCATGTTGAATAACCACTTTTTGAAGCCTTCCATTGACCAAAATTAAAATTTTTACAGACTTTTCCTACTACTCAGAAGCTTCTATTTTGATCGATTTTGGGCAGGAAAATGGCTCTAAGCACACTTATTTTTAATCCAAATGTGGTAAATCACATCCAACAGTCAATTACAGTCAAAAGATTAAACATTAAAAAATCAAGATTACTTACCATCTGGAGAAAGTTAGACAAGTTTGGGGAAAGAGTTTTTCATCCGAAAATTGATTTTGTGGTCTATACAAAAATTAATTCAAAATGTCAATTGGATCATGCCAATGTTGAACAAACCACTTTTTTAGGCCTCGCAGTGACCAAAATTGCCAATTTTACGGACTTTTCCCCCTACTCCGAAGATTCTATTTTGACAGATTTCGGGCTGGTATACGACTCTAAACACACTTGCTTTGGTTCAAAAAGTGATAATTCACATCCAATAGTCATTTACAGTCAAAAGTTAAACATTCAAAAATCAATATTACTGACCATCTGGAGAAAGTCTGTGAGGTTCAGAGTCATCGATTTTCATCAGAAAATGCATTTTTTGGACAGTACAAAAAAGGATTCAAAATCTCAATTGGATCGTGCCTCATGTTTAAAAACCCCTTTTTAAATCCTCACAGTGATCAAAATTGCCATTGTTACAGACTTTACCTCCTAAACAGAAGCTTCTATGTTGACCAATTTCGGGCAGGAAATTGACTCTTAAGACACTTATTTTAGTTCAAAAATGGATAATTCACATCCAAGAGTCATTTACAGTCAAAATATTAAAAATTCAAAAATCACCATTACTGTCCATCTGGAGAAAGTTCGACAGCTACGGGGTCATAGTTATACATCCGAAAATTGATTTTTTGGATTGTACAAAAATGTATTCAAAATGTCAATTGGATCATGCCTCATGTTGAATAACCACTTTTTGAAGCCTTCCATTGAACAAAATTGACATTTTTATAGACTTTTCCTACTACTCCGAAGATTCTATTTTGACAGATTTCGGGCTGGTATATGACTCTAAACACACTTGCTTTGGTTCAAAAAGTGATAATTCACATCCAATAGTCATTTACAGTCAAAAGTTAAACATTCAAAAATCAATATTACTGACCATCTGGAGAAAGTCTGTGAGGTTCAGAGTCATCGATTTTCATCAGAAAATGCATTTTTTGGACAGTACAAAAAAGGATTCAAAATCTCAATTGGATCGTGCCTCATGTTTAATAACCCCTTTTTAAATCCTCATAGTGATCAAAATTGCCATTCTTACAGACTTTACCGCCTAAACAGAAGCTTCTATGTTGACCAATTTCGGGCAGGAAATTGACTCTTAAGACACTTATTTTAGTTCAAAAATTCATAAATAACATTCAACAGTCATATACAGTCAAAATATTAAACATTCAAAAATCACAATTACTGACCATCTGGAGAAAGTTCAACAGCTACGGGGTCATCGTTATATATCAGAAAATTGATTTTTTGGAGTGTACAAAAAATTATTC
Source organism: Triturus cristatus (assembly GCF_964204655.1). Lineage (NCBI taxonomy): Eukaryota > Metazoa > Chordata > Amphibia > Caudata > Salamandridae > Triturus > Triturus cristatus. Next base: position 951,425,841 of record NC_140583.1, on the reverse strand, counting down.
TAAATGTCAATTGGATCATGCCTCATGTTGAATAACCACTTTTTGAAGCCTCCCATTGACCAAAATTGAAGTTTATAGACACTTTTTCTACTACTTAGAAGCTTCTATTTTGATCGATTTCGGGCAGGAAAATGAAACACACTTATTTTAGTTCCAAAAGTGATAATTCACATTGAAAAGTCATTTACAGTCAAAATATTAGACATTCAAAAATCACCATTACTGACCATCTGGAGAAAGTCCGTGAGGTTCAGAGTCATCGATTTTCATCAGAAAATTAATATTCAAAATGTCAATTGGATCATGCCTCATGTTGAATACCCACTTTTTGAAACCTCCCATTGACCAAAATTGACATTTTTACAGACTTTTCCTACTACTCAGAAGCATCTATTTTAGGCAGGGAAATAACTCTAAACACACTTATTTCAGTTCCAAAAGTGATAATGCACATACAACAGTCATTTACAGTCAAAAGATTAAACATTCAAAAATCAAGATTACTTACCTTCTGGAGAAAGTTAGACAAGTTTGGGGTAATAATTTTTCATCCGAAAATTGATTTTGGGGACTATACAAAAAATTATTCAAAATGTCAATTGGATCATGCCAATGTTGAACAAACCACTTTTTTAGGCCTCGCAGTGACCAAAATTGCCAATTTTACGGACTTTTCCTCCTACTCCGAAGATTCTCTTTTGACAGATTTCGGGCTGGTATATGACTCTAAACACTCTTGTTTTGGTTCAAAAAGTGATAATTCAGATCTAATAGTCATTTACAGTCAAAAGTTAAACATTCAAAAATCAACATTACTGACCATCTGGAGAAAGTCTGTGAGGTTCAGAGTCATCGATTTTCATCAGAAAATGCATTTTTTGGACAGTACAAAAATGGATTCAAAATCTCAATTGGATCGTGCCTCATGTTTAATAACCCCTTTTTAAATCCTCACAGTGATCAAAATTGCCATTCTTACAGACTTTACCTCCTAAACAGAAGCTTCTATGTTGACCAATTTCGGGCAGGAAATTGACTCTTAAGACACTTATTTTAGTTCAAAAATGGATAATTCACATCCAAGAGTCATTTACAGTCAAAATATTAAACATTCAAAAATCACCATTACTGTCCATCTGGAGAAAGTTCGACAGCTACGGGGTCATAGTTATACATCAGAAAATTGATTTTTTGGATTGTACAAAAATGTATTCAAAATGTCAATTGGATCATGCCTCATGTTGAATAACCACTTTTTGAAGCCTTCCATTGAACAAAATTGACATTTTTATAGACTTTTCCTACTACTCCGAAGATTCTATTTTGACAGATTTCGGGCTGGTATATGACTCTAAACACACTTGTTTTGGTTCAAAAATACAGACTTTACCTCCTATACAGACGCTTCTATGTTGACCAATTTCGGGCAGGAAATTGACTCTTAAGACACTTATTTTAGTTCAAAAATTCATAAATAACATTCAACAGTCATATACAGTCAAAATATTAAACATTCAAAAATCACAATTACTGACCATCTGGAGAAAGTTCGACAGCTACGGGGTCATCGTTATATATCAGAAAATTGATTTTTTGGAGTGTACAAAAAATTATTCAAAATGTCAATTGGATCATGCCTCATGTTGAATAACCACTTTTTGAAGCCTCCCATTGACCAAAATTGAAGTTTATAGACACTTTTTCTACTACTTAGAAGCTTCTATTTTGATCGATTTCGGGCAGGAAAATGAAACACACTTATTTTAGTTCCAAAAGTGATAATTCACATTGAAAAGTCATTTACAGTCAAAATATTAGACATTCAAAAATCACCATTACTGACCATCTGGAGAAAGTCCGTGAGGTTCAGAGTCATCGATTTTCATCAGAAAATTAATATTCAAAATGTCAATTGGATCATGCCTCATGTTGAATACCCACTTTTTGAAACCTCCCATTGACCAAAATTGACATTTTTACAGACTTTTCCTACTACTCAGAAGCATCTATTTTGATCGATTTTAGGCAGGGAAATAACTCTAAACACACTTATTTCAGTTCCAAAAGTGATAATGCACATACAACAGTCATTTACAGTCAAAAGATTAAACATTCAAAAATCAAGATTACTTACCATCTGGAGAAAGTTAGACAAGTTTGGGGTAATAATTTTTCATCCGAAAATTGATGTTGGGGACTATACAAAAAATTATTCAAAATGTCAATTGGATCATGCCAATGTTGAACAAACCACTTTTTTAGGCCTCGCAGTGACCAAAATTGCCAATTTTACGGACTTTTCCTCCTACTCCGAAGATTCTCTTTTGACAGATTTCGGGTTGGTATATGACTCTAAACACACTTGTTTTGGTTCAAAAAGTGATAATTCAGATCCAATAGTCATTTACAGTCAAAAGTTAAACATTCAAAAATCAACATTACTGACCATCTGGAGAAAGTCTGTGAGGTTCAGAGTCATCGATTTTCATCAGAAAATGCATTTTTTGGACAGTACAAAAATGGATTCAAAATCTCAATTGGATCGTGCCTCTTGTTTAATAACCCCTTTTTAAATCCTCACAGTGATCAAAATTGCCATTCTTACAGACTTTACCTCCTAAACAGAAGCTTCTATGTTGACCAATTTCGGGCAGGAAATTGACTCTTAAGACACTTATTTTAGTTCAAAAATGGATAATTCACATCCAAGAGTCATTTACAGTCAAAATATTAAACATTCAAAAATCACCATTACTGTCCATCTGGAGAAAGTTCGACAGCTACGGGGTCATAGTTATACATCAGAAAATTGATTTTTTGGATTGTACAAAAATGTATTCAAAATGTCAATTGGATCATGCCTCATGTTGAATAACCACTTTTTGAAGCCTTCCATTGAACAAAATTGACATTTTTATAGACTTTTCCTACTACTCCGAAGATTCTATTTTGACAGATTTCGGGCTGGTATATGACTCTAAACACACTTGTTTTGGTTCAAAAATACAGACTTTACCTCCTATACAGAAGCTTCTATGTTGACCAATTTCGGGCAGGAAATTCACTCTTAAGACAATTATTTTAGTTCAAAAATTCATAAATCACATTCAACAGTCATTTACAGTCAAAATATTAAACATTCAAAAATCACCATTACTGACCATCTGGAGAAAGTTCGACCTCTAAGGGGTCATCGTTATACATCAGAAAATTGATTTTTTGGAGTGTACAAAAAATTATTCAAAATGTCAATTGGATCATGCCTCATGTTGAATAACCACTTTTTGAAGCCTCCCATTGACCAAAATTGAAGTTTATAGACACTTTTCCTACTACTTAGAAGCTTCTATTTTGATCGATTTCGGGCAGGAAAATGGCTCTAAACACACTTATTTTAGTTCCAAAAGTGATAATTCACATTGAAAAGTCATTTACAGTCAAAATATTAGACATTCAAAAATCACCATTACTGACCATCTGGAGAAAGTCCGTGAGGTTCAGAGTCATCGATTTTCATCAGAAAATTAATATTCAAAATGTCAATTGGATCATGCCTCATGTTGAATACCCACTCTTTGAAACCTCCCATTGACCAAAATTGACATTTTTACAGACTTTTCCTACTACTCAGAAGCATCTATTTTGATCGATTTTAGGCAGGGAAATAACTCTAAACACACTTATTTCAGTTCCAAAAGTGATAATGCACATACAACAGTCATTTACAGTCAAAAGATTAAACATTCAAAAATCAAGATTACTTACCATCTGGAGAAAGTTAGACAAGTTTGGGGTAATAATTTTTCATCCGAAAATTGATTTTGGGGACTATACAAAAAAATTATTCAAAATGTCAATTGGATCATGCCAATGTTGAACAAACCACTTTTTTAGGCCTCGCAGTGACCAAAATTGCCAATTTTACGGACTTTTCCTCCTACTCCGAAGATTCTCTTTTGACAGATTTCGGGTTGGTATATGACTCTAAACACACTTGTTTTGGTTCAAAAAGTGATAATTCAGATCCAATAGTCATTTACATTCAAAAGTTAAACATTCAAAAATCAACATTACTGACCATCTGGAGAAAGTCTGTGAGGTTCAGAGTCATCGATTTTCATCAGAAAATGCATTTTTTGGACAGTACAAAAATGGATTCAAAATCTCAATTGGATCGTGCCTCTTGTTTAATAACCCCTTTTTAAATCCTCACAGTGATCAAAATTGCCATTCTTACAGACTTTACCTCCTAAACAGAAGCTTCTATGTTGACCAATTTCGGGCAGGAAATTGACTCTTAAGACACTTATTTTAGTTCAATAATGGATAATTCACATCCAAGAGTCATTTACAGTCAAAATATTAAACATTCAAAAATCACCATTACTGTCCATCTGGAGAAAGTTCGACAGCTACGGGGTCATAGTTATACATCAGAAAATTTATTTTTTGGATTGTATAAAAATGTATTCAAAATGTCAATTGGATCATGCCTCATGTTGAATAACCACTTTTTGAAGCCTTCCATTGAACAAAATTGACATTTTTATAGACTTTTCCTACTACTCCGAAGATTCTATTTTGACAGATTTCGGGCTGGTATATGACTCTAAACACACTTGTTTTGGTTCAAAAATACAGACTTTACCTCCTATACAGAAGCTTCTATGTTGACCAATTTCGGGCAGGAAATTGACTCTTAAGACACTTATTTTAGATCAAAAATGGATAATTCACATCCAAGATTAATTTACAGTCAAAATATTAAACTTTCAAAAATCAACATTACTGTCCATCTGGAGAAAGTTCGACAGCTACGGGGTCATAGTTATACATCAGAAAATAGATTTTTTGGATTGTACAAAAAATTATTAAAAATGTCAATTGGATCATGCCTCATGTTGAATAACCACTTTTTGAAGCCTTCCATTGACCAAAATTAAAATTTTTACAGACTTTTCCTACTACTCAGAAGCTTCTATTTTGATCGATTTTGGGCAGGAAAATGGCTCTAAGCACACTTATTTTTAATCCAAATGTGGTAAATCACATCCAACAGTCAATTACAGTCAAAAGATTAAACATTAAAAAATCAAGATTACTTACCATCTGGAGAAAGTTAGACAAGTTTGGGGAAAGAGTTTTTCATCCGAAAATTGATTTTGTGGTCTATACAAAAATTAATTCAAAATGTCAATTGGATCATGCCAATGTTGAACAAACCACTTTTTTAGGCTCGCAGTGACCAAAATTGCCAATTTTATGGACTTTTCCCCCTCCTCCGAAGATTCTATTTTGACAGATTTCGGGCTGGTATATGACTCTAAACACACTTGCTTTGGTTCAAAAAGTGATAATTCACATCCAATAGTCATTTACAGTCAAAAGTTAAACATTCAAAAATCAATATTACTGACCATCTGGAGAAAGTCTGTGAGGTTCAGAGTCATCGATTTTCATCAGAAAATGCATTTTTTGGACAGTACAAAAAAGGATTCAAAATCTCAATTGGATCGTGCCTCATGTTTAATAACCCCTTTTTAAATCCTCACAGTGATCAAAATTGCCATTCTTACAGACTTTACCTCCTAAACAGAAGCTTCTATGTTGACCAATTTCGGGCAGGAAATTGACTCTGAAGACACTTATTTTAGTTCAAAAATGTATAATTCACATCCAAGAGCCATTTACAGTCAAAATATTAAACATTCAAAAATCACCATTACTGTCCATCTGGAGAAAGTTCGACAGCTACGGGGTCATAGTTATACATCAGAAAATTGATTTTTTGGATTGTACAAAAATGTATTCAAAATGTCAATTGGATCATGCCTCATGTTGAATAACCACTTTTTGAAGCCTTCCATTGAACAAAATTGACATTTTTATAGACTTTTCCTACTACTCCGAAGATTCTATTTTGACAGATTTCGGGCTGGTATATGACTCTAAACACACTTGTTTTGGTTCAAAAATACAGACTTTACCTCCTATACAGAAGCTTCTATGTTGACCAATTTCGGGCAGGAAATTGACTCTTAAGACACTTATTTTAGTTCAAAAATTCATAAATAACATTCAACAGTCATATACAGTCAAAATATTAAACATTAAAAAATCACAATTACTGACCATCTGGAGAAAGTTCGACAGCTACGGGGTCATCGTTATATATCAGAAAATTGATTTTTTGGAGTGTACAAAAAATTATTCAAAATGTCAATTGGATCATGCCTCATGTTGAATAACCACTTTTTGAAGCCTCCCATTGACCAAAATTGAAGTTTATAGACACTTTTTCTACTACTTAGAAGCTTCTATTTTGATCGATTTCGGGCAGGAAAATGAAACACACTTATGTTAGTTCCAAAAGTGATAATTCACATTGAAAAGTCATTTACAGTCAAAATATTAGACATTCAAAAATCACCATTACTGACCATCTGGAGAAAGTCCGTGAGGTTCAGAGTCATCGATTTTCATCAGAAAATTAATATTCAAAATGTCAATTGGATCATGCCTCATGTTGAATACCCACTCTTTGAAACCTCCCATTGACCAAAATTGACATTTTTACAGACTTTTCCTACTACTCAGAAGCATCTATTTTGATCGATTTTAGGCAGGGAAATAACTCTAAACACACTTATTTCAGTTCCAAAAGTGATAATGCACATACAACAGTCATTTACAGTCAAAAGATTAAACATTCAAAAATCAAGATTACTTACCATCTGGAGAAAGTTAGACAAGTTTGGGGTAATAATTTTTCATCCGAAAATTGATTTTGGGGACTATACAAAAAAATTATTCAAAATGTCAATTGGATCATGCCAATGTTGAACAAACCACTTTTTTAGGCCTCGCAGTGACCAAAATTGCCAATTTTACGGACTTTTCCTCCTACTCCGAAGATTCTCTTTTGACAGATTTCGGGTTGGTATATGACTCTAAACACACTTGTTTTGGTTCAAAAAGTGATAATTCAGATCCAATAGTCATTTACAGTCAAAAGTTAAACATTCAAAAATCAACATTACTGACCATCTGGAGAAAGTCTGTGAGGTTCAGAGTCATCGATTTTCATCAGAAAATGCATTTTTTGGACAGTACAAAAATGGATTCAAAATCTCAATTGGATCGTGCCTCTTGTTTAATAACCCCTTTTTAAATCCTCACAGTGATCAAAATTGCCATTCTTACAGACTTTACCTCCTAAACAGAAGCTTCTATGTTGACCAATTTCGGGCAGGAAATTGACTCTTAAGACACTTATTTTAGTTCAATAATAGATAATTCACATCCAAGAGTCATTTACAGTCAAAATATTAAACATTCAAAAATCACCATTACTGTCCATCTGGAGAAAGTTCGACAGCTACGGGGTCATAGTTATACATCAGAAAATTTATTTTTTGGATTGTATAAAAATGTATTCAAAATGTCAATTGGATCATGCCTCATGTTGAATAACCACTTTTTGAAGCCTTCCATTGAACAAAATTGACATTTTTATAGACTTTTCCTACTACTCCGAAGATTCTATTTTGACAGATTTCGGGCTGGTATATGACTCTAAACACACTTGTTTTGGTTCAAAAATACAGACTTTACCTCCTATACAGAAGCTTCTATGTTGACCAATTTCGGGCAGGAAATTGACTCTTAAGACACTTATTTTAGATCAAAAATGGATAATTCACATCCAAGATTAATTTACAGTCAAAATATTAAACTTTCAAAAATCAACATTACTGTCCATCTGGAGAAAGTTCGACAGCTACGGGGTCATAGTTATACATCAGAAAATAGATTTTTTGGATTGTACAAAAAATTATTAAAAATGTCAATTGGATCATGCCTCATGTTGAATAACCACTTTTTGAAGCCTTCCATTGACCAAAATTAAAATTTTTACAGACTTTTCCTACTACTCAGAAGCTTCTATTTTGATCGATTTTGGGCAGGAAAATGGCTCTAAGCACACTTATTTTTAATCCAAATGTGGTAAATCACATCCAACAGTCAATTACAGTCAAAAGATTAAACATTAAAAAATCAAGATTACTTACCATCTGGAGAAAGTTAGACAAGTTTGGGGAAAGAGTTTTTCATCCGAAAATTGATTTTGTGGTCTATACAAAAATTTATTCAAAATGTCAATTGGATCATGCCAATGTTGAACAAACCACTTTTTTAGGCCTCGCAGTGACCAAAATTGCCAATTTTACGGACTTTTCCCCCTACTCCGAAGATTCTATTTTGACAGATTTTGGGCTGGTATACGACTCTAAACACACTTGCTTTGGTTCAAAAAGTGATAATTCACATCCAATAGTCATTTACAGTCAAAAGTTAAACATTCAAAAATCAATATTACTGACCATCTGGAGAAAGTCTGTGAGGTTCAGAGTCATCGATTTTCATCAGAAAATGCATTTTTTGGACAGTACAAAAAAGGATTCAAAATCTCAATTGGATCGTGCCTCATGTTTAAAAACCCCTTTTTAAATCCTCACAGTGATCAAAATTGCCATTGTTACAGACTTTACCTCCTAAACAGAAGCTTCTATGTTGACCAATTTCGGGCAGGAAATTGACTCTGAAGACACTTATTTTAGTTCAAAAATGTATAATTCACATCCAAGAGCCATTTACAGTCAAAATATGAAACATTCAAAAATCACCATTACTGTCCATCTGGAGAAAGTTCGACAGCTACGGGGTCATAGTTATACATCAGAAAATTGATTTTTTGGATTGTACAAAAATGTATTCAAAATGTCAATTGGATCATGCCTCATGTTGAATAACCACTTTTTGAAGCCTTCCATTGAACAAAATTGACATTTTTATAGACTTTTCCTACTACTCCGAAGATTCTATTTTGACAGATTTCGGGCTGGTATATGACTCTAAACACACTTGTTTTGGTTCAAAAATACAGACTTTACCTCCTATACAGAAGCTTCTATGTTGACCAATTTCGGGCAGGAAATTGACTCTTAAGACACTTATTTTAGATCAAAAATGGATAATTCACATCCAAGATTAATTTACAGTCAAAATATTAAACTTTAAAAAATCAACATTACTGTCCATCTGGAGAAAGTTCGACAGCTACGGGGTCATAGTTATACATCAGAAAATTGATTTTTTGGATTGTACAAAAAATTATTAAAAATGTCAATTGGATCATGCCTCATGTTGAATAACCACTTTTTGAAGCCTTCCATTGACCAAAATTAAAATTTTTACAGACTTTTCCTACTACTCAGAAGCTTCTATTTTGATCGATTTTGGGCAGGAAAATGGCTCTAAGCACACTTATTTTTAATCCAAATGTGGTAAATCACATCCAACAGTCAATTACAGTCAAAAGATTAAACATTCAAAAATCAAGATTACTTACCATCTGGAGAAAGTTAGACAAGTTTGGGGAAAGAGTTTTTCATCCGAAAATTGATTTTGTGGTCTATTCAAAAATTAATTCAAAATGTCAATTGGATCATGCCAATGTTGAACAAACCACTTTTTTAGGCCTCGCAGTGACCAAAATTGCCAATTTTATGGACTTTTCCCCCTCCTCCGAAGATTCTATTTTGACAGATTTCGGGCTGGTATATGACTCTAAACACACTTGCTTTGGTTCAAAAAGTGATAATTCACATCCAATAGTCATTTACAGTCAAAAGTTAAACATTCAAAAATCAATATTACTGACCATCTGGAGAAAGTCTGTGAGGTTCAGAGTCATCGATTTTCATCAGAAAATGCATTTTTTGGACAGTACAAAAAAGGATTCAAAATCTCAATTGGATCGTGCCTCATGTTTAATAACCCCTTTTTAAATCCTCACAGTGATCAAAATTGCCATTCTTACAGACTTTACCTCCTAAACAGAAGCTTCTATGTTGACCAATTTCGGGCAGGAAATTGACTCTGAAGACACTTATTTTAGTTCAAAAATGTATAATTCACATCCAAGAGCCATTTACAGTCAAAATATTAAACATTCAAAAATCACCATTACTGTCCATCTGGAGAAAGTTCGACAGCTACGGGGTCATAGTTATACATCAGAAAATTGATTTTTTGGATTGTACAAAAATGTATTCAAAATGTCAATTGGATCATGCCTCATGTTGAATAACCACTTTTTGAAGCCTTCCATTGAACAAAATTGACATTTTTATAGACTTTTCCTACTACTCCGAAGATTCTATTTTGACAGATTTCGGGCTGGTATATGACTCTAAACACACTTGTTTTGGTTCAAAAATACAGACTTTACCTCCTATACAGAAGCTTCTATGTTGACCAATTTCGGGCAGGAAATTGACTCTTAAGACACTTATTTTAGTTCAAAAATTCATAAATAACATTCAACAGTCATATACAGTCAAAATATTAAACATTAAAAAATCACAATTACTGACCATCTGGAGAAAGTTCGACAGCTACGGGGTCATCGTTATATATCAGAAAATTGATTTTTTGGAGTGTACAAAAAATTATTCAAAATGTCAATTGGATCATGCCTCATGTTGAATAACCACTTTTTGAAGCCTCCCATTGACCAAAATTGAAGTTTATAGACACTTTTTCTACTACTTAGAAGCTTCTATTTTGATCGATTTCGGGCAGGAAAATGAAACACACTTATGTTAGTTCCAAAAGTGATAATTCACATTGAAAAGTCATTTACAGTCAAAATATTAGACATTCAAAAATCACCATTACTGACCATCTGGAGAAAGTCCGTGAGGTTCAGAGTCATCGATTTTCATCAGAAAATTAATATTCAAAATGTCAATTGGATCATGCCTCATGTTGAATACCCACTTTTTGAAACCTCCCATTGACCAAAATTGACATTTTTACAGACTTTTCCTACTACTCAGAAGCATCTATTTTGATCGATTTTAGGCAGGGAAATAACTCTAAACACACTTATTTCAGTTCCAAAAGTGATAATGCACATACAACAGTCATTTACAGTCAAAAGATTAAACATTCAAAAATCAAGATTACTTACCATCTGGAGAAAGTTAGACAAGTTTGGGGTAATAATTTTTCATCCGAAAATTGATTTTGGGGACTATACAAAAAATTATTCAAAATGTCAATTGGATCATGCCAATGTTGAACAAACCACTTTTTTAGGCCTCGCAGTGACCAAAATTGCCAATTTTACGGACTTTTCCTCCTACTCCGAAGATTCTCTTTTGACAGATTTCGGGTTGGTATATGACTCTAAACACACTTGTTTTGGTTCAAAAAGTGATAATTCAGATCCAATAGTCATTTACAGTCAAAAGTTAAACATTCAAAAATCAACATTACTGACCATCTGGAGAAAGTCTGTGAGGTTCAGAGTCATCGATTTTCATCAGAAAATGCATTTTTTGGACAGTACAAAAATGGATTCAAAATCTCAATTGGATCGTGCCTCTTGTTTAATAACCCCTTTTTAAATCCTCACAGTGATCAAAATTGCCATTCTTACAGACTTTACCTCCTAAACAGAAGCTTCTATGTTGACCAATTTCGGGCAGGAAATTGACTCTTAAGACACTTATTTTAGTTCAAAAATGGATAATTCACATCCAAGAGTCATTTACAGTCAAAATATTAAACATTCAAAAATCACCATTACTGTCCATCTGGAGAAAGTTCGACAGCTACGGGGTCATAGTTATACATCAGAAAATTGACTTTTTGGATTGTACAAAAATGTATTCAAAATGTCAATTGGATCATGCCTCATGTTGAATAACCACTTTTTGAAGCCTTCCATTGAACAAAATTGACATTTTTATAGACTTTTCCTACTACTCCGAAGATTCTATTTTGACAGATTTCGGGCTGGTATATGACTCTAAACACACTTGTTTTGGTTCAAAAATACAGACTTTACCTCCTATACAGAAGCTTCTATGTTGACCAATTTCGGGCAGGAAATTGACTCTTAAGACACTTATTTTAGATCAAAAATGGATAATTCACATCCAAGATTAATTTACAGTCAAAATATTAAACTTTCAAAAATCAACATTACTGTCCATCTGGAGAAAGTTCGACAGCTACGGGGTCATAGTTATACATCAGAAAATTGATTTTTTGGATTGTACAAAAAATTATTAAAAATGTCAATTGGATCATGCCTCATGTTGAATAACCACTTTTTGAAGCCTTCCATTGACCAAAATTGAAATTTTTACAGACTTTTCCTACTACTCAGAAGCTTCTATTTTGATCGATTTTGGGCAGGAAAATGGCTCTAAGCACACTTATTTTTAATCCAAATGTGGTAAATCACATCCAACAGTCAATTACAGTCAAAAGATTAAACATTCAAAAATCAAGATTACTTACCATCTGGAGAAAGTTAGACAAGTTTGGGGAAAGAGTTTTTCATCCGAAAATTGATTTTGTGGTCTATACAAAAATTAATTCAAAATGTCAATTGGATCATGCCAATGTTGAACAAACCACTTTTTTAGGCCTCGCAGTGACCAAAATTGCCAATTTTACGGACTTTTCCCCCTACTCCGAAGATTCTATTTTGACAGATTTCGGGCTGGTATATGACTCTAAACACACTTGCTTTGGTTCAAAAAGTGATAATTCACATCCAATAGTCATTTACAGTCAAAAGTTAAACATTCAAAAATCAATATTACTGACCATCTGGAGAAAGTCTGTGAGGTTCAGAGTCATCGATTTTCATCAGAAAATGCATTTTTTGGACAGTACAAAAAAGGATTCAAAATCTCAATTGGATCGTGCCTCATGTTTAATAACCCCTTTTTAAATCCTCACAGTGATCAAAATTGCCATTGTTACAGACTTTACCTCCTAAACAGAAGCTTCTATGTTGACCAATTTCGGGCAGGAAATTGACTCTTAAGACACTTATTTTAGTTCAAAAATGGATAATTCACATCCAAGAGTCATTTACAGTCAAAATATTAAAAATTCAAAAATCACCATTACTGTCCATCTGGAGAAAGTTCGACAGCTACGGGGTCATAGTTATACATCCGAAAATTGATTTTTTGGATTGTACAAAAATGTATTCAAAATGTCAATTGGATCATGCCTCATGTTGAATAACCACTTTTTGAAGCCTTCCATTGAACAAAATTGACATTTTTATAGACTTTTCCTACTACTCCGAAGATTCTATTTTGACAGATTTCGGGCTGGTATATGACTCTAAACACACTTGCTTTGGTTCAAAAAGTGATAATTCACATCCAATAGTCATTTACAGTCAAAAGTTAAACATTCAAAAATCAATATTACTGACCATCTGGAGAAAGTCTGTGAGGTTCAGAGTCATCGATTTTCATCAGAAAATGCATTTTTTGGACAGTACAAAAAAGGATTCAAAATCTCAATTGGATCGTGCCTCATGTTTAATAACCCCTTTTTAAATCCTCATAGTGATCAAAATTGCCATTCTTACAGACTTTACCGCCTAAACAGAAGCTTCTATGTTGACCAATTTCGGGCAGGAAATTGACTCTTAAGACACTTATTTTAGTTCAAAAATGGATAATTCACATCCAAGAGTCATTTACAGTCAAATTATTAAACATTCAAAAATCACCATTACTGTCCATCTGGAGAAAGTTCGACAGCTACGGGGTCATAGTTATACATCAGAAAATTGATTTTTTGGATTGTACAAAAATGTATTCAAAATGTCAATTGGATCATGCCTCATGTTGAATAACCAATTTTGAAGCCTTCCATTGAACAAAATTGACATTTTTATAGACTTTTCCTACTACTACAAAGATTCTATTTTGACAGATTTCGGGCTGGTATATGACTCTAAACACACTTGTTTTGGTTCAAAAATACAGACTTTACCTCCTATACAGAAGCTTCTATGTTGACCAATTTCGGGCAGGAAATTGACTCTTAAGACACTTATTTTAGTTCAAAAATTCATAAATAACATTCAACAGTCATATACAGTCAAAATATTAAACATTCAAAAATCACAATTACTGACCATCTGGAGAAAGTTCAACAGCTACGGGGTCATCGTTATATATCAGAAAATTGATTTTTTGGAGTGTACAAAAAATTATTCAAAATGTCAATTGGATCATGCCTCATGTTGAATAACCACTTTTTGAAGCCTCCCATTGACCAAAATTGAAGTTTATAGACACTTTTTCTACTACTTAGAAGCTTCTATTTTGATCGATTTCGGGCAGGAAAATGAAACACACTTATTTTAGTTCCAAAAGTGATAATTCACATTGAAAAGTCATTTACAGTCAAAATATTAGACATTCAAAAATCACCATTACTGACCATCTGGAGAAAGTCCGTGAGGTTCAGAGTCATCGATTTTCATCAGAAAATTAATATTCAAAATGTCAATTGGATCATGCCTCATGTTGAATACCCACTTTTTGAAACCTCCCATTGACCAAAATTGACATTTTTACAGACTTTTCCTACTACTCAGAAGCATCTATTTTGATCGATTTTAGGCAGGGAAATAACTCTAAACACACTTATTTCAGTTCCAAAAGTGATAATGCACATACAACAGTCATTTACAGTCAAAAGATTAAACATTCAAAAATCAAGATTACTTACCATCTGGAGAAAGTTAGACAAGTTTGGGGTAATAATTTTTCATCCGAAAATTGATTTTGGGGACTATACAAAAAATTATTCAAAATGTCAATTGGATCATGCCAATGTTGAACAAACCACTTTTTTAGGCCTCGCAGTGACCAAAATTGCCAATTTTACGGACTTTTCCTCCTACTCCGAAGATTCTCTTTTGACAGATTTCGGGTTGGTATATGACTCTAAACACACTTGTTTTGGTTCAAAAAGTGATAATTCAGATCCAATAGTCATTTACAGTCAAAAGTTAAACATTCAAAAATCAACATTACTGACCATCTGGAGAAAGTCTGTGAGGTTCAGAGTCATCGATTTTCATCAGAAAATGCATTTTTTGGACAGTACAAAAATGGATTCAAAATCTCAATTGGATCGTGCCTCTTGTTTAATAACCCCTTTTTAAATCCTCACAGTGATCAAAATTGCCATTCTTACAGACTTTACCTCCTAAACAGAAGCTTCTATGTTGACCAATTTCGGGCAGGAAATTGACTCTTAAGACACTTATTTTAGTTCAAAAATGGATAATTCACATCCAAGAGTCATTTACAGTCAAAATATTAAACATTCAAAAATCACCATTACTGTCCATCTGGAGAAAGTTCGACAGCTACGGGGTCATAGTTATACATCAGAAAATTGATTTTTTGGATTGTACAAAAATGTATTCAAAATGTCAATTGGATCATGCCTCATGTTGAATAACCACTTTTTGAAGCCTTCCATTGAACAAAATTGACATTTTTATAGACTTTTCCTACTACTCCGAAGATTCTATTTTGACAGATTTCGGGCTGGTATATGACTCTAAACACACTTGTTTTGGTTCAAAAATACAGACTTTACCTCCTATACAGAAGCTTCTATGTTGACCAATTTCGGGCAGGAAATTGACTCTTAAGACACTTATTTTAGATCAAAAATGGATAATTCACATCCAAGATTAATTTACAGTCAAAATATTAAACTTTAAAAAATCAACATTACTGTCCATCTGGAGAAAGTTCGACAGCTACGGGGTCATAGTTATACATCAGAAAATTGATTTTTTGGATTGTACAAAAAATTATTAAAAATGTCAATTGGATCATGCCTCATGTTGAATAACCACTTTTTGAAGCCTTCCATTGACCAAAATTAAAATTTTTACAGACTTTTCCTACTACTCAGAAGCTTCTATTTTGATCGATTTTGGGCAGGAAAATGGCTCTAAGCACACTTATTTTTAATCCAAATGTGGTAAATCACATCCAACAGTCAATTACAGTCAAAAGATTAAACATTCAAAAATCAAGATTACTTACCATCTGGAGAAAGTTAGACAAGTTTGGGGAAAGAGTTTTTCATCCGAAAATTGATTTTGTGGTCTATACAAAAATTAATTCAAAATGTCAATTGGATCATGCCAATGTTGAACAAACCACTTTTTTAGGCCTCGCAGTGACCAAAATTGCCAATTTTATGGACTTTTCCCCCTCCTCCGAAGATTCTATTTTGACAGATTTCGGGCTGGTATATGACTCTAAACACACTTGCTTTGGTTCAAAAAGTGATAATTCACTTCCAATAGTCATTTACAGTCAAAAGTTAAACATTCAAAAATCAATATTACTGACCATCTGGAGAAAGTCTGTGAGGTTCAGAGTCATCGATTTTCATCAGAAAATGCATTTTTTGGACAGTACAAAAAAGGATTCAAAATCTCAATTGGATCGTGCCTCATGTTTAATAACCCCTTTTTAAATCCTCACAGTGATCAAAATTGCCATTCTTACAGACTTTACCTCCTAAACAGAAGCTTCTATGTTGACCAATTTCGGGCAGGAAATTGACTCTGAAGACACTTATTTTAGTTCAAAAATGTATAATTCACATCCAAGAGCCATTTACAGTCAAAATATTAAACATTCAAAAATCACCATTACTGTCCATCTGGAGAAAGTTCGACAGCTACGGGGTCATAGTTATACATCAGAAAATTGATTTTTTGGATTGTACAAAAATGTATTCAAAATGTCAATTGGATCATGCCTCATGTTGAATAACCACTTTTTGAAGCCTTCCATTGAACAAAATTGACATTTTTATAGACTTTTCCTACTACTCCGAAGATTCTATTTTGACAGATTTCGGGCTGGTATATGACTCTAAACACACTTGTTTTGGTTCAAAAATACAGACTTTACCTCCTATACAGAAGCTTCTATGTTGACCAATTTCGGGCAGGAAATTGACTCTTAAGACACTTATTTTAGTTCAAAAATTCATAAATAACATTCAACAGTCATATACAGTCAAAATATTAAACATTAAAAAATCACAATTACTGACCATCTGGAGAAAGTTCGACAGCTACGGGGTCATCGTTATATATCAGAAAATTGATTTTTTGGAGTGTACAAAAAATTATTCAAAATGTCAATTGGATCATGCCTCATGTTGAATAACCACTTTTTGAAGCCTCCCATTGACCAAAATTGAAGTTTATAGACACTTTTTCTACTACTTAGAAGCTTCTATTTTGATCGATTTCGGGCAGGAAAATGAAACACACTTATGTTAGTTCCAAAAGTGATAATTCACATTGAAAAGTCATTTACAGTCAAAATATTAGACATTCAAAAATCACCATTACTGACCATCTGGAGAAAGTCCGTGAGGTTCAGAGTCATCGATTTTCATCAGAAAATTAATATTCAAAATGTCAATTGGATCATGCCTCATGTTGAATACCCACTTTTTGAAACCTCCCATTGACCAAAATTGACATTTTTACAGACTTTTCCTACTACTCAGAAGCATCTATTTTGATCGATTTTAGGCAGGGAAATAACTCTAAACACACTTATTTCAGTTCCAAAAGTGATAATGCACATACAACAGTCATTTACAGTCAAAAGATTAAACATTCAAAAATCAAGATTACTTACCATCTGGAGAAAGTTAGACAAGTTTGGGGTAATAATTTTTCATCCGAAAATTGATTTTGGGGACTATACAAAAAATTATTCAAAATGTCAATTGGATCATGCCAATGTTGAACAAACCACTTTTTTAGGCCTCGCAGTGACCAAAATTGCCAATTTTACGGACTTTTCCTCCTACTCCGAAGATTCTCTTTTGACAGATTTCGGGTTGGTATATGACTCTAAACACACTTGTTTTGGTTCAAAAAGTGATAATTCAGATCCAATAGTCATTTACAGTCAAAAGTTAAACATTCAAAAATCAACATTACTGACCATCTGGAGAAAGTCTGTGAGGTTCAGAGTCATCGATTTTCATCAGAAAATGCATTTTTTGGACAGTACAAAAATGGATTCAAAATCTCAATTGGATCGTGCCTCTTGTTTAATAACCCCTTTTTAAATCCTCACAGTGATCAAAATTGCCATTCTTACAGACTTTACCTCCTAAACAGAAGCTTCTATGTTGACCAATTTCGGGCAGGAAATTGACTCTTAAGACACTTATTTTAGTTCAAAAATGGATAATTCACATCCAAGAGTCATTTACAGTCAAAATATTAAACATTCAAAAATCACCATTACTGTCCATCTGGAGAAAGTTCGACAGCTACGGGGTCATAGTTATACATCAGAAAATTGATTTTTTGGATTGTACAAAAATGTATTCAAAATGTCAATTGGATCATGCCTCATGTTGAATAACCACTTTTTGAAGCCTTCCATTGAACAAAATTGACATTTTTATAGACTTTTCCTACTACTCCGAAGATTCTATTTTGACAGATTTCGGGCTGGTATATGACTCTAAACACACTTGTTTTGGTTCAAAAATACAGACTTTACCTCCTATACAGAAGCTTCTATGTTGACCAATTTCGGGCAGGAAATTGACTCTTAAGACACTTATTTTAGATCAAAAATGGATAATTCACATCCAAGATTAATTTACAGTCAAAATATTAAACTTTAAAAAATCAACATTACTGTCCATCTGGAGAAAGTTCGACAGCTACGGGGTCATAGTTATACATCAGAAAATTGATTTTTTGGATTGTACAAAAAATTATTAAAAATGTCAATTGGATCATGCCTCATGTTGAATAACCACTTTTTGAAGCCTTCCATTGACCAAAATTAAAATTTTTACAGACTTTTCCTACTACTCAGAAGCTTCTATTTTGATCGATTTTGGGCAGGAAAATGGCTCTAAGCACACTTATTTTTAATCCAAATGTGGTAAATCACATCCAACAGTCAATTACAGTCAAAAGATTAAACATTCAAAAATCAAGATTACTTACCATCTGGAGAAAGTTAGACAAGTTTGGGGAAAGAGTTTTTCATCCGAAAATTGATTTTGTGGTCTATACAAAAATTAATTCAAAATGTCAATTGGATCATGCCAATGTTGAACAAACCACTTTTTTAGGCCTCGCAGTGACCAAAATTGCCAATTTTATGGACTTTTCCCCCTCCTCCGAAGATTCTATTTTGACAGATTTCGGGCTGGTATATGACTCTAAACACACTTGCTTTGGTTCAAAAAGTGATAATTCACATCCAATAGTCATTTACAGTCAAAAGTTAAACATTCAAAAATCAATATTACTGACCATCTGGAGAAAGTCTGTGAGGTTCAGAGTCATCGATTTTCATCAGAAAATGCATTTTTTGGACAGTACAAAAAAGGATTCAAAATCTCAATTGGATCGTGCCTCATGTTTAATAACCCCTTTTTAAATCCTCACAGTGATCAAAATTGCCATTCTTACAGACTTTACCTCCTAAACAGAAGCTTCTATGTTGACCAATTTCGGGCAGGAAATTGACTCTGAAGACACTTATTTTAGTTCAAAAATGTATAATTCACATCCAAGAGCCATTTACAGTCAAAATATGAAACATTCAAAAATCACCATTACTGTCCATCTGGAGAAAGTTCGACAGCTACGGGGTCATAGTTATACATCAGAAAATTGATTTTTTGGATTGTACAAAAATGTATTCAAAATGTCAATTGGATCATGCCTCATGTTGAATAACCACTTTTTGAAGCCTTCCATTGAACAAAATTGACATTTTTATAGACTTTTCCTACTACTCCGAAGATTCTATTTTGACAGATTTCGGGCTGGTATATGACTCTAAACACACTTGTTTTGGTTCAAAAATACAGACTTTACCTCCTATACAGAAGCTTCTATGTTGACCAATTTCGGGCAGGAAATTGACTCTTAAGACACTTATTTTAGTTCAAAAATTCATAAATAACATTCAACAGTCATATACAGTCAAAATATTAAACATTAAAAAATCACAATTACTGACCATCTGGAGAAAGTTCGACAGCTACGGGGTCATCGTTATATATCAGAAAATTGATTTTTTGGAGTGTACAAAAAATTATTCAAAATGTCAATTGGATCATGCCTCATGTTGAATAACCACTTTTTGAAGCCTCCCATTGACCAAAATTGAAGTTTATAGACACTTTTTCTACTACTTAGAAGCTTCTATTTTGATCGATTTCGGGCAGGAAAATGGCTCTAAACACACTTATTTTAGTTCCAAAAGTGATAATTCACATTGAAAAGTCATTTACAGTCAAAATATTAGACATTCAAAAATCACCATTACTGACCATCTGGAGAAAGTCCGTGAGGTTCAGAGTCATCGATTTTCATCAGAAAATTAATATTCAAAATGTAAATTGGATCATGCCTCATGTTGAATACCCACTTTTTGAAACCTCCCATTGACCAAAATTGACATTTTTACAGACTTTTCCTACTACTCAGAAGCATCTATTTTGATCGATTTTAGGCAGGGAAATAACTCTAAACACACTTATTTCAGTTCCAAAAGTGATAATGCACATACAACAGTCATTTACAGTCAAAAGATTAAACATTCAAAAATCAAGATTACTTACCTTCTGGAGAAAGTTAGACAAGTTTGGGGTAATAATTTTTCATCCGAAAATTGATTTTGGGGACTATACAAAAAATTATTCAAAATGTCAATTGGATCATGCCAATGTTGAACAAACCACTTTTTTAGGCCTCGCAGTGACCAAAATTGCCAATTTTACAGACTTTTCCTCCTACTCCAAAGATTCTCTTTTGACAGATTTCGGGCTGGTATATGACTCTAAACACACTTGTTTTGTTTCAAAAAGTGATAATTCAGATCCAATAGTCATTTACAGTCAAAAGTTAAACATTCAAAAATCAACATTACTGACCATCTGGAGAAAGTCTGTGAGGTTCAGAGTCATCGATTTTCATCAGAAAATGCATTTTTTGGACAGTACAAAAATGGATTCAAAATCTCAATTGGATCGTGACTCTTGTTTAATAACCCCTTTTTAAATCCTCACAGTGATCAAAATTGCCATTCTTACAGACTTTACCTCCTAAACAGAAGCTTCTATGTTGACCAATTTCGGGCAGGAAATTGACTCTTAAGACACTTATTTTAGTTCAAAAATTGATAATTCACATCCAAGAGTCATTTACAGTCAAAATATTAAACATTCAAAAATCACCATTACTGTCCATCTGGAGAAAGTTCGACAGCTACGGGGTCATAGTTATACATCAGAAAATTTATTTTTTTGGATTGTACAAAAATGTATTCAAAATGTCAATTGGATCATGTTGAATAACCACTTTTTGAAGCCTTCCATTGAACAAAATTGACATTTTTATAGACTTTTCCTACTACTCCGAAGATTCTATTTTGACAGATTTCGGGCTGGTATATGACTCTAAACACACTTGTTTTGGTTCAAAAATACAGACTTTACCTCCTATACAGAAGCTTCTATGTTGACCAATTTCGGGCAGGAAATTGACTCTTAAGACACTTATTTTAGATCAAAAATTGATAATTCACATCCAAGATTAATTTACAGTCAAAATATTAAACTTTCAAAAATCAACATTACTGTCCATCTGGAGAAAGTTCGACAGCTACGGGGTCATAGTTATACATCAGAAAATTGATTTTTTGGATTGTACAAAAAATTATTAAAAATGTCAATTGGATCATGCCTCATGTTGAATAACCACTTTTTGAAGCCTTCCATTGACCAAAATTGAAATTTTTACAGACTTTTCCTACTACTCAGAAGCTTCTATTTTGATCGATTTTGGGCAGGAAAATGGCTCTAAGCACACTTATTTTTAATCCAAATGTGGTAAATCACATCCAACAGTCAATTACAGTCAAAAGAATAAACATTAAAAAATCAAGATTACTTACCATCTGGAGAAAGTTAGACAAGTTTGGGGAAAGAGTTTTTCATCCGAAAATTGATTTTGTGGTCTATACAAAAATTAATTCAAAATGTCAATTGGATCATGCCAATGTTGAACAAACCACTTTTTTAGGCCTCGCAGTGACCAAAATTGCCAATTTTACGGACTTTTCCCCCTACTCCGAAGATTCTATTTTGACAGATTTCGGGCTGGTATATGACTCTAAACACACTTGCTTTGGTTCAAAAAGTGATAATTCACATCCAATAGTCATTTACAGTCAAAAGTTAAAGATTCAAAAATCAATATTACTGACCATCTGGAGAAAGTCTGTGAGGTTCAGAGTCATCGATTTTCATCAGAAAATGCTTTTTTTGGACAGTACAAAAAAGGATTCAAAATCTCAATTGGATCGTGCCTCATGTTTAATAACCCCTTTTTAAATCCTCACAGTGATCAAAATTGCCATTCTTACAGACTTTACCTCCTAAACAGAAGCTTCTATGTTGACCAATTTCGGGCAGGAAATTGACTCTTAAGACACTTATTTTAGTTCAAAAATGGATAATTCACATCCAAGAGTCATGTACAGTCAAAATATTAAACATTCAAAAATCACCATTACTGTCCATCTGGAGAAAGTTCGACAGCTACGGGGTCATAGTTATACATCAGAAAATTGATTTTTTGGATTGTACAAAAATGTATTCAAAATGTCAATTGGATCATGCCTCATGTTGAATAACCACTTTTTGAAGCCTTCCATTGAACAAAATTGACATTTTTATAGACTTTTCCTACTACTCCGAAGATTCTATTTTGACAGATTTCGGGCTGGTATATGACTCTAAACACACTTGTTTTGGTTCAAAAATACAGACTTTACCTCCTATACAGAAGCTTCTATGTTGACCAATTTCGGGCAGGAAATTGACTCTTAAGACACTTATTTTAGTTCAAAATTTCATAAATAACATTCAACAGTCATATACAGTCAAAATATTAAACATTCAAAAATCACAATTACTGACCATCTGGAGAAAGTTCGACAGCTACGGGGTCATCGTTATATATCAGAAAATTGATTTTTTGGAGTGTACAAAAAATTATTCAAAATGTCAATTGGATCATGCCTCATGTTGAATAACCACTTTTTGAAGCCTTCCATTGACCAAAAATGAAATTTTTACAGACTTTTCCTACTACTCAGAAGCTTCTATTTTGATCGATTTTGGGCAGGAAAATGGCTCTAAGCACACTTATTTTTAATCCAAATGTGATAAATCACATCCAACAGTCAATTACAGTCAAAAGATTAAACATTCAAAAATCACCATTACTGACCATCTGGAGAAAGTCCGTGAGGTTAAGAGTCATCGATTTTCATCAGAAAATTAATATTCAAAATGTCAATTGGATCATGCCTCATGTTGAATACCCACTTTTTGAAACCTCCCATTGACCAAAATTGACATTTTTACAGACTTTTCCTACTACTCAGAAGCATCTATTTTGATCGATTTTAGGCAGGGAAATGACTCTAAACACACTTATTTTAGTTCCAAAAGTGATAATGCACATCCAACAGTCATTTACAGTCAAAAGATTAAACATTCAAAAATCACCATTACTGACCATCTGTAGAAAGTCAGTGAGGTTCCGAGTCATCAATTTTCATCAGAAAATGCATTTTTTGGACAGTACACAAAATGATTCAAAATCTCAATTGGATTGTGCCTCATGTTTAATATCCCCTTTTTAAATCCTCACAGTGATCAAAATTGCCTTTGTTACAGACTTTACCTACTAAGCAGAATCTTCTATTTTGACCAATTTCGGGCAAGAAATTGACTCTTAAGACAATTATTTTAGTTCAAAAATTCATAAATCACATTCAACAGTCATTTACAGTCAAAATATTAAACATTCAAAAATCACCATTACTGACCATCTGGAGAAAGTTCGACCTCTAAGGGGTCATCGTTATACATCAGAAAATTGATTTTTTGGAGTGTACAAAAAATTATTCAAAATGTCAATTGGATCATGCCTCATGTTGAATAACCACTTTTTGAAGCCTCCCATTGACCAAAATTGAAGTTTATAGACACTTTTCCTACTACTTAGAAGCTTCTATTTTGATCGATTTCGGGCAGGAAAATGGCTCTAAACACACTTATTTTAGTTCCAAAAGTGATAATTCACATTGAAAAGTCATTTACAGTCAAAATATTAAACATTCAAAAATCACCATTACTGACCATCTGGAGAAAGTCTGTGAGGTTCAGAGTCATCGATTTTCATCAGAAAATGCATTTTTTGGACAGTACAAAAAAGGATTCAAAATCTCAATTGGATCGTGCCGCATGTTTAATAACCCTTTTTAAATCCTCACAGTGATCAAAATTGACATTGTTACAGACTTTACCTCCTAAACAGAAGCTTCTATGTTGACCAATTTCGGGCAGGAAAATGACTCTTAAGACACTTATTTTAGTTCGAAAATTGATAATTCATATTCAACAGTCATTTGCAGTCAAAATATTAAACGTTAGAAAATCACGAATACTGACCATCTGGAGAAAGTTTGACAGCTACGGGGTCATCGTTATGCATCAGAAAATTGATTTTATGGATTGTACAAAAAATGATTCAAAATCTCAATTAGATCGTGCCTCATGTCGAATAACCACTTTTTAAAGCCTCACAGTGACCAAAAATGCCCTTTTTACTGACTTTTCCTACTAGTCAGAAGATGCTATTTTGACTGATTTCAGGCTGGTAAATGACTCTAAAAAAACTTATTTTAAATCCAAAAGTGATAAGACACATCCAACAGTCATTTACAGTCAAAAGATTAAACATTCAAAAATCACCATTACTGACCATCTGTAGAAATTCAGTGAGGTTCTGAGTCATTAATTTTCATCAGAAAATGCATTTTTTGGACAGTACACAAAAGGATTCAAAATCTCAATTGGATTGTGCCTCATGTTTAATATCCCCTTTTTAAATCCTCACAGTGATCAAAATTACCATTCTTACAGACTTTACCTCCTAAACAGAAGCTTCTATGTTGACCAATTTCGGGCAGAAAATTGACTCTTAAGACACTTATTTTACTTCAAAAATGGATAATTCACATCCAAGATTAATTTACAGTCAAAATATTAAACTTTCAAAAATCAACATTACTGTCCATCTGGAGAAAGTTCGACAGCTACGGGGGTCATAGTTATACATCAGAAAATTGATTTTTTGGATTGTACAAAAAATTATTAAAAATGTCAATTGGATCATGCCTCATGTTGAATAACCACTTTTTGAAGCCTTCCATTGACCAAAAATGAAATTTTTACAGACTTTTCCTACTACTCAGAAGCTTCTATTTTGATCGATTTTGGGCAGGAAAATGGCTCTAAGCACACTTATTTTTAATCCAAATGTGATAAATCACATCCAACAGTCAATTACAGTCAAAAGATTAAACATTCAAAAATCAAGATTACTTACCATCTGGAGAAAGTTGGACAAGTTTGGGGAAATAGTTTTTCATCCGAAAATTGATTTTGGGGACTATACAAAAAATTATTCAAAATGTCAATTGGATCATGCCAATGTTGAGCAAACCACATTTTTAGGCCTCGCAGTGACCAAAATTGCCAATTTTACGGACTTTTCCTACTACTCCGAAGATTCTATTTTGACAGATTTCGGGCTGGTATATGACTCTAAACACACTTGTTTTGGTTCAAAAAGTGATAATTCACATCCAATAGTCATTTACAGTCAAAAGTTAAACATTCAAAAATCAAGTTTACTTACCATCTGGAGAAAGTTAGCCAAGTTTGGGGAAATAGTTTTTCATCCGAAAATTGATTTTTGGGACTATACAAAAAATTATTCAAAATGTCAATTGGATCATGCCATTGTTAAACAAACCACTTTTTTAGGCCTCGCAGTGACAAAAATCACCAATTTTACAGACTTTTCCTCCTACTCAGAAGATTCTATTTTGACTGATTTCAGGCTGGGAAATGCTTCTAAACACACTTGTTTTCGTTCAAAAACTGATAATTCACATCCAATAGTCATTTACAGTCAAAAGATTAAACATTCAAAAATCACCATTACTCACCATCTGTAGAAAGTCCGTGAGGTTTCGTGTCATCGATTTTCATCAGAAAATGCATGTTTTGGACAGTACAAAAAAGGATTCAAAATCTCAATTGGATCGTGCCTCATGTTTAATAACCCCTTTTTAAATCCTCACAGTGAATTACCATTGTTACAGACTTTACCTCCTAAACAGAAGCTTCTATTTTGACCGAA
This sequence comes from Triturus cristatus, assembly GCF_964204655.1. Taxonomy (NCBI): domain Eukaryota; kingdom Metazoa; phylum Chordata; class Amphibia; order Caudata; family Salamandridae; genus Triturus; species Triturus cristatus. The sequence continues at coordinate 951,399,614 of NC_140583.1, read as the reverse complement.
TTTGAGTAGTGAAATGACTCTAAACACACTTATTTTAGTTCCAAAATTGATAATGCACATCCAACAGTCATTTACAGTCAAAAGATTAAACATCCAAAATTCAAGATTACTTACCATTTGGAGAAAGTCTGTGAGGGTTGGAGTCATCGATTTTCATCAGAAAATGCATTATTAGTCAGTACCAAAAATTATTCAAAATCTCAATTGGATCGTGCCTCATGTTTAATAACCCCTTTTTAAATCCTCACAGTGATCAAAATTGCCATTCTTACAGTCTTTACCTCCTAAACAGAAGCTTCTATTTTGACCGATTTTGAGCAGACTGACTGCTGGAGACTGTGTACACCTAACGTAGGTATTAATTTGTGCCACAGGTGTGCCAAGTCGCAACATTTTTCACATGCAAACTTCCCACAAATCTGAAAATCACTGCCATTACTTACTGTAGGTCCCTACCTCTGGATGTTGTTGTGGTAAAATCCATCCATCCATTTCAAAATCACAAGGAAAATGGTTTTTAAGTAATCCCACACTAAAACCTTATACACATTTTCAGCTAGCACTTCCATGGATATATTGCTACACTCAGTGAAAGAAACTACTTGAGTGCATAGATATTCTAATGGTAATAAACTTTAAAATAAATTTGCTCTAGACAGCGCTTGGGCTAATAGCCAGGCCCTAACACAAATGTTTACGACAGCTCATAATATAGTTATGAGGTATGGGCCATTTTACTTGCACTCCAAACTGGAGGTTGCCTACTGCCCATAACATAGCAAAGACTTTTATGATTGAAACACATATTTCCCTGCAAAAGACCCACATATGGGAACCCCCTGTATAATATCGCCTGCAAGGTGGGTTGTGAGGGTAGACTAAATATATAGTGAGAAAGTGTCTTCTCTACCTGTCCTTGTGCTCATCATTCACCCCATGTCTGGGACAGGTTATTGCAGCAGAGTTGTTGTGCATCTGGTACAGAGTCAAAAAATCCAAAATAAAAGTCAAAGATAGTTTTTTATTTATGGCTTAGAGCAGTTGAGGCCTGAGGGCAGTGTGTTAAGGAAAGAAGCATCAATTTTAGAAAGTTATGGGCATAGGAAAGCCATTCCAACATCTGAAGAAATGGAATGTGCTGAATGTCTATTCTCATCTCCTATGGTCAGATATTGCAGAAGAGGCCTAAAGCCCAGCAACACATAACCGATTGAATGACTGTCAGAATGGACTCCACTAATCTTGTGGATATTATGGGATGTCTGCTATAACAACTCTAGCAGACATCCTATGCTTAGCTTATACAGACCAAACTGCAGATTTATCACAGTGCATTCAAGGTCGATTTGATCTTGCGAAAGAACTGAAGCGTTGCATCAGTTGTGAATTGCTGATTGGATCGTGGCTACCTCAGGCTTGCTGTAACTGACAATCTTTTACAATTAAAGCGTATTCCCTTCACCAAGAAACTGTGTACACCCTGATTTCCAGTAGAAGTTCTGTTCACGGCCAGAAGAGAAGAATTGCACCGGGAGAAAAACATTAGCTATCCTTCCGAGGAGTGGGGACCAGACTTGAAAAACTGCAGAGAAGCTCCAAAAACAACCGGGCAGATGATGGCAGACATTCCCCACGTACTCTTCCGCTAGGGCTCCCTTGCCCCTGCCCCGCCCATAGGAATTGATGTCCGAAAGTCAGTGGCTACTATGGAGCCACGCAGTGAGGAGTCTATGTGAGCCCTCGGACCGTTTCTGAATCCTGGTGTGTGAAAGAGAGAGCTTTCGTACGCCAGTGAGGATTGGAGTTGTCTCCAGCATCTGCAATGTGAGGAGCTTGATGGCACTCTGCATCGAAACCAGAACCCAGAGGCTATAGAGTGGCAGGAATACAGAATATAGGGCTGCCAGACGATCACTTAACAGCTGAATTGTGCTTCCCTGGCCAGAACATGGTGAGCGTACAGAGAGGAGTCTGAGTAGGCGGTCACTTCCGGTTAGGCTATCGGATCACATTGTCGGCAGAGGGCAGCAACTTCAACTTGAACTTGGATTCCATAAGAAAACTTACAAAAACTCGTAGTCCTGTTCCCGCTAATCTAATTCTTCAGCAGAGGTGCACCAGTGGAGCATTTGTGGGGTGTTTGAGTGAGCTTTCTTGATTTTTCTTGATTAGCCTTCGATGTTTAACGGCAGAACTTTGGCCTAAGTGCCCGTCCCAGGGAAAATACTGCAGTTAAAGTCAACACCGGTCTAGAATGCTCTTAATTATTGCCCATTGAGCCCTACAGTGACATATAATGCACACTCAGCAAGGCAATAAGATGTAAACATACAATGCAAAATCAATCTACTCCAGTTCCTAAAATGAAACACAGGGTGCATCGTAACACGCAACAAAGAATGGAGATGAAGGCAAAAGCCCTGCTGGAAGCTGCGAACTAGGAGGACATGGATGTTAATATGGAAAATGAGAAGGTACTGGAGTCAGAGTTCAGGAGAGAGATCTGAGTTGCAGATATCAGATGCATTCTTAAATTTAGAGGCTGCAAATAGTACGCAGGGTGGGAACTTCAATCTCATAGAAAACAGCAGTCCTGTTCATCTAAACAATATCCTCTGTCCCTAAAGCAGACAAAAATACAGCATGAGCTCTAGGCGGCCCCTCAGACACCTACCTTGGCTCAGACTCAGTCTTCAGCGCAAATGGCAATATCTAGACAGACTTGTCCAATTTCAAGCCTACTTTAACAACAAATCACCCTGCTCACAACCTCTACATTTTCTTCAAAGGATGACGTTATTAAAAGTATACATGTATTCCCACCCTAGAGATAGGAGTAAGTACAGAGGGCAAAAAATCTAACACAAGAATTAGAGGAAATATAGGAAGGTGGGAAATCAATTAAAGATATAATAACTACCATATTGCGAGAAATCCGAGACTTGAAAGTATCACAAGCCCAAAAGATAGCAACGCTCCATGAAAGACTCTCAAAACTGGAGGGAAACATGTCCACTAATCGACAAGATTGAATGAAGCTAAGAATCGTGTTTCAGATTTGGAGGACAAACTGGTCGGTATGCAGAAAGAGGTTATCCAACTGGAGAAAAGTAAAAATTAGATTGCAAACAAGTTACAGGATTTAGAGAACTATAATAGAAGCTCTAATCTTCAATTGGTCGGCATACCAGAGAGGAATGAGGACACTCAAGTATCAAAATGGACTGAGATGCAATTAAAGATAGCCATGCCAGTGCTGGAAGGGGATTACAGAGCAAACGCAAAATACCCTCGCATAATACTTCTGAACTATGCAGATTATTGTATCAAGGATCAAATCTTAAGCATGGCTATAACAAGGAGAACTTTTTTCACCCCAGAAGTATCCCAATTAAAAAAAAAATCAGATATGTCAGCAGCAACAGCACGGAGACGAAGATAATTTGTGAAAATGATTGATTTATATAAGGCTAAGGGGGCCCATGCGTCTATAGCCCAACAATCTAAACTTAAAGTATTAGCAAAGGGTCAATTTTTAGTATTTTCTGATACTTGGGATGCTCAGGCATTCCTTATGAAAATGTCTAATTAGAATTTTGAATCCTATAGTTGCTGGATGTTAGGCTTGATATGTCATATGGGATTTGGTTGGGCCGGTGGGTGGCTAAGAGGGATGGACCCTTCTGTATTAGATCCCAGAGGGGTCGAAGTTGATTGCAGAAAGGGTGTAACACAATGGCAGCCGGGTTAAAGTTGTGGGTAAAGAGGGAAGCGTGGGCAATCCTTCAGGGGAGGTCATGGATAATTCAGGGGTGTGAGAGTTTGGGGGTGATGCAAAGGTAAAATGGAGAGTTCACGCATATGTTTCTAAATGGTGGTTGGGATTAAACAAAGCCAGAAGGGCTGGGTTGAGAACAACTGTAACTCTGGCAAAAGAGAAGGTAAAGAAGGACAAGGGAGATGGTATTAAAACAAAAAGGCATTTCCAGACATGCAATGCACCTTATATTATAAATTGCACTTTATGTTAAATTATGAAATTTGGCCAGGTACAATTGGATCACTAGGCAGCTTAAGTCACACAACACTTTATTCAGGTAAGCATAGAATTGCACTATTAATATTATTATGTTCCTTTCCTCTATACTTGGTAGGTAGAAAATGAAGAAAAGGATGGATATTCCGAAAGAGAATAGCTCATTGCACAGGTCACTTTTTCCCTTGGCAATGTACGATGCTTCACATATGTGGTAGAAATAAGATACACATGGCTCTCAGTGAGAGATTGTCTCAATGCACATCACTTTCTTCTCTGGCAATATATGATGCAATTTCTCTGGGAGAATATCAGTTCGCTAAAGCACAAGTCACTTTATCCATACTCACAGAAACTTCGATCAATAGCATCTTTTAAAAATTCAGTGGTAAATATGCAGCATAGGCAGAAAGCAAGATACATAAAGAAGCTCTGAAGGTTATATCATTAAATGCCAATGGCCGTAATAATAAGCAAAAGACTCAAAGAATAGATATTTGGTTTGAGAGAGCACACATTGGATATTGTGTTTTTACAGAAAACACATTTTCAGAACAAAAACAATGGTTTGAGTAAAGTTTTCCAACAATGTGCAGGAGCCCAATGCTTAGCAAATAATAGTTCTGCACATAAGGGTGTGGGGTTATATATTGGTAAAAACCAAAGGAAATGATGGACAGAGTGTTGAACATTGCAAGCACTCACCCCCAGTCAACTGATCTGGGTTTAATCCATCACCGTTCTTTAGCCCACTCTGCCACCCCAGTTCAGACATGGCCATATGCAAATCAGTCTGACCCTGTGCCTCATGGGAACAGTCCAGCCCGAACTGCCAAGCCATGTCTTCCCTGGACCAGAAACAAGCTTCCTAGGACCGGTTTCTGGCATTTCAGCTGTCTTCAGCCAGGCTTGCTTGAATCCAGTGGCAAAGTGAGCAAGGGACTCACGTCTGAGCATACCCTGCCAACTTATGGCGAACAAAGCAAAAACCAAAGGAAATGATGGACGGAGTGTTGAACATTGCAAGCACTCACCCCCAGTCAACTGATCTGGGTTTAATCCATCACCGTTCTTTAGCCCACTCTGCCACCCCAGTTAAGACATGGCCATATGCAAATCAGTCTGATCCTGTGCCTCATGGGAACAGTCCAGTCCGAACTGCCAAGCCATGTCTTCCCTGGACCAGAAACAAGCTTCCTAGGACCGGTTTCTGGCATTTCAGCCGTCTTCAGCCAGGCTTGCTTGAATCCAGTGGCAAAGTGAGCAAGGGACTCACGTGTGAGCATACCCTGCCAACTTATGGCGAACAAAGCAAAAACCAAAGGAAATGATGGACGGAGTGTTGAACATTGCAAGCACTCACCCCCAGTCAACTGATCTGGGTTTAATCCATCACCGTTCTTTAGCCCACTCTGCCACCCCAGTTCAGACATGGCCCTATGCAAATCAGTCTGACCCTGTGCCTCATGGGTACAGTCCAGCCCGAACTGCCAAGCCATGTCTTCCCTGGACCAGAAACAAGCTTCCTAGGACCGGTTTCTGGCATTTCAGCCGTCTTCAGCCAGGCTTGCTTGAATCCAATGGCAAAGTGAGCAAGGGACTCACGTCTGAGCATACCCTGCCAACTTATGGCGAACAAAGCAAAAACCAAAGGAAATGATGGACGGAGTGTTGAACATTGCAAGCACTCACCCCCAGTCAACTGATATGGGTTTAATCCATCACCGTTCTTTAGCCCACTCTGCCACCCCAGTTCAGACATGGCCATATGCAAATCAGTCTGACCCTGTGCCTGATGGGAACAGTCCAGCCCGAACTGCCAAGCAATGTCTTCCCTGGACCAGAAACAAGCTTCCTAGGACCGGTTTCTGGCATTTCAGCCGTCTTCAGCCAGGCTTGCTTGAATCCAGTGCAAAGTGAGCAAGGGACTCACGTCTGAGCATACCCTGCCAACTTATGGCGAACAAAGCAAAAACCAAAGGAAATGATGGACGGAGTGTTGAACATTGCAAGCACTCACCCCCAGTCAACTGATCTGGGTTCAATCCATCACCGTTCTTTAGCCCACTCTGCCACCCCAGTTCAGACATGGCCATATGCAAATCAGTCTGACCCTGTGCCTCATGGGAACAGTCCAGCCCGAACTGCCAAGCCATGTCTTCCCTGGACCAGAAACAAGCTTCCTAGGACCGGTTTCTGGCATTTCAGCCGTCTTCAGCCAGGCTTGCTTGAATCCAGTGGCAAAGTGAGCAAGGGACTCACGTCTGAGCATACCCTGCCAACTTATGGCGAACAAAGCAAAAACCAAAGGAAATGATGGACGGAGTGTTGAACATTGCAAGCACTCACCCCCAGTCAACTGATCTGGGTTTAATCCATCACCGTTCTTTAGCCCACTCTGCCACCCCAGTTCAGACATGGCCATATGCAAATCAGTCTGACCCTGTGCCTCATGGGAACAGTCCAGCCTGAACTGCCAAGCCATGTCTTCCCTGGACCAGAAACAAGCTTCCTAGGACCGGTTTCTGGCATTTCAGCCGTCTTCAGCTAGGCTTGCTTGAATCCAGTGGCAAAGTGAGCAAGGGACTCACATCTGAGCATACCCTGCCAACTTATGGCGAACAAAGCAAAAACCAAAGGAAATGATGGACGGAGTGTTGAACATTGCAAGCACTCACCCCCAGTCAACTGATCTGGGTTTAATCCATCACCGTTCTTTAGCCCACTCTGCCACCCCAGTTCAGACATGGCCAAATGCAAATCAGTCTGACCCTGTGCCTCATGGGAACAGTCCAGCCCGAACTGCCAAGCCATGTCTTCCCTGGACCAGAAACAAGCTTCCTAGGACCAGTTTCTGGCATTTCAGCTGTCTTCAGCCAGGCTTGCTTGAATCCAGTGGCAAAGTGAGCAAGGGACTCACGTCTGAGCATACCCTGCCAACTTATGGCGAACAAAGCAAAAACCAAAGGAAATGATGGACGGAGTGTTGAACATTGCAAGCACTCACCCCCAGTCAACTGATCTGGGTTTAATCCATCACCGTTCTTTAGCCCACTCTGCCACCCCAGTTCAGACATGGCCATATGCAAATCAGTCTGACCCTGTGCCTCATGGGAACAGTCCAGCCCGAACTGCCAAGCCATGTCTTCCCTGGACCAGAAACAAGCTTCCTAGGACCGGTTTCTGGCATTTCAGCTGTCTTCAGCCAGGCTTGCTTTAATCCAGTGGCAAAGTGAGCAAGGGACTCACGTCTGAGCATACCCTGCCAACTTATGGCGAACAAAGTAAAAACCAAAGGAAATGATGGACGGAGTGTTGAACATTGCAAGCACTCACCCCCAGTCAACTGATCTGAGTTTAATCCATCACCGTTCTTTAGCCCACTCTGCCACCCCAGTTCAGACATGGCCATATGCAAATCAGTCTGACCCTGTGCCTCATGGGAACAGTCCAGTCCGAACTGCCAAGCCATGTCTTCCCTGGACCAGAAACAAGCTTCCTAGGACCGGTTTCTGGCATTTCAGCCGTCTTCAGCCAGGCTTGCTTGAATCCAGTGGCAAAGTGAGCAAGGGACTCACGTCTGAGCATACCCTGCCAACTTATGGCGAACAAAGCAAAAACCAAAGGTTTGTTTTTTGTTATATATTGGTAAACACCTACCTTTTCAGATAACATTTACGCAGACAGATTTGGAGGGAAGGTGGGTGTTAATTAATGGAATTTTGAATAAAACAAGGCTAACTATATCCACAATATATGCTCCAATATAAGATAACCCCCTTCCCCTTATAGAATTAAAACATGCCTTAATTAATATTCCAACCTAGGTAATCTTGGGTAGAGATTTTAACTTCCTGCAAGATCTGACGTTAGATACATCCTATATCAGACGGAGGCAAAATAAGTCACAAATGGCTAAAGCTTTAGCCAACTGCAAGAGGGAATTAGACCTGGTTGATCTGTGGTGTACCCAATACCCTAAGAAACGTGAACTTTCATGTTTCTCTGTTAAATTTAACTCTGCTTCAAGAATAGATTATTTTCTTACTTCGTATAGCTTGAATTTGGTTAATCAAGAATATATACAGAATGCTTACTCAGAGCATGCCATGGTTAAAATGGAAGTGATAGGAATTAAGATAGAAAGAACAGCAGGACAACTGTATTTTAAGAAAGTTAATTTAGAGAATGAAGAGCGGTGCACAGAGGTCCATGATGAGATTTCAAACTATTTTAGGACCAATAGTAATAGTGCCCGCATAGAGATTGTATGGGAGGCTTTTAAGGCAATAATTCGGGGATACATCACAACTAAAGGGATACAGCAATGAAAAGAGGGATTCTTACAAAGACGGGAACTGGAGGCCAAATTACACCAGGCGAGCATGGCATTTCTGCAAACCTGAAATACTGTAAAGAAATAATTATTTAACCAGGCAAAAATACATATGCTAGAATATTACTATACACAAGGATAAACTGCAAATATCGTGTATCTCTAAAACGTATATGAAGAAAGTGAATACACTGGTAGATTGCTGGCGCACCAGGCTTGAGAATGCCAAATCAGGAACAAGATCACTTCCATAGTAGATATAAAAACCAAGTCCCACTTAACAGAATCACTAGATAATCAGAAGGCTGTCCTGCAACATTACTAGACTATTTATAATTCACAGCAACAGGTAAATATCATCTGACTTAGGCAGGTTTTAGATAATCTTCCTATCCCACGGCTGTCAAATGAACAAGCTTAGAAAATGGTTACTAAATTCTCTCTTGAAGAAATAGACAGAGTGAAGAAATCCTTATTTAATGGTAAATCGGCTGGGGAAGATGGCATTCCTTCAAAACTATATAAGAAATTTGCACCAATTTTAAATATAGAAATTTCAAACCTTGCAAATCATAAACTGGAAGGAGGTGAGCCTCCACCATCTTCTCGTGTAGCTGTGGTAGGGAGTTTCCTAAAGAAAGATAAAAATAAGGGAAATATTAACTCCTACAGGCCAATCAGTCTTTTAAATGTAAACTAAGATTTTTACTAAACTTTTAGATAATAGGATGAGTAATGTCAGACGATCGATTATACAACCAGATCAGTGCGGGTTTGTGGCAGTCAGGCAGGCAGCTTTTTACCAACACAAACTTTTTGATAGAAGTCTTAGATTATATGACACAGCATGTGAAGACTTGCATGGGGTACAATTGCTATGCAAGAGGCCATCACTCCTAGTAGTTGCATGAACACTCTGGCTGGTAATGGTTGATTGGACTGAAACTGTTGAATGGTAGCCTGAATATTGTGTAGTCTGGCTACATTGGGAGAGGCTTGAGCTTTGACTCTGTCTAGAGTGGCTCCTAGATAAGACTGCATCTGTGAGGGATGCAGGTGAGACTTGTGTGCATTGATGGTGAAGCCCAGTCGATGATGTAGATCTATTGTTATCTGTGTGTGCTGCTGACAGTTTTGGTGAGTGCTGGCTTTGATGAGCCAGTTGTCTAGGTGGGGAAAGACGTGAATTTGTTGTCTTCTGCGATGAGCAGCGACTACTGCCCGGCATTTCATAAAAACTCTGGCCACTGTAGTCACTCCAAAGGGAAGTACCTTCAACTGGTAGTGCTTGCCTGCTATCAAAAACGTCAGGTATTTGCAATGAGCTCGATGAATTGGAACATGAAAATATGCGTCTTTCAAATATAGAGTAGACATAAAGTCTGCTGTTTGTAAATGTTGGAGTACCTGGTGAAGTGTCACCATGTGAAAATGCTCTGACAGTATGTAATGGTTTATATCTCCAAGATCTAGAATAGGTCTTACGGAGCAGTCCTTTTTGGGGATGAGAAAGTACAGAGAGTAAACCCCTGAGCCCTGGTTCTGTTTTGAAACTGGCTCTATTGCTCCTTTTAGTAGAAGGGACTGGACCTCTTGTTTTAGCAAGTGTATGTGTCCTGGAGATAACTTGTGAGAGCGAATTGGAATATTTGGGGGGTTGCTGGTTAGCTCCAGGCAATAACCATGTTGGATAATTCCAAGCACCCATTTGTCTGATGTTATAGACTACCAAATGGGGAGTAATTGTTGATATTTTCACCCAACAGGTATGGTATAATCGGGAGGGAAGCGTGGACATGTTTCTGTTTGTTGGGGGAAGGAGTGTTATGGGGTGTGTTACTCTTCTTGAAGCTTGCGTTTCTGAGGTGGCTTTACATGATTATGGCTGGTGTCAGGGTTAATATGCAATGTATTTTCTTTCGGATCGGGCGTTAATGGAATAGTGTTTCATTTTGGATACGAAAGGGTCTTTTTGTGCTTTGCCGCCGAAGGTATAGGTGCTGACGTTTTCAGTGCCGATGGAGGCTGGCCTTTCAGCATGGAAGTTTTTGGCTTTGAAGGCTGCTTGGCTTTCGGCGTGGAGGATTTTGGCTATGAGCTGGACTTGTGCTTGGAACCGGTGGCTTTCGGCACCGAGGAGGATTTTTGTTGACTCGGTACTGAGCCAGAAGGCTTGACTGGTAATTTATGTGCCGAGTCCAGAAGCGGGGCGTCGGAAACGTTGTCTCGGTGCCGACCTTGGCCCAGAGGCAGAAGTGGTGCTGAAGCCTTGTGTTTTTTCAGAGTTTGTGGGGGAAAGGGGTCGTTGGTACTCACGTCACCTTGTCCCTGCAGCAGTTCTTCTGCATCGATGTCTATCTCGAGCTCCAAGTCTGAGTCTTGTTCGGAGAAGGCTTCCTCCTCCTCTGCCACTGATGCCTCGATGTCCTCTTGGCCAGAGCCTTCATGGAAGATGTCCGGCGTGTCATCGATGCTTTGATGCTGCGTCTCTCGACGTCGAGCCTGATGATCGCCAAGAGTCTTTTTTGATCGGAACGATCTGCAAGTGTCGCAGTCTTCTTCCTTGTGCTCCAGAGACAAGCACAAGTTGCAGACCTTGTTTGAGTCAGTGCACGGCTACTTCGCGTGGCACTGAGGACAGAATTTAAACGGAGCCCGATACATCAACGGAGAGCTGACCGGACGCGGTTAGACCTCAAAGGCCATCCACGCAGCTTTCCAATCGAAAGTCGATTCCGATGTGGAAACGATACGTCAAGAAGTGGGAAAGTGAAACGGAAACAATACCGTTGAGGATAGAGAGGATTGCGCATTGAAGGGAACCCGAAGAACGGTTTCAAACCGGAGTGCAGCAATACACGTCCGAACCTGATGACGAAAAAACAATCTAACAATGGAGTCGATAACCATGCGCACTGTCACCAAAAGGAGGATTCACCTTACCTTATGACTAAAAAAGACTTCTTCAAAGAAAAACAACTTGCAAACATCTGGACCCAACACTAGATGGCAGGAGTATGCAAAGCATGTGTATCTACAGCACACATGCCTCGAACCTGTGTATACCGCCTCATTGCTGTGTTTCCCGCATAAGTGCTCAAGTAGTTCATCTAAATACTGGACCAGCAACCAACCAATATTCAACTTGTGTGGGCTGTGGCAGCAGCAGGATCCAGAATCTTGGGGGAGAAGGTAAGTGGCTAAACCCTGACAGCCTGAGTTGAACAAGGTTCATTAGCACTTAACAATATTATGGGCAAGAGGAAGGCTACCACAACTGCGCCTCAACATCGGGCCCTGAAGTACATCCATGTACCATTCTTGACAACTTTCTGACCCAGGCAGTGAATCTTGTCTCTAATGAGTTTAATAAAATGGTTCACTGTCTGGCAATACCATACCTATTTTAACTCACTACACTTGTTGCACTGACCCCCACGCACCCATACGGCTGTCTCTATAAAAGATCTCCGAAAAAGAGCCCCTTCGCGGGAGCCCGTCGGGCATTGCAGCGCCGGCCCGACGAGGAGCACAGCCCTATGATGAAGCATGACACCTTGCTAGGTGTGTGAGGGCATTCTATAGAGACTAATCGCTCTCCCCCCCCCCACCCCCCCTTCTATCCTAGAGGAACTGCATCCCTTGGTTTTGTTCTCAACTTTCTGACCCAGGCAGTGAATCTTGTCTCTAATGAGTTTAAAATATCAGAGCACCACCTTTCCATTACAATGGAGGGCCCTGCCCCCTGCCCCCTCACCCCTGCCCCTGGACTCACAAACGCATTCTTTAACACACTGCCATGCTGAGTCACCAGTCTCCTTGGCTCACCCTTCAGCACCAGTTGACTTGACCGCGCTAGAAAATGGCTTGGCTAGCGGTCACGTACGCCCTGATTCGGAACAGGCTGGGGGAGAGATCAAAAATGGTAGAGGTCCATAGTCTGTGCCCCAAGTCCTGGTCCATCAGTAAAACGTAGGAAAAAGGCCCAAAAAAACAAAGACAATAGAACCCACAAAAACAAAAAGAGCACACGGGTTGAGTAGCCAAAGGAATAGCCAAAGGGATGACCCCACTGAACCAGCCGACTCCTGGAATAATCTGTCCAATCAGATAGGTGATTCGTTGAAAAGTTAATTGCACAGAGTTTTTTACCGGCTTGCAGCTATTGAGTCCATTCCAGGTAACTTGCCCAAGACCGGGAAACAAGACACTGCCCACACCCAAGAGAAGCAATCTGTTTCAATGGATGGTACTAATTCATCAGTTATCTCTGCAACTCCAGCTATGCATTATTCGGCAACCAACGAAAATGTGAGTGTTAGTCGCACCGATGGACCACAGTCTCAACCTATACCTGCAGGATCAGCTCCAACGACTTCTCGGCAGGGAACTGGGCTTCGAACTGTGTATGGCGCAGCCATCCAACCGGCCACCCAACCATGCATGAAGAGCCACTTAAAATCTGACTTTCTTCCCATGATTGACCCTCTCCCAGCCTCATGCCCTGATGTAATCATTTTAGCCATTGTCCCCAATATGACAGCTGCCTCATTATTATCAGAAAAGAATTTAAAGAACAAAGTGATTCATTGGATGTCTAGCATAGTGAGAGCCCCATGGGACATGCACAAGGAGATCTTATGTGTTCGGTGGGTGGGGGGTATTGGATGCATACGAAAGCAATTCCCTGGGGATGTGATCATCATTAATGTACGTAATCCCTTGGTTGCAGGAGAAACCCTGGTGCAGGCCAGAGCAGGGGTGGTCAGACCAAGCCAGATTCAGATCTTCCCACTGGGTTTTGTTTTTACACACATTTGGCCCCAGTCACCCCCCGGCTAAGTAGATCCAGGGCTTCGCCTCAATTGTCCAGGAGGCGGGATTTGCCTCCTTTTCATCAAAATAGATTTGAAGTTCTGGTGGGCCTAGAAGTTAATGACTGACATACAGGTTGGGAGGGAGTTTGTGCCCCAGTTGTAGTAGCTCTTAGGGAGCCAAAGGTGAGTCTCACTGCCCCCCTTCCCCGGCTGCATGTCGATCTCCCTGCTGATGGCAACTCCGGACCTACGGTGTGCGGGATCCGCTACTGATCCTGTTATGTTGTCCCATACTGACCTAGAGTTTTATAGCGCTGGTGACGGCATGAACCTGAGTACTCCTAACATTAACCTACCCAGTTGGAATGTTACCGAAATTAATCTTGAGGGATGGCAGTCCTTCACCAAAGGCTGTGATATTGTACTCATGCAGGAAACATGGGCCACAACAGAGTTCCTGTGTGATGGATTCTCATGCTATTTCTACCCCGACAACTCCTTCTCCTGTGGCAGTTTGGTTTAATGTGGATATCGGCTGCAAGATTCATTCCATTGTAACTGAAACAGATATGCTACAGTCCTTTGTTTTAAATTGGGCAAACAAACTCAGGATTTACATAGTAAACATTTACAATAATGTCTTCTCACAAAGGTGTAAATTGCTTTTTGAAAGTCTCTTCTCATTGATTGCCTCTTTTTCTGATAGGGAGTCCCAGGATGGCAGACACCTTAACCTTATACTGGCAGGTGATTTTAATGCCAAACTGAGTGTATTGCCGTCTTTTTCCCTCTGCAATATTTGATCCCCTCCATATGGAGCAGATCTTGACACCATGGACTCTAGGGGTCACCTATTGTACCCGTATCTAGCAGCCCACGACCTAGAGAATGTAGTTTTCTTCAGTGCTACTTCAACTATTCCTACTTATATCAGGAGGGGACTGGGGTCTACAATTGATAATTGTAAGAAAGTGCCCTCTTTTTGCGTGGTTGCCCCCACTTTTTGCTAAACTGCTGATGTACTTTGACTGAGTGTGCCCTGGGCTCCTGCCAAACAGGTAACCAGGGCCTAAGTTCTTTTCCTAAAACTTAATTGAAAAGAAAACCCAATTGGCACGCTCTGGCCACAGGTCAGCCCCTTGTAAATGGTACCACAGGTACCAAAGGCACTGTGGACAGGGAAGGCCTCTAAGGTCTGTAGCACCTATTGTGCCACCCTTAGAGGCCCTGTACCTTTACACACACACACTGCCTTTGCAGGCTGCATGTTTTGGTGCAGAACAAAGTGAAGAGTCGACATGGCACACATCCCTGTGTGTCATGCCTACAACCCACTGCCCTGGCATTGATCAGCCACCCCTCTAGCTGGGTGCACTATACCAGTGGTGAGGGTACAGGTGCATGAGTCCTGTACCTTACAGTGTCTAAGCCAATTCTTATAATCCCAGAAATTCAACCTCAAAAACCGAGTACTTACCTGTCAACTGATAACTTCACTCCATAGGAATACATTGACTGTTTTTCCTTAAAAAAATGTTTTAAGTGTGGAGTTGATTTGTATGAAAACCTGAAAAACTACAACTGTGCAAAACTGATTTTACTTACCTTGTCTATAGGAAATGTCCTAGTGTGATATCTAGGCATATCACACTGAGTAGAAAAAGTAACCTAAAAACTAATCTGAAAAGTAACTGAAAAGTAATCTGAAGAGTGATTTCGACATTTTGACTTACCTGTATTTCAATCAGCTGCATTAGAACCTGCTTTCAATTGTAAAACACTGCATAAGATTTAGCAAAGCATTCATTTCACTTACCTGTGCCAGGCTTGGCTTGGTTCTAGAAATAAAATAACTTAATATTTTTATACAAACAAAATTGGTCTGAGTTCAGTCTTTGAGAGTGTGACATCATTTGCTGATTGAGTGTGTACAACAAATGCTTAACACTACCCTCTGAAAAATCCTTACTGCTCGCCCACACTACCACAAATGGAGAGTAAGGTGCTATCTACTTTTACCTCTGCCTACCTTTGGGGTTCCACTGGATTCTGTGCATACTATACCTCATTCTGGTATAGTATATACAGAGCCAGCTTCCTACAATTATGTTTTTACCTCACAGAATTTATCCCCACTCATTACGTGGAGAGGTTTGAGCATCAGCATTTAGTGATCAGAATCCTGTAGCATTCCAGCTTGCGGCTCCCCAAAGCGCCAGTAAGCAGCGGTCAGAAGTAGTCAGGCACTAACCGTTAAAGATAAAGGTCGGAGGCTGGTTTGGCGCCATGTGGACATGAAGCTAGTTATAAACCACATTGTGGGTAGTAGTATGGATTTAGTGACCATCTGTGAATTAAAAGCGCAAGGCCCGGACATGGTCCTAAAAAGCTTTGGGGAGCTTATGTTCCGTGTTAAAAACTTCCTTTCCAGGTCTAAGGGTAGACCTCCCTACCAGGCAGAGTCATGGTTCGACAATAAATGCAGATTAGCGAGTGATAACCTGCACAAGACCATAGAGCAAATCCCTAGAAATCAGATCTTAATCACAGCCCGTAGGAACGATTATGCCCTGGCACTGAAAAAAGAAAATTGGCAATCAAGGTCGAGAGGTGGGAGGCGATAACAGTAGCCTGTCAAAATAAAGATTCTCAGGCATTCTGGAAGGTGGTGTAGGCAGGTTTGTCACCAGACAGGCCCCCCAGGCAAAGTTACGGTCCATGTTACTCCTGAGGTGTAATTCGATCACTTCTCATTTGTGTATTCTTCTGAAACTGTGCCAATAGATGAGGGTCTGCCTAAAGACTCCCCTTGTGGCAAATTGTCTTTTAAGGAGGAACAAGTTCTTAAAGCTATCAATGATAGCCCAAGCAAAAAAGTGCCTGGACCGGATGGGGTGCCCATTAACTTATTTAAGGAGGATCCAGGATTCTGGTCACGGGTACTCGCTTCTGTCTTTAATACGGTTTGCAGTGAGGGGATATCACTCTCTTGGAGCCTTTTAATTGTTGTACCCATCTTTAAAAAGGGAAATGCCAATGACCCTAGGTGCTACCAACTTTTATTGTGGACAAGGGAGAATAACATCATATTGCGGGTTCGATATGGTTTTCAGAGGGGCCTAGGAACTATTGCACAGTATTTAAATTTACATCTTATTATGGCCAAATATAAATATGCAAGGGGCATCCCAATCCATCTTGCATTTATGAACCTATCAGGCGCCTTTGATCTCGTAAATAGTTCAAAATATTGGGCAATCCTTGAACTCATGGGCCTGGAGGCCTACCTGGTGCCGTTCCTTTGACTCCTTCACTGGGATCTCACTGCCTCAGTAAGGTTTGGTGAGGCTGAAAAGTGTACTTCTCCATTTAAAGTCCATCGAGGAGTACGCCAAGGCTGCGTACTCACCCCATCCTCTTTTTATTGTATATTAATGATTTGGAAAGGACACTAGATGTTGCTGGGGCAGATGTACCGCTTGTTGAAAATAAAGCTGTGCCCACCTTGTTATATGTAGATGACGTAGTGCTTCTTGCTAGAACGGAGAACGGTATGAAGTTATTACTCAGTAACTTTGTGAAATAAATGAAGGGTCTTGACATGGAAACAAATTACTCCAGAACTTTTGTTATGGTGTGTGGTCCTCAGAGCACCAAAACTAGTACCCAATCGATTGAAGGGAAAAAATTAGACAAGGTATCCTCTTTTGCAAATCTTGGCCTAGATTTCGATGATGCTTTCACATGGTCGGCATGTTTTAGAAGTTGACTAACACGATTTTCTTGTCCTTTTCTCAGCATTTTCTCTTTTTCTACTTGCGTTGGTAGAAAGCCACTGTCCCGATTAATAGAAATTTATAAAAGGAACTACCTCCCAAGCTTGTCATATGGCATGGGGGTTTGGGGTTACAGGGACGCTGCCGCCATTCAAGTAGAGGACCATAGATTTTGCAGATGCCTGTTGGGGGTTTCTCCCTCAACACCCCACTTTCCTCTACCCCAAGAATTAGGCCTTGAGTATGTTCAGGACCTTATTGGTGCTGCCCCTTCAGCCCTTTGGTGTTCCATTTGGTCAGAGGCGTAGCTAGAGCCCGTGGCACCCGGGGCCATCTCACAGACTGCCGCCCATGGCATCCGCAGCCCCATGACCGTGCGAGGCCAAGGCTCGACTCGAATTTCGAATTTCACCCCACTGTCAAGCCTCAGGCACAAATATTTCTCACATGTATCACCGGAATGCCAGCTCCACACCGGTCCACCAACCAGTGCAAGCAAGTGCCAACCATCTGAACTCGCAGCCGCAGAGGCCCGCGCACAGCACTCCGGGGCCACTCGCCCAACCATACCGGTGTGATTCTTCCTAATACCTCCAGACATATCCGTCAGCCTGCCTGACTGTGATCGGCACGCGCGTCCCACAGGCTCTCCCGAGGCACGCCCAGCAACCATGCTATCACGAACATGCTCACCACGGTGGTCGGAGTCCGCGAGTCAGCTGACTCCAATGAATCCACAGTATAGGCCCGAGGCAATCGAGATGAATGCCAGGGACTTCCACATCCCGCCACAGTCTGGGCCCATCTCTCACCGCCCTACCCATGTCTCACCCCACCACCCACACAGAACAATTCCACATGTGGGCACAGCCACCCTCAAATCCTGCTCACCACAGCATTCAACACACCCAATGCAATGTGTTCCCTTCCCACACATCGGTCCGAGTCTCAACTGCTCCCCTATCCCAGCAAGTGTGTCACTGCGTTGAAGCAACATCGGCAATAGCAGCTAAGGTTTCAGATTGCTATGTGTGACATTTTTTAAATTGCAGTGCAATTATGAGTGACATTTCAACCACTATGAGTGACAATTTCTCATGAGCAAAACCTAGCAATGAAGTCCATGGAAATGAATAAACATTACAAATTATACCCTTTTGAGCTGTGAGAAACCCGAAAAAGTTCTTTAAAATGCTGCAGTACACTTCCTATTGATCATAGCACATCTGCTTTTCATAACTAGGTACATTTTGTACTGTGGATATTGTATGTGCATTCATTCTGATAGGAAAAGAGAAAACTATTAATCTCAGCATGCAAAGTGTTTAGGATTAACAAGTCAAGTTTCACAGTGTTACAATTCACATGAAACACAGGAAGCAGCTATGGATGGGCCACAATATCGTGCTTGGTGTTAAGTGACACTCAGAGACACTCAGAGACACCCTCTGACAAAAATGTAATTTAAAGCCTTCTCCCCACCACAATAATAAGAAGCTCCAACCAGGCTTGGACTGGCCCAAAAGCAGCAGCAAATGCTGCTCAGTGGGCACATTCACCCTCCCGCCATTAAGAAGAACCTGAGCCTGACCATGGTTGGACTGGCCTGTTTGGAGTATTGCCTTCACTATTGCTCACTGTTACTGCAGTAGATCCCAGGTAGGTCCTACTGTACCAGTCACTATAGGGTTACCACTAATCTGTTGTTTTTACTGGCATGATCAGTATTGTATTTTACTGGCTCGGGGTCATACAAAAAGCCAAGATTATTTCCCTCATCAGTGCATACTTTGCAGTGTTCTGAAGCTGCGAAGTTAAAGATAACTGTCTCATAATTAAAGTAAATAAAGACAAAGCCCATTGTAAAATGTATAAACTTTATGAAGACAATGTTTTTTTTATAATTTTGTCATGCTTAAGCTTTAAATCAACATGAACAAATGACCAGTATTGCAGTATTTAGCAAACTTACCAGAGAGTGGGAAACGCTGAATGTGCCAGAATGGCTCCAGTGCTGCTCTGCGTGTTGTGTCAATTTAGTGCTGCTAGCGTCCATAGCAAGGCAGGGGCACCGGAAGGGGCTCACTCTCGGGGCACAAGGCAGTCGCAAGGCGACCAGCCGCAAGGCAGACATTAGTCAAGTTTTTCCCAAGTTAGTGGCCTCAGCGGTGCTACAGGGAGAGGCTCTCTTGACCCTGGAGCAGAGGCGTCAGAGTACGCAGCACAGACTGCTGATAGCCTGCAACGTTGGTGTCTGGTGCAGAGCTCAGTCCAGCCAGCCCAATGTAGTCTGTGTGAAATCAAGCCAGGCCCGGTTCGTCACTAGCATCCATAAGGTATATAACTAGAATGAGCTAAAATTGTTACTGACACCCCACAGCACCATGCTGGTATCTGCCGAGTGCAGTACAGCACTAGTGTCTGGAGAGCACATCACTAACGCATGTAGTGCACAATACTTCACTAGCATCAGTGCAATATGCTGATGGCACCTGTACTGTTCAGTACGTCACTAGCATGTGCATGGCTTGCTTTTTGTGTATATATTATGTATGTCGTTACTAGTCTCTGGTACATGTGGTTGACATTTGCCAATCATATAATTAGCATGTTTAAAACATGCGTCTGTGAAACATATAATAAAAACAGCAAAGAATGGCATATAAATAAGAGACGTGGGGCGAGTTACTAGCACCAGCCCAATGTTATCAGATCAGACACACTGTGCGTGCCTCTCGCTGCGGCGCTGACACAAGTTATAATAAACTGTGTACAGCAAAGTCAGTAACGGCTCTGCACGCATTGGCCAAAGTAACACACACTTAATGAACTGCTCAGACTGTCTGTTGGTTCCTTCCGGTCCGTCCGGCGGCTGCGGCTTGCCGCACAGGGCTTCGAATAGTGGCTGCACAGCTGCAGCACACTGCATGATTCACTCGTCAGTCTTCTCCCAGAGTGAGTCACTGACTCGTCCCCTACTCGGCCGCACCACTTTGTGCCCACGATCATCATCACCACGATGTTGATGCCTCTGATGCGCGGCGGCCGTGAGAGTGTCTGTGACAGAAATGAATCAGTCACTGACACTGGTCTTGATCTGGCCGCCATTCTGGCAGCACCGGGGGTTTTCATAAATGTATTCTATTGTGCAGACAGTCAGCAGCGCACCGAGGACTGTCACTTGAGTTGACTCAGACTCAGATTTAAGTTCCCCGCCGAATCTGACCTACCTCCCTTCCTCTTCCTTCAGGTCTTGACGAGGCACTACGGCGGTCACATCCGGTTTTAATCCCGGGCCACCTAGTCAGTCTCAGTGTGGTGGTGTGTCTTAAAGACGCGCGGCGCCGCAGGCCGCAGGAAAAATACTGCCGGGCATATTTGCTACATTGTAGCACACTCAGTCTGCTCCAGCGCAGAGGGCAGATATTTAAATCTTAATTTACTGAGCCCAGCTGCTGGCAGCACGTCTGCAGGGAGCAGCAGAGCCGGCATACATCATGGAACTGTTGTGAATAACACTCACTTGATTCAGAAAACTCGCACCAAGCTTGTGCCTACAGCGACATGCTGGGAAGGAAGCCAGAAGCTATGCTTCCGAATGCCGCTCCTTCCGCCATTTACAGTATGCACAGTGTAAAATAAAGTCCACCTTCCTGCACTTAATACCGCTCCCACTGCACTTTCCCGCGCAGGCCTTTTCCCCAGCCTCCACTGCGGTGTAGCTTGTTGCTGCATGAAAGCATTGCTGCCTCCTGTGCGCCCGAGAGACCGCCGCATCGCTGACGTTCCTGTCTTTTCAATATTGTCAGGCGCTCGGGGAGGCTGGAAGGCATGGATGGAAAATAATGTATTAATCCGCATTCCTTCATTATTATTTCAAATTCATTTCCTGATTAGCTGCAGTAAAGCCAGAGGCGTAGCTAGACTGACTGACAGTAGTGTCAGTGAGTGTCCCCAAGTAAACTACAAAGGCTGCCTCCCCCAAAATAGTGCCGCCTGGGGCGTACCGCCCCCACCGTGCCCCCCTAGCTACGCCACTGCATTTGGTCAAATAAGGAAGCTAAGCTTAACCGTGCAGTTGTTAGAGATTGCCTCGCTTGTGACCATGGATTGAAAATTCCATTGCTAAAGTATATAAGAGATGACACTTTGGCTCCGGGCTGTGCCAACTTGTTTGAGAAACCGGAAAGTATCACCAAGAAAGATAAAAGCTGGACCCAGGAATGCCTTTTTTCACACAGACCAGTCTCTAGGGAGGCCATGGAAGTGGTGAAGGCGTCTAAGAGATTGTTTGGTGCAGATGACAGCGGGATTGCCCCATTCCTATTATTTGTGCAGAACATGTACGAACACAACTTACTGACTCATTTTAGGTTAGAAACAATACACTGGATGTTGTGTTTCCCATTAGGGCAATACTCCTCAAACGATATTTGTATTTGGCCGTGTGATGAGCAATCAAACTAGACCTTATTGAACTTTGTTTTCTTTTGCAATTTCTATCTTCCTTGTACCAGGAAATTTCTATTGCCTCTATTGCGCAGTCACAAATTTACTAAGTGCAAAGCTGCTTTGCTCTCAGCTAAACGACCAAGATACCTGTTATTTGGTTGCCCATTTTTTGAGGGGCATTTTACGTGTGAGAAAGGCAATGTTATTCTAACCAACGAATGCTCAATTCTACTTATATCTTATGTCCTGGCTTTTGTGACTGTATTGCTTCATATTATTTCACGTTTCTAGAAAAGGGTTTTTTTTAAGGCTATTATGCCTGGTTTGCATTTTA
Source organism: Triturus cristatus (assembly GCF_964204655.1). Lineage (NCBI taxonomy): Eukaryota > Metazoa > Chordata > Amphibia > Caudata > Salamandridae > Triturus > Triturus cristatus. The sequence goes on along the minus strand of NC_140583.1, from coordinate 951,377,863 downwards.
TTTTTATTGCTGTATTTTGAAACAAAATATTATTTGACTGTTTTATATTAATCCGTGAGTGTTTTAAATCATGTACGTCTTTTATGATCATCTGGCAAATTATTGAAAAAAGAATATTTGCTTGATTGATTGGTAAAAGGCACAAATGTTTAAGTATTACAATATACCTCTGAGAAATGGCTCCATGTGCTTGATAGATATATATGTAGGGGAACAACGCCTGGTAGAGTTAAATCTGATACAGAAATCAGAAAGGAATGTATATTCTATGGCTGCTGATTTTATCAATTTAGATGCCTGGAAGAACTGGACTGAGATTGAACACCCACAAAGCGCTCCACTACAAAACATCAAGGTACCTAGCTAAGAAAATTGAGCTCTCAGGGGGAAGCAGATCAGTTAGGAGTGCCAGAGAGCTGGTGCTGAAACCACCCATCTTTAGGAAGAAGAAAACGTATGACAGAGCTTTCTCCAGACTAGCCCCCAGAATCTGGAACTCACTCCCTCCAAACAGTAGAAAAATTCCAAACACAGCAACATTCAAGAAGGAAGCGAAGCTCTTCCTAATGAGTAAGTTCCTTCCTTAGGCTAGACTGTTCATCATCAGCATCGTGATTAATACCCAAATGTCGATCGTGAATTGTTTCTGATGTAGAACTCACGGAAAGCACATCAGAACCACTTGTATAGAAATACTGTTACACCTTGTTCCTTAATCAGTTCCTACAAAAAATTTTTTTTTTTTAAAACTGGTTTTTGCCGAAACTGCTAAGAGAATCATGTACCAGAATATTATATATATTAATGATGCTATACCCGCAGTATTCTAAATGTACCTCATGTAACTGAAGCGCTCTGATACCCAACGGTCACGTTCGCGCTAAATAAAACTCTATAAATAAATTAGATATTTCAAAGATGTATTAGAATGGTCTTTTCTTCAGATTAGAAATTATTTTAAAATATAGAGCCCAATATGCTCTCTGCAAAGCTGGATCTCACTGAGGTATTGATTGGATCAACTACACGTAGATAAATTAGTGGTCAGATATTCATTTTTAGAGAGAATACCAATAGTAAAACGTACGAAAAGGCTCAGGATAAATGGCAAACTAAAGAGAACCTCCATCTATTGACTGAAGCTTGGAGTGATATCAACAAGTTTAATGCCACACTACTGAGAGGGGCTAACTTTAGTAGAATGCAATTCTACTCCACATGGCTACTATATAGAACCCCAGCCTTTTTACACAAAATATGCCCTCGGATACAAGATAAATGCTTTCAATGTACAGTGGGAGGTGGGGGTAATTGGACCCATATTGTTTGGGATTGTCCAAAAATAAAACAATTTTGGGGTGACATTGAGAAATATTGTAAGCATAATTTAGGGACAGGGGCAGATATAGATATTAACATTGCTATTATAGGATACTCACCGAATATTCCAAATATTACAACTAGCCTTTTACAGGAGAAACTTTTATTTATTATTGCCTTAGTAGCCAGATCTTTGGTATTGCAAAATTGGCAAAGTGAAAGCACCCAACATTTCAGCACTGGTTGGACAAAATGTGTAGAGTTCAGGACTTGGAAAAAAAGATATGCTTTAAGGTCAGACTCTTACACTAAGTGAAAAATATTATGGAATTTCTTTGATGTTCACAGGGGTAAAGGAGCTACAAAATGTAAATCTTTATTTTTGGAAAACTGGAAGGCCAGCGTGGAATGTGCAATAGTAGATTCTGATAAGAATATAGAAATCATCTTTAAATTGTATTTAATTGTATAATCCAAATATTTGCAGTTATTATGTATACTGTTAATTCTGACAATATTACGTTTTAGATTTTTTTGAACTCTCCAAATAAAATATATATTTAAAAAAACGATCAACTGGGCGAGAGATAAACGAGAGAGAGTCTCATGCAACATGCAAACCTGCCTTACCAGCTCAAAAAGCCAGGAAGCAGCTGCAAGCATGCTGCTACTTCTTCAAAGGTTAGGGTTTGGGTGAGAACACTGATCAATACCTTTACCAAATACTAAGACCAAAGTTGGCAAACGTAGAGCTCTGATTGCACACTGCCAGGAGACAAGACACTTCTAAGCCTCCATCCAGATTTACAAGTGATGGCACAGCTTGCCTGTGGCTTGATGCTGGGTGTGGATGCGAACGGAGCACCACATCACAATCTTTAAGTGATTCCCTGGATGCCATTCTCGTAAATTCAAGTTTAGGTTTTACCCATGAAACCTACACACTCATTCCTTCCTTTCCCACCACCAGTAATCTCACTAAGCACAACATTTGCCATTGAATAATAACTCTGCCCAAATGCAAAAAAATGAGTGCAGGCCCTTAGACGGAGAACTTGCATGTTCATGTCCTACAGACACAATATGAGTCATAAAAGCATGTCACACATATATCTCTGCTTTTGCTGTGTAAGCCAGACACTACACTTGCCAGATAAACCAGTAGGACAGTCTTGCATCAGCCGTTATGAGTTAATGACAATAGGACCATCTCCACCGCCTTACATGAAAACTTGAGAGACCCAGACAGTACACATTACTAAGCTGAACATAATTTAATGTGTGGGTAAATAAATACTTTCCTAATGCACCTGTATTAGGAATTAAGGGTTCTAAAAATGGGTTGGACATTATCTTTATTGAGTGTTAACAGCTTGTCTTCACTATCCCCTCCAGCCAACCTCCAGAGAGCAAACGCATAACAAAGAGGTTGTTAGTATTCAGTGGGTTTGCACTAATACATAGTTCTTGAGGTTCCAGGTACAACAGCAATATTAAAAGGATTGTTAGGTTGTCCTCAAGTCCCCCAGACTCTGGAGAAATGGCCTACACTACTTAACGTCAATTACAAGGGTATATTCAACACACTAATGCTTATAGTATTTGTTTTCACTAAAGCATCATAGTGCTGAAAGTCCACTTTTACTAAAATTCATTATTGTGGGAGGCTGGCTTAGTATATGGTGCACAAATATTTAAGTGCAGCACCTTGTATTATTCCAGGCAATCCTTATGGTGATTTTAATGGTCTTTGACAAACTCTGTAAACTCTTAAAGTAGTAGCTTTGGACAGCTGCCTTCAGGTTTATCTTGAAGGAGTGTTAAGCAGCTTGCTTTACCAGTTTAATCATGTAGTGCAGTTTAAATATAAAAGAACCACACAGTGTATGTATAAAAATATGTCTATTTATTACACAATACTCACAAACACATTGGTATATCTCCTACCCGGAGATATAAACACAAATACACAACAATAGTTCAATTGTAAAAAGGTAAGTAAGCACAAAATACAGTGGTCTCCGGGGGGAAACCAAACCATATACTAAAAAAGTGGAATGCGAACTGTGAACGAAGTCGGGACTTGGACCAGGAGACTCAGAGGAGCTGTGGACACAAGGCACGACACAAGGTAAGTACCCAGGAACCCCATGGAGGCTGTGTGCAGAGTGTAAACAGAGCAGCGTGTTCAATAGAAGTCAACGGTGAAGTCGCAGTTTTGAAGAAGGACTCTTCCCAGTGGACCCTGAAGAAACCCCATGGAAGACTGAAGGTGGATACCCCAGGAACCAGGATACCTACACCAGGAACGCCGGGTGCATAGGTGCGAAGTGACTTCGGAAAACACTGTGGACCACAATGGAGGACTTCAGGAAAGATGCAGCTGGAGAAGAAAGTGCAAGAGTCCAGTGGAATACAAGGGTGGCTGTTAGCTGAGGGGACAGTATCTATGCCACTCGAAGGTGACCAAGAGGCACAGAAGAGCAATGCCCACCAATGATAGAGGGTTCAAGAAAGTTGACAGTGTCCTTGTCCCTGCAGCTGTGGGGACCATGCGACGCAGAGGAAGACCAGGAGTCGTGCATGAGCTGTCCCAAATCGGAAGTCGAGAACCAAGGGGTCAGTGTCTGGCAAGAGCACCAACCAGCCTTCGCAGCAGCAACAGGCGTGGAAAGCAAAGTAGGAACAACATTGGGACCAGTAAAGCCCAAGGGAATCACCACAAACAGAAGAGTCAGAGTAGGCCTGAGAAAGCAGGGGAGCTAACTGAAACAGAAGACCCTCAAGGCACAGGAGTCGCAAGAGGACCTTCAGCAGCTAATCAAGAAAGAAGGACCACGGTGCAGAGAATGTAGTGAAGATGCTGTACTTGGCAGGAAGAGATGCTGGAAGCTGGAGCTTCTTGTAGCCCAAAGATATCTGAAGTGCAGAGCCAACAAGCCTTGCCAATGGAAATTCGACACGGTGCACAGGGGTCTGCTCCCAGCGGTTCCGACAAGGGATACTGGTCTCAAAATTGCAGAGAGGACAGGTCAGGCCTCGAGGGAGTTGTAGAACTACCACCTGTGTTGCTGAGCCTTTCGAAGTCCGTGGGACATCAGAACCAGCAGATCGGTCAGCTTTAATGTGGTGCCTACAGATGCAGGGGAGTGAAGGAGTCACTCCCCTGCATCTGCAGGCACCACATCAAAGCTGACCGATTACTTCAGGTGTCCTTGATGCCCACAGGTCTAGTGAAGATCATGGAAGAAGCACAGACAACGAAGACAACTTGCAGAGCAGCGAGACCAGGTGCATCAAGGAGTCTCCCTTCATGCAGTCTCGGTTCCAGGTGAAGTCTAGCGAAGTCCAAGTGTCCAGACAGTCGAAGAGGGACCAGGTTTTAGGCTTGAGTCTTATCCCACAAGGAATCTGAAGAGTCACCCACAGGTAAGCCCTTAAGTAACCTAAGGAAAGGGTTGGAATGACTCAGGGGTCCCTCTCAGAAGAGGAGCTGGACAGAGGGAAGGTTACTCCCATGTCCGTTGTCCAGTTCCATGCCAGAGCGGGAGCAAAGGGCTCTCTCAACTGGTTCAAACTGAGGTATGCAATGAGGGCACCAAATGTACCCTTCAAAGTAGTCTGGTGGTGCTGGCACCCCAGCCCAATACACAAAGTCCTGTTTGGGGAGGTGGTCACACCTCCCTGCAATAGGAAACCTATTGTCCTACATTCGCCTGTTCGAGCTTTGCTCAGCAGCATGAGGGCAGAAGCGTTTCTGTGATCGGCAGCAGTGCTAGCTTGCTGTCAGACCCTGAAAGGCTGTAATCGGGAGTACAGGGGGGTACCCCAAGGGAGCATCCCAGTACATGGGGTCATACTTTCAACACTGAAATCAGTGTTGGTGTATGATTCCAATATGTTTGATACCAAACATGACCGGGCTCGGTGCAGCCACTATATAGCTATAGTTAGACATTTCGTAATGACTGATTTCCACTATATTTATTAAAAAGGCTGACCGCACTTACAAAGCCTGTAGAATCAACTCCGGGATTTGTAGGGGCGTCATGCTCATGCAGTGGTACCCTCACACTTATGACCAAGCACCCTCCCTTCAGGACTAAAAGGTTTGCCATAGGGGTGACTTTTAGGTTTTAAGTGTAGTGAGCTCAGAAATAAGGAAACTTATATCTGTAGTGAGAGGTGACAGCACCAACTCACACAGGCTAGCCATGGCAGGCATGTAATCACAGTTTGAGTGGTCTCTCATGGGTGGTACAATACATGCTGCAGCCGAAGGGAGACCCCTGGCGTACCTAGGACCTGGGTACATTAGTACCATATACTAGGGACTTACAAGGGTACACAAGTAGCCAATTGTGGATTTACAAAAGTGCTTACCATAGTCACATTTAGGGAGAAAGCACAGTGACTGGGATCCTGATTAGGAGGATCCCAGTCAGACTAGTCAAAAACACTCTGACACCAGGCAAAACGTGGGGGTAACCATGCTAGAAGGATCCTACCTTCTTACAACTATTATGTGCCATGCAGCTGCCATCCTCTGCATTATGCTTGCGCCTTACTTTCCTGCGGCTCAGTTGGACACAAGTCTTAGTCTTCAAAAATCGACTGCCTGCGAGAGTCTCATTGTGACTGCACAGAAAGTAACTAATGCAGCGAGGAGCATGAGAGAGAGAAAGAGAGAGAGAGATAATGTAGTCACAGACTTTAACCCAGGAAACGAAATATACATTGAGAATTTTATACAAACATGTTTTCATAAAATCTGTATTATATTTCCAAAGGAGAAGAAAATTCAAAGTAGCACGATTCAGAGAGAAGAAAGGAAAAAAGAAACACAAAATATTACCTAGATTAAAATAGTGCACTATGTATAGTGATGAAAAATAAACCTATTTTTATAATTCTGCAAAAATGAAATCATGAGCAAGATGTTAAATCATGACATACCTTCTAAATCAGGAAGTTCGGTCATATCTGGCTTGGGATCTTTTGGATCTATACTTTGAAGCAACTGTAATGCCTTATCCATTTTGTCCTACAAACAAAAGTGTAGTATATCATTAAATAATAATTTATTTAAAAACAACAAATTCGATGGACACAGGTAAACAAATTTAACTGTATAGCAATACTCAAATCTACAAATGCTTGCAACTTCTTCAATGAATAAGTATTCTAACTTTCTTCAGGAAAATCATATATTTCATACATACCTCATCTATGAACACTTGTGCAGGTTCTGTTTGCGTTTGTAGGGGCAAAATCCTTGTATTCCAACTATGTTTATTTTTGTTTGAATTTGTATGTAATTGGCGAATTGTAGCATTTAATTAGCCTTGGGTAAGGCCCCCAATTGTAAATAATTGTACGTATGAATAAAAAAGAATGCTAACACTAAACGTATTTCACATGTTAAATCATAGATTCAAACAATAGTGAGATAAATAAATGGCAAAGATCATGAAAGGGGTTGTTAGCAAATCTCCTTTCTGCTATCTACTTTATTGGTCTTTTTCCTAGCTCCTTTTTTGGGTTTTCGATTTTCTTTAAACATATCCATTTCATTTTTCTGGATAATATTTAAAAGACTACAGCAAACGGGTTTCATCCCTTTGCTAGCACCCAAGTCTGGGACTTCTTCAAGGATGTCATAGTTATCAAGGTTGCAATTGCAAATTAAAGATTGACCTTGTAGTGGGCAGTGGGATTCAAATTGGTGTTGTCACTGCATACATGAGAAGTACAGAAGGTGAGAGGTGAAAACACACTTGAAGAACACGTATTTTATAATTAGAACATAAATATCTACTTTTTTAGTTGAATCTAGGTACAGTAAATTTATTTAGACAGGGTTTGTGTGAAATAAAAGCAATGTAAATAAAGAAGATAAGGAAGAGCCTGGTGATTACTGAAAAAGACTACCACAATATTTAGTATTAATATAGATCATAAATGTATTTATTCTGAACGCACTTAAATAGTACGTATTACACTTGCCAATAACTACCTGTAGTAAATACTCATTGTTCAGATTACAACAATGGTGCAGGATCATCAAACAACCGCCATTTACAGTTGTACACAATGTCAAACTATACAAGCGGAAGCACTACACAAATAAAGGTTCTTCATGACTGAGAGGTGCCTTTGTTATTCTAACTTAATAAGGCCATAGTTGCAATTGGTTATTTTCTCTTGGGAGCTACACTAAAATTTGAAAAAAGCCTCTTGTGAATCGTTCATTGTTGCAGCGCAATCTGTGCTCACACAAAACTGCTCCAGGCAGGTGATCGTTATTTCAACAAAATCTTTTGTCGGCAGTATTATACAGCTGTCAGAGGATGTGGAGCATTTTACATTTAAAACATTAACAAAAGATGCTTTAAAAAAAAGCACGGAACCTAGATGGCTAAGACACACACTACGCCAAGCTCAATGGCAATGTTTCTTTAACAGTGAAAAATATAGTTAAGAGGATACATGCTTCGGGTGCCTGGCAGCTTTGGAGGTTTTCTTGAGTGCCAACGAAAGTTGTACCTGCAATTATTTATGTTTTAAACTAACTGACCGTGGTTTAATTTTCAAGGTAATATTTAGAGAAATACTTTTAACAAACTTTTCAGAATAAATGTACCAGGCTTACTGCCTTTTTTCCACCATATTTCTTAACAAACAGATCAGGCCTAGATCCTTGGCAATTGGCCTGCCACCACAACCTGCTGTACTGAGTATAACTTTTGCCCAAGCATAAAAGTGCAATACAAGCATTCTTTATTGGAAGCACACACCTTCATACTTATCAAATCCTCTACTCGGAGAAGGCAACATGTGGGTAGAGTGTAGACAACTCTCAGTAGTATTCTGAAAGCTATTTGTTGTTCATCGAATATCAGTGATAGATGCACTGTCAAGCCAGACCTAAAAATGCATATGATTACAGTACCCCTGGCATTCTATACTGCTCTGAATCACACAACTGCATTTTGAAGTCTAAAGGTATTGATGGAAAAGAAACAGGATCTGTGCTGCTGGCAGAAAAACAAACAAAAACTGTGAATTATCTACTTGTTTAAGACAATTTAGTAGTGCAATGTGCACGCTCCTGAGAGTTCAGCTCCAACCAACTGTAAGCTTGATACTATATGCGCGTCAGCGAGTCTCATCTAGGCAGCCATAGTGCTGCTATCTCATGAAGCTGGATGAACAGACAACATCTCCAGCTGTGTGGAGGGAAAGCACTTGCTGTAAAAGCACACATCGATACATTTTCTGATTAAAAATGTGACTGTGCCTACTAGAGCAGGTCAGGGTTGATTTGCACACAGCTGTGTCTAATCTCAGGTGGCAAGGTGGGCAAAGGAACGATGGGTTGGAATGCTACCCAGAGTGATTGTCAGTGGTTAGACCTTTTGTATGCATCCTCCCATCACCTTCAGTGTGTTTGATGGAATGTCCTAAGTGGCCACAGGTATGCCAGACATGGGTTCCTTGCTCACTGTGCCACTGGAATCAATGAGGTTGAAACCGGTCTTGGGTTGCTTGTGTTCCGGTTCAGAGAGGACCTGGCTTGGTAGTTTGGGTTGAACCGTTCCAATTAGAGCAGGGTCAAGAATGGTTTGCATATGGCGGGGCCTAATCTGAGGTGGCATGGTGGGCAAAAGAACAATGGGTCAGAATGCAGCATAGAGCAACTGCCAGAGATTAGACTTATTGCAGGCATCCTTCCCATCATCATTTATGTGTTTGATGGATTTTCAGATGAACCCATTTCAAATGGTGTTAACAAAAATGAACAAAAAGAAGGTGGAAAAAGCACTCCACAAAGTAAGTGTTTAACGACAAAGTCACATTTCATTATGTATCCAGGAGACGAAATGTAAAATCCAATAGTTAAGAAGACCATGTGTGGTTCAAAAATATTTTAATTTCATTTTATTGAAATATAAACTGCAGAAATCACAACAATGTCCTTGTACTTCAAAAGCACAGCTACTACCACAGAAGAGTTCCTTGGTAGGTCTGCAAACAAAAACAGCTTCACAAGGCGAAGAGTGTGTAGACTGACATGCAGTTGAGAAGGGTTTGGAAATTTCTTATAGTACATGAATTCCATACCTGGATGATCAACTTTGTTCTAGATTTTTTAGATGGGAAAACATTCTGCATCTTGTGAGTAGTTCGGCAAACCAGGGAAAATCATTTTCAGAGTAGAAAGCAGAGACAGGATTTGTCAGCATTCCTTAGAGATCCAGCTGATGCACGAACAGCACTGCCTTGGTGGTTGATCCATTCCCTTATTAGACTGAATAAGGTCTGAGTAGCCATTGGTCAGGGAATGGATAGAAATGAATTCCTAAGTGATGAGATGTGCTGCTGCTGGTGCAGTGCATTTGGTACATGCATTTGGTACATGTCTGTGAATTTAATTTCTGGAGCTGTGATCTAGTGGGATTAGAAATTCCCCAACAAATGCATGAATCAGCAGTGGTTAGGATGCATTGTAATGTTAAAGGTAAGTATCATAAAAATCAATGGAAGAGAGTATGTCACCTTGTTGCAATAATTGTAGACCATCTTCAAATTTTGCCAACAGCTATTTGCTTAGTCTAAGGAGAACCAAAATAATTCGCAAATCACCCAAGTTGTTCATCACAAGACACTATCTTTAGTAAAAACTTTGCTTCTTTTGGTTTTACAATCTTCTTTTACCTCTCTCTTTACACTCTTGAAGAGGTTGTAGATGCTGGTGGAGGTTGATGTGGATTCTGGAATTTGCTGGAGACCAGAGGTCTCTGATCTCCCCCTCTCGCAGATAGCCACCCTAGCCCTGGAGTGACACATCTGTCAGATCTGGTTGGGGAAGGGAGTGGGGTCTGTTGCTGACCGAATCACAGTTTGTTAACTACGACTGCAGATCTTTTGCAGTGTTGTCGAGACATGGGCCATGTCAGAGACATTTCCCTGATACTGTGCCCACTAGAACTTCAAACCTCACTGCAAAGCCCGCATGTGCCAGCGGACAGGGCCCGAGTAGGATGTCTGTAAGGACTACATTAATTGGGAAAAGCAGTTTGGAAGGGGCGACTCCTAGATGAGGCACCTCCATTAAGACATTCGTCTTCACAACAACAGAGGGCAGCTGATGACCAATGACCTCAGCGGCCCTCCTCACCACCATAGCAAATAAGGGTCCCTACTCCTTAGACACATTATAAGGAGAGACCAAGCCAGTATCTGGGGAGGTGTCCAGTCCACTAGCGTCTGCCAAATCCTCACACCAGTTGTCCTCGATGACATCTAGGGGATAGTATTCATCAGGGTCCAGTCCTCATACAGTTCATCCTCAAGTCCTAGTCCCTAGGAACATAGTTTAGGCTCTGGCCTGGATCGAATGTCTCCAGTTGTCACCGGAATCAGGCGATGCCACTCTGGCTCTGTGCCGGGGATGAGTTTGGAGGTGGTGCTGCCGGTGGGTGTCGGCAATGGTCTCAGCACCGGGGAAGGTAGACTGGTGAAGACCAGTAGGGTCCCCTCCTGAGCCCTGGGGCCCAAAGGTGCTCCATCAGGGACACGCGACCCATATGAGGTGTATTGCCTTATAATTCTCGGAGTTGGGCGGGGGTCGCTCCAGCTCCTGGAAACTGAGGGAGGAGCAGAGAGGACCCACGCGCAGACTCAACTGCAAAGTCAGGCCTTGAATGCCGATGCTCCCTTGGTCTGATGACTTGTGGGACTTGCCTGAGTGCCTGGATGACTTAGAGTCTGACGACAAGTGTTTGTAGTGGCTCCGCGACTCATCACAGGACCTTCCTCTTAACCAGGATCGAGACCGGGTGCATGGCGTGACAATCAACTACCATATTGGAGCTCAAGGCACTAGAGGCAGACAAGGTGTGGGTCCGTCACTGACATTTGCCAGTGACAGTTGCCACAGGGCATAAAACCAGCCTTACCCGCGGACATCCCTGCCACACCAGGAGAAAATGTATCAAAAATCCTCGACAAAAGGGTCGAATAAAGGTCAGTCAAATGTTGACTGGGGTAGCTTATTTCTGGATCTGCACTGACTGGCGAGGAAAGAAAAGAACTGTATAAGCACCACGCACATTACTTCTGGCACAGACAACGTCACACAGAGCTGAACGACACCACCTATCGGCGTGCAGGAGTACTACTCACAAAAACAATTCCCGAACCTGGTCTGTCACCTGGGATAATTCTATGGTAAGGAATCTGCAGGTGGAAGTCTCTATCACATATAAAGAGCAGAAATAAAAAGACTTTGCAGAGTTTGGTGAGATGATTGCCATGTTCTTGTTAACTTTTACATTGCTGTGATCAAAATATTTGAACTATTTACTTTCTGTAACAAAATATGTATGTTAAAACTAAGACAAGTATGTAACAGTCCAGAAACATTAGAAAGGCAAAAATAACCATTAAACTACTTAACCTATCTTAAAAGAATAAATACCTAAGTGGTAAACTGATGATACATTGGAAACACAAGGAGATGATGGACGGAGCACTGCAACTTTTCAGACACTCACCTCAGTCACAGATCTGGGTTGAATCCATCATCATTCTTTAGCTCACTTCACCACCCCAGCTCAGACCGAGCCATTAGCAAATGAGTCTTGGCCCTGCTCCTCATGGGAACAGTCTAGCCTGAACTGCCAAGCCAAGTCTTCCCTGGACCAGAAACAAGCAAACTGACCATACATGTCCGAGAGGCACCAAGGTCTCTAATGCCCCCTTGTCTATCATCAGGGTTTCTCTGGAAAAATTCCCTTACTCTTTGGGTCCCAAGATGAGGGGATATGACAAGTATTGTAGGCATCACACTGCCAAAACACCCCACTCATCCTGGGCACTGACCACCAATGTCAAGTTCAAAGCCAAATACAGGCATTGCTACACAAATAAGCATTAGACTAAAAATCTTCAGCGATTAAAAATGAGATTCATCACAAACAAGGGAGTTGCTGTTCTGAGAACACTGAATGCCCAACATCAAGCAGCAAGAATGACACAGACGGTAGAAATGGCACAACATCTGTTCTGAATGTGCTTCTACACTGCTCTGTGTCTCTTGAAAGGATTTTAAACTGGAATTTCATCCTACCATCTTAACATTTAATGATCTCTTCACTTAAACCTGGGAGATGTGTATTCTGATGCAGATGTGTCCTTACATAAAAATCAAATACAACTCCCTCCCTCCTTTGCAGGACGGATGCCCAAAGTCACCTGACTTTCTTTTTGGAGTGGATGAATCCAGAAGAAGAGAGTCAATGATCATTCAGAGTGACAGAAATGGTGCCAATTAGTTGTTAAACATTTCTTGAGGTGCCAGTGAAGGATACTGACAGAACAAGGCAGTTAGATTGGCAAATGTTCAAAACGTTGAGGTGTCATCTAAGCAGGAGTCTGTACTGACAAAGGCCAATATTAAGCATATCTACCATTTCAATTTGAAATTCCCCTATTTCATCAGCTAATGAAGACAAATGAAAAATTTCCCTCAGAATGATTCCACCACACAAATCAACTGTGTAACAAGACATATAGTAGACTAGGCCAATGCAGAAGGCAGCACCGAGAATGAAACTGGATGACTAACCTGGTGCAGACTGTCCAGTAATCCATGAGCAGACACAAAGTAAGAGAACCCCTCTTACTTTGAGATGAGAAATAGGAAGTAAACGTACTAAATCTCAAAGTAAAGGTCTGATGAAATAAAGAACTTTAAACTTCAGGCTCATAAGTGGGAAAGAAGATTCAGAGTGCTCGCATCAGGAAAATAATACAGAGGACAAATTTACTCATCAGACAGCAAGCCTCAATAAAACTGGCACAATGAGAGCAGAATGATACTAAAGGGATCCTTTGCTACTAGTCTAAAGGTGCTGCAAGTACCTCAGTTCAAGCACCTTGATACCACATATTTAGGTCATTGAGGTCTGCCAATGGTGTGATCCTGTCACACTTCTTATAATCTTTAAGACTGGTGGGTTCAAGGAAGCATTTAGGAAAACCTTTCAAAAATGCAATTACTTAAAAACGTTTGAACTAAGATTCTAATGTCTCATGTCTATAAAGCTCAGAATAAGCATGAAGAGCTTAAGTTGATCATACTCAGTTTAGAGACAATAATATTTGGTGCAGCCATCTTCAGAGTGTATAGAAGCACATTATATTCAAGCTTGACTACTGAAACGTTCAGACTCCTGGTCTACAATATGTGCATAATTCAGGTTAAATGCTGGAAGAAGATTTTACATCAAAAGGTTACTGTTAGAGAATGACCCAAACTCTGTACAATATTAAGATAAAATAAGCACATAGTGACTGAATTGTTAACAACAGTAAACTTGCCAGAGTCAAGCTCCACATTTAACGTAGAAGACACAAAATTAGACGGAAAAAATCCTATTCCCCTTTGATTTTCTCCCTTCCACCAATTGCTGTCTGTGAGGATGTCGGGGAAAAGCCGGACCAGAAGAGGAACAACTCAGACCGGGACCCTGAAGAAAGACCGGAAGAACCCTGCGGTCTAGTGGCACTTGGGAGAGACGACGTCCGGACGTCGTCACAAGCAGACACACATAAGGGCGGAGTTCAGTACACAGCGGAGGTTGGCGGGAAAGACGGAGGAGCAATGGAGGTGAAGCCAAAGAGCAGAGCGCAAGAAGGATCGAGAGAGGACTCGGAGCCCAGCGGAGGAAACGCCGAAGAGTGGAGAGCGGGAGAACTCGGAAGAGGAGCCCAGCAGAGCAGGAGATGGGAGTTTGAAGACATCGGTTACAGCATACACTGTCAACAAGCCCGGCGGCCCAGAGAAGGGAGAGGACGCCCGGGTCCCAACGCCACGGCCCTGATCCCTGGTCGTGGCCCAAGGCAAGTAGCGTTAAAGGGATCGTTTTGGTGGGGGTGGTGGGGTTTTCCGGAGTGTTAAGACACGTGTGGTTTGGACACACTTCCTGGTCACGGATCCCCTGTAACCCGGTGTTTTCCCGTCCCCTTCCCCTACACAACACGTGGTGGCACTTAGATCCCTAACAGAAGGCCTTGAGCTAATCCCGGTATTATTCCTTTCCCTTCTTGTGGTGCACCTGGACGTAAGAGGCAGCAAGACCCACAGATACCGGATACAAGCCCCGAAGACGACCAAGAAGGAGAAGACTATCTCCTACCGTTTTTGTTGTTGTTTTTTTCATTTGTTGGACCCAGCCCATTTACTTTTATGAACATTTCACCAGGTCTATGGGACTGATAAAAGGACGTACCCATAAGAGACGGCCATACAATAAAAGAAAAACCCTGAAAAGCTACTACTGTGTGTGTCCCGTGTTCCCTTCCACCCGCCGGGCCATTGTGCCACTTACACTGTCACTAAGGAGAAATCAAAAAAATCTGCTTTAGAATAATAGCAGTCACAGTTCACTATTTAATGATCAGCTTATCTTAGTTAAAGGGCATTTACATAAAGAAGAAGGTAACCCCAAAATCATTTGGCATCATGAAAAGCATTTTCAGGTTCCAACCAATAACTTATCAAGAGGTGAGTGATGAAAAGCAAATTATTTAAATCTATTCAAACCATTACAGGGGTTAATTTGTTGATGAAAAAGTTTAATATATCATATCCATGTTTTTGCTTTCTGCTCAAATGTATCATACTTATGTTTTTTTCTGCTGAATTACTTGGTTTAAATGGAATTGTCTACAAGTAGTGATGGAATACAAACTTGCCTGCCTGTAACAATTGTTGTTCAAGCACACCGAAGTACTTAATATTTAAATGGTGATAATATCTGAATAATTTCTCAATTTCTAGGGCAGTGACCTTTTCCATCTTTTGGGGAATCCAAGATGCTGGGAAGTAATGAGGTCTATATGGGCAGCAGAATTACATTTAAAAAAAATGGAAGTAAAGCAGAAAAGCAAGTCAAAATAGTTTAGACAGGAATGCCAAGGGCATGTTTTAAAAAAAAAAAATCATCTGAAAATGGCAAATGACATCAAAGAGCTTAGAGATTTGCGGCAGAAGTAAATGTTCTAATAAAGAGATAATTCCAAGCAAAGTATATAAAGTAATTATATCTATATGTAAACATAGTGTGATTCAAATTTGAGTGGTCTTTCCAGGCCATCATGAAAACAGGAATTCTAAAATACCAATTTTGACCAGGCATCCAGATTAGAGCAACTGGCAATCCTTCAAAACCAGTGTCTCAGAATCTGGGCTCTTAATTAAGAGGAATCTAAAGAGCATCCTCTGGCCTACTAAACTCCTTCATATCTTCAAACTTTAAATAGGACAACCAGAAAGTAAACTGTGTTATTCATACACAGATCACAACTAAAACTTCAAAATTAAGATGCTTCTGCACAAGTAGGTGATTTCTACTGCTCACAGAGAATACTATTCCAACCTTAGCATCTTTGCTAAAAACATTCAGAGAAATATTTTCAGCTGAAAAAAGTTCTCTGACTTTCTTGGTCTTTCCCCTAAAATCTCCTTGCTTCAAGCACTATGCAACAATTTGATGAGTAGTTTATGGATAAGATCATCCTTATCCAAAACTACATAGTACAAATCCTCTCTGCCTCTCAATGCATGAGCTCTGCCCTTTAGATTCTAACCCTAACCTCAGCAACCCACCAATGAATACTCATCCCAGAGGCTCTGGGATGAGGCCCAACCTCAGAGACCCACCTATGAAGACCTATCCGTAAGGCCCTTTCACACGGATTACTCTTATACATTGTGCCACTCTTTGTCACTAAAGGATATTCAGCTGATAACAACAAAAACGAAAAAGAAATTAGACTCACTGGCAGAGACCATAAGATTTTCCATCTCAAAAGACTGAAAAGTCTGAGGTCGAAGCAGGACATAACCCCAAGGTGTGATATGCAGAACTGAAATGTGCAGGAGGACATGTTTTGGAAATGGTTTGACAGCTGGTAGGATCTTCAGAATGCATGCCATCAATGAGTAGTCGTTGTCTGAACAGCTCCCAGAAAAACAAGGCAGGTTGAATGAAGCAGGGTAGACTTCTCCCTATTTGACTATCACCCCCAACCAGTTGATAAGGCAGAGGAAGTCTCCTTTGTACGCTGTGTCCTTGGGCTTGCCACTGATGAGCTAGTTTTTCAGGTAAGGAAAGACAGGTCATCTTGTTCTTGGGGAAATGCTGCCATTGGTGATAAACATGAAAAACTGGTATGCTGCGTTTTGGCCCAATTATAAAACTGAATTGTTGATAATGATCAGCCACTCTGAACTGCAGAAACTAATAGTATTTGGGATGCACAGGGATATGAAAGTAAGAGCTGAGCAAGTGTAAATAAGTCATGCATTCTCCTCCTTTGAACAACTGTGGGTAGGGTACGGACTCCAGAATTACTATCATTTGAAAGAAACTCAAATAAACCCCTTGTAATCCGGAGATCTTGGCATGTGCTCCAAGGCCTCTTTCAGGTAGAATGGAAAATATTTTGGCAAGAAGGAGCCTAGAATGCTGAGACTTTGCTGGACCAGACCCAGACCTACAAATCTGAGATTACTGATTATCATTTCAGGAAGCTGCAGAAGGTCTCACGAAAAAGTGCTCGGAAGAAGTAGCTTGGGAAAAGGAGCCAATACCTGAGAAGAGTCAGGCTCTTAATAAAATTATAACTTTGAGCAGGCTTCTTGCTCAGTGGCTACAAGGTGTCTGGTTTAGGGGGAAATTAGTTGCCATCTTATGTATATTTGAGGAATAGCAGTTCGAATTAAGACTGCTTGCAAGAAAAACATGAAATAAAGTGGGCTCTTTGCTAACAAACATAAGGAAGAAGGGCTGGGAGGAAAATGTCAGTTCCCCAACGTAGTCCCTTTTCAAATAGTAGTTGAAATAACTTAAGTAAAGAGTAATTTAGACATTTATCAGGTTAGAAGCATCCCAAACAATTTTGGAAAGAAAGAAGGGAAGCAGGTTGAAAGTTTACTGCTTATCGTTATGGAATATTAAATTGCCACTATATGCGGGGCAACAATTTAAGCAAGAATGAACATTTATGCAAGATTTAAAACTGCATATCTATTAATTCAATATAGGCACAATTGGTTTGCAGATGAATGGCTTAACGTGATTTCAATCTGCTATTAGGAAAATACAACACTGAAGTAGATGCCCCTGTCTCTTTTCTTTGGCGAATATACTCTGACTTATTTGAAAGATTGAGTACAATTTTCAAAAGTACACATAACATACCTGTCAGCTAGAACAATAATTATTTCTCCGCTCTTAAATGTAAGTTGGGTGTCCTCAACTGTTTCAAAATCATACAAAGCACGGACTTACTTTGGCACCTTCTGACTATCATGCTGTGAATCTATGGATGGGTATAAGGGTTTAATTTCTGCTGGTTGTTTTTTCTATTCTTGCAAGGACTGCTCAATTGCTGTGATTCAAAAAGAGAACAGCAGCGGTTAAAGATATGTTTTCATATGCAGGGTATTTAAAAAAGATTCCACACACTAGTTGCTGGAACTTCAAAAGAACTAGTTATGAAACTAACGACATTTCAATGTGTGATACTGACAATACATTTATTGATGTATGCACCTATATTCACTGAAAAAAACAAAAGGTTAAAATGACATTATAGTTAGGTGAAAGGTTCAGTAACAATGTAAAATTTGAAACTCAAAAACCCATGAAATTCCCTTGTTATAATTAAATCTAGTAACTATAACTCGTGCCATAAGGTAACTATAACTCATGCTCCTGTCATGCACGGTCTTGTCATCAAAGATTTAATTTCAGATGTTGCAGTGATGTTATCAATAAGGTCACTGAACATGTCATTAGTGATGTAATATGGGAGATAATTTGTAGTACATGGCGAGGGTGTGAGTTATAGTTACTAGCGATAACTAGAACAGGTGAATGTGAATGTTAATCTGGCACTGAAATATTCACCTAATTATAACATCACTTCAATGTTTTTTTTCAGTAAATGTCTATTTTTTTAATGTTTTTTTAATGTAAAGAAATATTTTATTACCATACGTAAATCCAACCCCACGCACGCAGCGGGGGGCTTAGCTGAAGGGCCTGGAGCTTAATAGCTCCAAAACATCTGAACGGATTTAAACCAAATCATAAAAAGCACACTTTCTGGACCAAGATCTAGCTTCCGGGTAAATCTGGTGTAATTCCATTCAGCGGCTCAGTTTTGTGATAGGGCTCCTTAAAAAAAAGTCTATGGACGATGCGTTTTGGGACCCACCTTTTTTCTTGGCTCCCTCTTGAAAGATCACCAGGAACCTTTCCAGGCACAAACTAGTCTTGCAAAAGAAACTTGAAAAAAAAAAATATATATATATATATATACATATACACACACACATAGACATATATTCACTAAAAAACACAGGGGTTAAAGTAACGTTATAGTTAGGTGAATATGTCAGTGATAACATTAATGTTTTGAACTTTTAAAAAACACAGAAATTCACCAGTTATAGTCAGCAGAGCTAACTCTAACTTACATCCTCACCATGCCCCGATTATGACCTCACATTTTACATTAGTCATGAAATGTTCTATGATCTCATTTATGACCTCACTGTTGACAACTCAAACAAGGTAGGAAGGCGTGCAGCCCTCACCCCGAGCCTTATGAGGTCCCAGTGACCCCATCCCCTGGAGGAGTTACTTTTTTTTTTTTTAAAGGGTAGGCTGCTCCCCTTCTTTGGGGAATTTCAGCTCCCTGAGGTGGCCTACCCGGGGTGTATAACAGCTCAGGGAGGTTGGCCCAGCAGCCACCTCGCCATTTTTAGAGGATTTTGACCCATGGCTGGGCTCCCTGGGGTCTATAACGGCCCCATCCCCCAGAGCCGTTATTTATTTTTTAAAGGCAATGGGGGCCTTGTGCTCTTCTCCCCTTATTAGATGTGGGACCAGGGGTGGGCTCTTCAGGCCCTATAATTGTTTAGGGGCACAATCAGTATACACCATTTTTAAATGTTCTCTCTCGAGCTGCTCTCACACCCAGCTGTACAAAAATTTTGACCAGGAAGTTATAAAAAAAATTTTTTTAAACTATTCAACGGATTTACATTAAATCACACAAAAAAACAATCTGTGGACCAAGATCTAGCTTCCTGTCAAATTAGGTGTAATTCCATTCAGAATGTTTTGCTTTAACGCTAGGTTTTACAGACATTATAGTTAGAATTTAGCATTTAAAAAACCTTAGAAATTCTCTGAAAAAACCATAGGTTTCAGGGACATTATAGTTAGCTGGACATTTCACTTGTACAAAACCAGAAAAATTCCACAGTTATTGGTACTTCAGCTAACTAT
Source organism: Triturus cristatus (assembly GCF_964204655.1). Classification (NCBI taxonomy): domain Eukaryota; kingdom Metazoa; phylum Chordata; class Amphibia; order Caudata; family Salamandridae; genus Triturus; species Triturus cristatus. The sequence goes on along the minus strand of NC_140583.1, from coordinate 951,358,169 downwards.
AACTCGCGCACCCGCAATGCACTGCTCATGACATCACATATTACATCATTCATGACATGGTCAGTGACATCACTGGTGATATCACTGATGACATCTCAAATGACATCACTGATGACATCTTCCCGTGACTGTGTATTTCTGTAATTTTTAAATATGCTTTATGGATATTCCTAGGTGTATTGAAGAATGAGTGGGTGTATAAGTGTCTGGATGGACGATTTAGTAGGTGGGTGACTGACTGTATAAGTGAGTGATTAAATGTGTCTTAATGAATGCATGGGTTAGTGACTAATCTGTGTGAATGTCTGTATCAGTCTGTCTGTTGTGCAAGCTGCTGCATGGGTTGGTCAGTAGCTATGTAAGTGTCTATATAGGTTATTGATTGTTTGCCTGGGAGACTGAGTGTGTGTGTGGGTGCGTGGGAGGTGTGTGACTCTGCATAGATGTGTGAGTGGTTGATTCACTGTGTGTATGGGTTCAACAGTGCATGTGGAAACACCTGTATGGGTGCGTGAGTGTGTGTATCAGTGTGTTGGTGAGTGAATAGATGTCTCAGTGGTACATGTTCAAGTAACTACATATGTAAAAGGCAGTGTATGTGAGAGCTGAAGTATATATCTACATGATAGTTGGTGATTTTGAGACTGGCTGTATAGATGAGTGTGTACTTGTATCACTGATTATATAATAGAGTAAGTATGCATTAGTATCTATATGAATAAGTGAGGTTGTGTGTGTATAATTGCATAGGTGAGTAAATGGGACTGTGATAGATTCTTTGCATGACTAAGTAGGTGTGTGAGTAACTGCAAAGATGAGTGATGGTGTGTGATTGTCTGTATAGGTGTATGAGTGCATATGACAGTGTTGTATTTGTGAGTGACTGCATGTACGAGTGATTGTATGGATGAATGAGTAGATGTGTGTGTAGACCTAGCAATCAGTGAGTGCATATGTAGTAACTAGTATTGGTGTGTTAACTATTTTGAAAATGGTTGTCTGTAGTTTACAATTGGTGTATTAACGGTTAGAGTGTGAGGAGATGCATCAGTTTTTCACGTGGATGATGTCATCAGTGATGTCATTTGAGATGTCATCAGTGATGTCACTGACCATGTCATGAATGATGTAATATGTGACATCATGAGCAGTGCATTGCGGGTGCGTGAGTTATAGTTAGCTGAAGTAACTGTAACAGTGCAATTTCTCTGGTTTTGTACGAGTGAAATGTCCAGCTAAGTATAACGTCCCTGAAACCTATGGTTTTTTCAGTGAATTTCTAAGGTTTTTTAAATGCTAAATTCTAACTATAATGTCTGTAAAACCTATGTTTTTTTCCGTGAATTTCAAAAGTTTTTTAAATGCTAATTTCTAACTACAATGTCCCTGAAACCTATATTGTTCTTAAGTAAATTTTAAAAAGACGTGCATACTTTTTGTAGTCAAAAACTAACTGTAACAGTAGTCTGATATAAGTTATAATTTAACAATGTTTAAAACTTAATGAGCACTAATTAAAATGTAAGTGTAGAAAAACTGTGACGCAGCAGCTATAATACCGGACTTCGAACAACAGCGTTCACAGTTCGATTCCTGGCTCCGGTGGCACGTTAGCCCACCACTATGTCACTGTGGGCAATACCTTGCTTAATCTTCCCGATGCCCCTGAGCGCCGGGACACCTCTCTGAAGGTAGCTGTACGTTTTACAAATCCTGGCATTTTTTTTTTATATAAAACCATAGTGATGACAAATATTAGCACGTATTTTATTTTTCTTCTATTCTGAACAATATTTTTTTAATGTCTTCTATTTAGAATTACGGCAATTAATAGATGTTTTTAGTCATGAGAAAGGAAATGACACAGTTTGCCGGGTAACAGTTTTTAATCTCTCCAACGTTATACATATACGTGTGAGGATCGAAATCGAAACCTTTACAGCTTCACATTTTGTAACTTTTCCCAACATGTGCACAAGTTAAAAGTGAGCACATGTCAACTGTAAAACGTGACATCTAAATGGGTGGAGCCGCATGTTCCTTCCATAGACTACTGAATAACCAAAAAGTATATAAACCACACCCGTTGCTCGATTAGTTTCTTTTTTGCGAGTTATTTACGCGTGTCCATTCTGTGATGCAGGTTCCGTTTTCTAGCATCGGATTCTTCTTTTGCAACAACAAAAGATATTACGGGGTTGTAAGTTGTTTGATTATGGCATAGTAGATACTTATAATACGTAGCAATTTGTGAATATTTAAAGATTTGTATTTACAAAAAAGTGTTATTGGTTGTTTTTGCCATTTATATGTAACGTCAGCAGCTTGTATTCAGAAACAGACAGAATAGAGGATACACTGTTCCTTTACTGACTCCTTTGAGCTCATATAGTGTGATTTTCTATATTATAATAGTGACACTATACTTGACCACAGACATGTTGGTGACCCGTGGGCGCCAAAACTCAAGATTTATATGTAACGTCAGCAGCTTCTTGTTCTAACGCTGTTTCCCCCCCTAGGATAATATAGTGTGAGTATGTATATTCTAATATTCACAGTCATTTTGATCTCAGAGGACTTCATGACCAGTCGGCGCGAGGACGAAAGATTTGGAAGTCCCGAAGAAAAGAAGCTTTGAACATATTCACAGCTGGAAAATATTTTGTTATTCTCCTTCTCCTTAAAGAATATATTGGAATAGTAGTGTATATTATACTATTATCCTATATATTCTTAAAGGAGTACCTGGTCTATCAGTAGAGCAGTCAGCGACCTCTAAGCACTACGACAAAACTTTCCCACGTTCTACAGAATAGAAATTGTAAAAATGTTGTATTTTTTGTAGAGACCCTTGTTCTTCTTCTCCTGTGGAATACTATAAACTCACCCTGTATATTCATATACTGTGTGTTTATAGTACTTTAAAGGGTTTGGACATCTATCTGTGCGACAAACTTGCAATACATACTATAGTTATTTCCGTAGATAACTCAGTACCTCACAGTTTGTTACACGGCTACTGTTTCATAAAAAAGTAGTTGCGAAAAAAGGTTTGTATACATAGTGCTTCATGTAATGTTTTGATGAAGTGTACATTTTTATGTAATATCACGTCATTTATGTTTAACAGTTTTTTAATGGTGATTGTTGTTGTGACCTCAGATGATGTAGTGCGGGAGTGTTTCTTGTAGCACTTTTCTACTTTATCTAAAAGTAACTGATGCCCTTGTATATTAACAAGAATATGGGGCAACACTTTTACAAACTGTAGCTGACAAAAAAATGAGGGTGTGGCCATGCTTAAGGGATATTTTATGAATTACGTTTTTATTTGTCACCCCTCAGATATATACAGCTTCACTTTCCTAAGAAAGTATATTAGTGATTGCTTAATAAAAACTGTTTCAAACCTAGACTGAAATTTTTGCAGCGCAACCACACCGCCCGTCAGAAAAGTAAACACCACATTCTAAGTGAATCGTGCTTCTGGGAAGTATCCCACCCGCAGACTTAATAAAGAGAAGTTCGCAACACACTCGCCTTGATTTGTAAGGCCCACGCAAATTATATAAATGGCCCTTTAAATATATAAAAAGCAATTTTTCCCTTTACAGTCAATATAAACCACCTTGCAAGTACTGTACAGAGTTAATAGTGTTCCTACCCTCCCCTACTTTTTTTCCCGTACTCCTTTGAACTGTGTCACAAAATGGCTGACCACAGTGAACCGTTCCCAGCCAATAAGGTGCAATCTTGAACTCGTAGCACTTCAGCCAATAAAATGTTCCTGATGCTCCGCGGAGGGGGAGGAAATGGCTGCCAACACTTCTACTTTAAATGTTTCACAGCCAATGAACATTAAGCTTGGGAAGCTCCTGCTTGGAACACGTTACCCAATCAGAAGTCCATGATACTCCACGGAGGGGGAGGGAATGGCTGACAACACTTTTACTTTCAATGGTTTACAGCCAATGAACATTAAGGGGTCTATTAGTATGTCGGGCGGATTGCCACCGCCCACATGGCGGTGGCGATCTGCCCGATATTTCCCACCGCCCGCATCCCATTTCCCCCGCCATATTACGATGGCGGGGGGGACCCCGGCAGACGAAAAGACCGCCTGCCGGTTTTCCGCTGGTCAACGAGTCGACTGGGCGGAAAAGGGGCTGTATATGGTGGTGGTGTCTGCAGGACACCACCATTCATATTACAATCCCAGGTGGGAAAGTGCCTTTCCATGGTGGCGTTGCAGCCATGGAAAGGCATGCGGTTCCTAACTGGGGGACCATTGCGGGCCTCCAGGGTGTTGGGGGTAGGGGGTGCACATGGGAGGTACCTATGGTACCCCCTGCATTTGCAGGCACAATGTGGCAGGCACCGCGCGGTCCCTGCCACATTGTGCATGCAAATGCACAAGGTGCATCCACAGCATTGTGGCGGGCAGTGCTGTGAGCACCGCCCACCACAATGTTGTGGATGGGGGATGCCACCATCACCGTGGCGGTGGCATCCTAATTGCTGGTGCGGGACCACTGCACCACTGGCGGCCAGTCCCAGTACCGCGAGGGTGGCGGGAGGACAAGTCCGCCCACCATACTAATAGGCCCCTAAGTTTGGGAAGGTCCTGCTTAGAACACGTCATCCAATCAGATGTCACTGATGCTCCTCGGAGGGAGAGGAAATGGCTGCCAACAATTCTACTTTCAATGGTTCGCAGCCAATGAACATTAAGGTTGGGAAACTCCCGCTTGGAACACGTCAGCCAATCAGATGTCCCTGCTACTCCATGGACGGGGATGAAATGGCTGACAACACTTCTACTTTCAATGGTCCCACATAATATTACATTTCGTCTAAGAAAGTGACACTGTCCATGATAAAAGTGAACATTGCATTATAAGTAAACATTACTGCGCATTATATTCACCGTACAGACTTCTTAAACTAAAACCACACTGTTCCTACTATACCCTATTATACAATTATTCTCTTTTTTTCTGCACCGCACCTTCACACTACCTGTGTGTGCACCGTTACACAGCCTACTGAACATTGCCGCAATACCGCACATTCACACTACCTGTGTGTGCACCCTACACACTGCTGGCCGCAATACGGCGCATTATTTTCCCGACGGGATTTCAAGAGCCTACGCAACCTTGCCGCAACACCGCATGCCGTTGTTCTGCGGATGTAATTTCCATGGCCTACTCAACATTCAAACTCCCTGACTCTGCACCGTACAGACTGCTTAAACTAAGACCACAGTGTTCCTACTATACCCTCTTCTACAATTATTCTCTTTTTTCTGCCCTACACCTTACAACTCAGTCACAAAATGGCTGCCAACACTTCCTAGTTTCAATAGTTCGCAGACAATCAGCCGCACGCTCGTGCTCGTAACGCCTCAGCCTATCAGATGTCAGAATTCTCAAATATCGATATCTGTAAATTTTGATATTTCTCGAAAACTACTGAACGGATTTACCCCATTTCAACAAAAGTGTGCTTTCTGGACCAAGACCTTTCTCCCTGCCAAATGTGGCGTAATTCCGTTCAGCAGTTTGACCTGTAGCCTTTTTTAAAGTTTCCTATGAAAATTGTATTGAGAAAACACGTTTTGGGACCCCCCTTTTTTCTCAGCCCCCCCTTCAGGAATCACCTCTAAACTTTTGAGATAGGAGCTGATCAAAAAAGAGAAATTTTTGGGAAAATTTCGTAAAGATTCGTCAAACGACGCCAAAGTTATTAGCAAATCAAAAAATGCTTTTCCTATGGAAACATGGTTCGAACTATAACTATCTACTGGCGACCGCTAGTAGATGATATATATATATATTTATATATATATATATATATATATATATATATATATATATATATACACACACACACAAAAAATATATCATTGAATCCTTGTATCAAAAGTAGAAAAGTAAATTTTCTTCTAGTGAGTCCTTTCTGTATTAGATACATTTATTGCACTTGCAATTGTTCTTAAAATGTATTCCCTTAGAAACGGTTCCAATACATTAATTCATGTCTCAATTAACAGTCTTCAGACAATCAAGTAAATGAACACTACTAGGAGAGACAGGAAAATTAAATTTGTAACTTTTATACAGTACAAAAGCCGCAGTCAGAGGTAAATACAGTTACATTCTCAGTAAGAAAATAAGTTCAGATGTGCAACCTCAAAACAAATCTTTAGTAGACATTCTGGTCTGCTCGCTTCACATTATGCAATGTGCTACAATCTCCCATCTTCAGTAACTCACACCAAGATGAGGTAGAAGAGTTAGAGACTGGTAAGGGTTAGGGAACAAATTGAAGGGGTGAGCAAGAGAAACACTGAAAGAGAAAAGGAGCAAAATTACTGTTCTCTGTTATAGGTTAATATTCCATAAAAAGGACTCTCTCATAGAAGTGGAACACATAAGCACATCAATTTAGCATATATATATCTATATATAGACATGTTTCTTCCCTCACTTATACAGCCAGTCACGCACCTTCTAAAGCATTCATTCAGACACTTAAACACCCACTCATTCTTCAATATATATATAACATATTTAAACTTTACAGAAACACAGTCACTGGATGATGTCATCAGTGATGTCATTTGAGATGTCATCATTGATGTTACTGACCCTGTCATGAATGATGTAATATGTGATGTCATCAGCAGTGCATTGTGGGGGCACGAATTATAGTTAGGTCAACTAACTATAAAGGCCACATTTTTCTGATTTTGTACGAGTGAAATGTCCAACTAACTATAACGTCCCGGAAACCTGTGGTTTTTTCAGTGAATTTCTAAGGTTTTTTAAATGCTAATTTCTAACGATAACGTCCCTGAAACCTATGGTTTTTTCAGTGAAGTTCTAAGGTTTTTTAAATGCTAATTTCTAACTATGCCTACATAGGTAGGACATGCGCAGAAAGAGGAAGAAAGCCACATAAAGAAGCAAGAGAAATGCAGAAAGAGGCAACAGAAGTCTAGAAAGAGGAAGAAAGGTGCAGAAAGTAGCAAGGGATATGCAGAAAGAACCAACAGAGGTGCAGAAAGAGGCCTTGTTGCAAAGTCATCCTGTGCCCTGTGCACCCCCCAAAATTTTGCTGACGGGCATTGGTGGTAATGGACTCTGACTGTCCCTGGACTCTGCCTAACCAGAGGCCCGGAGCCAGTGCTAGGCTGAAAGACACTTAGAATACAATCAAAATACCTAAATACACTAGGGTACACTATGGGTTGGGGTACCCCTGTGATTGGTATGACCTCCCCTGTAAGGCCCTAGTACAGAATAGGGCATAGAGATTAAAACTACCTCTAAATCCCAAGCATATAATAGGGCATGGCAGTTTAGAAACCAGCAGCCCTTTTCTGCACTTGCATCTGTGCACTGTTGAGGCTGGGGTCAGTTTAAAAGAACCCTGTGTGTGCAGAAAGAGGCAAGAGATGCACAGAAAGAGGGAGGAAGGGTGCCGCGAAGAGGGAAGACCGGTGCAGAAAGAGGAAGAGAAGTGCAAAAAAGAAGCAACAGTGGTGCAGAAGGAGGCAAGAGAAGTGCAGAAAGAGGCAAGAGTTGCAGAAACAGATAAAAGAGGTGCATAAAGAAGCAAGAGCAGTGCAGAAAAAACCAACAGAGGTGCAGAAGGAGGCAAGAGAGATGCAGAAGGAGGCAAGAGAGATGCAGAAAGAGGCAAGTGGGGTGCAGAAATTTGCAAGAGAGGTACAGAAAGAAGCAAGAGCAATGCAGTAAGAAACAACAGAGGTACAGAAGGAGGCAAGAGGGGTATAGAAAGAGGCAAGAGCAATCCAGAAAGAACCAAGAGACATGCAGGAAAAGGGAAGAAGGGTGCAGATAGAGGTACAAGGGGTGCAGAAAGAAGGAAGAGAACTGCAGAAAGAAGCAACAGAGGTACAGAAAGAGGCAAGAGTGGTGCAGAAAGAGGGAAGAGAGGTGTAGAAAGACGCAAGAGAGTTGCACATAGAGGGGTACAGAAAGAGGCACAAGGGGTGCAGAAAGAAGCAAGTGATGTATAGAAAGAGGCAAGAGAATTGTTGAAAGAAGCAAGAGAAGTGTAGAAAGAAGCCAGAGAAGTGCAGAAAGAGGCAAGTGAGGGGCAGAAAAAGGCAAGAGAGGAACAGAAAGAGGGAAGACAAGTGCAGAAAGTGGAAGAGATGAGCACAAAGAGGCAAAAGAAGTACAGAAATAGGAAGAAAGTTGCAGAAAGAAGCAAGAAAAATACAGAAAGAGGCAAGAGAGGCACAGAAAGAAGGAAGAGTGGTTTGCACATCATTAGTACCAATTTAATACCCACATTTAGCAAGAAGTAACAGGTGGCCATTCTAGGTTTGCAAAGTGCCTTCAACCACGCTGTAACACTTGTTGCTGCATTTTTGGTAATGTTTGAGCCGTTCGAGCTAGAAACAAGGTTTTTTTTGTTCAAATCTTCAGATTATGTATGCAGATGATGGATTATGTGGCAAATGCGGAAAATGTATAACTGGGCAAAAGTTGGTGCAGCCAAGCAGTCGCATAATTCCAGTGGCCCTGCTCACACCTCTGACTAGGTCCAGAAGTGCTCCTTGGTGGTTTCTTTCTTTTTTTTGCCTTATTGAGTTTATAGTTTAGCTTCTATGGAAATGAGGAAGACTAAACCTGAGGTTGCCACTCCAAAACACATATTATCATACCACACAATTACTCTCCATAACACATATTCCCACTCTACATAATTCCTAAACACGAAATACTACATACTTTCTATCCACATAATTCTACTACACATAACCTACATCCACTTCACTCCAAGAAACATTAATAAAACACTTTTACATTTACAATGCCAATAGCTCTAACTCTCACAAATGTGAAACCTATTACATTGCATATGCTTCTTTAACTAGTAGTCACGTTTGCAGAGAGGTGGAGAAAGGGGGCTGGGCCTCCAACCACCGCTCAGGAATTCTGCTGTATAGGACTTACAGGAGGTACCAGGTGGGCTTCTTGGCCCCCAAAGTCTCTCAGGAGAAAAGTGGACTTCATCCCCCAACCCGTACTGTGCCAGGAGGCGCGTTTGCAGAGTAGTGGAGACAGGGGGGCATGGCCTCCGAAGACCTCTTAGCAATCCCACTGTGTGGGACTTACTGGAGGTAACAGGAGGGATAGTTGGCCCCCAAGGATAACCTTAGGGGCCAACCACCCCTCATATTACCTCCAGTAAGTTGCACACCGCAGCATTGCTAAGTTCTCCTTGCAGGCCATGCCCCCTTTGCCCACCAGTCTAAAAACGTGCTCCCCAGCACACTCTTGGATGGAGAGTGAAGTCCCCTTCGCTGCTGGGGGTGGTTAGGGGCCAACTAGCCTACCTGTTACCTCCAGTAAGCCCCACACAGTGGGATTGCTGAGAGGTGGCCACAGCCCCTTTGTCCACCACTCTGCAAACTCACCTCCTGGCGTGCTCTTGGTTGCCGAAGGAAGTCCCCTTACCTCTTGAGGGTCCCTGTGGGCCAACCAGCCCTCCTGTTACCTCCAGCAAGCCCCACACAGCTGGATTGCTGAGAGTAGTCCAAGGCCATGCACCCTTTTTACCCCACTCTGCAAATGCGCCACCTGGCGCACTGCTGCTCAAGGGGTGAAGTCCACTTCAGTCCTGCAGTCCTCAAGACACAAGAGGAACTCATCACCCCACCAGAAGTGTGCCAAGAGGCGCGTTTGCAGTGGTGTAAAAAGGGGAGTGGCCTCGGACCACCTCTCAGCAATCCCACAGTGTGGGGCTTACTGGAGGTACCTTGTGGGCTAGAAGAACCCTTAAGATTTGAGGGGACTCGGACGGAAAACATGGCAGCAGCTAGCTGAGCTGCCTCTGCACCCGGAGGACTCGCCCGCATACATGCCTCCCGGCTGCTGTTAAGGACAGTCTTTCCTTACCTTCGGAGTGAATGTGTGCCGTCCCGTTTGTGTGGATTATGAGGTGGGGGCTTTTTCCGCCCGGAGCAATACTCAACAAAAGTTGCTTTTCTTTTCCCGCCGACGTTGTGCTGCTGTGCTGTGGATGTGCCTGGGACGCGGTTCGGAGTCGGCTTCTCTCCGCCAGTTGCGGTGGGAGGCGGCAGCACTGGGGCTCAGGATGGGCCGCAGAGCTTGCAGCCTCCTCTGGGTTTCGCGAGGCAGAGGCAGCACTGGTTGGGTGCATCGCACGCTGGAGGACGCTGCAGTGGGCAACGTGATCGACAGGAGGGGCACTGAAGGAGCCATCGGCATACAGTCTTCGAGGGGGCTTGTTTCTCAGGAATTGCCACAAAATGGATGTGCGACCCAGGTAGATCTACAGCCCCAGTCCAGGTAGGACATATAGATACAGATATTATTGTTGCTACATCAGCCTCAGCTAAAGCCTCCAGGAAGGGGAGGAAACGCGGCGTGAGGGCCCAGGGCACTATAAAGGTGAAGACGGCTGAGGAGAGTTCTTTTCAGTACGCCGAGGGCAATCGTGAATCAAGTTTGAGGGGCATTAAACAGAATCAGGGAAGCAGAAGCACAGCGTCAACTGGGAATATGAGCTCTACTTACCTTTGCGGGGAAGTTAAAGGAAAGGGGACAAGGTCAGGTAAAATAAAGAGCACCCCCTCAGACGCTAAGCTTAAAATTACACCTTCGTTAAGATCTTATTTTAAAGTGTTACCACAGGTTTTGAATCTAGCGAAGCAGGGCGATGCCTGCAGGAAAGGGGCAGAGAGGTTGACAGATCCTGTTGCGGAAAAGGTCGACATGGAGGTATTAGGTGCCCCCCAGTCTCGAGAGATATCCCAACCATAGATATCAAAATCTTTGGTTTAATGCAGAGGGAGAAAGAGAAGGAGGTGGAAGAGCAGGGTCCTTAAGCCGTACTCCAGGAGCTACCTAAGGTAGTGGATGGCTGTGAAGATGTTGACAGGATGACTACAAAGGCAGCCGAATCTTCGGTATCTTCTCTGGAGGCTCTCCTTGCTACACTTTTGGCAGACATTAAGAAAGGATTCGAGATTTCAGCCACGAACCAAGGAGAGATAAGGAGCTTTTGTGAGTCACTGGAAAGGAAAGTGGACCTTTTAAACACCAGAACTGAGACACTAGAATCTACTGTGGGGGTCTTAACAGATCAGTTAGGTGCGGTGGAAGCGGACATTTCTACTCTCAGAAAGGAGGAGGGGGCCCTTCGAGATCGGATGGAAATTCTAGAGAATAATTCACGAAGGAATAACCTACGTATTTTAAATGTCCCTGAGGAGAGTGAGGGGGATGATCTGAAGACCTATGTGATCTCACTTCTGAAGGACTTTCTAGAATTGGAACAATCAGAAGACGAGTTATTCAGAGAATCCATAGGGACCCCTTCAGAAGAAACCCGAATAGAGCTAAGCCAAGAAAGATCCTGGTAAATTTTCATACCTACTTGTTAAAGGAAAAAATTCTACACCTATCTCTCAAATTTAAATTACTGAAGGCTAAAGATTTTTTATTCCACATTCGATCTGACCTGGCTCGGGTGACTCTTGACAGGCAATGGGAGCTGGGTAAGAAGTTGGAGGATTTTAAAAGGCTCCTTAAGAGTAATGTTTAAATAAAATGCATAACGTAAAATCAGTACTGGAGGCAGGTGAATTGCTAGCCATTATGGAGAAGGGTGAGGCTTAGACAAAATAGAGACTCCCTTTTTCTCCCTATTTTTCTGCCCACTTTTTTGTCTTTTGTAGCTCCCCTAGCTTTCCACCTGTGTCCCTGGACCAAGATTATAGGCTGTAGTAAGGCTCGATAGGTTTAGCTGGGACTGGCCATTCACTCCCAGGGTTAGATAAAGGTAGTTAAAGGTAGAATTTAAAATGAAATAGGGAAGGAAGGAAAGAAAGAAAGAAAAAAAGGAATAAAAAATATAATATACACATTAAAATGAAATAAAATAGGTATTTCAACACTTTTTCTTGGCCCTTTTTTAGCCTTGGATTGTTCAGGGCTGGATAGGTTCTTATTTTATAAAAAAAAAATAAAAAAAAATAAAAAAATCGGCACTTCACCATTTTTTCTTTCTTTTTTTGGGAGGCACGAGGTGGGCGGGGGGCAACTATCTGGACTTCATCTGTCCAGATGATTGGGGTCAGGGTTCTCAATGGGTGGGGTAGGGGTGGGAGGGAAGGGCACAGGGCACCGGAGTGGATGCAGTGGGAGAAAAAAATAAAATATCCTCATTTAACCCCTTTTTTTTAAATCACCAATTTTACTCCAATCAGCAAGGATACAGGAACGATCCTGACTTGGAGGTTGGGGCTGGTGCTGATGCTGGTGTCTCAGTTTTTCTCTCCTGAGGACAGGTACAGGTTTGATCCGCCATGAATAGTATTCAGATTCTTTCCTGGAATGTCAATGGCCTGCGCACTAGACCAAGAAGAGACAAAATTATACAATATCTCTGAGATTCTCCTGCACAGGTCATTGTCCTTCAGGAAACTCACTTGCTTGAGGAGGAGACGACCTCTCTTTTTAAACGTCTGAGTTGGGTCGGCTCGCATGTGTGTACCAGCCAGTCTGCAAACATCAGAGGGGTCTTAATTTAATTTAATTTAAGAAAGCGGCTAAGGCTCAGGTTCTATCTGTGGTACTTTAAAATTTGAGACCGTGTAGGAGGCAGGGCCCTACCCTGCCTATTCCGGTATCAGCGAACCGCGAATGGCCAATACAGTATGTACAAGTGTTTTGCATAACGTTTTATCGATAAATGTACCTTGTATACAATATTACACATTGACTTCGTGGGTTCCATTTTGGAGCGGTGGCCATCTAATGGTTGCCCTCACATAGGCTACACATCAAGGACAAACACAGGCCTTCAGATTATATGTGCCTTCCATTGACTTCTCTGTGACCTATGCGACTTGGCTCCGCCGCCCCAGGTCAGTCCGGTCTCACGAGCTCCCCGTCCTACGGCCACCTGTGATTAGCATCAGGGTTTGACACACCATAAAGCCTTCTCATCGCACACAAGCCTCCGGCTAATTACTTTCACACCTGACTCTTCCCGCTTTATGGCTTGTTTTATCAACAGGAGGTGCCCGTGTTTATTGGGGTCTGCTGATATCCGAGGAGGGATCTGAACCTCGCTGGGTAAATAATTGTGGGCTGGCTGAACTGGAATGTGGGATGGTCATCATGACTCTGCCTTTTCGTTTGTAATGAATACATGTGAATGACCATATCGTAAAACGAGGAATGTATGCCTGAAGCATGATATTTTGTATATAAGGAGAAGGCCGTTTCTGTAACTTTAAGCAGTCTCCTGAGAACATACATTGTGTTGTACTTCTCGGATACCTGTAATTGGTCTGCAGCCAATAAAGACGATCGCTGACTTCACCTAGAAGACTCAGTGTTTCTGTGGGTCTGAAACAGGAAGAACTCGAAGTCTTAGGGTGTGTTCCCCTGCACCGCTGGGTTTTAAAAACCCAGTACTTCAGTTGGCGCCCAACATTGGGCGATTTCAGTGGTACCGGTCCAAGCCAGAGGTTCGTGAGGAGCTTCGTGTGGAAATTCCGGAGGAAGGCCGCCACTTCATCGACCCCTGCATGTCGACGTGGTCCGAAAGTCTTTTCTGCGAGGTTCTCCGCGTCCCGACGGCTACGAAGGACTGCTGCCCTGATTAATCGCCCTGTTTTGGACCCTTCACGATTTGGTAGAGCGAAACAATTGAGAGAGTCTTCTGGTGACGCCATCGATCATCGATATTCAGTTAAGTATAAGTGGAGCGTCTCCCAGTTTGTTTGGTATCCTTCGGGAATTTGGTATCCTTCAGGATCGCTTTGATTTGGAACTTGCAAGTGCCAAAGCCAGAGGACTCGTGTATTCACGAGATTATCGTATTCGAAAATCCTTTGAAGTTTGAAACTAGACTAGTGAGCGAAGATGCCTGGTTCTAGTGTATTTGGAAGTTTGTTTTGTTTGGGTTGTAGAAAGGACTCCCAATTATAGGATTCGTGTCCGGTTCCTCCAATTGGAACTCCAACTTATGAGCTTTATGTAAAACATGGCGTAGGCCCCATTGCATATAATGAAGTATGGATTCGTTACACCAGAAAGGACGGTGTTTTAAAATGGCCCCAAAATGGTAGTTTCGATACAGATATCTTAATAATTTGGAAGTTAAATTATTTAAAAAGAAAGCCCGGCCGGCGATGTTTGATTCTTTCTGCCTATGGCAAAAGGAAGCCAAACAGAAGGAAATTAAGCTAGCAAAAAGGAATAAGAGAGAAAAAGGTATGTCAATGATGCAAGCAGCTGTGCGATTTAAAGATGATGAGGAGGAACAAATGAATGAGCAGTTACATAGACAGCGCAAACTAGGGATCGATAAACGTTACCCAGTTTTGTCACCCCTTCCACAAGATGAGACGAAAGAGAAAGATTCCCTAATGTCCCATTTGCTAAGTTGCCACCCCCGTACACGCAAAATGCCACAGCGCCTCCACAGCTGGTAAATATGCAGCCTCCAGTTAATGTGCCACAAACCTTCCCACAGCCGCCAGCTCCCCCTCAGCTGGCTCCTATCCCTACAGTGCAGCCCTCTCAAGGGCCGCCAGTTTTGTTACCTGTTGCCCCCACGCTTCCTGCGACTTTGCCTATTGCATCGGCTGCCTCCCTTAGCGCTCTTCCTGGCACTGCCACTGTGCCTGTATCTGCACCCGCTTTTCTTCCCTCTGTCTTTCCCCCCGCTTTTGCTTCAACTTCTCCTTCTGCACGTCAACGACTAGCTAATGTGGTTACTAGTTTAATGTCGCCTCTCTTTGGGTCATCTAGTATGACCCCTGGTTCACAACGTAAGCAGTTGCGTAGTCAGCTGCCTGATTCTGAAGAAAAAGAGGTATTAGACCATATGGCACGTAGGTGGATCATTTTTTCTTCACTCTATGATGTGGAGTCAGTCGTTAATGTTTTTCACCAATGGGATGCCCCAAAACAGAGGTATGTGTTTGAGAAAATGTGTGAATTCCTCTGTGAGGAATTGGAAGATCATGGTTCAAACACAATCCCGCAGGGGTTGTGCCGCGTGCGATTTGATTTTGGAACAGGTACAGTTGTGGGTCCCGCCGTAGATAAAGCAGTTGCGACTTTACTGTCCTTCAGGAATGATGATTGTCAACAATCATTGTTCGAACAGGAATTCCCTGTGGGGAAAAAGGTAAAAGCGCGCCAATACCCGATGCGTGAAGTTCCTCCAGTTTGGAGACCTGCTGATGCAAATGCTGTTCCACCTGTCTTAGCTCATTTTCAGCGTGTTTGGGTACATGTCCCATGGAAGCGTTCTGAGGTGTTAGCGCTTAAGCAGACATTGCCTGACCCCCATAAAAACCCTGCAGGATACTATAAGGAGTTATCACAGACTGCAGAATCATGTGTCATGAATCTAGCTGATATAGATATGTTGTTCGGGAATGTTGTTCCACAGCCTTTATGGGGATCCATTCGCAATGTAGATCACGCTGCAGAATTGGGTAACACATGGGCTAATATCGTTGCCGCAGACACTAGACAAGTTGGTGGTACTAAACCTGACCCTTTGGTAGCAGAACTCCCTGGTAGAATTATCACTTACATGAAGACTTTAATGCCCGCGATGCGTGTGAATTGGGATAAATTGTCCGCATGTAAGCAAAAGAAAGATGAAACAGTGTCTGATTTCTTTACAAGGTTTGAAGAAACGTTTATCGACCACAGTGGTCAAGATATGAGCACTGAAGGTGGCCAACGGTTATTTGTTGATAAATTCGTGCATAATTTGCTTCCCGAGTTGTGTAAGAAATTAAAAGATTCAGAGAGTTCTTGGGCTGTTTCCTCTTCAGCGCAAATACTGGCTACTGCACAGTATTACGAAAATAGGGATAAAGACGAGAAGGATAGAACAGACAAGAAAACGAAAGAGTTAAAAACGAAGGTTCTTTTACAGCAGGCTTATCCGCCACGTGGAGGTCAGAATAATTATAGGCAAACCCAAGGTATCTATCAGCAACCTCAACAGTTTCAGAATAATCAGCAAATGAATGGGTATTATCAACCACGTATCCCTATAGGTCCCAATCAATGTTCGTATTGTAGAGAGGAAGGTCATTTTTAGTATAGTTGTCCCAAATTGTTGCAGCGTACTAATAATGTGTATGGCGCTAGAGGTAGAGGTGGTCAGCAAGCTCCTAGAGGTAGAGGGCGTGGAAATGTTCCTCAGAACGCGCGTCCTCTTCCGCCTCAAAATACGATAATCAGCTTTGATCAGCAAGGCAATGCAACTGGTAATACAGCACAGTACTATAATAATGATTATTATGCAGAAGACGACAATGTGGAAGGTAATGATTACTAGGACAGCCATAGACAGAGAGAGGGAGTTGTTTCAGTACCAGTGGATCAGAGTGGACCGTATGTTAAGGTGACTACAGCGGGTGTAACAGAGCCCTTTCTGCTGGACACTGGTGCTGCAAAGAGTTCAATTATGCATTCAAAATTCCCTGGCGCGCCTTTGTCTGGCGAAATGAATGTTTCAGAAGGTTTTTCTGGCGCCAGGGTTAGGAACCCGATTTCTAGTCCTTTGCCACTTTCTGTTGGACCTTGTGAGCTAAAAGCACCCCTCATCCTAACAACAGGTAGTGGTGAAAATCTGTTAGGGTTGGATTTGTTGAAAAGATTGCATGCGACGCTATATTGTTCTCCCTCAGGAGTACAACTTACGTTAGGTAAGGAAGTGATTTCCCCGATGTACTTGTCAAAGAATGCATTGCCACCTGAATTGTCATCCCTTCCGGACGTCCTTTGGGCTACTGGTCCCAATGATGTGGGTCTCTTGGAAATACCGCCATATGTAGTCACTTTAAAGGCCAATATCAGATTGCCACGCATTCCCCAGTACAAGATCTCCAATGAAGGTCAGAAAGCATTGTTAGCAATTATCAGTGATTTGATTAAAAAGGATGTAATTGAGGAGACAAGAGGCAACGTTTTTCAATAGTCCTGTTTTACCTGTTTTAAAACGAACGGACCCTTCACAGCCAGCTGTTTACAGATTTGTGATTGATCTTAGAGAGGTAAATAAGATTGTTGTGCCACAGTTTCCAGTTGTCCCTGATATCACTGCCTTGTTAACTATGATTCCAGCATCCGCTGCATGGTTCTCAGTGATCGATTTAAAGAATGCCTTCTTTAGCATCCCAATTGCAGAAGAGAGCAGGGACATTTTTGGCTTCAGTTTAGGAGGTCGAAGCTCCCGCTTTAAACGCGCTCCACAGGGCTACTGTGAAAGTCCATCAATATACAGTCAAGCTTTAAAAGCACAGCTCGACGCACTTGTTTTACCTAGTGGTGCTACCCTCATTCAGTACGTTGACGATTTACTAATCGCCGCAGATACTGAAAAGATTTGCAAAGAAGCTACATTGTCATTGTTGCGTCATATGTCTGCCTCTCATCACAAAGTGTCTCTCTCAAAACTGCAATATTGTCGACAAGAAGTGACCTACTTAGGTCATCTCTTGTCGAAGGAGGGAAGGAAACTGACCCCAGAAAGAATTCAAGCCATTGCACAATTAAGCGTGCCAAGAACACAGAGAGAAGTGCGTGCTTTCTTGGGCATTACTTCATACTGTAGGCACTGGATCCCAAGTTTTTCTTTGCTGGCAAAACCTTTGTTAGCATTCACCTGTAAAAATACACTGAATCCTGTCCCATGGTCTGAAGAGTGTCAGAAAAGTTTTTGAGAATTGCGTAACGCGTTATGTTCAGCTCCTGTGTTGGGTACCCCTGACTACAGCAAGCCTTTTACATTGTATGTTTATGAAAAGGACGGTTGCGCATTATCAGTGTTGACACAGCCTTTTGGCGACAGACCGCGTCCATGCGCATATTTTTCGTCAACCTTGGACCCGGTAGCGAGGGCATTGCCAAGTTGTTTAAGAGCTACAGCCGCAGCAGCTGTGTCTATTCGACAGTCTGCTGGACTAGTGATGGATAACACATTGATTGTAATGGTTCCACATGCTGTGGACACATTGTTGAACCGGACCAAGACACAGCACTTAACTAGTGCTCGATTGTCAGGGTATGAATTGACACTGTTGGCAAACCATATACACATAAAGAGATGCAACACGTTGAATCCAGCTACATTATTGCCGATTCCAGCAGATATAGATGAGATTGAGCAGCATTATTGTCTGTTCAGAACAGAAGAAGAGACAAAAGGGAGAGTGGATCTTAAAGATACTCCCCTAACTGAGTGTGATGGTACCTTATGGGTGGATGGTTCGTGCTTCAAGCTCCCGAATGGTGATACGACTGCTGCATATGCTATCACGACTTTGCATACGATTGTCGAGACTGCACGCATACCACATGAATCGGCTCAAGCAGCAGAATTAATTGCCCTTACAAGAGCATGCATATTGTCTGAAGGAATGAAAGTGAACATATATACTGACAGCCAGTACGCCTTTGGCGTGGCTCATAGTTTTGGGCGATTGTGGAAAGAACGTGGGTTCCTGACTTCGCATGGAGCTAAAATTCAGAATGGCAAGTTGGTGAATTATCTCCTTGAGTCGCTGACCTTACTGTTACAAGTTGCGATTATGAAATGCAGTGCGCACAAGAAAGTCACTGATGATGTTGGTCGTGGTAATGCATTTGTTGATGAAATCGCGAAAGAAATAGCAAAAGATGTGAAGACTCGAATGTATGTTGCAGGCCCTGCAAGATGGGTTGGTGATGTTGGAATGTGTGAAGACACGATAGAGAGTGTGAAGTCCCTTCAAGCTGAAGCCACAGAGAAAGAGTTGAGCAAGTGGAGAGAAAGTACGGGTAAATTGGATGAGAATGGTTGTTGGGTTGATTTGTCAGAACATCGGCGATGGTTGTTACCTGATGCATATGTGCTTCCAGTGGTTACTATGGCACATGGAATGGCACATATCAGTATGAAAGGAATCTGTAAGTTGTTGGCCCCAGTATGGCAGAACGCTGGAATTCCCAAGTGTGCAGAGAATGTGGTCAAGAATTGTATGGTATGTTTAAAATACAATCCTGGTAGGGGAACCCCGACTCCAGCTGGTCATTTTGCGCCTCCATCATATCCATTTGAGGTTTTGCAGCTAGATTTTATCCACATGGAAAGATGCAACAACTTGAAATATGTACTGGTTGTTGCTTGCCCTTTTTCAAAATGGATAGAAGCATATCCCCTAAAAGACAACACTGCTTTATCCACAGCCAAAGCCCTTGTGAAAGAATTTTTCCCTAGGTTTGGAATGCCAAGAATGGTGTGGAGTGATAATGGGAGTGAATTTGTGGGTCGAGTGATGAAGAATGTGTGCGAGGGATTAGGTATAAAGCAGAAATTCCATGCTGCAAATCACCCCCAATCAGCTGGATTAGTAGAGTGCTACAATGGCACTCTGAAGCTCAAACTGGCCAAAATCCAGGCGAGCTCCGGTCTTAAATGGCCTGACGTTCTGCCTTTAGCACTCCTATCCACAAGAATGACTGTGCATTCACGAGTGGGACTTAGCCCATATGAAATCATATTTGGCCGCCCGGCCAATGTATGGGGTGTGCCAAGACCGACAAAATTCAGTGAGATCGAACATCCAGTACTGCTTGACTATCTGTATGAATTGACGGCTAAATTGCGTGTTTTACACCAACAGGTGCACGATACTTTGCCCCAGGCCTCTGAAGCTCCAGGACACCCTATCGACCCTGGCTCGTGGGTGCTCGTGAAAAACTTTCAGCGAAAGAACAACGATGAGCCCCGTTGGATTGGCCCTCACCTCGTACTTCTATCAACAAGGTCAGCGGTTCGAGTGAAAGGGAAGAAGAATTGGATCCACGGCGCCCACTGCAAACGGATCCCTTTGCCCCTACCATATGACCGCTGGGTCCAGGAGGGTATCGCTGACTCTGAAACTGACACTGTCCCCCGTCTTGTGCCATTTAGTGATGCACGTATAAAGGGAACGACTTCAGAACAAGAAAGCGACGATATTTTGCAGGAAGCTGTGCCACCGTCAACTCGAATAGACACCACAGAGCCTGAACTCTTGTTTCAAGACCAGACAGTACCTGGCAAAAACCGCTACAACCTAAGACCAAGGCCTATGGACAAATAAAAATTCCCTTCCCTTACTATTTTTGATATTATAGCTCTCCCATCTGAAGGACTTTTTGATTTTTGATTTTTCGAACCACCATCCAGGTTCAGCCGCAGGGTCGCGGTGCCAAGACTGTGGGGTACAGGCCGAAGACGTTAGGTCAACGGTTCTGGTTGGTCTGGGGCGTTCCCTGGACTGACAGGCGTACTCCTTAGCAGAAGATACTCACCCACCGCGAGCGGCACGATTAGAGGATGGAGTTTTTCAAGATGGAGAGACCTTCTGAGGAAATGAACTTTAAGACGAAAATATGTAGAATAATGAAGAGCAAACGTTTTGTATTATTATGTCTGTTTATATTATTTAGTGTGATGGTGTTTACTGTAGGCTATGTATTTTTCTCCTCTCAAGAGCCATTTGCACCCACTGAACAGCCTATACCTCCTCCTACTGCCTCCTTACACTCTTTTCACCCTCTGCCTGAACACGAACAAGCTAGACGATCTGAGTTCGTAAACAACTCGTTTATTCAACTCCTGCACCAACATCAGCTAGTTATGAATACGACCAATTGCTGGGTGTGTGGTTTAATGCCACATACCATTAATAAGGGTATTCCTTATCTAGTACTGCCGTTTAGCTATAATGGATCGTCATGGGCATGCCAGACCATGTTTCTCTTTGCATTAGATGCCTACTCGCCGCGACAACCGCGTTCCATCAGACCTAGCACAAACAATAAGGCCTTAATGAAAGGAGTCGCCGATATGAGCAGACATATCGACGCATACTCATCTATTCCTAAGGATGAATTGCGAGCCTATGTAGGTTGGAACGCGACGGGGTATGACATTAGTCTGGGTGAAAGGCAGCGAAAAATCTCATCCCCAATTTGGGTCGTACCCCACATAGGTCGGTTCTGTTTACAAGGTAATGGTCAGAATCCAAGAGCTCAACTGGGGAAAAGTGACTGTACTGAAACGTACACTTTTCCCTCACAGTTTTCCCCTGCGTTTTTGGCTGCCAAGGGTACATATTTTGTTTGCAATGACCGAGCATATACATGGTTGCCCCCTGATTTCTCAGGCACATGTTATATTGCAAACTTGCTACCGCCAACATTTACTGCTGCCTCTGATTACCACAAGACCAGAGTTGTGAGAGGCGTGATTAGTCAGGAAGATACTGCCGGTCAGGAAGCAGGAGACTTCTTTTTGGGTTTCCTGCCGTTTTGGGGACCAATGGTCAATAGTAGGAACCTGAGACAACTGACTCATGTGGTTGAATCCACTGTTAATATAACGGCTGGTGCCGTTGGTAATTTGACAGCTGAGCTCCAAGCGGATCGCCTCATGACTTTGCAGAACCGCATGGTTCTAGACGTCATACTTGCAGACCGCGGTGGGGTATGTAAGGTCATCCAATCTAGCTGTTGCATTTTCATACCAGATAACGCTCCAACAGTCTACCAAGCCATCTCCAAACTGCATAAAATATCTGAATCTATTCACGTGGATAAAGGAGATTGGTCACTGATGGGGTGGTTCTGGGAACTGATATCTGCCTGGGGTTGGAAGATTCTGATGGTCATTGGAATAATCTTAGCCATCCTTTTCCTGTTCTGTCTGTGTGTACAGTGTGCTCCCGCAATATGTGGCCTCTGTGCTACATTATGTGTGAGGAAACCTGTATCGAGGGACGAGCTAAGTAATAGGATGATGCTACAGCAACATCTCCATGACTTCATGAATATAGACCTGGACTCGGATTAATATGAGTATAGTTATTGCCTATGTAAGGGCAAAAGGAGGGTCTATGGTACTTTAAAATTTGGGACCGTGTAGGAGGCAGGGCCCTACCCTGCCTATTCCGGTATCAGCGAACCGCGACTGGCCAATACAGTATGTACAAGTGTTTTGCATAACGTTTTATCGATAAATGTACCTTGTATACAATATTACACATTGACTTCGTGGGTTCCATTTTGGAGCGGTGGCCATCTAATGGTTGCCCTCACATAGGCTACACATCAAGGACAAACACAGGCCTTCAGATTATATGTGCCTTCCATTGACTTCTCTGTGACCTATGCGACTTGGCTCCGCCGCCCCAGGTCAGTCCGGTCTCACGAGCTCCCCGTCCTACGGCCACCTGTGATTAGCATCAGGGTTTGACACACCATAAAGCCTTCTCATCGCACACAAGCCTCCGGCTAATTACTTTCACACCTGACTCTTCCCGCTTTATGGCTTGTTTTATCAACAGGAGGTGCCCGTGTTTATTGGGGTCTGCTGATATCTGAGGAAGGATCTGAACCTCGCTGGGTAAATAATTGTGGGCTGGCCGAACTGGAATGTGGGATGGTCATCATGACTCTGCCTTTTCGTTTGTAATGAATACATGTGAATGACCATATCGTAAAACGAGGAATGTATGCCTGAAGCATGATATTTTGTATATAAGGAGAAGGCCGTTTCTGTAACTTTAAGCAGTCTCCTGAGAACATACATTGTGGTGTACTTCTCGGATACCTGTAATTGGTCTGCAGCCAATAAAGACGATCGCTGACTTCACCTAGAAGACTCTGTGTTTCTGTGGGTCTGAAACAGGAAGAACTCGAAGTCTTAGGGTGTGTTCCCCTGCACCGCTGGGTTTTAAAAACCCAGTACTTCATATCTCAGTTAGTAGACACATGTGGCAGATGGGTCATTGCTATAGTTTCAATAATGGGGACCTTGTTAACTTTGGTAGGATCTAATGGACCTAACCAAGATAATTCCTCAAGCCTTAAGACTATTTTTTCTCATTTGCTGGACTTTGCGGAACCAATATTTCTGGCGGGGGATTTCAACATTGTTTTGAAACCTATTCTTGACAAAACTCCCAATAATAGAGCTTTGGTCTCTTCCAAATCTCGAGATTTTTTAATCGGCGCAATGAAGCAGTTCATTCTCTCGGATATCTGGAGAGATAGATCAGGCCAACAGCCAGGTGTTTCATACCGTAACTATAAGTATTGGCACCAATCCAGAATCAACTTTGTGCTGATCAGTTATTCATTAAGAGCCAGGGTCAAAAATATCTCATATTTGGCTCCTCACCTTTCAGACCATTCAGGGGTTCCTCTGGGACTCGAATGCTCAGCTCATAGCTCAACTAGAACTTGGTCTTTTGACCGCACCTTACTTCTGGAGGAAGAGGAGATCTCCTTCCTTACACAAGAAATTGAATGGTTTCTGGAAGTGAATTCTGGTTCAGCCGCAATAACGATAGTCTGGGACTCATTAAAAGCGTTTTTGCGGGGCCAAATCACCTGTAGGTCCAGCTACAGAAACAAAAAATACAAAGGTGAGATCTCCGATATCAAAAACAAGATGAAGGCAGCGGAAGCAGATATCTCCGGCCACGTTTGCCCTGAAATCTTGCAAGCCCGGCAAGCAGAGATTGATAGTTTAAAGGCTCAGCTAGAAAATGTTCTCAATACTCGGCTTACTCAGGGATGGGAATTTTGTAAAATCTCTCCTTTCGAGTATGGGGAAGGGGGCAGGGAAGTACCTCGCATGGAAGAGTAATTCAGAGGAGTTACATCAAGGAAATTGTTAACAACAATGGTGTCCACTCTACAGACGATGAAATTCGTGATGCTTTTTCAGATCTTTTTTTTAGGATATATATCATGAAGATACTAGGGTGGATAACCTCAGCGCACATCGGTGGCTGGGTGATATTTCCCTCCCCTCCCTCAATGCAGCCCAGCAGCAACATCTAGATCAGGCCTTTTCTCAAGCTGAGGTTAGAGAGGCTATTTCACGCTCCAAGAATGGCAAGGCGGCGGGCCCGGATGGGCTCCCAGCTGAGATTTATAGACTGATGAGCGACAAGGTTGTCCCACCCCGACACTTCTTTTGAACCAGATCTTACAAGAGGGACTACACCTCCCTCTTTTGTGGAATCAAGCCACCATAGTCCGGATCTTGAAACCAGGGAAAGCTCCATCACACTGTGTGTGGGTCTTATAGGCCCATATCACTCCTGAATGCCGATTATAAAATCTTCACCTCAATATTGGCAGCAAGACTGGGACGGGTGGCAGGAGATATTCTCCACTTCGATCAGAAGGGTTTCGTCAGGGGTCGACAGCTTTCACATCTTACTTACAATCTCATTGGGGCAATAGATCTGGCCTCTGCATATTCCATCCCATTGGCGGCTATGACTCTCAATGCAACCAAGGCCTTCGACAGGCTGAATTGGATCTATCTGTCGGAGGTCTTGAAGAAATTTAACCTGGGTGGGAAATTTAGCCGCACAATACTGTCTATTTACCAGTATCCAACGGCCAGACTTCTTGTAAATGGTTATCTCTCCGATTCATTTAAAATCTCCAGGGGGACCAGACAGTGCTGCCCACTCTCCCCTCTCCTTTTTGATCTGTATATAGAGCCATTTGCTCAACGATTTAGGGACAATCCTAATATCCAGCCCTTTAAAAACAGAGAGTGGGAGAGGAAGGTAGCCCTCTATGCCGATGATATTCTTGTTCTCTCTGCAAATTTACAGGCAGAATTTCCAGCTGCTATTAGTCTGGCTCAGGAGTTTGGGCTTGTCTCAGGCTATGAAATCAATGCCTCAAAAATGGAGATTATGGGTTGGAATTTAGGAGTAACCCAGCATCAGTACCAGACCAGTCCTAAAATGAAGTACTTGGGGATAAACAATCAGCAGGACATCACTAGCATAGCTGAGACTAACTTGACCAAGGTAGCAAAGGAGTGCCAGAAGCTAATGAAATCTTGGGCCTCACTCCCTCTATCCATTATCGGCAGGGTTAATCTGGTCAAGATGTCAATACTCTCCAAAATTACTTTAATTTTTAATTGTATTCCCCTCCATTTTGAGAAATTTCTAATCGACAAACTGCAGAGGGACATAAATTTGTTTTTCTGGGCATATAAATCACCCAGGATCGCCTGGAAAAAAAACTGAGGCACAGGAGAGAAAAGGGAGGTGTTGCTCTACCAGATATTCAGCTTTATGCCTGGGCCTTCCAACACTCTCACTCGCGCATGCTCTTGAAAATGCCTGTCAACACTGGGGTGGGTGCGATGTTTCTAGCTATGCTCAGGGCTGCTAATTTGTCGGTGGAAGGTTTCAGGTTTAAATTTGACGATCCAAAGTTCTTCGAAAAAATCAAGCTGAAAGTTCTCCAAGGCTTAGCCAAAACATGGGTACAACTAAGGAACTCAGTCGCACTTGCCTACTTTTTTAGCCTAGCTCCCCTCTGGGATTCCCCTGGGGCACCAGAGTGCTTGAGGGATAGGCTGGCAACTCCCTTGAGGGAAGCAGGACTGGTTGTTTGGGGGGATTGATCAGGGTCGGTTCTCTTGTTTCTTGAGAGCAACTTAGGGATAAAGTGGGTGTTGGCTTATCTAGATTTAAATACCTTCAGCTAGAAAGCTGGGCTCATTCACTTTCTCAAACAGTCGGAGGAAGTCTTCTCGGAGGTGGTAATTCCCTGGAACATCAGCTCGTAACCAAGCTCCCCGCGGAACAAGGAAGTCTCTTTTTGGTACCAAGCCATCTTTGAGCCGGTTGACGGCGAATTCAAACTGGCCGAGGACCTGTGGGGAGGGCCCTTACCAGAACAGGACTATGATACAATATGGCAGAGCTCATGTAAGATTTTATATGAGTGGTAAAACCCCCATGGCTAAAAAGGAACCACCTGATTACCATCCACCGGGCATACTTTTCTCCATTAAAACTCTCAAAAATCACTAAAGGCTCACCTGTCTGCTGTAAGAAATGTGGACTGGTCTCGGCTTCCGACATCCATATGTTTAAGGAGTGTCCCGCCCTTGTCTCCTTCTGGGATAGTATAAAAAAAAAAATTGGAAAATACCCTGGGAAGCCCTGGCAACATCGACTTACCTTTAATTATATTCGGCTTGGCAGACAATGTCAAGGGCCCTGCTAGATCATTGCTCTTTTATGCCATTTTACTAGCCAGGAGGCGGTCGCTAAGGTCGATTTAATGGGAACAGGCAGTAGAAAAAAAGAAAGCTTTTTGGATCATCTTGCAATTCCGATAGAGCTCAGAGTTTTTTTTTTTCTTTTTTTCCCTGAGACCTATGATTATGCTGCCTCTACACTCTTTTGGGCTTTGTTGGAAACACCCAGTCTAGTACTGGTTGCCCCACGTTAAGAGCCATCTAGCTGCTGGGGGTTTGGCAGAAGAGTTGTCTCATCTGGTTTCTTCATGTCCACCCAAGAAAGTCTTGGTACCTGTAGGTGGGTTCTTTCAATCTCAGACCCCTACGGCTCTCAGCTTGCTGAGTGAGGATATAGATAATGTGGGTGCACATTGAAGTGAGATTGGCGGTGAATGAGGATTCAAAAAATAATAAAAAAAAAAAAAAGATTTGAGGGGACTCAATCCCCCAACCCAGAACGCGCCAGGAGGTGCGTTTGCAGAGTGGTGCAGGGAGGGGGTGGGGCCTCCAGCGAGGTGCCAGTTTTTCTTTACTTTTGATATTTTTAGAAGGGGGACTGTGTGGTCCCCCTTCTCTTACTATTTTTTGGGCCCTGGGGACCCTATCCCCCAAGGTCTGTACCATTCTTAAATGTTTTTTAAACAAAAAACAGGAAGGGGGCCACGTGGCCCTCCTCCCGAGGCCACTTCTGGTCCCTGGGACCCCATCCCCCGGGTCTTGGCCTCTTTTTTTTGATTAGGGTAGGGGGGCCGCGTGGCCCCCCTCCCCTGGGCACTTCTGACCCAGGGGACCCCATCCCCCCCGGGGCCAGCCCTCATCTTGGGGACCACGGGGGGAGCCCCAATGCCCCCAGAGTCCCTGCCGGATCCCCGCCTCCTGTGGGAGCCGGCATTGTTTTTGGGCAAGGGGAGCTGCTAACATGCCAAAAGCAATTCTGTTTCGCTTCCAAGAAATAAAGCAGTGTTTGCTATGACAGGGCAGGAGAACTGCAGGAGCCAGCCCAGGGTGGTGGCGTCCCCAGTGCCATGGAAGGCTCCACGAGGTGGGCCATGCGGCCCCCTCCAACATATTTTTAAAGCTCCGGTGAGGTGGAGGTCCCCAGGGGGTCCACTACGGACCTCCAAATTTAAATTACAGTATGCATTGGGGAGGTGATGGCCCCTGGGCAGTGTGGGGGGCAGGAGCCCCCCTGCCCACACTTTTTTTTAAAAAAGCCCTGGGGAGGTGGTGCAACCCGGAGCAGGTTGGGGGGCAGGAGCCCTCCACGCATTTCATACACACACAGCCCCGGGAGGTGGCAGTCCCTGGGGCTGCGGGAGGCCCCTGCATATTATAAATAAAGCCCTGGGGAGGTGGGGGTTCCTGGGGCTGCAAGGGCCTCTGCGGGCCCCTGCACCATAATTACATATTGCCCCTGGTACCTGGCCCAACCAGGGGCTTTAAGAAAATGAAGAGCAGGCGACAGCACTTTGTTTTAAAAAAACAAATTTCTTCCAGATTTGCGCACCCAGCGCGACTCCGACCCCCTGAGCAGGCCTAGAGGGTCAGGGTGTTTCTACCCTGTCCCCTTTTCTTCATTTTATTTTCCATTTTCTTGTGACTTGGTTCTACAGAGTCACAAGATGGCTGCCAACACTTCCTAATTTGGAGTGTTGGCAGCCAATCAGAATGAAGCTCGTGCTCGGGAGGGTCCGCAAATCCTCCTTGGTGCTCAGATATCAATTTTTTATTTTTAAATTTCTCAAGAACTACTGAACAGATTTACACCATTTAAGACAAAGAGTGCATTCTGGACCAAGAGCTACCTCTCTGCCAAATTTGGTTCAGCAGTTCGGGCTGTAGCCGCAACAAAAGTTCCAATGGAAATTAACATGGAGAAAACGCGTTTTGGGACCCCCTTTTTCTTGGCCCCCGCTTAACGAATCACCCCGAAACTTTCAAGACAGGAGCTGGACAGAGCCGGCCATTAGTTTTTGAAATTTCACGAAGATTCATTAAACGCCGCCAAAGATATTTGCAAATCAAAAAATGCTTTTCCTATGGAAACTAGGTCCTCCTACTGGTGACCGCCAGTAGGTTACTTATATTTATATATATATATATATATATATATATATATATATATATATATATATATATATATATTCACTTAAAAAATCATAGGTTTCACACATGTTATAGTTAGCTGGACAAACCATTGAAATTCCCCCGTTATAGTTAGTGCAGGCAACTATAACTCACGCGACTGCAATCCTCTGCTGATGACGTCAGATATTACATCACTGTATTTAGACACTTATTTACCCATGTCTTCTTCCATTAATTTTTAGCTATACATGTATTACAAATATTTTTTTTTCAGAAAGACACATATGTCATCAGTGATGTAATATCTGACGTCATCAGCAGAGGATTGCAGTCGCGTGAGTTATAGTTGCCTGCACTAACTAGAACGGGGGAATTTCAATGGCTTTTCACGAGTGGAATGTCCAGCTAACTATAACATGTGTGAAACCTATGGTTTTTTAAGTGAATTTGCAAGGTTTTTTAAATGCTAATTCCTAACTATAACGTGTGTGAAACCTTATGGTTTTTTCAGTGAATTTGTACGGTTTTTTTAAATGCTAAGTTATGTATTTATTTATTTTTTTTTTTAAGGTTTTTCACCGTGCGCGTACCGTATATATATATTATCTACTGGCGGTCACCAGTAGATAGTTATAGTTAGGACCGTGTTTCCATAGGAAATCTGAAAATTCTATTTTGAATAACTTTGGCGCCGGTTGACGAATCCTCGCGAAATTTTCAAAACTAATGGGGTGCTCCGCTCAGCTCCTACCCTGAAAGTCTCGGGGGGATTTGTCAAGTGGGGGCCGAGAAAAAAGGGGGGTCCCAAAACGCGTTTTCCCCATGCATTTTCCCATAGGACCTTTAGTCGAAGGTACAGCCCGAACGGCTGAACAGAATTACTTGAAATTTGGCAGAGAGGTAGTCCTCAGGTCAGGGATGTGCCTTTTGCATATATGGAGTCAATCTGTTCAGTAGTTCCTGAGAAAATTGCAGTTAAAAGCACATACATATCTATAGCCGCGCACCGTGCGCGCACAGTGCGCGCACCGTGCGAGCACCCTAACGTGCGCGAGCGTAATTCTGATTGGTGGTTACATGTTAGTCAACGCTCGAATCGGTCGAAATCAGGAAGTGTCGGCCGCCATTTTGTTTGTTTTCAGTGCGAGAGTGAAAAAGGAAGGTGGCGAATGTGAAAAGGGGGCAGGGTAGAGAGTTCCTGACCCCCTAGCCTTTGTCAGGGGGTCCCTAAAGGCAGGAAAATATTAAAAAAAAAAAATTTAATCGCGGGGGTGCGCGCTCTGTGCGCGCACGGTGAAAAACCATAAAAGAAATACGTTGTTTATTGTAAAATAAATATATTTAAAAAATAATAATACATACATAACTTAGCATTTAAAAAACCGTACAAATTCACTGAAAAAAACATAGGTTTCACACATGTTATAGTTAGGTGGATATTTCACTCGTAAAAAACCAATGAAATTCCCCCGTTATAGTTAGTTCAGATAACTATAACTCGCGCGACTGCCACTCTATCACAAGGATGATGTCATCAGTGATGTCATGAGTGATGCCACTGACCATGTCATGAGTGATGTAATATGTGACGTCATGAGCAGGATTGCGGGCGCGCGAGTTATAGTTATCTGAACTAACTATAACGGGGGAATTTCATTGGTTTTTTACGAGTGAAATATCCACCTAACTATAACATGTGTGAAACCTATGGTTTTTTAAATGAATTTACAAGGTTTTTTAAATGCTAATTCCTAACTATAACGTGTGTGAAACCTATGGTTTTTTCAGTGAATATATATATAGATATACATACATACATATATATACATTACCTACTGGCGGTCGCCAGTAGGTAGTTATAGTTAGGACCACGTTTCCATAGGAAAACCTCAACATTCTATTTTGAATAACTTTGGCGCCGGTCGACGAATCCTCGCGAATTTCTCAAAATAGGTGGGGCGCTACGCTCCGCTCCTACCCTGAAAGTCTCGGGGGGATTCGTCAAGCGGGGGCTGAGATAAAAGGGGGGTCCCAAAACGCGTTTTTCCCATGCATTTTTCCATAGGACCTTTAGAACGAGCTACAGCCCGAACGGCTGAACAGAATTACTAGAAATTTGGCAGAGAGGTAGTCCCTAGGTCAAGGAAGTGCCTTTTGTAGGTTTGGTGTAAATCTGTTCAGTAGATTCTGAGAAAATAGCCTTTAAATCAATATATATATCTGAGCCCGCTTACGGTACGCTTACCGTACGCTTACCGTACGCTTACCGTAAGCTTACGGTGGCGTGCGCGAGTGCGATTCTGATTGGCTCTTAGATCTTAGTACACATTCGAATCGGCCGAAACCAGGAAGCGGCGTCCGCCATTTTGTCTCTCGCACTGAGTGTTGTTTATCAAACATGATGGCCAAAAACATGTTACGGGGCTGTTTTGACAACTCCCTCCCACATAGTCATGTTGAGGGAGTCCCCAAACATCCCCCAAGAGCAAAAACGGTTTTATTTTTTTTTCGGCAATTTCGCGGGGTACGCTTACCGTACGCTTACCGTACGCTTACCGTACGCTTACCGTACGCTTACCGTACGCTTACGGTAAAAAAATAAAAATAAAAAAAACACTATCCACACTTACCCCACCCCCTGTGCTTTTGGTGGCCGCAGGCCACCAAATGTGCAGGGCTTATTAATAGAGAAAAAAAACGTAATTTTGGCAACATGAAATTATAAAATCGAAATAAAAAAAACACTATCCACATTGACCTCACCCCCTGTGCTTTTGGTGGCCGAAGGCCACCAAATGTACAGGGCTTATTAAAGTTGATAAAAACCGTGCACGGAACGAACTGCGTTAAGTGGGCGCGCACGCCACAAATGGCGTAAAGTAACTTAGCATTTAAAAAACCGTAAAAATTCACTGAAAAAACCATAGGTTTCACACACGTTATAGTTAGGAAATAGCATTTAAAAAACCTTGCTAATTCACTGAAAAAACCATAGGTTTCACACATGTTATAGTTAGCTGGACATTTTACTGATAAAAAACCAATGAAATTCCCCCGTTATAGTTACTGTAGGCAACTATAACTCACGCGACCGTAATCCTCTGCTGATGACATATGTGTCTTTATGAAAAAAAAATATTTGTAATATATGTATAGCTAAAATTTAATGGAAGAAGATATGGGCAAATAAGTGTCTAAATACAGTATTAGCATCAGCAGAGGATTACGGTCGCGTGAGTTATAGTTGCCTACAGTAACTATAACGGGGGAATTTCATTGGTTTTTTCTCAGTAAAATGTCCAGCTAACTATAACATGTGTGAAACCTATGGTTTTTTCAGTGAATATATATATATATATACGTATATATTACCTACACACATACATATGGGTATATATACACATACATATGGGTATATATACACATATATGGGTATATAAACACACATACACATGGGTATTACCTACTGGCAGTCGCCAGTAGGTAGTTATAGTTAGGACCTATTTTCCATAGGAAATCCGAAACATTCTTTTTGGAATAACTTTGGCACCCGTTGATCAATGTTCGCGAAATTTTCAAAACTTTTGGCCAACTCCGGTCCGCTCCTATCCTGAAAGTCTCGGGATGATTCGTGTAGCGGGGGCTGAGAAAAAAGGGGGTCCCAAACGTGTTTTCCCCATGCAATTTACCATAGGACCTTTAGCCGCAGCTACAGCCCGAACTACTGACTGGAATTGCACCAAATTTGGCAGAAAGGTAGACCTTGGTTCAGAGTTGTGCCTTTTCCTTAAATGGTGTAAATCCATTCAGTAGTTCCTGAGAAAATCAATATCACTTATATATATGGGCGGAGCCTAACCACACATCTCATTGTGAGATCTGATTGGCTGTCAGCACTTCATCCAAGAAGTGTTGGCAGCCATCTTGGGACCAATATACACGATAGCACCTCATTAAAAAGCATTACAGTTAATAGAAGGTTTTAAGACTTTAATTACATTATAAATCATTTGTTGATGGTACCATACTCATTTTAGTAATTGTGGTGCGTTCTAAGGTGATTTTACCATGTGAAAAAGCCTTCTGCTGTGATATCATGAATCATGTTTGAGAGAAAACTATTTTCTCATGCTTTTCCCACAGAGGTTTGGAAGGTGATCTCTAAGCTAAACTGAGAGCATATTTTCTGTAAATTCACATCTTTCTCAGTCATGTGAGAATGAAGTCTGACATTCTCAGTAAAACATGTACATCCAACAAGGGCAGAGACTGTCAGTTGATTCCTTTGTGTTCTACTGCAGCTTCACAGAGTGTTCTAAAGAACAACTAGAGCACTAACAGTCCTACTTATGACAAACGTATTGCACACCTGAAGCCACCTTGATTGGAATAAAGTGGTAACTCTTAAAACAATTAATTTAAAAAGGAACACAATGAGGGGGTTCATTTTGCCATAGAAATTATGATTAGTGCTGAAGAAAGAAAAATTAGGGCACATTTTGAGTGACTTCTCAAATCCTCTTCTATTTCATTAAAAAATTCTGACATGCAGACTGCAACATGCACTTTTAATACCAGCAGCAGACTTCCGTGGTGAGCAGTAGCTTTACTACAGTGATCTAATGAGCAACTAGAGTGCTAACATTCAGAATTTATGGCAAATATGTGACATATCTGAATACCTTCTTGACGGAATCAAAGTAAAAAACTGAAAGCATTTCCTACTGAGGAGACTGCAGTAAATGAAGAAATTAGGAAACTTCATAAAAAAAAAAAAATCTCCCAAGATGGCCACCAGAGACAAAAGAGCCCAAATGCAGCACAATTATCACCCAGGTGTAGCCCACATGTAGCCTAATGACAGAAGTGTGCAAAACACTTATTGTTTGTGTTTTTGCAGTTTTATATATTGCAGACTTGTCAGGTATTGGAGTGCTTTACATGAGCATTGGTTACATCACACAAGATCAAATTCATTTTGTTTGTAGACATGGAGAGATTAAGTGATTTGACCAGAATCACAGAATGTTGAGCTGAAGCAGAAACTCCAACCTGGTTCCCCAGTTTCAAAGTCTGCAGCTCTGGAAGTAACACCACATCCTCTCCCCTAAGTGCAACATTTAATCAAGTGGTCAACTGGATAAAAAAACATAAAGATAACAAATAATTTAAAAGTGCTTTGTCGCTATTTGAAAACTCAGAAAATATGTCCTCATTTCAGTTTTTTAGAGCACTAACCATAATTTTATTGCAAATAAGACCCTCTCATATATGTAATTTCTAAAGGAAATGCTCTAGGTATTACAGTTTTGATTACATCAAGATGACGTCAGGCGTTCCACACTTTTGTAATAAATATAAAATGTTATCTAGTTGTTCATTAGGATACTGTTGAGAGGCAGAGGCCAGGGGCACGGACTCTGAAAATTGAAGGCAGGTAGGAGGGTGCAGAGGCAACAATTTGACCACACTGGGCAGGCAGGAAGGGCAGTGGCAGCACAACAGACTATGGAGGGCAGTGGAAAGGGGAGCAGAGGCAACAAACCAACAATACAGCACTGGCAAGAGAGGCTGTGACAATATAATAGACCATTGTGGGCAGAAAGAAGAGGCGTTGGTAGTACAACCATACATGCCAACAGACCTGATTCAACCAGGAAATGTCCAATGTTTTTAAGCTCAAATGGGCTTTATTTGATCTGTCGCCTGTCTACAATCTCCTCTTTTTCAATGTAACTCAAAGGGGAAAATCAATACCTCAGTTTTTTTTCAAAATCTCCCTCTTACCAAGGTCAAAATGTTCGCAAGTATGGTACATTGGATCATGGAAGGCAGGAGGAATTGGGGTAGGGACATGGACTCGGATAACAGAGGACAGAAGGGACATGGAGAGGTGCACCAAACTGACCCTACAGGGCAGGCATCAGGGATTGCAGCAGCACAATACACTACACAGGGCATGCGGGACGGGAGTGCAGCACAACAATCCATAGAAAGCAATAGGGAGGGGACAGGACCATGCATATGGAGAACAGAGGGGAAAGAGGCAATGGTAGCTAGCTGACCATAATGGACAGACAGGAGAGAAAGCAGCAGCATAACAGACCATAAAGGGCAGGAGGGATGGATCAGGGGCATTACAATGGAACAGACAAGCCAGGAGGGAGGGAATAGGGGTCTGCACATGGAAACAGAGGGCTGGGGCAAGGGGGCAGGGCAGGAGCAGCAAGATTACCATGGAGGTCAGGCAGGATGGGCACTAGAAACAAGACACACCATGGAGAGCAACAGTGAGACTATGATGGCATACATACAGACCATGGAGGGAAGGTGGGAGGGGGTCAGGGGCAGCTAGCTGACCACATCGGGAAGGTGGGAGGGGCCGTGGCAGCACAGAAGACCATGCATGGCAAGCAGGAGGGTTAGTGGCAGCACAATGGCTATGATCGGCAAGAAGGAGGGTGCAGGGGCACGCACAAAGGACCATGGAGGATAGAAGGGAGGGTCAGGACCTGGGCACAGACAAGAGAGTTCAGGGGAAGGGGCCTCACAACAGACCGCGCATTGCAGGCAGGATGAGCAGTTGCAGCACAACAGACCAGGGAGGGCGAAAGTGTGTGGCAGTAAAATGGACCATGGAGGACAGGAGGAAGGGGATAGGGGCATGGCATGTGGCCAGGCAGGGTGGAGGTGGCAGGGACAGGTTTCAGTTATCTGACAATGCTAGGCAGGTGGGAGGGGAGTGGCAGCTCAACAGAACATTCAGAGTAGATAGGAGTGGAAGGTCCATGGAACATGGTGGGGAAAAAGGATGGAGTAGGGGCATGCACAAAGACATCGGAGGGCAGGGGGAAGGAGAATAGGGGCAGCAAGCTAAGCACAGAGGCTAAGCAGGAGGTCAATGATGGGGCATAGAATTGGGCAATGGAGCGCAGGAGGAGTGGACTGGTACTTCATGCTGAATGGATGGCAGTGGCAGCACATCAGATCATGCATGGCAGGAGGGAGGAAGCTAGTCCATGGATTCAGACAACAGAGGATAGGGAGGAGGTGGATGGGGCAGCAAGCTAACTGTTCAGAGAAGGTCGGTATTAGGAACTTTATTGTTTTTAAAATGTGTGTCTGTGCAAACTGCTTACAATATGAACAAGTATGCAGCATAATCTCACTTTTATTCAGGAAAAAGAGGACGTTTGTGACTGTGACTCCAGGCTCACTTGGTAGAAACACCCCATGACCCTCCACCCCCCCATCGCAAAATGTAATGCCCGTGAAAAGAAGGGTAGGTGAACGCAGTGTTATATAGAACATAGTCCTGAGAGCAAGATTGAAAATGAAAACTAGATATAGTGTATGGTATAAACTATGCACCAAAAAGTGTGATATAAGATGAACCGGGGCGTGAAATATAATATGCAATACATTGTGCGCAATGACAGATTCATTGGAGAGCGCGAGATAGCACAGGCACTAGCGCGTGCTATGCGATATGCGCCTTGGAGTGTAATATGCACAGGGCAGTGTTGTGTAACCTAACTAGTCTCTAAAGTTGTAATATAAAATATGTGCTGGGGAGTGTAACGTTGCATATGCACTGTGACAAAGATATGGATACCAGATTGTAATATGTATGGTATAGCGCTGTGCGTTATAACATAGGCATCGAGGAAGGCATGTTAGATGGGCAATATAACCCGTGCGAAGGCAAGTGTGGCATGACATATTCACGGGGTGGTGTTACAGTGCATAGGGGCTAGAGTGTCATAGCATACGCACTAGCTAGTGGAGTACAACACAGAGGTGTGTGGCACTCGGCGGGCACTGGTGGGTGCAACACAGCATTGGGCTCAGCCAGGAACGCGCTGTGACTCTCAAGTGAGGTTTGTCTCCTTTCCAGAGAGTAAAATAAAAAGTATTACACATCCGGCGGTGGATGTGTGTTTTATTAACCGTGAGGGGGGTTTCTTGCATAGTTTTGGTCGAATTTTTGTCGAATCCCCTTTGAATGGCTTGGTGTGCATGTGTATTAAATGTGCCCATCAATAGCTACCCATGTTTGTATAAATAAACGACAAGGGTGTCTACTTGGAGAGTACCCACCGGCGGAGCGCCGGGATTAGGCACAGTAGGGCGTCAGACACGTCAGAGCTTCACTAAAGGTGTAAATACATTCCACGTGGATTCATTGTATGCATAGTCACCTTTTAATGAATATCACGCAACTCGTCATGGTGATAGGTACATACGGTTTGTCCAGCATGTCCTAGGTGTTTCTATAAATATATATTTTATTTAAATAATAAAAAACGAAGGCCGGCCCCGGGGGATGGGGTCGCCGGGGCCATAAGTGGCCTGAGGAGGGGGACAACGCAGCCCCCCACCTAAAGAATAAAAAAAAAATTTAAAAAAGAAGGCCATGCCCCGGGGGTTGCGGTCCCCGGGGCCGATTAAGGCCTTGGGAGGGGGGCCACGCGGCCCCCTTCCAAATTTTTCTTTTCCACCCAAAACAATTAGGGGGCAGGCCCTGGGGGATGGGGTACCCAGGGCCAATAAATTAGAAAAAGAAGGGGGGCCACACAGCCCCCCTTCTTAAAAAACTAAAATAAATAAAAGACCGGCATCGCGCCAGAGGCCACGTCCCCTCCTTGCAGCACTCTGCAAACGCGCCCCCTGGTGAGTTGTAAGTTGGAGAATTAATTCCCCTTCAATACTGAGGGTCCCTGAGGGCCAACTAGCCCAACAGGTATCTCCAGTATGCGCCAGGGAGCTGCGTTGCGGTGTTCTGAGGCCACTCCTCTTTTTACACCTCTCTGCAACGCAGCTCTGTGGCGCTTACTGGAGGTACCTAGTGGGCTAGTTTGACCCTAGGGACCCTTAGGATTCAAGGGAACTTAATCTCTCAACTTAGAGCGGCAACAGAGCGCGTTTACACAGTGGTGAAGGGAGGGGACGGGGCCTGAGGTGACGTGTACAAACACGCCCTCTGGCGCGTTTTAAGTTGGGGAAATTTTCCCTTTCAAACCTGAAGGCCCTGGGGGCCAACTAGCCCACCAGGTGCTTCCAGTAAGCGCCACTACGCTGCATTGCAGAGAGGTGGTGCAGGCCGTGCCCCTTTTTACACCTCTCTGCAATGGTGCTTACTGGACGTCCCTAGTGGGCTATTTTGACCCTAGGGACCCTCAGGGTTCAAGGGGACTTAAAACGGCCACAGGGCGTGTTTACACAGTGGGGAAGGGAGGGGACAGGGCCTGAGGTGATGTGTGCAAACACGCCCTATGGCGCGTTTTAAGTTGGGGAAATAATTCTCCTTCAATCCTGAGGGCCCCTGGGGGCTAACTAGCCCACCAGGTGCTTCCAGTAAGCTCCACTGAGCTGCGTTGCGGAGAGGTGGTCCAGGCCATGCCACTTTTTACACCTCTCTGCAACGCAGCTCTGTGGCACTTACTGGAGGTACCTAGTGTTCTAGTTGGACCCTAGGGACCCTCAGGATTCAAGGGGACTTAATCTCCCAACTTAAAACGTCCACAGGGCGTGTTTACACAGTGGGGAAGGGAGGGGACGGGGCCTGAGGTGACGTGTGCAAACGCACCCTGTGACGCATTTTAAAAGGTAGTTTTAATCCCCCTGCCCTATTATATACTAGGGGCTTACAGAGGAGGTCATGCTAATCACAGGGGGACCCCAACGCATAGTGTTCCCTAGTGTATGTAGGTGTTTTCACTGTATTCTGAGTGTCTTTTAACATAGCACTGGCTCTAGGACTGGTTAGTCAGACTCAGTTACCACCAGTATCCGTCTGAAAAAGTTGAGGGTACAGGATGTTTTTGCAACAAGGCTTCTTTCTGCTGTTCTGTTTGTTCTTTCTGCACGTTATCCTTCCTGCACTTTTCTTCGTCTTTGAGGACTTCTGTTGCTTCTTTCTGCATTTCTTTTTTTTCTTTCTGTGCGTTTTTCTTCTTTCTTCACATGTCCTATCTCTGTAGGCATAGTTAGAAATTAGCATTTAAAAAACCTTTGAAATTCACTGAAAGAAACCATAGGTTTCAGGAACGTTATAGTTAGTTGGACATTTCACTCGTACAAAACCATAGAAATTCGTCTGTTACAGTTAGTAGAGCTAACTATAACTTGCGGCCCCGCAATGCACTGCTGATGACATCACATATTTCATCACTCATGACATGGTCAGTGACATCACTCATGACATCTCAAATGACATCACTGATGACATAATCCATGTGATAATCTAATGCACCTCCTCACACCCTAATAAAAACCTTTTATACACCCACTCTAAAATACAGACTACTAATATCGAAACCATAGACAAACCAATCGCAGTTAGTACATACCCGCTCAGTGATTCCTAGGTCTATAGACATCCACTCATTCATCCATACAGTAACTCATACATGCAGTCACTCATCAATACAGAACTATCATATGCACTCATACACCTATACATACACTCACACACTGCCACTCATCCATACACCTCCTCAGTCATGCAAAGAAACAATCACACCCATTTACTCACCTATACAGTTATACACAGACTTACTCTCTTATACAATCACTGATACAAGCACACACTCATCCATACAGCCACTCTCACAATCACTCACTCTCACGTATAGTCATTTATATACTCCAACACTCACAAATACTGTCTTTCACATATGTAGTTACTCACACATATACCACTGAGCAGAGACATCCATTCACTCACCAACACACCCATACACACACTCACCCGCCCATACAGACCTTTACAGATGCACTCTTAAACCCATACACCCAGTGAATCACCCACTCACACTTCTATGCACAGAGTCACCCACTCCCCACTCAGTCACACAGACACTCAGGTACCCATACAGATATTCAGATAACCAATCAATAACCCATATAGACAGTCATGCAGCTACTCACCAACCCATTCAGCCGCTTCTGCACCAACTGACAGACTGATACAGACATTTACACAGTTTACCCACTAACCCATGCATTCAGTAAGATACGCTTAATCAGTCAGTTATACAATCAGTCAGGCACCTACTTAATCATCCACTTAGATACTTATGCATCCACTCATTCTTCAATACACCTTGGTATGTGTGTGTGTATATATATAGATACGGAATGTGGGGCATTATCTTGTGTTTGGAAGTCCTCAACACTGAATGGGGAACCACGTTGGACTGCAAGTACCAGCATGCAGTTCTCCTGGAGTTCTCCTGGAGTCCAGCGATATAAAACCAACACCTGACTGCAGTGGGAGGAGTCGAGAGACTACTTATCAGGAGTGATCGTTGAACCTACAGGTGAACCCATCAGCCTGTGAAATCGGCATTGATGACGGCCATGGTTGGCCAGAAACGCGTCTGCCACAGCGTTCCACAGACTGTTTCAAGTGATTAGCTGGGAGCTCATTAAATCCTTTTACCATACCCGGAGCATGTGTCCTGCTTGCTTTGTAGTGAAGGTGAGCGTTGGAGTGAATATTTGGCCGGTTCTGCTGATACCGGCTTTGGACACGCCCTCTCGGTCAGGAGCTCTGCGTTCTTTCAGCAAACTTGTGGACGAGTACGAAGAGTACAAACGCAGCGCCCCCCCGAGCGAAAACTACTGCCACTGGGCTGTTATGTTTGCGAGGGAAGAGAGGAGGCAGCGAGTGTCTGCCTGATAAGGATACGGATAAGGATGCGAGCTGAATCTCATCCAGGAGGAATTTGCAGTAGACTGTCCACTGCCACGGAATGTGGGGCATTATCTTGTGTTTGGAAGTCCTCAACACTGAATGGGGAACCACGTTGGACTGCAAGTACCAGCATGCAGTTCTCCTGGAGTCCAGCGATATAAAACCAACACCTGACTGCAGTGGGAGGAGTCGAGAGACTACTTATCAGGAGTGATCGTTGAACCTACAGGTGAACCCATCAGCCTGTGAAATCGGCATTGATGACGGCCATGGTTGGCCAGAAACGCGTCTGCCACAGCGTTCCACAGACTGTTTCAAGTGATTAGCTGGGAGCTCATTAAATCCTTTTACCATACCCGGAGCATGTGTCCTGCTTGCTTTGTAGTGAAGGTGAGCGTTGGAGTGAATATTTGGCCGGTTCTGCTGATACCGGCTTTGGACACGCCCTCTCGGTCAGGAGCTCTGCGTTCTTTCAGCAAACTTGTGGACGAGTACGAAGAGTACAAACGCAGCGCCCCCCCGAGCGAAAACTACTGCCACTGGGCTGTTATGTTTGCGAGGGAAGAGAGGAGGCAGCGAGTGTCTGCCTGATAAGGATACGGATAAGGATGCGAGCTGAATCTCATCCAGGAGGAATTTGCAGTAGACTGTCCACTGCCACGGAATGTGGGGCATTATCTTGTGTTTGGAAGTCCTCAACACTGAATGGGGAACCACGTTGGACTGCAAGTACCA
Source organism: Triturus cristatus (assembly GCF_964204655.1). NCBI lineage: Eukaryota > Metazoa > Chordata > Amphibia > Caudata > Salamandridae > Triturus > Triturus cristatus. The sequence continues at coordinate 951,317,488 of NC_140583.1, read as the reverse complement.
GCATGCAGTTCTCCTGGAGTCCAGCGATATAAAACCAACACCTGACTGCAGTGGGAGGAGTCGAGAGACTACTTATCAGGAGTGATCGTTGAACCTACAGGTGAACCCATCAGCCTGTGAAATCGGCATTGATGACGGCCATGGTTGGCCAGAAACGCGTCTGCCACAGCGTTCCACAGACTGTTTCAAGTGATTAGCTGGGAGCTCATTAAATCCTTTTACCATACCCGGAGCATGTGTCCTGCTTGCTTTGTAGTGAAGGTGAGCGTTGGAGTGAATATATATATATACAAAATCTACTGGCAGTCGCCAGTAGATAGTTATAGTTAGGACCTATTTTCCATAGGAAATCCGCAACATTCTATTCCCAATAAGTCTGGCGCCGGTTGATGAATCCTCGCGAAATTTTCCAAACTTTTGGCCAGCTCCGCTCCGCTCCTACCCTGTGAGTTTTGTGGTGATCTGTCAAGCGGGGGCCGAGAAAAAAGGGGAGTCCCAAACTGCATTTTCCCCATGAAATTTCCCATAGGATCTGTTGTCACAGCTACAGCCCGAACCGCTGAACGCAATGACACCAAATTTGGCAAAGAGGTAGTCCTCAGTTCAGACTCGTGCCTTTTGCATAAATGGTGTGAATCTGTTCATTAGTTCCTGAGAAAATTAGGGTAAAAAAGTTAGTGATATCTATGGCCGGGGAGGATCCGCGGACCCTACCCGCACCGTAATCGCACCCTCCCCGAATCGAGCGCGCACCCTCCCGATCGCAAGCTGAATGCTAATTGGCTGTGGAGTGTCTGTCTACATTCAAAACCAGGAACTGTTGGCGGCCATTTTCTGCCTCGGTAGAAGCGAGGCTGAAGAAGCAAGGGGAATAAGTGTGTAAAACATATAAAGGGGGCAGAGTAGAAATACTCTGGCCCTCTAGAGGTGCTTAGGGGGTCCCAGAAGGACCCCCTGGGGCCCCCTTTTTAAAAAAACAAAAAACTGTGAAATGCGCGCAGGGTGCGCGCATCCTATCGCGTTTGGTGCACGGATCCTCTCGCGTTGGGTATGCGGATCCAAGGAAAACATTTTTGAAAAAAGACAAGAAATCATTGGTTGTATGACAACTTTCTACACTGAAAGGTAGGGTGTATATTTCTGTTTTTTAAACGCATGATTCTTATTGGTTAACAAAAACTGATTGTAAGGAATATTATATATGATAAGCTGATATGTTGAAAAGTCAAGCACACTTGCTGTCTTGTTTAGCAACATTGTGTGCTGAACTTGTGACCTGTGTGCTCAGTACAGTGTTCCATGACCTGTTTCTATGGTAACAGGCAGAAGGCAGATTGGGGGAAGGGTTGAAAATTATTTCATTTGGAAAGGGTTGAAATGTTTAACCAATAGAAATGTGTGTCTGCTTTTGAATTTATGTGTGAAGGATTGTGATTTGATGTTTACATGTATATGTGTGGAAAATGAAAGGGAAACTTTGCCATTCTTTGTTTTTGCTGAGGGGTGCACAGTGCAGAGATTCTGTATAAGAAAATCTGGTGTGTGACTGATATCTGGTGTGTGACTGATATACTTCTTAATCTATAAAACAACTTGAAAGGTGAGTTATTTAATTGTGAGGGGATGTATGTAGACTATTTTGATTTTAATCAGACTAATGTATTTCTCCTGCTAAAGTGTAGGGAGTACTTTTTTTCTCTGCAATCTTATTGACAGTGTGCAATCATAAATCTCGATATGTGTGTGAATGCTGCACCATTCTAAAATTGGTGTAGGAAAGCACAACAAGGAGAATTGTTTTCATTTCTCCACATTTTTATATCTTCAAAGCATGCTACAATGCTCAGCATACATTGAAATAGAAAAATGCCTTTACTGATTGTTTTTGTGAAGGAAGGTGTGTCTTCCTGCACAATAACAAACAGCACATGACACAGATATCCTTGCACTATGGTGCAAGGGTGCCTGTGTCACCACATGGCTGCAGTTTAAGCAGCCGTGCAGAGAGAAGCATAGATTTGTAACATATTTATGTACATATGTTGCATCCCTGTGCTTTGGAAGTACTACTGCACACTGCAGTTAAAGAGGTTACTGTGTGATGCTGCAGCACTTCCTCATAGTTCTGCACTTATACATTCACCATACACTACTAATGCATTCATTCAGTCAATTACATACTACACATACATTCATCTAAACTTTCACACACTAAAAGAAATTTAGCTCTTTTTTTAAACCAGGAAAGTTAGTTCTTACAAGAACCTTTTTTTTCTTCTTTTTTGTTTTTTCCAACAATTTTGTGATTTTTTGTGATTTTTTTGGAAAAAAAACCCCAAAAACAAAACAGAAGGAACCAAACAATGAACTTCAGGGAACAATAAAAAAAACAAATAAAAACCTAGCAAATGTGACTTTCTTGCCGGCGGCAGATCAGATCAATCGACTGCTCACCGTAGCACAAAGTCGCATTGCACTTAGTGCAGAGCACTTTTAAAAATTGAAATGGAGGACGGATGTCCAAGTTTTGGGCTGATGGATGTACTGTTGAAGTGCTCGGCTGCGATGAGGTGGAAGGCGCAGGAGCAGGAGTCTTTCTCATCCGTTTACACTCTTCTCGTGCAAGATTGTTTGGATGAAGGGTCCTTAGGTGCTTCATCATACTAGCCGTGCCGTACAAGTATTTCTTGTTAGGATCCCCTTGCGACAGCACTCTTTTGCAAATCTTGTATGTGACCAAGGTGGCATTGGTCTTAATTTGCCCCTCGGGAAAAGTAAAAAATTTCCACACCACTGAAGAAAAACTTTCTTTGCGTGGGGCCTCCTCCAAAAATTCATCCTCAGATGTATGAGGAGATGCAGGTGATGCCTGCTGCCATGAAGCCATTTTTAGTTGAAAAAAGTTAGAGCTAAGTGTAAACTTAGTCTAAAAAATCTTCTTCTCTGCAAAGAGATGCTCCTCCAAAGAAGGTCAAAGAAGAATGATTGAATTGGGTGGGGTCTTTCAATAGTTAGAAAAGTAAGTGTAATGAACCAATCAAATCTCTTTTTTTGTAGGTCACATTGGATCCGCGCACCCTGCGCATAGGCAGCACGCACCCAGCGCGCATCCGCGAAATTGAATTAAAAAAAATTATAGGATTAGATGTAAAAATATATTAGTTTTAAGACTAGTTTAGAGTTTGTCTTCAATTAATATTCACATGAAATACATATATATGTTTTTTTAAATGTTAAATATTTCGCGGGATCCGCGCACCTACCGCGTCATAGACGCAGATGACTTATCGCGTAAACGTCGCGTAACATACATCGAACGTGTCGCGTATAGGCTGGGAGTCGCGTACCAGTCGCATTGCGCTCACGCACTAAACACGTACCCAACACATACCATGCGCAGATGCTATCGCGAAGGGATCAAGAACGGTGCGCATAGGGTGTGCGGATCCAAAAACATGGAAAAAAATATATAAAATAAAGTTTTGAATATCTAGTTAAAGAAATATTTTTAAAAATATAAAAAAATATGTTTGAAAAACCCAATAAAACCAAATAATATTTTTTAAGTTTTTAAAAGAATTAAAAAATTTTTTTTAAAAATGGTGATAAAAAAGAATTTCAAAAAAACATAATTAATGTAATTGACACACTGAATTTGACAAATATAGAAATCCAATGAAAATCATTAAACATTATATCTTTAGAGATAAGTTATAGATAGAAATTAGCATTTAAAAAACCTTTGAAATTCACTGAAAAAACCATAGGTTTCATGCACGTTATAGTTAGGAATTGGCATTTTAAAAACCTTTGAAATTCACTGAAAAAACCAAAGGTTTCAGGGGCGTTATAGTTAGGAATTGGCATTTAAAAAACCTTAGAAATTCACTAAAAAAAACATAGGTTTCAGGGGCGATGATGTCATCAGTGAGGTCATTTGGGATGTCACTGACCATGTCATGAGTGATGTAGTATGTGACGTCATCAGCAGTGCATTGCGGGGGCGCGAGTTATAGTTAGCTTAACTAACTATAACAGGGGAATTTCTAGGGTTTTGTACGAGGGAAATGTCCAGCTAACTATAACGCCCCTGAAACCTACGTTTTTTTAAGTGAACATATATATATATAAATAAAACATATTTAATCTTTACAGAAACAGACATTCACAGGATGATGTCATCAGTGAGGTCATTTGGGATGTCACGAGTGATGTCATCAATGATGTCACTGACCATGTCATGAGTGATTTAATATGTGACGTCATCAGCAGTACATTGCAGGGGCGTGAGTTATAGTTAGCTCTTTTAACAATAACGGCCAAATTTCTCTGGTTTTGTAGGAGTGAAATGTCCAACTAACTATAACGTCCCTGAAACCTATGGTTTTTTCAGTGAATATAGATATATATATATAGTTTCTCTGCTCAGCACAAGTGGCACTTAACGAAATGCCATGTTTAACACCCTTTAACTAGCCTTTCCATATTATACATATTTCTCAGATGCAGCCTGCCACCCTTAACTCCAAGCTTGCATACAGAAATTTTATTCAGGACAAAGTACTCTCTACAATGTCTTCTCTTTAACAATTCTAGCTCCATTTATGAAATGCCTGTGGAATTGATGTAATAGAAGTCTAGGATACCTTACATTAACCCTTGGCCTTGTGCAGTGGAATCTTGTGCTGCCTTGCATGGATAATGCTCTGGCCACTTGCAGTCACAACAAATTATTCGATCAAGTCCCGAACTTGACTGTACTCATTCTTTCCGTTGGATAACAACATGATAGTGCCTTTTGTTTTGTCTGGGAGTTAATAGTTTCTCCATTCCTTCCACATGCACGATTTGGGTGTGTTGCATCAGTGGACCTCTTCCTGCTCTGGTGATGTGTGTCTGGGCCACCAGTAAGAATGCATCTAATTGGTATCAGTACTGGCACGTATGATGTGTGAATCATTAGTAGGCCCAGCACAAACAAAGCGGTTTGTGTTTCAAGTTGGCAAGTCACCCATCACCTAAACAAAGCTACAGCAGCACCAGCACAAGTCAGTCCGAGATGTGTGACTGGTGCAGAGCTCATGGTCAGGCATATTTTCACTTGGGTCATCCACGGGCATAATCGCAACCCTTCACTTCCACAAACAAGCAGGTGCCCAACCCAGGTTGCAGCAGCGACACTCCTCTTACATCCATGGACTTCTCTTCAGTGCTTGAAGATCTCTTCAAAGTCAGACAGTGTCAACAAATGTGGTTTTAATAGTGCTTCTGAAACCTCTATGTTATGTTATATGCACTTGTAGCGTGCACATATACTCCGAGGAGTGTCCCGGCGCGAACCCAACAAGGATAACACAGCCAAAAAAAGGAGACTAGAACAGGAGGGTCTTCAGATGCTTTTCAAAAATAACAGGATCTTTAATGCCCCTCAAAGTCAATGGCAGCGCGTTCCAAGCCTGAGCCGCCAGCAGTGAGAAAGAGCAGCCGCCCAGTCTTACACGCATGAAGCGAGGAATCTCTGCCAAGAGTTGAGAGGACGAGCGCAGCTGTCGTACCGGGACATAAAAGGCCAGCCTATTCTGAAGATAGGTAGGGCCCAAACCATACAAGGCTTTATGGGCGATGGATAATATTTTGAATTTGATACGGTCCTTTACAGGAAGCCAATGCAACAGTCGCAAGTGTGCACGCACACTACATCTGCTTGAAAGGCCCAGCAGAAGACGGGCGGCCGCGTTTTGGATCACCTGCAGTTTATCCAACAAGTAACCTGGAATGCCAGCATACAATGCATTGGCATAATCAAGGCGTGAGAGGATTAGCGCACGAACCACAGTTTCCTTAGCCGCTCTGGGCAGAAAAGGCAAAAACTTCCTAAGAGACCTGAGGATACTAAAGCAGGAGCCTGTTAACTTCTTTACCTGTGAGGAAAAAATCAGGTTCTCGCTAAACCAAATCCCAAGGTTCTTAACAGAGTCACCCTTAGAACAAGGGAGTGGAAACCCAGGAGGCCATAATTTCCTTCTAAAGTCATCCGGGAAGGAGCCGTACAAGAGGATCTCCGATTTCTCCTCATTACATTTAAGCTGAGCTTGGGCGAGCCAGCGAAAAACCGAGGAGAGGCACTGTTGCGCAGGGAGGACCGAGATCTCGTCATGACCCCAGGAAAACAACAGTTGAGTGTCATCTGCATAGGCCATCACCTTAGCCCCCAAGGATTCGTCCAGATAGATAAGCGGAGTAACACAAATGTTAAAAAGAAGGGGACTAAGGGATTACCCCTGAGGGACGCCAGTAGCCACTATCTGTGGTGCTGAGGCGCACGGTGGAAGCATACCAGCTGAGACCGGCCCTCCAAAAAGGACCTGACCCAGCCTCATACCGACCCAGAAATTCCAATCTCGAGGAGGCGATTGAGCAGTAAGGCATGGGGCACCGTATCGAAGGCTGCCGAGAGGTCCAGCATAACCAGCGCAGCCCTCCCCCCGGCATCAAGGCACTCTCTAATTGCCTCCGATACCTCCAATAAGGCAGACTCCGTACTGAAAGACGTCCGAAACCCTGATTGTGCCGGATGGAGCAGGCCAGAGGCCTCCACATAATCCATGAGCTGATTGGTGACCACCTTTTCGCAAACCTTGGCGAGGCTAGGAAGCAAAGAAATAGGGCGGTAGTTACCTGGGGAAAGAGGGTCCAAAGATGGTTTCTTGAGAAGAGGCAGAATTTTAGCTTGCTTCCAAGAGGATGGAACGCAGGCCTCCCGCAATGACATATTTATAATCTGATTGACCTCAGGATTAACACAGTCCGCAACTGCAGCCAAAAGCCTGGCCGCACAGGGATCTGTGGGGGAGCCCGATTTTAGGGCAGTCAAAATTTTAAAAGAGGTAGGGAGATCAACCACTGAAAAAGAGGAGAAATTGTACTAAACTTCACATAGTAATTCTTTTTGGATGAATTTCGGGATGCCCTCAGGCACAGCTGTCACTGCTGGCTCTACCATACAGGTATGTCTGGGACACTGCCAGACATAACTGACAATCTTTGGATGAAGACCTCTCCCTCTGTTGTAGCGTTGACGGTGCTTCACCACGTCTGAGATCCTCAAAATCCCTGGTAAAAGGAATCTCTCGGTCGCCACTGCTATGCAACCCCAGGAGTCTGGTCACAAAATCCAGGCACACTAGGTCTTGTGTAGTCCAGCTGTCTAGTTTTGCGACTGGTTCTGGGCAGTTCTGCATTTTTGTGTATTCCAAGCAGACTTTTCCAGCCATGGGATTTGTGACAACTCTGGGGAGCTGGGAGACACTTCTAAGGAGCAACTCAAAACAACAGCAAAAAGGCAAGAGACACTGTTCCACTTATCTACCTGTCAATCCCTGAGGGTATAATTTTCCAGGAAACAATGGATCAGGGGGTGCACCCTAGCTTTGAAATAGCCCGATGTCTTCTTTTTTTAATATTACCAACATTCCAGTGTTTGACCTACTGAAAGGGATCCTTGGAAGGTTCTGGGGTGGGAAGCCCTGCAACATGCATTTGCTTCATGAGCTTTCCGACAAATCCTCTATCATAGGTACAATACAGAGAATGCCTGATACAAAATGGAACCCCACTGTGGTAGCAGCTACATGCATTCTTCACATATAGGCAATGTGCACGCATAAAACATCTACATGCCTGTTGTACACGCAACATCCACTTCTGTCATTGCCAGGCAGAAGGCCTGGTTTTCGAACTGACAGAACAATTTTGAATGTGGGAGATACTGGTATTCACCCACCTCACAATCAAAATGCCTCTATAGTCTTTACTGGGGTCAACCCATTACTAAACCTTGAACATCCTCCAAAGAAGAGTTCGTACTCTATTCAACTTAATGATATACTCTCTTAAAGACTTAACATGGGCAGCAATTTTTAGTGAAAAGGTGGACAGGTATGCATTTGTGACTGATAAGACACCTTCCACCAGGTACTATGGACATCCCTCTGTAGTTTGGTAAAATACACTACAAAGATTCCTGAGATGAGCACAATAGCATACAACCTTAGAGCCATGCTTACAACCCCAGTGTGAGTTAAAATACCTATAATTCAAAATAATTCAACTATCTGCAATGCTTCAAAATCTTCAGTTACGTTCTGGAAATAAACATCTACACCTTATAAATGTCCGTTTGTCTATAGAAGTGTGTTATAACCACTGCATGGTTGTGAGATTACCGTCATTTGGAAGGAAGATGGTTGATTCTGCCGTGAGCTCCGATCCGCTCAGTGTTTTCCCGCTCTCCACCACCACCGCGAGGCCAGTGATTCCAGGATCCTAGCGGCAATGCAGCGCCTGAACGCTGCCTCCAAGACGGCGCTCTCAGGCTGCCTTTGGCCGCAGCCGGTCAAAGCTGGCACCTGGGTTGTGTTCTTCTTTGTTTGTTTTGTAGATTCTGCAGCTTGCCAGGATCCTAGCAGCAATGCAGCGCGCTGAATGCTGCCTCCGAGACGGTGTTCTCAGGCCGACCTAGGCCATTACTGACTGAAGCTGGCACCTGGGCTGTGTTCTTCTTCATTTGTTTTGTGGCTGGTGCAGCTTTGTGGACAGCGAGTGCGCAGCCAAGTTTATCTGGCTGTATTCTCACCTTTTATTTGATGAGAGCCATTCTTCAGTCGTCTTCCTTGGCTCCACCAAAGACCAGGTGCTCACTTAACACGAGGGGCAGCAAGAAATCGTGCTGAGGAATTCGCCACCCAGAAAGAAGAGGAGACAGTAGGACCCAGCTCTGCAGTTACAACCCTGGCTTCTATACCCTCACAAGTGGGACGACCTATCCTGAAACTACTTAAAACAGGGTTAGCACTAAACTTGATTGAGGCCGCATCAAAGGAATTGACCCCGGGAGGAGTATCTCATCTGGTTGAAACTCTGATGGTGGCAGCAGTTGTAAGCACACCGGTATGTCCTCAAGTACACCCTCGCCATATTTATTCCAGAGACAGGGGCAGGACGTGGACCAAGAACTAAAGCAGAATCATGTGCACGATCACAACAGTGCTAACTCAATCCTGAATCCTTTGCAACCCTCTAACTCTGGCTCCTTGGTTCCTATTCAAACGGGGGTCTTACCTGTGGACGGCAGAGTACTAGCTGTGCAAGTAGCATCACCAGAGGTTCTACCAGATGCTACACAGTCAACGCATGTAAGTATTGGCACTTTTCAGCAGTCTAGGAGGGATATGCGCAATGATGTTCAGCTATGCCATTTTCGGAGGAAGATGTAGAGGATGAGAAGGACTTATTATAAGGAGGAAGTCGGGGTGCGTCACTGTGTCATGCTCAGGCAGGGGCAGAGGCAGATTTTACAAAACCTGCTGAAAGTGAAAATAACCATCAACCTGCTTCAGCGAGCTCAGAGGTTCCAATATCGCAGTCTGAGAAGGACATGCTGCATGTCCTGCAAGCAGAGGTAATTTCTACCCAAGGGAGTGTGTATCTCAAAAAACGGAATAGTGTGCGGCAGCTTAAGCAGAGACAATCTATATATCAAGCTATGGCTCATAATCAGGCAAAATCTGCAAAACATTGGCCGCCCAGCAAGGCGCAAAGTTTGGCCCACTTAGGAAGTGAGTGGCCTCCAAGGGGGAAGTTAAATCAATAATTAATCGACTGTCTGTCCCATTTCTAGACTCGGTTGGTGATCTACAACACTCTGAGCCACAAGCACAATGGCCCCCGCAAAAGCATTCCACCCCAAATATCGTCTCTCCCTCAAATATATCCTCTGGGACATTATCAGATCATTCTCCTCTGTTTATGATGGTGCACAGACATAATATCGAGTTGGAAATATCGAAGGGACTGAATAGCGACATCAAGAATATCCGTGTCCAGAATATCGACATGAAGGTAAGAAATATCGTTTTTGTTAATATCGAAGTCAGTAATATCGTTTGTAAAAATATCGTTGTTAATAATATTGATGTTTATTTTCGTGTTCTGTATTTTAGTATGTATTTTAACCCCTTGTGTGCGCACGACGGCTCCCGGCCGCCGTGCATTACGGAGCCGTCGTGATCGCGAACGCCGTTTATTACTCCCGCACAGCGAGAGAAATAAACCCGCACGCAAGGGGTTAAATATTTGTGTTCTATATTTTTTGATAAGTATTGTTTTTTTTTTTTAAATATATGTATTACATTTTTGGAAGTTCTTAATTTTTTTTTAAGTGAATTTTGCGATTTAGTTCCGTAGCGGGTTGTGGGTTTATAGGGGAATAGGGTGGGAAGTAATTTAATTATAGTAAATTTATTAATAATTTTTAGAAATTATTAATTATTTTTAATTAAATTTAGCATTTTAGTTCTGCAGCGGGTTGTGAGTTTATAGTGGAATAGGGTGGAAAGTAATTTAATCATAGTAAATGTAATAATAATTGTTAGAAATTATTATTTTTTTTTAATTAAATTTTGTGATTTTATTCCATAGCGGTTGTGGGTTTATAGGGGAATAGGGTGGGAAGTAATTTAATTTTAATAAAGTAATTATTGATATTTATGTATTGGCATTCATCATTAATGTATTGTTAATTAATTATTAATTGGTAATATTTTTTAGGAGCGGGTTGTGGGTTTATAGAGGAAAAGAGTGGGAAGTAATTTAATGTTAATTTAGTCATTATTAATTTTTATTTGTTATGATTTATAAAAAATATTATTAATTAATTAATTGGTTATTTAATTTAAAAATGTATTTAATTTATAAGTATGTTAATTTTAACCCTCTGCTATCCAACATTTTCCCTACAGTTACACTCTCTGGAGTGGGAATAGTAATTTTTACCTTTACGCTATCCAACACTTTCCCTACTGTTGCATTCTCTGGAGTGGGAATAGTAATTTTTACCCCCAAGCTATCCAACATTTTCCCTACTGTTGCACTCTCTGGAGTGGGAATAGTAATTGTAACCATCTCTCTGACCAACACTTTCTCTACTGTTGCACTCTCTGGAGTGGGAATAGTAACTTGTATCCCTACGCTATCCAACACTTTTCCTACTGTTGCACTCTCTGGAGTAGGAATAGTAATTTTTACCCCTACGTTATCCAACACTTTCCCTACTGTTGCACTCTCTGGAGTGGGAATAGTGATTTTTACCCCTTCGCTATCCAACACTTTCTCTACTGTTGCACTCTCTGGAGTGGGAATAGTAATTTTTTAATTTGTTATATATATTTTTGTTTTTTAATTATTTATAAATATTAAGTATATATATATTATATTTTATACATATATATGTTTAATTTATTTTTACATTATGTTTAGTTATAATTTTAAACATTTTAAAATAATTTAAACTATATTTCTTTTAACTAGATGTATTTTATACTTTATGTTACATATATTCAGGCAAAACCAGGCAATGCACAGATGTACAAATCGCTGGAGACTGTCTCTGGGCAGATCAGTAATCTTATAACGGGTGTGAGTGAATTACAGCAAAGAGTGGTCGGCAATGAGAAGACGGTGGCTGTAGGGAGTTACAAGAGCCAGCTCAAATTCCTTCAGATGAAGATGGAGGACATTGAAAATCAGAATAGGAGAAATAATCTGAGGGTTTTTGGGATACAGAACAGTATGTAAGGCGCTGATCCTCGGCAGTATATGGTGCAATTATTCAAAAGGGCTTTTCCAGATCTGAGTGACTGGGACTGGGATTCACAAAAACAGCGTGCTCATCGGTTCCCATTCAACCGCTGTGCCCCCAATGCCAAGGGGGTACAGCTCGGCCTATGCTGATATATATTGGGAATTTTCTTCTGAGACAAGCCATCTCTCTTACTGCCCGACCAACATCTCCAGTCTTAGTCGACAGTATGTCAATTGTTCCCCGGTCAGATCTATGTAGGTCTGCAATGGACCAGAGATAGAAACTACGACAGTTCATGGACCCATTGAAGGCTGCCGGAGCGCAAATTTTTCTGCCAGAACCTGCTCGCCTTAAAATATCAAGGACGGGTGCTCCCAGATGTGTTTTTCGGACGAAGATGCTGCACAAGCTCTTGATCATATAAAGGGGACACATAAGCTTACTTGAGATAAATTATGCATGGAAATAGGTTGGATTTTTGATGTGTTTGCTGAATATTGACGTTGTGTAAGGAGCAAGGATGATAAGCTGGAATACTATTTCCCTTCTTCTCCCCCCCCTTCTTTTTTTTCCTCTCTCTTCATGTCTTATGGCTCTCCTGTTTCTGTCTGGTCTCTGCTATATCTTTTTTCTGGTATTTTTTTCTATATGGTGGTGAGGTGGTCGGCGGGGTTCAGGGGGTGGTTGGGTTGGGGCTCTCTTGTGGGCTGCTTTTCATCAACGGCCCCCGATTGGGGTGATTCCTTCCTCAGAGCACGGGGTGGTATGGTTTCGGGGTGTTGGGTGTTGTGCAAGGGAGAGCCAAGTGGATGTCAATTTGGTTTTTTCTGCCAGGTTGGCTCATCCATGGAGGGTTTGGGGTGGGAGTGGGAGAAATTGGTCATAGACAAGTGTTTCATACAGGGAAACTGAAATTCTTTCTATACTGTATGGATGAATAAGAGGGCTCAGATTTGATGTATGTGTTGGAATGTCTCAGGGATTAATGCATGACCTAGGCGACTTTGGGCCAAGAGGAAATTAGATATTATAAACCTAATTTGGTTTCTCTGACTGAGACTCATCCGGCATATAAAGATAGGGCCTTACTCAGACAGCTGGATTATGATATTTGTGCTTGCACATCCCAGACTAAATCGATTCGAGGAGTTGCTGTCCTTTCTTCTAAAAAATTCCAGCGTTGGGTATTAAAAGCTGCCGCTGATCCTAAGGGTCTTCAGCCAGGCTTTCTTGAATCCAGTGGCAAAGTGAGCAAGGGACTCACGTCTGAGCATACCCTGCCAACTTATGACGAACAAAGCAAAACCAAAGGAAATGATGGACGGAGTGTTGAACATGCAAGCACTCACCCCCAGTCAACTGATCTGGGTTTAATCCATCACCGTTGGGGGTGAGTGCTTGCAATGTTCAACACTCCGTCCATCATTTCCTTTGGTTTTTGCTTTGTTCGCCATAAGTTGGCAGGGTATGCTCAGACGTGAGTCCCTTGCTCACTTTGCCACTGGATTCAAGCAAGCCTGGCTGAAGACGGCTGAAATGCCAGAAACCGGTCCTAGGAAGCTTGTTTCCGGTCCAGGGAAGACATGGCTTGGCAGTTCGGGCTGGACTGTTCCCATGAGGCACAGGGTCAGACTGATTTGCATATGGCCATGTCTGAACTGGGGTGGCAGAGTGGGCTAAAGAACGGTGATGGATTAAACCCAGATCAGTTGACTGGGGGTGAGTGCTTGCAATGTTCAACACTCCGTCCATCATTTCCTTTGGTTTTTGGACTCTCTAACCACTCCAATCCTGGCTATACCTATTACTCTTACCCACACAAACAGTATTCAAGGATTGACATGGTTTGTTCTAAACGTATGCTAGTAGATAATACCGAAATGACTATATGCCCATGGGTAGTTTCAGATCACAACCCCATCATTTTCCAATTTTTTACCAGACTTGAGATGGGAAAAGCCTAATAGCTCTAGGTTCCCTTTTCCTTGTCACTTATTGACTAATAGTGAGTATATATAGTCTACCTCAGGCTAACTTAGGAAATGTTGTTATTATTTATAGAGGATCAACCCTCCCCACAATAGTATGGGATGCTATGAAAGTATATGTTCGGGGCACAAAGCTACAATATGTGATTAAGCAAAATAGATCTGCTACTGAAGAAGCTTATTCTCTGCATCAAAATGTTCACAAACTCAAGGTATTGCACGCCAGTAAATTTACACATGGTGCTAATGATGAACCGCAAGTATTTGGACAACTGCTAGGAATGGGATCTCGCACGGAGCGCAGATTGAAGGAACAAGTGGCAGCTAGTTTTGCGAATTATAAGAAGCTTCAGTATGAATATGGGGGAGAGCGTTGGCTGTGTGTTAGCATACCAAATTGCAGAACAACAAATGAAGGGTAGAATTTAGGCTATTAAGGGATTTGACGGTAGGGTTTATACTAAACCTAAACTCATCTTGGAACAGTTCTCTGAGTTTTACGGTAGGCTATCTAGCCAGTAACAAGTGTTTGATAGTGACAAGTGTCAGGCATATATCCAACAGTGCCATCTACCCTCTCTTACAGAGGAGCAGGCTTGTGATCTGCAGACAGAAATTTCACAACTGGAAATTGAGACTGCACATATTGCCCTGCGATCGGGTAAAGCTGCTGGGGAGGCCGCACTCCCTATAGAGTTTTATAAAAAAAAAATAGAGACATACTGAGTGCGGAATTTTATGTTGTTATTCAATCTATTCAGACTGGAGGGGCCATCCCAGATAGCTGGAATACGACTAATATTGCGTATTTTTTTTTTTTTTTAAAAAAGGACGAACCGGTCAATGACGCGGGCTCGTACAGACCTATCTCATTGATAAATACAGATACTAAATCGTTTGCTAAAATTTTAGCCTGCAGCCTTGCTCCACTGATCTCAGTGTTAGTATCCCCAAAGCAGCATGGATTTGTCCCTGGTAGGGACATCACAGAGCAAATTAATACAGAAATTGCCGCATTTGATACTGAGGGAGAATCCAATATGAACATGGGTATGATATTACTCGATGCAGAGAGGGCATTCGACCATGTTGTTTGGAATAGCCTTTGGTTTACGCTCCCTGCTTTTGGTATAGGGGAGGGCTTTGTTAAACTGATCCAGGCACTTTATAAGAACCCTTGTGCCCGAGTTGCGTATGCTGGGAGTTATTTCAAATTATTCCGTATTTTTAGTGGGACAAGACAGGGGTGCTCACTTTCACCCCTTCTTTTCACCCTGTACATAGAACCTTATCTGCAGTCCCTTCTTCGGAATATAGCTAACCAGCCATGGATATTTGAGGGTCGACTACTCAAACTGAATGTATACGCCGATGTGACAATTTTATCCATTAACCCGGCAACAGCTATTACCCAGATCTTTCAAGAAGCATGCTCTTTTGGTGAATTTTCTGGTACAAATTGAATCTGGGTAAAACACGGTTTCTTTTTAAATTAACCCCTAACTCCCCAATTCTAGGGGCTACTATATCAATGGTTTATTTAGGTATTAGGTTGTATTCCACGGTTTTTAATACCGTTAAATTAAACTATGGAACTTTGCTATCAGCAACAGTTATTAAATTAAAATCATGGAATAGGTGCCACTTACCATTCTCGGTCGCGTAAATATTATTAAAATTAATATTCTGCCTGAACTTCTTTATCTGTTCAGGGCAATCCAGCTGAAGGTTCCGGATTATTTCTTTAGGTGTCTGGAAGGCGCTATTAGTAGTTTCATTTGGGGTTACAGGTGGGTTAGGCATGCTAGCAAACTCCTGAAATGATCTTATGGTTAGGGAGGGCTTTCACTCTCGGACTTTAAACTGTATTTTTTGGCCCACTATTACTGGTCGCTTGCATAGTTTATTGATATATGATGAGCCAAATCAAACACCACTTTGTTATCAGCTTGCCTTGGGAGCAGAAGTTAGGTTTTTTTCTATCAACTAGATGATCCTAATTACTTCATAGGGTACGTTTTAAAGTACTTAAGGATATCATCTATATTTGGTGGAGGATTTGTAAGAAACATTCTATCTGTTTTATCAATCAGGATACACCCATATGGGATAATCCTGCCTCGTCCTGTATCTCCTGGGATCTAACCCGTAGGGCTTGGGCAGACCTTGGCATTACGAAAATGGGCCAACTATTTGATATAAATGGTTTGAGATCTTTCTCTGACCTATGGAAAGCTTATCAATTGCCTCATCACTCTTTTTTAAAATATCTTCCATTGAGGGACTATACGCGAACAGTTTATGGAAACACGGAGGGCATCGACAGCTCAGAGGTTTCCTCATATTATTTCAAGTCTGGTATTAAATCCACTATAAGCATGATGTATCAGCTATTCTCGCAATCTGTTATAGACGATACCCGGCTATTTGCTCATAATGGGGTAGACTTCTTTCATCAGAGATCTCAGCCGGAGAGATTCAGATGGTTTTCAATTTACTAGATCATTCAGTGCACTCCATTAATCTTAAGCTGCAACAGTGGCGCACGTTGTGCTTTCTATACTATACCCCGACGTAATTTTAAAATGGGGAGTATCACCTATTGTAGATAGGACAGATAGAACAACATGTACTAAATGTAGGCTTCTGGCTGCCGATGTCCTTCACATGTTTGTATTTTGTCCCCGCTTACAAAAATTTTGGGAAGGTGTAACTAATGGTATGTCGCCAAGCCTTGGCTAGTTTGGACAACTATCGGTAAAAGAGAAAATGATGGGTGTTAAAAATTAAATGGAACGTGGTCTCCAGAATTTAGCTATGATTATGCTGGTATCTGCACGACTTTGAATAGCTCGAGCATGGGTCTCAGAGGATTCTCCCAAAGACACAGGATGGTGCTCCCTTCTTCTGGAGGAATTTTAGATGGGATTTTACTACTACTAATGATTAATTGGATACATCAAATGGTGTAATTTATTTGGCAAGCAAGCTTTTGTTATATATTTTAATCCCTCAGTTAGTGCATTGATCAATCTATGTGCCAGAAATAAATTAATGTTGGAAATTAATGGATTTTACTATCCCTGTTTGATTGTTCTTTCTCTGACATTTTATCATGTGGCTGTTTATCAATTTTGTACTATGACCTAAGAAAATACAACAACAACAAAAAAAGAAGAAAAAAATGAAGTGTGTTATAACTATTTAACAAGGGCAAGTGCCAAGAGATCCATTGGAGGATAATCTATTATCAATAGAAGCTTTGGTTTTTGTCACAGATTGTTTGCCACAGGCTTTGTCTTTGTCACAATCCACTTTGAAACATATCTCTGCAACCTATGTCAAGGGTACTCAGCCTTTACCTTGTTTAACATGGAGTACTGCTTGCACCCAGTTTGTCACTGTGCAGCATGCAACTTTCAACATGCACAACCACACCTCCATCAGGGCTCATACCTTTTCCATTCACTGTACCCACACATGTACACACACTAACTCTATGCTGTTTGTGACTGTGATGTCATTCATAATGTCAACAATGCTGTCATTTAACATGCCATGACTGGTTTAATATACAAGGTTATAAGAATAGCATGGCACGGGCTCAAGTCACAGTTAGGTCAGTAAACTAGAATTGTGGACTTCAGTGTCTTTTTTAGTTCAAAAACATTAAGTGTTAATCCTTTTTTCAACACCTAACTATAACGTCACTTAACCTTTGTTTTTTTCAGTAATTATATAGATACACAAACACACAGACCATGAATTTATTTAATTAGTAATGTCTGCACTTTAATGCATAGAGAAGTATACTGTAAGTCATGAGTAGATAACCCCTTCGGGCAATATAATCTTCCTGACAGAAAATAATTTGCCCTCTGACCTACTGTATAATTAGTGTGTTTTATAGAATGGGTACTTTAGGATTGCACAATATAGTACTTAAGGGAGGCAAGCACAAATGGCAGGCTTCTCCATCTCCTAAAAGACACAAATCTCTTTTATCTGTTTATTCTCATACTGCTCGATTCTTTGTTAATTATGTTGGTTTGATCCCTGTCAAATCTATTTTATGCCAATTCGTTACATTAGGTGTTTCGTCTGTCAATCAAAAACAAGCATTGGCAAAGTCAAATTTACCATTTTAAAATGGTTATCAGCAACGTTGGAACTGGAAATTAAAAATGACAAAATGACTGCTGGTAGATCATTACATAAACATAAGCAGTCACTGGCCACTTTGAATTGATGAAAAAACTTTTTTCATTTAACGTTACAAGAAAGACTACATCCACTTTACACAGCAGAACATAAACAAAAGAAGAAAAATAAAAAATTATCTATGCATGGGTTCGCTAAAAGTAAAGCAGTTAGCAGCCCTGCAGCAGCGTACTGCTGCTAGGGTATCGCAAACAAACACACACACAAAAACAGTGGAACAGAAAGGGTCAGGATTGGGGAAAAAAGATGGGGGCGCTTGAGGCCCAGCAGCAGTACGCAACTGCCAAGCCGTCTTACAAATAAAAAGTGTTGAGCAGGAAATGGTAAGTCGGGGAGAAAAAGACAGAGAAACAAGCTGAAGCAAGTAGTCTGGCAGCAGTGTGAAGATGCCAGGCTCCCCCGAAAGCAACATCAGAAGACAAAATATACAGGGGATGAGGAGGGCCAGAAGAGCAAGGGATGAACAAGGGAATGGATGGGGGATTGTGGTAGTGAGTGAAAAAGCGAGAGTGATGTCCCTCCATGGAGTGCTAACTTGGAAATAAAAATGATGTTAAAAATCTATGCTCCAGAGGCTGGGTGAACACAAGAATAGGGAGCTACAGATTGCAATTGAGCCCTAAAAATAGAAGCAGCATAATCCATGAACTTTTACTGTTGTGCCACTTAGCAAATGAGTGTTTATTTTATATATATTTTATATTGTTGCTTAAACTTAGCAGCCCTCACAATGGTAAAGCTCTGTAGAATGGTTTGGGACTGTCATTATGACAATGAATCATATTGCACAGAAAACTGATTTTTTTTCCCCATGTGTCACAGATACTTGTGAAATATGGCTTTTTATATGTCTGCGTTTTCTGCATTACAACACTCAAACATGTAATATTAATCTTTATATACACCATGGCATTGAACATAAATGTCTGCCATTTGCCCAGCAAAGCATGACATTTGAAGCATTCCGCTTAGATAACAAAACAAATATGCTAATAAAAACCTCAGCATTTCCCTTAAAAAATACACAGCTAAACTGAATCTATGATTGTCATTTTCAAAATACAACTAAAATATTCCACAAAATGATTACCACTCATAACATTGCATGTGACGAAGCATATGACAACCAACATTGATGACATTACTCAGCATTGATCTCATCAATGACATCACAATGGGCAGCATAAATATCTAAAGTTAGGACAAAAGGAAACTGATACAAAACACAGCAGCCTCTGATTTATTCCTCCAACAGGAAAAAGTCTAAAAAAATGAAGGCAAAATGTTGGTTGGTAGCAAAAACGTACACAAATCATTCAACAGAAGATGGTTTGGGGAAATAAATAGACAGAAAATATTAGTGAACACTCAACGAAGCGAGTGAATGCAAATAGGATTTAACAATCTGCGTTTTCCCTCTCTGGAGGGCTTTTCAATAGACAGCGCCCAACATACAGAGATTCTGTTCATATGTAAAGAAACATGAACCGAGATTCCAACGTCACAGCTGAACATCAGGGGGATGTGAAGATGCTGCCTTCCTTGCAAGTGAATTGTTACTTTTCACTTCCTGCAAGCTGCTGTGTAGCAGCTCAGTTTCCTTGCATTTCTTTCTTTTAAAAAGGAATTCAAATTGTGCTGAATCAGTCATGTCTTTAAATTTCTAATTTTCAACAGCCCGCATACAGGAAGAAACATACCTAATGTCAAACCAATGCATTTAACTGACAGCGAAAAACAATCAATTTTTTGTTCCACCCACACACTGTCTTCCATCACCTCAAAATTTCAATCAAAGCCCACAAGTCTTTATCAGTGAATTCCGAAACTGTCAGGAACAAGTCTTTCAACCGGGCGCATTACCGCGAACATCTACTCATGGCACCATATTGCTTAGAAAATGATATATACCTCTTTGACATTCTCAACAAACCGGAGCTCAACCAACAAACCGCTATTTTCATTCATAACAAAGGCAGCATTCTAGACCTTTCTTCATTACAGCACTTGCCTCACATCAATACCAAACATGTAAAAATATGGCTTGGTCACACCACTCCTTCACTGCTACTAGTCCAAGCCATTCAATACATTATCCCACTCCCTAATGATGTTCCCCCTAGAAGCCATCAGAGAAGCCCTCTATGGTCAGACTGCACCTGAAGCAGTCTCAACTACAGAGGATGCCCCACTAAACAATGCCTCCGTCTAATCGCAGACCAACAAATTACTAATTCTACTGAAAACTATAAAGTCTTCAAAAATGTTCATTTTGAAAAATTAACAAATTCACCTAATTGAATCCAACACATAGGAAAACCTGTCTGGGCACAACAAGCTAATGTAAATATATGAAATTATTCATGTTAACTGATTTTGTATGGAATTTCAAATCATTGGAAGTCCTTTATAAGCCCCCGTCTCTTCTTCACAGGAATTCCACTCACACCCATTCTCATCGTCGATATCTTGCTCTCACTTTCCCTTACCATTGCTGTCCCTGTACGTATTACAGTCCCAGCCATAGGAAGACAGGGACTTATGTCAGAGAAATAATTTTGGCATATTAAGGACATCCAGCTATTCACAAGCAACAAAAGAATGATGCAAAAACACTGTCCAGAAGCAACCGTCATTCAGGCCCATCATAAGGATCAGAACAAATGAACAAGGAGGTCCTCTTGCCTGTCTCGAACAAACCAGAAATGCAAACACTTCGGTGTTTACTTTGTTGATGTCACGCCAGAACATGGCATCTACTTGAATCTAATTTTTTTTACATACAGATTACTGCAGCTCTCTTGTTATCAGACTCATTATCCACATGGAACAGCTAATGAGAGATAGACATGCAGCCACTTGCCTCAAAGGACAATAGAAATTCGATCACATCACACCCACTTTGACTCACCTACACTGACTGCCCTTGAGAACCTGCGGCATCTTCAACATCTGCCTAACCATCAACAAAGCTGTGATGGCAGCCTACCAATCAGAGAAAATGACATCTCCTGCAGTCAATGCCATACCAGAAGATTGGATTCAGAACTGCAGAAACAAAAAGCCCAGAAGCAAAACTCCTGAATCCGTGGTCAAAGGCTTGGGGCAACCTCCCTCTCCTCCCGCATACACACCAGACTTCAATCACTTTCTTGACATTCTGAAACGAGTTAAAAACTCACCTTTCAAAAAGTATTTCCAATATCACTTTAAAACATCTTGCAGAGTGGCAATTCAATGGTCTAACGTTTGCTATCCTAGTGTGTTCCCACTGAGAAAATAACCACTGCCAAATCCTAGCTTTCCACACTGTGAACCATTCCAGTAGACCCTTCATTCCCTGAAACTCACTCTGCTTGTACAGTACTCACTACTTAAAGCCTTCCTCACCTCAACAGACTCTGCTTGTACAGCACATGATTACTTTTATAGCTAGGTGTGTAACGGATCTATTGGATGTTCTTTATTGTATAAAGATGTAGAAAACCATGGTTACGTTTGTAAATCTCCTTAATAGAAATGACAAGATTTTACATTTCCAGTAATATCCATTTTGGTTTGGTTTCAAGTTTCTTTTGGCTTACCTTTTGCTATCTCCTCGTCTTCTTTGTTTTTAACAGGCAAACCCCCACTCTTCGATGCACCTTGATGCCTGAGGCTTGAGCCGGGCAGATGCTTTTACTTGATTCTTAAATATTCTTGTGTGATATTACTCCCTCTGTGTCCTACCCCCCCCTGCACAGCGCGCGGATTTATCGCAGCGCGTGTCTCCACCAATTTGAGGGTGGAGGCATAGATTCGTTTAATATTTTAAAAATTACCTCCTGCACCCCCCCGAATTCCGCGCTGCACTGACAGCACCTCAGCCTCCCCCCAGAGCAACCGGCCAGTTCAGGGCGGTCTTGCCGGGACACGGAAGGAATACGGCGGCGGCCATTTTGGGTAGGGCTAGATAGTATATAAATAGACGGCTATGACTCCGCGCAGCGGACGCGCTCAGCGGGCACGCCGCACTCACGCCGGAGTCAAGCCAGAGTCCAGCCCGTCTGCGCCCGTCCGCGCACAGGCCGGGCACAGGGCCAGGGACCCTGTGAAAAATGTCATACCCAGGTGCTATGATAGACAAGATCTGCTTGCCTTACAAACAAAGCCCTGCTGTGGCTCAAATAAACTCGATCCCTCATACTGGGCAGGCCCAGTGAGCTGCCAGGCCTGTCGCCACACTTTTCTGTGGTCCCAAGTTTCGGCCTTCTCAACACCCCAGGATAGCTTTAAAGCAGCCCTAATAAATGCCAGATCTGTACCGAAGCATGCCCAGCATATCCAGGACTTATTGATAGATGACAATTTAGATTGTCTCTTCATTACGGAGACATGGCTTAAACCCTGGTGCACCCCTGATGTGATTCACACCCTGCCTCCTGGATATGAAATACAAAGAGTAGATAGAGAGAATGAACAATGCGGGGGAGGAGTGGCCATTATATATAGGGACTCCCTCAGCTGCTCGACGATACCACTGCAAGAGCTAACAGATGCAGAAGGGATGGGTTTCATAATTAAAATTAATGATAACTTCTCCTTCTCGGGGGCTTTGATCTATCGCCCACCAGGACCCTGTGCTGGCTTCCTGGGTAACATCGGAGAGGTGCTCAGCCCATTGATACTTAGATATTCTAATTTCACTCTGATGGGTGACATAAACATCCACCTAGAGTCCACAACCGATGCACCTGCTGCCTCCTATCGGGAAACCATGGAGGTTTTGGGCCTCACTATTCGAGACACCCCAGCCACCCATGAGGCAGGGCATACAATAGACTGCATTGCCACTAACCTAGACACTTTGACAACTAACCCCCTTAGACCCCAAATTTGGACTGACCATATGCTGATTCCTTTTATGCTTCCCCTTATGTCCTACCGAGAAAACGATCATAAAAAGGAACACAGCAAGGTCACAAGGGATGAATGGAAAACGATACTGTCCCACCCAGAACTTATAACTATAGCCAGGAACTGTAGACCCCAGTTGGTAGTACCTGTAAATCCCATCAGTTTCAGAACATGGATGAATGATCTGAAAGGTACAGTTGGGCAGGGAAAAAACAGAACGAGGCAGGGTAGAAAGAAAACATCTGCACCCTGGTTCGATCGAGATCTCAAAGATAAACAAGGGGAGCTTAGAAGAGCTGAACGAAGCTGGCGGAAATACTACTCTAGCCTAGAACGTAGCAAATACAAAAGGATAAAAAATGCCTAACATGCGCTAATTAAACAGGCTAAAAAAAGGTACTTCTCGTTGGCAATAGAAACAGCCAGCAGCAAACAAAAGGAAATATTTAAAATTGTAAACGGCTTTAATAAGCCTAAATGTTTAGCGCAGGATATCCCGCCCTCGCAGGCACTCTGTGACAAGATCGCAGATTTCTTTGAGGGAAAAGTACAGGGGCTGACGAAGGACTTCAATGTCCCTATATTAGAGCCAAGAACAGAGGATGATATAGTGAGGCAAGGGGCCACGCAGTTGACAACTTTCCTTCCAGTTAGCCTGGAGGATACCAAAAGAGGAATTCTGGCAACAAAATCCGGATCCCCCTTCGATCCATGCCCAGTTAGACTTTTACACCTCATTGTGGACATTGCCAATCCAATAATAAATGCCATTGTCAACACCTCACTGTCCACAGCCAAAGTCCCCCCAGAGTGGAAACTGGCAGCGGTGAAACCACTGCAAAAAAAACAACTCCCTGACCCCACCACATTGTCGAACCTACGACCCATCTCACTACTTCCGGCTCTGTGCAAAGTCACAGAGTCAATCGTAAATAAATAACTTACTCGTTTCTTGGAAGATAGTGATGTATGGCACCCCAACCAGGCAGGTTTCAGGGCCCACATTCCACCGAATCGGCCCTCCTGTTCACTACAGAAACTATCCGCTCAGCCCTAGACCAAGGCAAGAAGGCCGTCCTGATTTTATTAGACCTATCGGCGGCCTTCGACACGGTCTCACATGCCATCCTATTAGACCGGTTAATAACATCTGGTGTCACAGGGACAGTGCTTGAGTGGATAAGAAACTTTTTAAGTGACAGGAGGCAAGTGGTGACCCTGGGGGAATTCTGCTCCAGTGAAAAAGCGCTGTTGACGGGAGTTCCGCAGGGTTCGAGCCTGAGCCCGACCCTGTTTAATGTTTATACTGCACCCCTGATAAAACTAATATCGTCATTTGGCATAGACGCTATAGCCTATGCCGATGACACACAACTTATCCTGGTAATGGATAAGGATAACCAAGCCTGGGAGGATAAGCTCAAAGGTTGCCTAACGGCCACCTTTGAATGGATACGCCTAAATCACCTGAAATGCAACACAGGTAAAACAGAGATCATGCCTATAGGCCCAAAAAATGAGTTCACCCCACGATTATGGTGGCCAGAAAAAGCTGAAATACCACCTCATACAACCAACTCGGCCCGTAATCTGGGGGTGCATTTTGACTCTGACCTGTCTTTTAGACAACAAGCAGCTAGAGTGGCAGGCATGTGCTTTGGGGTAATAAAGGGACTGAGAAAGTTCTTTGATCTTTTGCCCCTTGAAGCAAGGAAAACAGTTACGGTTGCACTTGTAACATCGCGCATCGATTACTGCAACAGCCTCTATGCTGGTACAAATAAAGTTGTCACACACAAACTTCAGATGGTGCAACATGCAGCAGCGAGGCTGGTTCTAAAATGGCCGAAAAGATCATCTGCAACCAAAGCCCTCAAGGCATTACATTGGCTGCCCATTATAAAAAGGGTTTTGTTTAAAGTACTGTTAATTACTTTTAGAGCTGTTCACAACCTAGGCCCGTCCTATCTGAGGAAAAAATTCAGCAGATACTGTCCAACCAGAGCACTGCGTTCTTCAACGGCCAACCTGCTTACCGTCCCGAGGTTTAGACTCAAAACTCGAGGGGGCAAATCCCTGGCGGTACTGGAAGCAAAAGCATGGAATACTCTTCCTCCCCAGTTGAGATTACTGGATAAAGAAATAGACTTCCGTAAACATCTAAAAACCTGGATCTTTAATCTCCAAGATATAACTGCCAGAAGCCTAGTGTAATTCGGGTTCTCGGTCAAGTAAGCATAGGGACTACCTAACATCTGGTGGTCCTTTCTGGGCGCCTAGATGCTCCTTGGAGCGATTGCCGCGCGATACAAATTGGCACTTACATTACATTACATTACCTGAGATGACCTGCAAATGATATGGCAACTGCATTACAATAGTATATACTCGAGGTGCCTTTCTCGATTATTAACACATTTCACTGATGTTAAACACAAACAAAATGTACCTCCATTTTAGTGGTGCAATTAAACTCTAAAGGAAACTAGATTATTTTAAACTAGTCAATTATGCAGACATTCATAAGACAGTATGCCTGGCTGTACATATTACTTATCATAGTGATACAACAGACATAAAAAGTCAGGGAGCACACCTCTCAGGTCCAGGTTTAGCACACACGTACAAATGTGCAACCTTCACATGATTGATTACCTCTATTAATTCTCCCACCTTAGCCCAAGATTCCCTCTCCTTCCCCTCCAAACTACATGTCCTCTACATCTCCTGCAGTCATGTTCACGGAGTTGGGCATGAGACCAACAAAGCTTGACACTCTGTCTTGCCTTTGTGAGTCTCAGCCAGAATCTTCTGATTTTACTGAACTATTTTTAAAATGGTAAGGCCTGGACCCTAATGACTGCCAGACTCCAAAACATCCATACCATCAAGCAAGAGTACAGGCACCTGTAGCCTGGCAAAGCATACTGTTTCATAACAGATTCCAATTTCAGACCAAGGGTCAGTAATCTGGCACAAGATTAAGATTTGAGGTTTAACTGCTGAGCTACTGATGTCCACTCTTTTCCTGCAGAAATCACTGCAAGAAAGAGAATCCGTCAGCTTTTATACAAAGTTGCAGACACTATTGGGGATGAGAAAAAAGCACTGAAAAAAGTTAGGTACTAGTTTTCGGCTCATACATTGCAGAGAACCTATGTTGTTAATATATATTCATTTGCAAAAAAAATAAGTCCTTGGATTCCCGCACAAAGGTGAGACCATTCAGTGCTTATGACTAATAATGAAACACCTTTGGAGGAGAACCTGTGTAGTTTACCTCTTGTAGCTGTCTACCAGCCCTCAGAATCTGCCTTCAGCAAAAGAGTTGCACTCTTTTTTAACAATAACTAAAAACAGTCTTTTCCACGTAATGTCTGGCACAGAGAAGATAAAGGATTTCCAAAGTCATTTTATAACAATGGCTAACAGTCTACTGAATCAGAAGAGCCTCCAATCACATTAGGAATTGCTGTAAAACATACTATCAGTTAGGGGAATAGAAACTATAGGACCCTCTACTCAATATAGCACTCACTTTTTAATATATACATATTTCAAAGTAATTATCTTTTTTTAGAGCAAGAGAAAATAGTTTTTTTCTTTTTCATTTTTTCATGCCTGAATAGTTTTTTTTTTTTTAATACATTTTATTTCTGCGGTTTCTTACAGGTTGACAGAAAGTTCAAAAAATACATCTCACTGCATATAATATCAAATTCATCATCAATTCCATTTATAAAGTGCAAGTGTGGATTCCAAACAGGGCAAAATATAGAACATCACAAAACAGCTACTAAACCAATTCCGATATCAATACTTTAAAATAAAAAACTAATATATAATTTTTGAGAAAGTTGAATACTAAAATTCGCCCCTCTAAAAGACCAAATTACACATCAAGATGTGATTCTGCAAACTCAAGTTCAGACGTGTCATTTGCTAATAAGCTTTATCTCTAAAGTGCCATTGTAGAAAACAAATTGCCAAGTGCTAAATACATAAATATCCATATCTACAAAATAAAGTGCAAGTTCAGCCCATTCTAAGGACAGTAACCAATTTCAACAAAACAAGAATCAAGTGCTGAGAAGTCCTTCTATAAAACACCAGATTGCAATTCAAAATGCCACATACTCAAAGTAATTATCAATGAGGCCTCACTACAGGTCTTGGAACTTAAATAAATGTCAAGTCGCTAATTGTATTATGTTTAGATATATTTTTAGATTAATCTTATAATATATTTCAAATAGATTCTTTGATACCATGCTTAAATTCAATGTACCAAATTAAACTCATCAAGAATACCCTTCTGTACTCTTCACTCGAATAAATTTTGACCTATACCAGCACACCCGAAGACAAGCTATTCTGTCCTTGACTACTACTATTTACTACTCAATAAGATCTTTCAGATGACATCTTTATTATCCAAGCAATAAAGAGGCACAGGATATCTATTACAAACATGCACCTTTACTTTTGATTGAATGTTCACCTCTATTATAGGATTTCTGTAATGATACACGTAATTGAGTAGAAGGCTGCTCAGATGAGATGACACTGTTGACCGTCACTGTTTCTTTCATTTTCATTAAAAATGCTATTAAGTTGACTTCATAATAATTGTTCTTTGAGAAGTGTTAATGATACACTATTTTGCACATATTGTAGGCA
The DNA here is from genome assembly GCF_964204655.1 of Triturus cristatus. NCBI lineage: Eukaryota > Metazoa > Chordata > Amphibia > Caudata > Salamandridae > Triturus > Triturus cristatus. The sequence goes on along the minus strand of NC_140583.1, from coordinate 951,290,062 downwards.
ACTGATTATTGATAAATAATTGCAAGGATACCCTCATGGGTGACAGTGCGCTTTACAAATACACATAACATTTATATGGCTTTATAGACACATAATGGTAGCAATACAAACAACAATTCCTCTTAATTCAATCATCTGAAAATCTGCTTTTTGTCTGACTGAGTAAGAGAATGGTTGGCATGAATGCTTGGTACATCCAAAAGATTTTTATAAGCTTGCTGCCTTGAAAGAATTCATGGGATGCCACGGGACAAAGAACCATCGCTGCATTGCACTGCCAGGGGGACTCGTTGTTCCAGGATTCAGTGCTCCAGCAGGAGGGGCTGGGTCCAGCTGCTCGTGTTCAAAAGCGCGCCTGCACTCCCACGACGCAGAACACCATGGGACAAAGAACCATCACCGCATCGCACTGCCAGGGGGACTCGCTGTTCCGGGATTCAATGCTCCAGCAGGAGGGGCTGGGTCGAGCTGCTCTCGCTCAAAAGCGCGCCTGCACTCCCGTGACGCGGGCCGCACCCGGGCGAATCCCAGGCCAAGGGCGGGCCCGTCATTGCATTTTTGGATCCAATACAAGTCAGTTTCAGGCACTAAAGTAATTAATTCCAAAGGTACTGTGTTCTTTTATTTTGCCTATTTACAATTTTTAACCGTGTCTCGCTGTATGTGTTGAATTTTTAACAACCGTGGGCATTTGTTAGACTTTGTCCTGCTCTCTTATGAAAACAGCCACTGGAAGTTGCTTTCTTCAACCATCTTCAATCATCTTGGGACATTGCGACAGCGGGTTGCCTTAATAGTCTGCTATCCTTTATATTGAAAGTCTTCTATCTTTGTTCGTACCGAGGAAGGTCTTCTGGATGATAGCTTGAGTTTTGCTTTGTTCCTTCTTTTATTGACGTAGTTGCACCTTGTCCCTGCCCATCTGGACTATTGTTTGAGGCTGCGTAAGATGGGAAAGAGAAAAAGTATGGAGGGTTCTGGGGGGAGCCAAGTGCGGAAAGGGAAAAAATGCAGGAAAGCTGTGAAAAGCCTAATAAATAATTATGTACTAGAAAGTATGGATCGTATTGATAATCTGATTAGCGAGTGTGAAGGTATTCTTGATGGTGAGGTTTCACCACACACATGCTCATCCCAACTTTCCCCATGGAACACCCCCCAACTTGCCCTCCCGTAGTTCCTGCAATGTTTAAAAAGGTGTCACTTACAAATATCTCTTCCCAAAATCAGGAGGCCTTGTCTCATGTAGCCTGGGTTCATTCTCCACCTGTAAGCCCTCCAGGTTCCTATAGTAACTCTAAGTTACTGCTGAAAAGTAGCGTTCTCTTCACAAATAGGTTCTCTCCCCTCTTGGACCTTGTTGAAGGTCGTGAGGAAGACAGCCCACAGCAGTTGATCGCAGAATCCCTTGCCACTGCTGCAGAAGCTCAACTAGAAACCCAGAGCACACATCAGCTAATAGGTGCACGTAGGGCTGAAATAGGCAGCATGCCCGCAATGATCGAAAGCCTTACTATCTTAGTTGAAACCCTTGTGCAGAAAACACCTCCCTCTGAATTGCATAAGGCTCCTGTGTAAAAATTACATACCCCCCTTGGGCAATAAATGCATTCCTCATCTGGCTAGTAATGGGTTTATACAATCAAAAGTAGCTACTGCTTCACATAGTGAGGGCCAGCATGACATCGCACACAAACGACCTCCTCATTCTTCAAATCAGTTTTCACTCAAGATCCCTATGGTAGCTTAGGGATTAAAAACGTACCCTTATCACACGGCTCATCATCGTTATGTTATGCCCGGCCTCTGTTAGTCAGCCCATATCCACCTGCCACCCATAAAGTATTCATGGTAAATGTCCCAAAGCTTGCCAAAGGGATAGGCAATGAGGGGGAAGATTTGTCGATCAATAAGGCAATACACTGGATTCGTCATGTCAGGGTATGCTGCTCTGTTATTCGTGAGGATATCATTAGGGCATGTAGGTGCCACTCCACCGAGCATTCAACTGATTGTATCAAGCTTAATTTGAAAGGGGTAGATTTAGTTGAAAATCTTCTCATCCTCGAATTCAGAACTTGCTCCCCTGACACGTCTTTTATCCAGTTTAAGCGCTTCGCACCTTATGCACATAGAAAACCCCCAGGTATGCGACCATCTGGCCAGACAGTTAGTAATTCTGGGTTAGAAGCTAATGATTGACATGCAAAGGAGGCTAACTATTCTTCTGGGCCTTCTGTTTTCTCACCCATTTCCACAACTAGTAGCCTAGCTGTTGGGAACCCTCCGTTGGCACATTATCAAACGGACAAACGACCTAGGGTAGAACCGGAATTACACCACACTCCTACCAGCAACAATAGGCTGGCTGTTGTAGACTAATTTACAAGCGATATTCCCCAGCCACTGTTTTTGGTTCCGAGCACACCTTGTCAACCCCAGGCTCAAATTGACAACGCGCAGTCTTCCACCCCAGCCTGCCGTCACCAACTAAGGGTGATCTCTTGGAATGTGGCCGGGCTAAATAGTAAAATGGCTCTTGCCCATTGACACAACTTAGTTGAGAGTTACGACATCTGTATCTTTCAGGAGACTTGGAGCAGGGTCCCCCTGTTTAAGTCAGGATTTATGTGCTTTTGCTCTCCCGCGACGACGATAGGAAGAGGGCGTCCGTCCGGGGGTTTGATTATTTAGGTGAGCACTGCTCTGGGTTGTCAGATTACACTTTACCAAAGTGTTAGCCCAGACATTTTGGGATTAAATATCAGGGGACCATGGGGGGGGGGGGGACAAATAGACTTGTTTAATGTTTACGCAAGAGGGTCCAAGGGCGGTAGAACCTTGCCAACCATCATCTTGTTGGAAGAAAATCTTGCTAGTTGCTCACCCCACTCTAGAGTGATAGTTGCGGGTGATCTCAACAGCACTTTTGCGCCGCTCGACAGAGAAGATCTGCTGGGAAGCAATACACTTGATGATAAATGGGCTGTCCCTCCCCTACTTTTGGCACCTTTAACAAAATGGACACAGACGGCACTCCATATTAATTACCTTAAACGCGGAGTTCGGCCTAAGGGCTGTAAACGGCAGAACTCCCCCTGACACACAGGGCTCCAAAACATATAACAGAGCGAACTGTCCTTCTAGAATTGATTACATTCTTTTAGACCTAAGATTGTGGGGAGACTTAGTTGACATGGGTGTGAACAACACCACAGATAGTGACCATAATCCCCTCTGCCTAACTATGAACCCCTTATGGGAAGCACCTTATTATTCTAAGACCCTTCCAGCCCCTATTCAAACTAGGGAAGTGATCCCCACAATCAACAAAAGAGCTCTAAAATGGCAGAAGGTGGTAGTTCAAGGAAAAAAGATCTTAGCTATACAAAAAGATTTGGCAGTGGGTATACAAGAACTTGAGTCCACGGTTGCTAGTGAGAGAGATCTGGCTGAAGCAACCACGGCCCATTCCTGCGCCTTTGTTCGAATCTATGCCCATTTTGTAGTTTCTGGGTCTAATCGCAAGCCAACTAAGCAGCCAAAATGTGTCTATTCATGGTACACCAAGAACTGCCGACACGAGCGGTCAATCCTGGCAGCAGCAATCAAGGATAAAAACTGGCCTTTGATACGATCAGCCAGGCAACGCTACAAGGCCACCTTAGGCGCAGCCAAGGTAGCTTGGGACAACTCTGGTTGGCAGCAACTGAGGGAAGCCAGTGTGGATAAGACCGCCAATTTATTTTGCACCCTTATTACTTGGGGTAGTAAATCGGGTACGCCCTCGCCACTCAATTATATCTCTGCCCAAGTATGGTATGAACATTTTAGGAAGCTTTATTCAGTCGAGGAGGCTTCGCTGTTGGAAGAAATGATAGCGCCCTTGGGTCAATACATGGATGACAAGGCTTTTACCCAAGGAAAAATCAAGGCCGCAATGGATAGAATAGTCCCGTCCAAAAAATCAGGCCCAGATGGCATACCGGGTGATTTATTTTTATCTGATGCCCCCAGTTGGGCCCGTTACAATCTTCTTTTGGCAAATGCAATAGCAAAAGGCGCCCCAGTCCCTGGGTCATGGAAAGGGGCTGAGGTGGTCCCAATTTATAAAAAGGGAGCAAAATATGACCCCTCTAATTATAGGCCCATAAGCCTGATTGATGCCCTTCAGACGGTGTTTAGCAGAGTCTTGCTGCAGAGGATCCTGCAGTGGGCAGATGACAATCTCATCTTATCACAGTTTCAGGCGGGCTTCAGGATCAGGACAGGGACAATTGACCAGGTCTTTTGGCTGCAGACCATCCATTGGAAAGAGGTTGTGATTGGCAAAGGCAGTCTTTATTGATCTAAAGACTGCCTTTGACCTAGTTCCAAGGTCATAACTATGGTCAGTGCTCAAAGACCTGGGGATTCCCTTGAATATCCTTGACCTTATCATTAGGTTGCATGAAGACACTTATGCGCAGGTAAGGTGGGGGGACGCAGGGCCAGTTGACAGATTGTATCCTTGTAAACAGGGGAGTACGACAAGGTTGCGTACTGGCCCCAATCCTATTCTCACTTTATGAGAATGAAGTGGGAAATTTTTTGCAAGAATAATCTGCTGACGCACCAAGCCTGGGGAGGGTTAAGGTGCCGACCCTCTTGTTCGCAGACAATACCCTGTTGGTGTCTAAGACCCCAATGGGGTTACAATGCCTTTTGAATAGGTTTCAACTTTTCTGCGAAGCAAGAGGGCTGGTGAATAATACAACCGAAACAAAATGTATGGCCTTTAACCCCCCCCCAAAGTCTTTTCGAGGCAGTCTTCTGCTTGACGGGAAACCTCTTGAAAGAGTTTGTTCCTTCGATTATCTTGGTATCTGCCTCGCAGATAACATGTCTTGGAAAAACCATCTTGCGAAAATGCTAATGAGCCACAAAAGGGTACCGGGATCATTTGGGAAGGAACACTGCCTTTCGCACAGTAGACCGGTTGTGCCGGCCCTCCAGGTCTAAGAAGCTAAGGCTGTGAGTGCAGCATTGTACGGGGCTGAGCTGTGGGGATTTGAGAAGACCAAAGACCTCTGCACATCAGAACACAAATTCCTCAGGGATTTACTGATGCTGCCAAAGTATGTTCCCCTCACTCCCCTTATGTTTGACATGGGCAGCCGTTCTATTGGAGACATAGCAAGGTTGCGACCCGTGCTTTTTTGGGCCCGCATCAGGACGACTGAAGAACTTTTGCCTTCCGCAGAAGCTCTATCAGAGGTCATTATGCTGGACACATGCAGCAAAGTGGATTGGATTGCCAATGCCAAAAAATTGATGACAGCCATAGGGCTTAGAGCACATTTGAATAACCAGGAACCACCAGGGAAACAGGTGCTCCAGGGCTCATATTAGAATTGGGTGGACCAGCAAGAGTTCAATAATCCTAATTTAGGGAGATTGACCACTTAATTCTTTTTTCATAAGCAGGAAAGATACCTGGAGCCCTTTTTTAGATATAATCCAGGTCACGCAGGATAAGCTTTTATATATTCATTTTAGGCTTGGCACACTCCCCTTTAACGAAACCACAGCTAAAATGGTACTCAAGTAATTTAGCCCCCAAGGAATGTCCATGCTGCAAGGCCCCCAAAGAATGTGTTGCCCATGTCATGTTTGCTTGCCAAGCGTTTTTTACACCTAGGGCTAAGTGGATAAAACCGGTTTGTCGGCAATTGGGTGCCCGGGAACATCATGTTGCCTTGCGTATTGTTAGATCTGACCCAAGACCACTTTTTGTCTGTAGCGTGGCCAAGTTTTTAAGCCACGCATGGGCTATTAGAAGGAAGGCCTTGAAACAGCAGTATACAGCTGTATGAGGACTACGTGTAGTTGACTCTGGGCTCCCAAAATAACATACAATAGCGTTTTTTTTATTTATACATGTCCTATTTTGTTCCCATTTTACTGTCAGTGCCTTCCGGCTGGGCGCTCGTATGATAGGTCTAGTGGAAATTGGATCACAAAATGGATGTCATGTTGTTATGTTCTATTTTCATTTTAAAGATGTCAATCATGTATGTATCATCTTTTATCTGCACAAATGATAGTTTGGCCGTGTTGTACTGGCAGCATGCTAGATGTAGGCTTAAGTTTGGTTTTAGTGTGGCCCAGTTGCATGCACTTATTGTAGTACGTACAGGATGATAGATCAATTTTCTACTGTTTCGTCCACCACTAATGGTGTTTTTTTTCCTTATTAGCTTTTACGACATGAGCGGTCGCATTAGTATTTAGGTTTATACAAGTGCAAGATCTCCAGGTGGGATACTAAACGCATCAAAAAGGGGATCTTAAGTAGGCCATGCTGTTATTATTCATTTTAGCCGCCACTTTGATTGTTTGATTGTCTTTTTATCTGGAAATCTATTTTTATTAATGTCATCAGAAATGTTTTTAGAGGGTTTTTCCCTTTTTTATCTCATATTCAAACTCGAAGTTTGTCTTCTATGCACGTGCACTTTTTTGGGGTTTATTGTGGTATATTTAATGCTTTTTGATACGATTTCAATCTCCCAATGTTGTTCTGTATGCATTGCACTTTTATGGTTGTAACTGACCAAATAAAGTTTGAAACAAACAAAAAAAAAAGTACCTTGAACATACTCTTTTCCCTCATTGAGAGGGTGGAACTTCCTCTATGGCATATTTTTGTAGGAGAGTGGCTACTTCTTGGTGCAGTAGTTGCAGCTGGTGGCATGTGGTTTTTACTGGAGTGATCGCTGGAGGTGGATAGTGAAACCATAGAGAGTACCCACTCTGCAGCGTACTCAATACTCATTGATCACTTGTGATGCTGCACCACTCTTGCAGATGATTGGTGATACTTCCCCTCCACTGGAGTGGGTAAAGGCGATGGGGAAAGCGACTGCTCATTGCTTTGTTGGAGTCTTCACCGAAGAAGAGGACTGACGTGGGGTACCTCTACCAGGGGAAGAGCGATGCCCTTGGTAGTGTGTTCTGAGCTGGTGGTGTTGTCTTTGTGACCATTGAGAGGTTTGAAACTTCTAATGAAAGGCCTGCAGTCGTACGGCCTGTATTTATGACGGAACTCCTTTCTCTTGTCAAGTTCTACAGTCTTTAAAGTATCAAGTTATATCTTCATCCTGGCCATTTCATAGTCCATGTGTGCCAGAGAGAGAACTTCTGGAAAAAGGTACGTTTAAAATACGCTGCTGGGCTTCCAGCTTGAGAGCAGTAAGCAGGAGCTAGGATGATTGCCTAGCACATATTCCACACGCATAAGAATGTGCAGCTAGAGTTGCCCCATCCGCTGCAGTGCTAATCATCTGGTTAGCCACCAAGCCCCCTTCTTTGAGAACTTCCTCGACGTCTTGGCAATCCTCTTTGGGCAACTTGTCTTTGAATCTCTCCAAAGCATCCCATAGGAACCTATCATGGCAACCTAGGAGGGCTGAAGCACTGGATACCTTCAAAAAGGAAGCTGATGTGCCACAAACTTTCCGTCCCCAAGAGTCCTGGGCTCTACTCCCTGATTGATCGTCGTTGAGATGACGTCAATGTAGACCGAGGACCCGATGTTGACCTTCGCTGGGTTGATGGCAACGGAGCACTTTGTCTCGATGTTGAACGCCTTTGAGGTGGCCCCAACGGCGACAGAGTTCTTGACGTTGAGCATTGTGTCGACGCCAACAGAGACCGACTCCTCGACATTGACCGTTGTGTCAACGGAGAACGACTCATCTGGGTTGACCGTCGCAGAGTTGATGTCAACAGAGGGGGCTGATCCAGCACCGGTGAATGTCGAAGATGAACAAACGTTGAACTTTCTACTTTTTTCAGTGTAGCCTTCGACGACGAGCGATGTTTCAATACCGTCGGTGGCAGCGTCAACCGGCAGACCCGCAATGTCGTTTTCTCTGCCGCTGGAGGTATTTTCGACACCAAGCCTGATGCTGAAGGAGAACAGATTGAATATTACTTCTAGAAGTCGATTTGGTTCTTCTCTACTTGTGCCTCAATGGAGATCTTCCTCTGGAAGTAGTGGATTTCAAGTTCTCTGAGAGGCCATAAATACAAATCCTCTCTCTCTCTTTGAGAGTGCACCTGGAAATATTTTTGCAGTGTTGGTAGGTCTCAAGAGAATGTGTTGCAGGGAGACAGAGAATGCAAACAGCGTGAAAATCTGTTTTGGCCTTATTTTTGCCACAAGAGGGGCAAGGATCAAAAAGAGAAGGTATATTTTCCCTGAAAATTGTAGCTCATTACTTCAACAGGTGAAAGAAGTCAAGTGAACAAGAACTACCAGTAATTTAGAGGAAACTTTGTGACAAATAGCTAAAAAAATTCAGAGCTGTAAACTCCAGGGTCCTGACTGAAGGTGCCAGAAAGAACAGTTGACTTGTCACCCCTGTGGCATGATGGGAAGCTGAGGGTCATGGCTGCCTTAAAGGCACGGTGCTAATTTTTTTTTACATTTTCTATACTGTTATGGTTCCAATGTAGCCTATGGGCTAACAATGCCTGCTATGTTGCATTGCAGCTTCTGCAGTTCATTAAAGAGAGTTCAGGTATCTCTTTGTATTCCTGTTTTTTTTCTTCGTGTGTGTGTGTGTGTATGAAAGAATTAAAAACAGAGTATATCTATTGATGCAAAAGCAGATTGCCAAAGCATTGGTTAACCTTGCGTGTCTTGAATGCTGCATTGGCTTGAGGAAAAAATAATATAAATGTATATATATGGAGCTGTGTATATATATATATGAATTTATAAAAATAAAAAAATGTACTCTGGGGTCCCCGCTTATGGGTGGGAATATTCAGTGCTTATGACTATTGATGAGGATCCCCTGGAAGAGAAGCATGTTTGCACAGCTCAATTTAAAACCAATACACAAGCCCCTGTATATGGTTAGTTTCTACTATGCCTACCCCGCAACCAGGCCTGTAACTGCCCCAGCATCCGGTAAATAGCTCTCTAGCCGAGGATGTTTTGAGGATATTAAGGAGCTTGATCATGTTTTTTTTTTTTACATCAGGCTATTTGAGCTTTTTTCTTGCTTGGAGATTTCTCCTGCCAGTCGCCTTCTGCATGCATTCTTGGGCTCCTGCCTAAACCATAGTGTACATGATTTAAGAAATGCCAGTCTTGAGGATACAGGTTTTTAACAACTTACTGGTAAGCAAGCAGTATTTGGGCCTAACCATACTCTAGACCATAATAGGTAAACATCTGATGTTCTGATGGAGAGGAATCTTTGGTTTCTGTCTGACATAGAAGGTTCAGGACACACACTGGGCAGTGATCTGCTTTTTGTTACAAAGCAGATAGATCTCACTGGAGCATGACTATTGTGGCAAATGCTGGCCACTCAAGATAGAATTAGACCGGCAGCAGATTTAACACAATAAATCTGTCACAGCACTGTGGTAAGTATTAGCGATGAAACCTCATAGCTCCACCCACAACCGTTTGAAGGCACTGACATCTTTTCCGATGTCATGTTTATACTGATGATGCAGGACTCATTTAATGGTGCATCATAAGCATATAAACACATTTTCACAGACAGAATTCCTTATGGTTTGTACCAAGGAGCCCCAAAATCCTGCTGGGAACGGACAAGATTTATAAAAGTAGTTTCACATCCTTGGCCCTGATACCAGCTAGTCACATGAGTTTAGCCATCTCAGATGTGAGCACTGCTACACAACCTGTCCTCGTGCCAGTTTTGCCTATCTAGCACCGGCAACGAAAATGGCTCTGGAATCTACTCAAGCCCTCCCAGACTCCGTGAGCACTGTCGTTTGGGAAGTTTAGAAGCCCTGTTTGTGCCTCTGTAAAAAAAAAAAAAAAAGAAACTTAATTAGGTCTTGTCCGTTGACGATCCTATAAACTCATCTCCAAGTATCATTGTAAACTCTGTTTGGGACTGCTGCTAAGACAATATCTTACTCATCAACCTGCCTCCCCATCACCTGCACCACAGTGAGCCCAGGCTGGAGCATACCAATGAGTTTTCTATATGGCCAATATGTGTTGCAAAGTTACGGTCATTCAAATGAGAATCCTGCACACTTTGTGAGATGATGCTTTGCTATAAGTTGAAATGAAACCTGCAGAACTCTCTCCTAAGAAAGGAGTCCTCACACTCCCGCTCTTCCCTGAGTTGTTAGAAAAGCTATCCTTCACGTTGCCAGAGAAAACAGAGCTCTACTTGAGATACACTCAAACATCAGTCAGTCAAAATAATGTATTCGGATCTATTTGAGCCATAAACATTTGCACAGAATCCAACACATTTACATATACACTCAAACATTTATGTATATTTCAGAAGTAGGGCTGCATCACGGATGTTTTGTAAATACCAACTTGGGTCTGAAATGCTTGTTACTATATTTTATTCCTATGTACATATTACTTATTTTCCAGCACAGTGGACACCATGTAATTTTATAAATCTTTTCTCCCTCAAGCAAAAGCTTCACTGTGTAAAGTCAATAGTGCCATAGTCCGCACTACACATAACGGGTAAGTGTTTTCGGGAACCCATTTAATTGATTCATGGTTTAAATCTTTTTATTAGTTTTACACAACGACAAAGCAGTACATGACCAGTGGTCCAATAGCTGTGCTATCTTATAAGCTCTCAAACAATCCCAAACCTCCCAGGACCACCCACTTTAAACAAAAGAGAGCCTAATCTTGTAGGGATGTATAGAAGGTGTCTGAATTACCTCAGGTAAAGCCATGAGAGGGCTCTGGAAGACGTAGGAGGCTTAAGTATTTGGGGCAGGTGAGTTCAGGAAACTCTGAGTTCAGAAGCGACAGGAATGGACGCCAGACGTCAGGGAAAGATGACCCTTTGTTGAATAACGAGAGGGACAAATGCCAAGAACATAACACAGTCGGTGTAACCATCCCTGGTAAGTCGGAACATGCTCCGTACTCCTGTGCGACAAAATATTTTGCAGTGCTGCGCCTAGTGCAAGACCAATCTGTCCGCCTCTGCTAGAATTGAGCTGGAAGGTAAGTGCGGTAGGTAAGCCCAGGATAATATTGGCGGGGAGGGCTATTGCGTGTTAAAATGAGTGTCAATGTCATCGAGCACCTGTGTCCAATAAGGTGTTTTTCTAGGGCAATCCCACAACAAATGCGATAACGTGCCCAAGGAGCCACAGTCGCGCCAGCACTCTGGCCCTTGAGCAGAGTTCCCTTTGTGTAACCGGAGAGGTGTAAGATACAAGTGGGTAACTAGTTTAGTCGCTGTTTCGATGCCAGCGACATTGCTGGCTGTGTATCTTGTCCGGTAGTAGATATCCCCCCCTTCCCCCATTCCCGCTGTGTTAATGTACGGCCTATTTCCAATTCCCAACGTCTCTGACCTGCAGATTTGAGTCGGGAAATGGCAGGATTCAGGAAACTGTAAGGCTCTGTATTGAGGTGAGTTTTAGAGGTTTTAGAAAGCAACCATTTTTAAAAAGGGCTGAGAGACCGTTGTGTATTAGGGCATATCAAGGGGTGAATCACCCAATGTCTGATTTGACCATAGTGGAAGCTTTCGGTTTCAGGCATGGCATGATCGGTGTAGAGTCCCTCGAAGGACAAAGAAACTTCCTCATCAAATAGATGCCCAATGGATCTGCAGCCTTCCTGATTACAATGCTGAAATGCAAGGGTGTCTAGGCCCGGGGTAAAGTCAGGGTTGACCACACTAGGTGTTAGAGGTGAGGGGAAGGATGTGAGCCACTGGATCTCATGCAGTTAGTAGAGATCTGGGATCGGAGATAAATTCAAACGTTTGGGGCACGTGGATCTATGAAGGAAGGGAATCCTCCATAAAGATTGCCACTCTGTCCATGAAAAGCCAATGCTTTTCGGATTCATTGCGGGACCATTCCAGAAGGGCCTTAAGTTCTGTCACCTGGTAGTAGAAATGCAGGTTCTGTATACCTAGACCTTCCACCCTAGGGGGTCTGTAGCTTAGATCCTTGCTTAGTCAGGGCTGTTTAGCTGATCACACAAATCGAGTGAGCTCTTCTTGGAGAGTGGGAAGCTTTCCAGGAGGGGGTTGCACTGGGAGCACCTGAAAGAGAAATAATATCTTCAGGAGTGTGATCATTTTCAGAGCCGCAATGCGGCTAAGAGAAGAGAGATTATAAGGCCTCCAGTGGTGCTGGTCCGATCGGATCTGGTGGAGTAGGTCCATATAATTAAGGGACACCGTCTTCTGTGTTCAGGCAGTAAGCTGATGCCCACTGTACTGGATAAGAACTTTACTATGTGTCCTAAGTAGAGATCCAAAGTGATAAGTTAAAGGCTTGAGATTTATGTATATTCACGTTAAAGCCCACAGCCTGGGGGAAGGCCTCGAGCTCGGTTAGAAAGGTCGGCAAAGAAACCAAGGGTTCCTCTAAGGTAGCTAGTGAGTCATCGGCATATAGGCTAATAACATGTCTCTCTCCCCCAAAGAGAATACCGGTTATAAGGGGTTTATCCCAAATTCTTTGGGCCATAGGCTCCAGATATAGGACAAATAAGGAAGAGAGTGGGCACCCCTGTTTTGTGCCTCTACAAATGGAGAATGGAGCTGACGAATACCTGTTCACTCAGACCGCCATCGCTGGCTGTGTGTAACTGCTGAAAATCCATTTACAGAAGCAGTCTCCAAGGCCAAAGTGTTGGAGTGTGGCCGAAAGGAAAGGCCTGTGAACTCTGTTGAACGCTTTTTCAGCATCTATCGCCAATAACATGAGTTTCGTGACGGAGTGTTGGGCTTTGTCGATAAGGTGGAGCAACCCTTTCGTGTTGTCACTTCATTGGCAGTTCGGTACAAAATCCACTTGGTCAGGATCTATAAGACCTGGTATTAGTGGGCTTAAGCGTGCAGCCAGAATCCTGGTGAAGAGTTTAAGGTCAACATTTAAAAGAGATATTGGTCTATATGATGCGCAGTATCGTTTATCTTTACCCGGTTTTGGGAGGACCGCGATGGAAGCCAATAATATCGAAGGGGGAAATGCTGATAGGTCGTCTATTGCATTAAACAATCTGGTAAGGATAGAGGGTGTAATTGGACAGAACATTTTAATAAAAAGTGCCTAGAACTATCTGGACCTGGGGATTTAAGTAGTTTCTGACACGCAATGACGGAGACGACCTCTATGCAAATCGGGCGGTCTAAGTCGAAAGCCTGATAGTGTGTTAATTTGGAAGTGGAAGCGTCTTGGTGGTACTGGGATGGAGCTTCTGTAGACAGTTGTTGAGCCGTTTAGAGATCTTAATAATAGTGTCCGGACTCCTCAACTATATGGGGGTCGCCCTTGCACTCGGCGCCAGACGAGTCTAGCACCATTTGGACTTCCATCACCAGATGTTGTACTCGCAGTCTATTGGCCAGAAGGTGACTGCATCTGTTGCCTCAAACATAATACGTTTGATGCAAGCACAATGCAGCATATTCCACCCTGTCCAATTCAATGCCCGTGAGCTGAGAGCGTGCAACTTCGAGTTGTTGCCAAACCCAGGGAGCTCCAGTTCATTTGTGAATCCATTCCAATTCGAGGACCTGACGGGAAAAGTGATCTTGTTTCTCTTTAAGGATCTTAATGTCTGCTGAGGAGTTTGCAATAAATGCACTCCGGCTGCAGTTTTTAGGGTTTCCAAAGGAGTAGTGATAGAGATGTTGGGGTGTCATTAAAGCCTTTGTAATCCTCTAATGTTTTGGTGATTTGCTTCACAACTTCGGGGTGATTCAAAAGAGCTTTACGCAGGTGCCAGGATTTGGGGCCGTGGACAAGTCAGAGGGATGGCCAGAGTGATAGTGCACCATGGTCTGACAGCGAGCAGTGTTCTATCTCTGAAGCAGTGGTCATGGGGGTAATCCACAGTGAACCTAAGAAGTAATCTATTCTGGCGTATGTCTTGTGGGCGTGGGAATAAAATGTATAGTTTCTAGTGTGGGGATGAAGGGTTCTCAAAATGTCTGCCAGACCTATATCTTGCAGCCACAGTGCCCCGTCTTGGTAGAGGGCCCCAGAATGCCCTGGCATTGGGTCGAGTGGTCTAGCCCATTGTCAATGGTCAGGTTGAGGGTCCCACCCCATCAGCATGCAGCGGTGGGGTGATTTGGACATCCCCGCCACTGCCCGACAGACAAAGGGTTCTTGCTCATCATTAGGGGCTTAAACCGTACCCAAGGTCAGGCTTTGGGACCCCACTGTGATGGACTAAGCCAGGAGCCACCCTCTAGTTTCAGCCTTTTTAGGGCCAACCTTCCCATGAAAGGTGTTAGAGGTAAGGATAGTTACCCCTGCAGTTTTAGCAGAAGGGAAGAAAAGTATTGTTGGGGGAATGCTCTAGAGGGAAGCCTTTGAGTATCACCTATAAGGAGATGCGTTTCCTGCCCGAGACATATATGAGCTCTGGAGTGTTCCAAATATGAGAGAATGGCGGCCCTCTTTATTGGATTATTCAGACCCTTCACATGAGGGGTTAGAATCTTAAGATTCTTTGCCATCAGGATGGGGGTATGGGAGAGCAATCGTAGTGTCTATGAGAGGTGCACTGAGCAATCTTGGTAAGCTACCAAGAGTGTCAAGGGGGAGGTCATCTCCAAGGTGGATTATCTGTGAAAGATCTAAAATAAGGGGGTCCATGGAGTAAAAATTAAATGAACAACCCATTAAAGAACAAACGAATACAGGAACATTACAAATATTATCTATGTCCAGGGCTCAGTGCCATATGGAAAAAGGAGAAAAAGAGAGGGCTATAGTAGCCAGCAATCCTGAAGCCCCTCCCCAGTCCGGGCCAACCACCCAACATGCAAGAAAGGAAAGGGGGAGAAAAGGAGAGCCGAGGCAAATGTGTGTGGCTTGCTTCATGGCAATGGAGGTTCTGCGGGGTTTTGTGTAAGCGATGCCAGGACAGCTTGTCGTTTCTTAGCCATAGTCTCTAGGTCTGGGCGGAGCCTCGTAGGTGAAGGCTTGATGGTTCTCCGTATGCTGGCACCTCGGTGTAGGAAGCTGGCTCTGTATATACTATACAAAAGTAAGGTATAGAGTCCACTGGAACCCCAAAGGTAGACAGAGGTAAAAGTCGATAGCACCTTACTCTCAATTTGTGGTAGTGTGGGCGAGCAATAAGGCTTTATCAGAGGGTAGTTTTAAGCAATTATTGTACGGGCTCAGGCAAGAAATGATGCCACACACTCAAAGACTGAACTCAGACTAATTCTGATTGTATAAAAATATTATTTAGTTATTTTATTTCTAGAACCAATCCTGGTGCAGGAAAGTGAATGCAGGTTCCAATGCAGTTGGTTGATTTACAGGTTAGTCAACAGAAATTACTTTTCAGTTGCTTTACAGATTACTGTGCACATTACTTCTTCTTAGAATTTTTCAAGTTATTTTAGCTAACCAGTGTGATATGCCTAGATATCACACTGGGACAACTCCTAGACAAAAGGTAAGTAATACAGATTTTTGCAGTTGTTCAAGTTTTCATACAAACCAATTCCACACTTAGAAGATTTTTCACAAGAAAGCAGTCAATGCAATCCTATAGGACAAAACAATATTATCGACTTAACGGTACGTACTTAAGTTTGGGAGTTGGTTTTCTGGGATTAGCACCAGGGTTCCCCCAGGGTGAAGGATGCACTCTTCAAGCACCACAGTGGCACTAGGGCACGTGGGTGCAGAGTGTTGAGGCCGAATGTTATCCAATTGGGTATAAGGGGCCTCCAGCTGGTGGCTGCTCACGAGCAGGCCACATGGGTGTTAGGCTCAGGGCAAAGGGGGATCCGAGTTAGCACCCAAAGTGCACTCGCAGCGTCGCAGGGGCAGCTGGGTGCAGGGTGCTGCTTTGGGTTTGTGTGCCCTATTGATTTCAAGAGGGATTCTCCGGTTGCAACAAACATTGCAGGCTTGGGACGAAGATCTTCTGGAGGTGACCACCGGTTGGAGAGTTATGTTGGGATGCCTGGGGATGCTGGGATACCATTGGTTGGGCCACCCAAGGCCGTGGGATGTCGGTTAGGGGACTAGAACCACTGGACTGGCCCAGGGGCTCTCAGAGGGTTCAACAACCATAACTCCAGCATCTTGCTTACTTCAGCTCTGATGTTCTCCTTACCTTGATCAGACTGTCAATAGATCTTATTTTTGACAAGTACACTGTCCCTAGTGTCCACATCATGGGTACACCAGTTTGTCTGACCAGGGGTTAAGGAAAGAAGCCTAGCATACTGCTGTAAGACTTGCTTGCAGTCAGCCTGCTATTGGGCAGGGAGGGTGTCTGAATGGACAACTCCATCCTCTGAGCCATCTTTGGGGCTGTATGAGAGGAGGTCAAGGAGAGGATCACTCTCTGTCTCCTGATCCCCATCAGTCACCAACCGCATGGTGATGTTAGCCCTATCATGGAAAGGCTTAAAGTGGTTCACATGGATCACCCATTTGGGGGTCCTGCTTGTGCCCAGGTCTACCAAGTAGGTGACCTCACTTTTCTTCTCTAAGATGGGGTAAGGGCCACTCCAATTGTCCTGGAGGGCCCTTGGTGCCACAAGCTCCAGCACCCACACATTATGCCCTGGTTGGAACTCCATCAGTGCAGCTTTTTGGTCATACCAGTGCTTCTGAAGCTCCTGTCTGGCCTCAAGATTTTTAGAAGCTATTTCCATGTACTCTGCCATTCTGGACCTTAGGCCTAGTACATAGTCCACAATATCTTGTTTGGGTTCTTGTAGAGGCTTCTCCCGACCCTCTTTTACAATATAGAGTGGTCCCCTAACAGGATGGACAAACGGAAGTTCAAAGGGGGAAAACCCTACTCCCTTCTGAGGCACCTCTCTGCATGTGAAAAGCAAACATGGTAAGAGGACATCCCATCTCATTTTGAGCATTTCAGAGAGCCCCATAATCATGCCATTCAATGTCTTGTTAAACCTCTCAACAAGACCATAGGTTTGTGGGTGATAGGGGGTAGTAAAATTGTACTGCACTCCACCCTCTTTCCACATATGTTTAGGTATGCAGACATGATGTTTGACTCTCTGTCTGAAACCACCTCCTTAGGAAACCCTACCCTGGTAAAGACACCAATGAAGGCCTCGGCTACTGCAGGAGCTGTAGTAGTCCTCAGGGGAATTGCCTCATGATACTTGGTGGCATGATGCACTATCACCAGTATGACTTTGTTTCCTGATATTATGTGAGGTTCAAGTGGACCCACTATGTCCATACCTGCCCTTTCAAAGGGAACCCCAACCACTGGCAGTGGAATTAAGGGGGCCTTTGGGTGTCCACCTCTTTTGCCGCTGGCTTGACAGGTAAAAAAGGAGCGGACAAACTCCTTTAACTTCTGAGACATCTGAGGCCAGTAAAAGTGGCTGATTAGCCTTTCACAATTTTGGTATGGCCAGATGCCCAGCTAGGTGGATGTCATGATCCAAAGTGAGTAAGAACTCCCTGTACATTTGAGGCACTTCACTCTCCTAGTGGCACAAGGGTTAGGGTCTCTGGCCTCAGTGTACAGCAGTCCCTCCTCCCAATAGGCTCTGTGGGTGCCACTTACATCTCCCTTTTCCTGTGTGGCAGCTTGCTGCCTCAGGCTCTCAAGCGTAGGAGAGGTACAAGGATCCAAGGCCTAAGAGCTCAACCTAGTCAGGATCAAGTTCTATGGGCTCAGTTCCCTCTGAGGTTTCCAAGTCCTCTCCCTGTGGAGAGGGGTCCTGAGTCTTCGGCTGTTCAGAAGCTGGTTTCATAGTCTTCTTACCTGCCCTCTTGGAAAGTTGGGCGATTCTTTCAGGCTCCAACACATCTTTTTCACCCTGCTTTCGGCTCTGTGCTCTAGTCTTGACACACACAATCTCAGTGATGTCCAGCAGTGCTGCAGGGGTTTTCAATTCTACCTCACCCCATGCTGAGGTCTCCAGGTCATTACCAAGCAGACAGGCAACTGGAAGCTTTGGAGAGACCACTACCTGTTTCAGGCGCTAACTCCACTCCCCCTCAGTCAAATGTCACCATAGCCATTGCATAGATAGTGATAACACTGTCAGCGGTGGTGATTGGATGAGTTTCCCAATCAGGTATTGCTCTGGGGAAACCAGTGTGTCTCACCATAGTGAAACCAGCACCTGTATCCCTTAGGGCCTCTATTCTAGTCCCATTGATCCAGGGGGATTGTAAATACCTCTTTAAGTTGGGAGGCCACAAAGCTAAAGTAGCAAACTCAACTTCACCTTCAGCGACTAGAATTCCTTCAGTGTGAACCCTGATTTGCTCTGGGCGCACTGTTGATCTCATCTGGAGACTGACTACACCAGTATTAGTCGGAGGAGGACTAAGGAGCTTCTTGTTAGGAAAAGTACCTTCTCCAGTTAAGTGTTTCAACTTTTTACAGATTAAACACCAGGCCTTTTGAGGATCAAAGTTCTTCCCTTTGTACCTACCATTGGACTGGGGAAGTGTTTTAGGACCCACCACCCTAAGCAGGTTTTTGGGTCCCTTTAGAAGACTCTGGCTTTTTGTCTTTGGGGTTCTCACACCCTTTCCCCTGGGGAGGTTTTGTAACTCCTTTCCTTTGGTCACCCCTAATTGGCTGTTTTTGTTAGCCTAGTCTTGACCCAGTGGTCTGTCTTCTTTCCCAATGTTTGGGGAGAAATTAGACCTAGGTCTAAAAAATGTTGGTATGAAAACCAACTCCACACTTAGAAGATTTTTCACAAGAAGGTAGTCACTGCATTCCTATCGAAGAAAACAATGTTATCGACTTGACGGTAAGTACTTAGGTTTGGTAGTTATCTTCATGGGGTTAGCACCAGGGTTCGTCCAGGGTCAATGATGCACTCTTCAAGCACCCTCAGAGGCACTAGGGCGGCCGGGTGCAGAGTGTTGAGGCCCAATGTTATCCAATGGAGGATAGGGGGCCTTCGGTTGGTGGCTGCTCATGAGCAGGCCACAAGGTTCCAAAAATGCACCTGCAGAGGCACAGGAGCGGCTGGGTGCAGGGTACTGTTTTGACATTGGGTGCCCTGTTGATTTTAATGGGGATTCTCCGGTTGCAACCAACACTGCAGGCTCGGGGACGCAGAGTTTCTGGAGGTGACCACCGGTTGGAGAGGTAAGTCGGTATGCCTGGGATGCTGGGCCACTGTCGGTTGGGCCACCAAAGGCCGTAGGACGTCAGGTGCAGGGGTGACTTTAGGCATCAGGTTTTCTTACCAGCTCCGGTCACTGTCAAGGGGATCCTGCAGAAAGGGGCTGCAGGCGTCATTTGAAGATTCGAGGCAGGTCAGAGATCACCAGATCCCAGGTCAGGATCACCGGAGAGACCTCCTCGTGGTGTTTGCCCACTCTACCTGGGGCTGTGGGCGTTGGGTGCAGAGTGGTGCAGACTGGCAGATTTGGCAGGAGCCAGAGTTTGTGGGTGAGCTAATCTGGTGCTCATGGGAGACAAAGTTTTGGTTTGGGAAAGCAGGGTAGGTCTTCCAGGTACTTGGGGGCTGCTGGCTGCAGGAAGCACCGGAATTTCAGTGGAGCAGGTTCGAGGTGGGGACAGGCCGGTAGGGCTGGGACCAAGTCAGTGGGTGTCCTCCTCTTTTTAGTTCAGCACGGCTTTTTTGGTCCTTCTTCTCTTCTTCTGGTCAGTTCTGGTCTCTGGAGGCAAGGAATGGGGTTGCCCCTAAATACCAGATTTACGGGCATTAAGAGTAAGAAAAGGTAGGGACCAATGGGTCCATTCCTTGGGGTGGGTACACCCCCTATTATGCCATCCTCCAGTGGGAAGGGGAAACATGCCTCTCTCTGGTTGGATGGGTCCCCCCTATCTGCAAGATGGCGGGGAATGAGAGTTGTGCTTCACTTCGCCACCCCCACCTGAGGGGTAGGATGGGCAAAGGTAGGCCTACCTCCCTTCCTATCATGATTTCCCACCGATTCTCCTGTAAAGTGGGGGTCAGAACCAGTGGGGGCCAGTTGCTGGAAACAGCAAATAGCTGGGATAGTTCACAAATGCAGCAAGCCTTTGAAGCTACGACTTCGTGGACCCTGCCCATCCTGGGGGAGGAGATTTGGCACCTTGTCCCAGGATGTGCATTGTTTCAGACCCCCGAGAGCAGCAGGCTCTCAACTCAGGGGTCCAGAAACATGTTTGGTGGTGGCAGCTGGCGAGCAGCCACTCAGCCAGGACACTAGAGTTAGGTCATTTTTCACTAAGATGCCCTCTGAGTGCATTTTTCATTAAATCCCACACTAATGTGTGGGTTTAATGGGCTGAGAAGTTTGGAACCCAACTTCCCAGGTTTCAGTAAAGCCATTATGGTGCTGTGGAGTTCGTAATGATAAACTCCCAGCACCATATACTCTTAATGGCATTACTGCACTTACAAGGTCTAAGAATTGGCTTAGACACTATAGGGGTACAAGGCTCATGCACCTGTACCCTCACCACTGGTGTAGTGCACCCAGCTAGAGGGGTGGCTTACCTATGCCAGGGCAGTGGCTTGTAGGCATGGCACACAGGGTTATGTGCCATGTCGACTCTATACTTTGTTCGGGAGCAAAACACGCAGCCTGCAAGGGCAGTGTGTGTGTGTGTGTAAAGGTACAGGGTCTCTAAGGGTGGCAGAATAAGTGCTGCAGCCCTTAGATGCCTTCCCTGGCCACAGTGCCCTTGGTACCTGTGGTACCATTTACAAGGGACTTACATGTGGACAAAGAGTTCCAATTGGGTTTTGTATCAATGCAGTTTTAGGGACAGAACATAGACCCTGAGTACCTGGTTGGAAGAAACCCAGGGCATACTCAGTTAAAGCACATCAACAGTTTGGCAAACAGTGAGGGCAACCATGCAAAAAGAGGGCACTTCTTACACTCGGTTTCCATGATCCTGCCCGGCTGTCTGTGACCATTCAAGGGGAGGGGGGTGGTCGGCCTTAATGTGCAAAAACTAGCACACCTCCTCCAGTGATCAGAGTTGATGGATTTTCCCACAGTGTCAGAAGATCAGTCGAAAGGGATGTTCCCGGGGGAAGGACACACCACGGACAGTAGATGAGAAGTAACTGGATGAAAAGCCCTACGCCTTTGGAGAGTAGATGCGGCTATGGTAAAGGGTGAGCTTGTGTCCTTGGAATTGTATTGGGTGCTTATCTCGGGCCATTTGAAGAATGCTTTCTTTCAAGGGAAATTTGTGGATGCACATCAAAATGTCGACGGGGGGCTGGACTAGGTCTACTGAGGCCCACTCGGTGTGTGCGGTCCAATTTAATTTTGAATCCCAGAGATGCTTCAAGAATTGTGCAAAAGAGGTCAATCACATAGGTCATGAGGTCTGAGCCTTCCGCACCAGATGAAATGGCCCTTATGCAGATATTATTAGGGCGCAACCTATTTTCCAAGTCCTCTGCGTGAGCTTGTAAATCCAGGTGTTGGTCGTGGAGGCGAAGAATCTCCTGCTGGAGTTGATCAATCTCTTCCTACCGGCTCGACTCATGATCCCCTTGCGTGGATACCCTGTCACCTAGGGCGTTTATATTCCTATGAAACTCCCTAAGGTCGCTTGAAAGCTCTTTTTTCATGGTCTGAAGGTCCTCTCATAAAGAGCTAAACAGGGCTTCGATAAAGGAGCAGTTAGCCAAGCTTCAGATCTGCCAATCTGCTGCTTCCACTGCTCCCAAAGGTGGCAAGGAACCCTCTGCATGAGAACCGGGGGTTTTGAGTAGCATATCCTTCACAGAACGGTCCCTCTTCCTCCTTCCTGTGGCTTGCAAGCGCTTGTGGTCTCACAGTGATATTGGTGAAGGGTACACTGCATGTGGGCAGCCAGGACACCAAAAGATGCAACCCCTGGAGTGAACAAGGAGAGAGATGGAGTCTGCCACGCTAGGAGGGTTCTGTAAGTGATATTTATAGGAATTCCGTCAAAACAAGTTGTAGTGCTAGTATCCCTCGCACTCACAGTTCATTGAATAGCAAGTATGCAGGACCCAGGCCAGATGTCCTGTATTCCAGCACATAACTGCAGTATCCAATGGTAGATGTTGCTATTGTGGGGTCTGCTGTCTGCAGGAGTCTTGCCAATGGCCCGGGCCAGGTCCCCAAACCCATCCAGCTGTTGCTACAGGCAGGTGAGATGGCTCACACAGATGGGGTTGCATCTAGAGTGCCAGCAGGGTGCTGGAAGAAGGCCCCGAGCAGAGTAGTGCTGCGCTAATGCTTTGATGTGGAGAGCACTTATCGGAGTTCCATACATCTGTTCAGCGCCAGAGGGCCACGCAGTGTCCTCGTTCCAAAGAGCCTTCTTAGTAAGCACGCACAAAGATGGGCACTCTGTGCCCACCAAAAGTGGCGCCAGCTGCTGCTGTGTCCGCGATGAAGGCCTCACCCTAGCCTATCCCAGCCAGGCCTCCGACATATCGCCTGATCACTCCACACAAGGGGGGGGGGGGGTCCAGCAGTGAGACGTGTCCTCAATGGCACTGCCCTCACTTTCAACATCCGGAGGTGGGGGCCCCGGAAGTTCCCCCGGGCAGCCGGTTTCCCACCGGCTCTCACAGTAGCCCTCGCAGAGCCACTCCTCATATCCACAGGGAGCCCAGAACACCAGGTAGAGACGTTGGGCTGCCCTACACTCTCCAGGGAATGCGGATGGGTCCAGGCACCCAGCCCCAACGTTTCAGTCTCCGACAGGCACTGGCAGGGTTCCAATGCCGTCTCCGTCTCATCCGGGGTGTAGGCAGACACAGGCCAGGGATCCTGGTCTTCAGGTCAACTGCTCCACCCACTGCGCGATCAGGTCTCAGGGCAGTGCTGGCAGCTACATGTCCAGAGGCAAACGTTCCCGCAAACTCGCACAAGAGGTGCCTGATGGGATGCTAGGGCTGTCGCCTCTCCATTTGGACCCTCCAATCCAGCTATAGATGCTTTTAGGCATGAGGCCTCGGGATCTCGGACGGGGAGAAAGAGAGGACGCATCTCAACTGCCTGCCATCTTGACCACGCCTCCTCCATGTAACTGATTTATGCAGCGGGCCAGGCAAGTTGACTTTTTTGCAGTGCTAGTAGATTTCTGTCGCTTGTTGTTCCTTTGACAATTAGATTCTTAAAATAATTCCACAATCCTGGGTATTGCTTTTTATCCTCCTGACATGGAAATTCTGCACTCAAAAGAACAATCTGCACATACTGCCAGATTATGGAACAATGCAACCACAGGCATACCTTAATGTTGGCATGAACCTAAGGAAGAAAGAAAAATTTCTAAAACTGCGCCTGGGCGTAATCCCTGTATTTCCTCACTTACCGCACTGGATAAGGAAAAATCTTCAACCACAATGCCGCCTGTGCAAAGCCGGAAAGGAAGATATTGTCCATGCGGTGTGCATCTGCCCCAAATTGAAAGATCTGAGAATCAAATTCCTGCGAGATTCCTTTAAAATTCACGGTATCCGGACATGCAGACAGGCAGTCAAACTTTGTTTCAACCCCAGCAAAACAAAATTAAACTGACAGGTCGTAAAAAAATTTGAACTTGCTGAGGTTAGATACATGAGAGCCTGAGGACTGTTGATTTTAATAATGGTAAACTACAATCTGAATCACACTGGCAAATTCACAGGACAGAGAGAACTTTTAAAGATTTTTTTGGTTAACTGTCTTTTTTACTTTTTAATCTCCCTTTATAATGTTTTTATTCGATTTGTAAAGATTTTAATTAATCATGCACAAATAAAATACTTACTTACTTATTGTCAGAAAACTGGAACAAGAACGAGAGATGAAAAAGCAAGGACAGGCAATAGCAGTAAATTCTTTAGGCCTAGGGCACAGCAAACTGCAATGGTTCGTTTCCAGTGATGGCACCCTGACCCACAAATAGGTCATGAAAGGCCAAGCAAAATTTAAGTAGAAGGGGGAGAGGTTGCCCACAGTGCGAATAGATTGAAAACATTCCTTGGCTGATGTACATTAAAACCAACTCGCTTTAATTGGAACGTTTTGAGAACCCAGAGTTATAATCCCTCTACTAAAGTGTCTGTCAAATGCTGCTACTTTGCCTTGTTAAACAGAAATATGGTGGCAGCAGAGTGTACTAAGCAGAGAGTGGCAGCTTATAAACTACTCTCAACTAAAGACTATATAGAACCCTATCTCTATTTTGTTCGCACCCATTGCTATAGTTTTTATTTGCTAAGGTTCTGTTTTACATAACCCACTTTTTAGACTCTTATCCTAAAGCGGCGCATAGACTCAGATTTAATACTTTGTCCTTGTGATTCAGTTACCTCTCAGTCTTTTCAATGGGCCTGGATGTCTGCCTCTCCAATACAACCCACGCTGCCCTGGATTACGAACTGTTAATGGGCCCGTTAAAGGCCTATGACCAGGAATGTTCCACGGATAGGCACCTGGTGTGCGATCCTCTACTTGGACCAACAGCATACTTGAGTTCCTGTGCTTGTGTGCCACGCCTCATAGACAGGAGTTTCATTGAAGTTAATGCAGGTTGCCCTGATATGCTCCTAACAGCTTCTGGATATGAGGAGCATATTTGCTCATTTGACTTGCTCAATTGGATGGCATACCTTTTTACTATGGAAGGTTCAGACAATATACTGGAGGTTATGGCATTCCAATTTTCACTATGAATAGTTATGTTTTTGGGTACACAAATGGCTGTTTTTTAAAATCTGCAACAAAATATATATATTTTTTGGGACCACAAATATTCTACTTGGGATAACACTGAGACACTTTGCCTCTTCTTAACACTGATTTGTATCTTAGCATTGTGCTACCGACCTTGCCAAGGGGAGGGTGTCATGTGGCCCATAGGGACATTGTCTTCTTCACTAAATTAGCATGAGCACACTGCAGCTTGCTTGCTGCTTTGCGCACGTTACTATGCATCTTTATTTTTGCAATCATTTCAATGACTATTTTCACATGAGAACTCATTGCTGTGTTCACTCTCTGCATGTTCCTAGGATTTTGACTGATCATTATGTGCAAGGTCGAACAACAATACCCCTTGTTATTTTGTTCTGGACAGGCCTTAGCCGTTAGACAAAACATACCGATGCAGTTGTTGTTTGGACAAACGTACTTTTGTTTTATTAGCATACACAAATAGGTAGCACACACTTTCAGAGGAACCTTTCCAGGGAGAATAGAGCACCTATGATATAGATCTACCATATATAGGCTAAACTATGGGTTCTGCTGACAAAGCCCAGAGATCTTCTAATATATAATAATACTGCTTCTTAGCAAGGGGAGGGAGGTTAGGCTCTATTTTCTTTCCATGATGACATCTCCCTTCATGATTTATGAACTAGCCGCTATGCTGACTGAATTTGTACTATGCATTTTCCTGCTTTTTGTGGTAAGAACACTGCATGTTGGGGCACGTTCGCTAAAATAAACATTTTAAACTGTTTTGTATCTCTGTCAGATCTTATTGTGGACAAGTAAAAGAGTGGGAGCGAAAGGGTGTGTCTTGTTACCGCGATTCCTGAGAGATCTGGGAGTGTTGTGTTCTGGGGTGTCTAAATATTTGTTTCTCTCTGAGTGAGTAAGAGAGCAAGTGAGACACTATAGCTAGTCAGTCCTGGGCACTAAGGTGGTAGGATGACTCAGTCCCTATATACCAAGGTCCTATAATCCTCCGCATAGTTCTGTGTTTGTGCAGAATCTATGCATTAAAAGTTGGTTGGATGAAGAGGATACAGGGAGAAAATGCAATCCAGCACACTGCTCTTGCACCCAAGTCTCCTCTTGTAAACGGCTCATTCTTTTACTGAAGCACTTTAATGTATAAGGCAGGTCAAAAAAGATAAGCATATATTTTTCTCTTATCATTTTAGTTTCTGCATCGCTTAACAGCAGAAATTGGCACTGTCTTGTTTTAACTGTCAAATTCAGGTTTCCTGCATTTGTTTTAATATTTGTTCCCCCTTATGTACAACAGATGAACACTGGTTTTATCATGTTTGTACTTGTTGAATCTAGATTAAATCGATGGGGATATCCATCTTAAAGATGTGACTGGTCTCATTGGCAATTTGGTTTCAAATGCCACTTTACCTCCCGGATGTGTCTGGTTGGACACTACCTGCCCCGAATGCTCCCAGCATTTTGATCCGCTCCAACAGGTGGTGGTAGTCTAAGTTTGTTTCAGTATCCTGCCTGACAGAAAGAGAAAAACATACCATCTTTTTCTGGACAGTATCTTGTTAGAAGAGGTGGCCCAGTTGCTGTTTCGCTAGGTAAGTGCCAGCCTCAGTCACTTCGCTTCAACCTAGCTCATAGGCTGGAATTCGAAAAGAGGAGGCTATGGGGGCATAAGGGCTAGAATAGTCACGCACAGAAGACATTGTAGCATTTGAGGCTAAACAAAAGTATTTCCCACGATAATGCAAACGTAGGACTTTATAATCTTACTGACTGAAATAGATCTGAAAGGAATAATCATATGTCAACATTTCTAGCCTCCTACATAAACCAGGGATATCAAATATATTACACACATGTACTTTGTTATCTTGTAGAATTTTTTTTTTTAATTTAAAAACAGTAACTTCCCAAAATACAAACTCATTACTAAAACAGCCATACAAATTAATTCTACCTGAGATCCAGTAGTCAGGAATGTTACGTCAACGTCTACCATTGATTTGATGGTGGCCAATATCAAACTAAACTGTGGATCCTTTTGAAATTCTTCAGACCACTCCACCATTAATGTTTTTAATTTATCACATACCTTTGGGTGAGCCTATAAACAAATATTACACAAATACTTAGAATATGCATCAAGCAATATGAAATTCACTTCAAATACCCAAAAACAAGAACAGGAAGTAGTCCTCACAGACCAATTACTAGGCCTGGGCGGTAAATTCCGTTCCGCTCGCGGAATTTGGGTAATTTCACGTTCCGCGGAGAATGTGAAATTGCCAAAAATTCCACGATCTGCGGCATCGCGAAACGTTTTCTTGTTTGCGCTTTCAAAATGCATGTTCGCAAGATATTTCCCCCTGAGCACGCAAACAGCATTCGTGAACAGGAAAAAAGCAACGTGAACGTGCTGAACAAGCAATTCCGCGTATTCACGGAACTCTGTGTGCTCGCGGAGATTTTTTACTGTTTTGCGGAGCTTTGCGTAGCGCGACTACACAAATTCCTCCCACCCCTAACAATTACTTGCTCACGCTCTAACATTTTCTTTGCATTTTCATTTTTATGTGTTAAATAATAATTTACTCACCTGCGGTAGCACCTTTGGCACTCTGTGCCCTTTGACTCATAATTCACAATTGTAAACAGTACTTAGTTGTGAATTGAGAGGTAGGATAAAGTACATAATGCAGTAGAAGGTACCTAGAATAGTTTAAGTTGGCATGACGTCCACGGAGCTGACCGGTTTTGAATTTACCACAATTTTGGGCACATATCAAGAAAGAGAAACCATACAAAATCTTCTGCAATTTTTCCCACATTAGGCTAAATTCCCAAAACACCATAACTCTAAAATAATCCAATATCAGTGCTACATTTGTTTAGATGCATTAGATGTGGAGAAAGCAAAATCCTCAGATTACTCCTGGCTGTTTAAGGGTGATTTTGCTGGTTGGTTTCTCTGGCAGTTTTTGTTTATTAACGTGATAATTTCTTATGCTGCTCTTTCCTCCCCAAACCATTCCCATTCCACCTTTGCAGCATTTTCAGGCAGGGATCACAAGTCACTCAGCTGTCTGTGACAGAATGGCAGCGATGCTTAACTACCACAAGGTGCTATGTCATGGTTCTGTGGGGAAGGTGTCATGATTCTGTGAGAAAACAAAACCAGCATGATGCCACAGAAGAATGAAAGAGAAAATTGCAAAGAGACTGCAGTAAATTTAATTTCATCATGCTGAATCTGTGCACAAAAGTGGAAATAGTAAACTGGTACAGTATGCACACAGGAAGGGCAGAGTTTCAGATTACCACTGTTTTGGTAACTACTGTGCTAAAAAAGGACTTCTCTTATCTCCTTGCTCCTTTTTACATTTAAAATGTTTCAACTCAAAAGCAGGAGAAACAAATAAAGGAAGCCTTATTTATGAGAATTTCTTTGAACTGCTACACTGAGACTTTGGGGGATAGCAATACAATACATGGATAATGGCTTGTATTTAAATATGTTTCCTCTACGGTATAATCTGTAATTGATATTTTCGTCAGCTTGATGACATGAAGATTAGGTAGGGGAGGTTGAAGATTCATTATGAAGTAACATTTAAGCAGTCTTATATAATGTATTGCCTTCAATTAGCAGCTCATTTTAAATCAGAGAATATTTTGGTATCATGCTGTGAAATATTCTTTGCACCAATGGCATCGTTTAAAAACACCAGCTGTGACATTACATTTAAAAACTGCAAAATTGCAGAGGTAAACTAGAAAGCAAGTACAGTGTGGTACAGCCAGTGAGTGGCGTGTCATGCAGAAAGAGACATGTGACTAATTCTACCCATCCCTTTCTGCCCCTCAAGACACCGGCCTGCTATGAAATTTCTCCATCGGCCAGTCCACTTCAGTTATTTTGTATTTATTTATTTGAGAGTTTTATGTAGCGCTAGCTAGACCCGACAGTAATAGGGCGCTTTCCAGGTCGCGTGAGCCACTTCTATAGAACTAATACGAGGATTCGTAAAGGTTGACATAGTACAATTAGAGGGACTACAACTGTACAACGTTATATAAGTATATCATAGAGTAAAGAATAATACAACCTAATAGATCGGTGGAGTTAGTGACAGATTTAAACACTGAGTGGGTCTTGCGACCATATTGAGTGATCCTGTTGGTGTGGTGGGATCATGGGTAAAGGTTAATCAGGTTGGTAGTGGGTTGAAGTATTTCTTCAGCAATAGAGATGTGAGGTTCCGTATGAAACAAGTACGGGAGGGATTAGAGCGGAGATCCTTAGTAAGTGAGTTCCAAATCCTTGGAGCATTTCCTGTTTTTTCTTCAGTTTGGGAGTGATGATAAGAAGTGAGTTGGAGCGTCTCAGGGCTCAGCTTCTTTCCAATCTCGATAGTTTGGTTTCCAGATATTTAGGGTTTGCAGTGTGAAGGGCTTTTTGGGTGATACAAGCTGTCTTGAAGATGCATCTTCCTTAAATGGGAAGCCAATTAAGACTCTTGAGAGCATGTGAGATGTGGTTGACTGTCATTCCAGGGAAAGGGGTGGGGGTAAAAGCAGAAGTAGATAGAGTGGATACAGAACAAGAAAATGGATGGGATAAAGATGATGAGGAATGTTTTTTTTACCTGTAACTTCTTTTCTCTCACAGGAGGAGGAGGCGGAGGTGATACAGGCTGCGCTGGTGAATGCTGCAACGATGGAGAATATGTCCTTGAATATTCAGAGTCCAGTGATGAATAGATGCGTCTCCTCTTTTTCCTGGACTCCCCTATCCTGGAAGATGGAGATAAAGACTTTGACGTCGAATGCCTCGACGTCAACCTGCTCGTCGATGGCAAGTGTCAACGCCGCTTTGATCTACAGGAGCGTCTCGACATCAAGCTTCCAGTGTGCCTCAATGGCGATCTTTGGTTCCTTGGCGGCGAACTCCATGTTTGACTCGACGCCGATCAACGTCCACCATGCCTGGACATCGATCTTGCCCACTTCGATGTTGACTTGCGTTGTCTGTGCCTCGACAGAGACCTACTTGAAGTCTTCAAGGTCGTCCTCTAGTGCTTACTCAACGTCATGTCTTGAATTGACGGCGAGCATTAAAGCACCGTACCTCTTCTCGACATCTGTGTCCTCGACGTCAACCGGGACCGATGTCATCTCTGCGTTCCCCTCTTCCTGGGATGCTCTGTGGAAGTTGTTGACAGAGACTTGGTAGAGGTTCTACCCTCTCCAAGACCTGAAGTCCAACCTTCAGACTGCAGCCTTTCCCGCTCCTCAGTTCCAAGGAGACATATCTTCTCCCGGTCTTTCAGGGTACGCTTGGTGAAGTTCCTGCAGTGTTGACATGTCTCAGGGACATGACTGTCTGGAAGACAGATGATACAGACCTCATGGGGGTCTGTCTTGGCCTTCTTTCTCCCACAAACTGGGCATTTGTCAAAGACGGATGGCATTTCTTGACAAAATGCTGTTAATTTCTGTCAGGAAAAAACAGAAAAAGGCAGGGGGAGAAAAAAGACGTCAACTGAAACCTTTAAATTTAAAATTCAATGAAGAAATTTGAAGAAAAAACCCAATTTGTTCAAGCTAAATGCTCCAGGATCCTGTCAGCAGGAGCGGGAAAAAAGAACTGAAGTAATTGCCACCTGCTATGCATGATGGGATACTGGTGGTGCCTGGTCCCTTAAAGACACAGTGTTGTTTTTTAGACACATAATGACAGCCTATGAGGCTACTCTGCCCTGTTCCTTCATCTCAATCATAAACATAAAAAAGGGTTGGTGAGAGATATTTCTATTGACTGACACTAAAATTATCTCAAATGTTCTTATTCTGGCCCCTTTTTTGTCTTCAGTATGGAGATCCTGGCCAGTGTAACCGGGGTAAAAAGACTGCATAATCTGTCTCTTATTCTTAAGCGTCTTTGCAGGCCTTCCTGAAGTAAGGTGAAAATCTACAATTAAGAAGACATATATATAACCACTGCTTCGGGGTCCCCGGCCATGAGCGGGACTATTCAGCGCTTATGACTATACATGGAAATTCCCTGCGAGAAGGTTGAGTGTCTGGTTAAGCATTGGCAGAGTTGTTGAGGTCAAAGCCAATAAGGACAACAGGATTCAATGGAAGGAAAGAAAGTATGTTAGTGATCTGAGCACGAGGGATTGGCTATTCATTACAGACTTCACTGAGCAGACAGAACATAAATGCACACAGAGACTTGTTTCTGGTATTTAAAACATTAATTTAGCTTTTAAGCATGAAATTAATTTTACATTTCTACTCAGCTCAAATTGGTGGCTAAGCCTACTCGCCTACGATGCTCTTACTTATTAAGCATGATTTCTCTGCCACTTTCCATACCTTCGTGACTGCTTTACAAGAGGGAGGCTAATCCTAGAATGTGAGGGACTGTACCACTATGGCAGGTGTCAGATATTTCAGAACGTATTAATGTGAGGTTCTAGTCCTGGAGAAAGTAATTAAGGCTGGAGGAATGAAAACTATCATAGCAAGCCACATGACTTCATTTTATGAATGTGTTGCCTTATTTCTGAGGATAAAAGAAGTTTGGTTTGCAGTAAGCGTGCACTCCTCATTTCCAGAATATAGTTTGTAGCTTTTTTTTTATACCCATTGTAGGGCAAAAAGTGTTCCGATTAATTCACTGGATATACCGTGTTACTTGTGACTTCCATGACATGTGGGATGAGCCAAGGGTTTGAGTCCAAGGTCAACCCAAGATTCTTCACTTCTCTTGAAGGTGCTGGCAGGGCATCAAGTTCCCTGGGCCTTATAGTTGTAGGTCAATGTGCCTGCCACTTTCTGCAGGTCATGGTTTAGTTTTTCGCTGTATTGATCCTCCAAATATCTAAAGGCACATATCGAGTCTTGATGAGTGCAGGCAGTCTACATTCTTACTTTTTAGGATGATTTCACAATCACCCCCTTCATTGTAGTACATGAAGTTGAAGGGTTTGATCTGGTTAGGGTAACAGGATTAGGAAAAGTCTGAAGAGGAGAGATATGTGATACTGCAGTGCAGGTAGTGAGGGACATAAAGAACACCAGCCTTTGAGGTTGAAGGCAATCTACTATAGAGTACTCTTGTGTAGACGAAGATGTTGTTGTCTAAGTAATAATGTCTGTTGTGGACATTGTGGAAGGGTGATATGTCCAGAAGCTATAGTGAAAAAGCAATTTTTGTTTTCCTCCGTGAGTTTTGGGTTATCTCATATGAATAAGAGAACCTGGTTTAAATCCAGAGTGTAGATATGGCAATAAGTTATTTTCCTCACCAAACCTTTCTAAAAGGTGCTCCTATCCATCAATTTACCTAGGAATGGGCGATTTGATCTAGAACTATAGTTTGCTGGGTTGTATTGGTCAAAGTTCTTTTTTTAAAGTAGTGATCTTATGTAGGGAATCTTTCACTTGCATGGTACGGATTTATGTCCCAAGGATCAAATTAGTTTGCTTCTAGGAGCACATCCGGCACAGGTTTTTGTGATGTTTGAAAATTCCAGGTGTGGTCCTGTCTCAGGCATGATACCTAAGTAAGCACAATCTGGAGGAGTGATGTAGACAAAACCATGTTCACCTAACATCCTACTGCTAGTAACAAACCTGGAACTAAATTATAAATATTCAAGGGTCGAGCAGGAAGGGAGAGTCCAGTCCAAAAATAGAGTGAGAAGTACGGGATCACTAGGAAAATATGCAATGCTGAAAAATCGACAACAAATATGCAGTGTTGAATTATATGCATTATTGAAATCAAGCTTTTTATTATGCCACCCTGCAGCCACCAATTCGTTGGAAGTTCATGAATATTGAAATACGTTTTCCGGACACTGTCTATCTCCAGGGTAATGGAGAACAGGATCAGGCAAGTATTATCATAGAAGGTAATGTAAAGCACGAAATTATTTGCAGTCAAAAACAAAGAAGGGGGCGAAGGGTGATGACAAATGGCAATCATCTAAAAAACTATATGCAAGAGAAACAAAAATGGTATTCAGAACAACTGCAATCTTATTCAGCAATGTATTGGGATAAGAAGTGCATAGGAAAGCATTAAAAAACGAACTGCTTACAATCAATCATTCTTTAACGTGTTACATTTAAGTACTCCAAGTCACTTACCTTAATGATAATACTACGAACTTCAGTTGCAAAATCTCGTGAACAAACTTCTAAATGGAAAAACTTTCCGCAGTTTTACATGCAAGCACCGAAGAGCTGAAACAAAAATATTACAAGTTTACAAATTGATGGGCAGAGACAGAACACTTTACAAAACACACAATAGGCTCAGCAACTGATACCTACATCACAGATGGGGGTGTAGGGGTGGATTGACCTTTATGGGGGACAGGAGGGGTAGGGAATCTTGGGAGGTTCCCGTGCTTTTTAAGGGGAGGGAGGTTTTCCACAGAAGGGGCCCCAGATATCCTTCCCTCGCTGAAAGTTTTCTTGCCATTGGCACAGGCCAAAACCACTGGAAGGGTAGGGCAGGAGGTCTCTTTACCCCGGGTAGTAACACCCCAGGGGTTCCCATGGTGGGGGACCCCAAGAAACTTTACCCACGGTGGGAGGAGGGTGTGGTAGAGTTATGTGTCCGGCAAACCCCCAGGTTAACTGGTGGGGAGGTGAGCAACCCAGGGGTGGCCCTGGTAGGGGGTGGCCCCAAAGGAGGGTAGTTCTTGAGTGAGGGTGTGTCGTGGTAGCCCCTAGGTACACTGGGTGGCTAGGTAACTGACCCAGTGGAGATCTGAGTGGGGGTGCCTTGCTCCCTTGATTCCTTGATTCTAGGTGAAGGGTTAGTGGCGGATCCTGAGGTGTCAGGGTCCGGTAGGTGGTTACCCCGGGGTGGCCCATGATGGTGGGTAGATACTTCTTGGGCTAGGATGTCACCCTGGAGCTTGTGTGGTGAGCCTGAGGTGGTGGCTGGGGCGAGGCCTGGCCGGTGACCATTCAGGTAGGCTCTAGGGGACTTGTTTCCCAGGACCAGAAGCAGGAGGGTGTTCCCCAGCTCGAGGCAGAAGGTGAACTTCTGCAAGGTAGTACCACCCTGAACACAGGTGGGGCCCATCTTAAGTGAAGGGACCCTGTGTTTCCCAAAGGGGTGGTGCGGGCCTAGCTGGGATCTTTAGGGTCCCTGGCTGATGGTGGTAATACCGCCCTGAAGACAGGTGGGGCCTATCCTAAGTGAAGGGACCCTGTGCTTCAGAGGAGGGCGGTGCAGGTCTAGCCAGGATCTTTAGGGTCCCTGGCTGAGTGTGGTAGTACTACCCTGAAGGCAGGTGGGGCCTATCTTGTGTGAAGGGACCATGCTCTTCAGAAGGGGTGGTGCAGGCCATCCAGGGATCATGAGGGTCCCTGGACGGTCTCCAAAGGCGCTGCAAGGAAACTGGGGAGAGCCATGAGAGGTGGGACTGGGTATAGCTAACTCAGGGCCCACAGGCTCTCTAAGGGTACTCTGGGAGGGGAGCGCGCCTCTCGGAGGGAAGGGTGCATATGCTCTGTTCTCGTAGCAGAGAACAAGGAAGGGGTCTAGTTTCCTGGGGTCGTTTTCATGTGGAACTACTGATGGGGGAATGAGCTGTAGGATGTCTGACAAGTCACCCTCAGTGTTTCTCCATGGCACTGCCAGTGTGGTAGTGAGGCCTGCCTGAGGTCCTATTCTGGGAGTCCGGCCAGTGGCCAAGGGAGCTTTTCAGTGTGGTAAAGCATGAGTGGCTGTGCTTTCTTCAGGGAAGACAGTCATCCCGACTGGGTGGTGGCAGCAGAATGACCCCAGCGTCAGTCTGAGGGTGAGAGTCCAGAGAGGTTGCATCTTTGGGGTGCAAGGACCAAATGGAGAGAGGGTACTGGTTGGAACAAACTCCGGAAGGGAGACCAGCTAGTGACCTTGGGGATGGGAGTAGACCTGTCCCATTAGACCGCATCGGTGCTGAGGCACTGCACCCTTGTCCAAAGAAGTGGTAGGCATAGTGTTGCATGCCCAAAGGGCAAAGGTGGGCCTAGTGAGGCTGAGTCCATGTAGACCATGAGTGACCTAGAGGTATCAAATCTAGAGCCCGGAGGGTTCTAAAGGTAATCTGAGATCCCTGTCATGGGTGGAGATGTCATGGATGGGCGGAGTAGGTGGTCTGAGCAGATAACTGGTGAGTAAGGGGGGTCTGGTCACAGCCCCTTATAACTAGTTAACGCGGACTATGGGAAGAATACCCATGTAGAGTGTCTATTTCTTCCCTGTAGGAATCAGCTGGGCACGGCGTGTGTTAGAAGGTGGTTCTGACACTCTGGGCCGCCCGGATTATTTGCTTTTTGAGCACCAAATTGTTGAGCTTTTACTGGGGGAGAGCCTCATAAATTGGGACTCACCCACAGTGAACTCATGGTGAAAGAGACTCCATGTGGATTTTACTGGTTTCCCCCTAGCTTGACTAGGCCGCTGCGCAGCTGGAATAGGGGACACAGGCTGGTTACATGCAGACACATGTGTACATGCGTCTGCACACGTGTAGGGGCTGCGCAGGGGAGATTCCTGTTGTGCGCAGCTAAGAAGCAGGTGCAGATAGATTGGTGTGGCAGGACTTATGCAGAATTGGGTGGCGACATGGAATAGGCTTTATACAGTGGGACGAAACATGCCAGGGAAAGTCAGTGTGCCTTACATTGTTTATTCCATTATTCTCTTATGGGGATAGGGAGCACATGGGCTAGTTTTACTTTCCTAAGGCCTACAAATATCAGACATGCACTAAAGTCCATTGTAACGGGTGTGAGAAGAAGTATTCTGCAGAGTCCAAAGTCATATTTGTACTGCTTTTGGGTCATCCAGAAATTTTATATTTCTCTGAGTCAGCTCATAACCAGGGCCTGGCTGGGGGCTGACCCCAGCAACCTGGATTGGTGACCTTCCCTCCACGGAGAGAAGATGGGTAGAGCTACAGGCTAATCCATCAGCAGCTGTCACTGGGTGCCAGGCACCAAGCTGCACCAGGGTGAAGGCAGCACTGGGGGGAAGGGGCTCTCAGAGACCATGTGTCAGGAGACCCTTGCACTACGCCATTTTGAACAAACACAGAGGACTGGGCAGGAAGGAGGGAGCAGGGGCAGAGAAGTGATGTGTCGCTGTGTGATAGAGCAAACATAGACCTCCTGTCAGCCCCCCTCCCCAACTTCTTAAAACAACTTGCACAGGAAGAGGAGCTCTCTCTGTGGTATGGTCTGCAGAGGCAGAAGGTGCTGGAGTCTGGCGCAATGGGCAGTTGGAAGGAGGAACTCCCTGACTGTCCCAGGATCCTCAAAAGCACCAGGAGACAAGACCAGGACCAGTGCGCAGAAGCAGGGGCCTCTGCGCAGGGAGAAGAGAGACCCAGGAGGAGAGCCAGGTGAAAGGCTGGCGCAGAGAGCCAGTGAAGACAGCTCCCTGCTGAATCCACCCTCCGTATGACCAGGAGGGTTAAGGAAAGTGCTCCCAGTGGCTGGGGTGTGCCACCAGGAGCAAGAAGAGGTCAAGATCACCAAAATCGGCCGCCTGGGGGCTGAGATACGCCCCCCAGAAGGTAGGCGACCTTTGACCTCTGGTAGGACCGATGACGAAGCGCGTGGGGCTCCACTGCCGGTCCATTATGTGCCCCCAGGGTGGGTCAGGTCCTGGGGGCTGCCCCCAAGAGAAGTAAAGTCGGATGCACCGTCGCGCACCCCGTGAAGGTTCCCCCGCGGGGTACCAGGAGCCCACCCTGGCACCCGCCGAACATGAGACCAGGGAGTGCCGTCGCGCTCCCTGTGAAGATGTGCAGAGGGAGGGGCCCGGGATCCCAACTCCGGGCCCCGTGTGTGAAGGAGGAGGCGGGGGAGCGCCGTCGCATCCCCCACAAAGATGAAGTCGTGGGAGTGCCGTCGCCCCCTCCCTGCGAAAAGGTGCCCCAAGGGCCCGGAACCCCATCCGGTGAGTGCAGTCGTGCCCCCGTGAAGATGTCCCACTGTGGGGTGCCAGAAGACCACCCTGGCCCCCGCCGAAAAAGCAGAGACGGTGAGCACAGCCGCGCTCCCCGCGAAGGTGAGAGGAGGGGCCCCGGACCCCATCTCTGGACCCGAAGTGTGGGAAGGAGGAGGGGTGGCAGAGAAGGTCTCCGCGTCTGCCCACCGGAGCGGGCAGACCATAAAGGCGGCACGGGCTCCCGCGGCCGCACACGAAGGTGTGGGCCAAGCAAGGCGCCGGCAGTAGCAGCTGGGGGTGGGCTCCACGGGCTGCCCTTCAGCCTGGTGATGTGGGAGGGCCTGGGTGGGACCGGGCCTCCCTGAAGCGAGAAGCGGCCGGGGGTGGGCTCCCCAAGTCGACAACCCTTACCTGGGGGTCTGGGTGGGACCAGGCCCCCCAACGGGCCACAGATTTCCTCACCTGGGGTTCCGGGTGGGACCGGGCCCCCCAACAGTTGAAGAGGCAACAAAGCCACCGGCGACACAATCGCTGCTCTCCCCTATGCAGCACGGAGCCGCTAATCGAATATTCATGGCAAGGAACACGGAGCGCCCCATTATGCCTTGCAAGGCATGGAGAAACCTACTGTTTTGGGGGTTTTGGTGGCCTCCAGAGGAGAGGGGCCACCCCCATATGCTGAAAAGGTGCCGGGAGAGCTGCAGGAGCAACTCTGTCTCCCCCAGCCCAAAAATGGTTGTCCTCCCTAAGTTTCATGGGGATTTGAAAGGACTAACCCCTCAAGGGCTCAACCAGCATGTTAACTCTTTATGGGCTGGAACTTTGGTTCTACAGCTGGAAGAGGAGTGAGAAGTGTACTTGGGATGAGGGACTGAGCTGAGGACGTCTGGAGAAGGGCATCCCCTGGAGGTGAAGAGGTGTAATTGCACCCGCAGTGTATTTACTAATTTTATTTCTTTCAGAGGGACAAAGTCACATGTGTAATGTGAAGTACCTGTGTAAGGTGATGTCATAAGCAAAGTGGGATTATGTTGCCCAGACATTCCAGCTAGGATGGCTGGCTGTATATGCGTAATCCTGTGATTCATCTGTGATGCCTTTAGGGGCTGTAATTGCAATGCATTCTAATGACTAACAAATGTGATGAGTACTGTCATTCTAAAGTGATGCTTAAACATGTATTCTTGCTGCTGCGCTTAGGTGAAGAACCCAGACTGCTAGCCCTTAAGATGTAGAGGTGTATACTTCATGGTCCGTAGGAAATGCTCCGTCAGGGTTATGTGTCACCAAGGCAGGGTTATTCATTGTTAAGGCTTGTTGAGATAATGGGGTGGGTGGCCACTGGGATGGTGCCAGTGTGCAGGGCCCGCAGACCAGGTTATGTTCAACTACCTGCATTAGGGGGCAAGATGCTGTGTATACATGGGAGTGGTGATACTAGACCCCACTCTCCTGCGGAAGGGGTGGAGATGTTCTGCAATGTCACAAAGTAATTCCAACAGCTTATGGATATTTGTATATTGGTGGATAGTATTGAGTAGTGTGTGTGTGTTTAAAAAATGTACTCTTACTTTTATAAAGCAAAGTACATAGTGGACAATCAATTATTGAGTGTTATTGCTGCATACCTGTAATAGCGATTACTAGCCCACACCACCTCCCTTGAGTAAGTCTCAGACTGCTCTGCAACGCTACCCTCTGAGAGTCAGGCGCTACAATTGGGTGTTTGGTTCCCAGTGAAGGACAAATGTAGTCATGTTATTTGTGCAGGCCTCACAGATACTGCCTTGTTTTCCAATACACACATATATACATATATACATATATATATATATATATATATATATATATATATATCCAACGAAAGAAGTCGCTTCAACTCAAGCCGCTTGACGATGGCGGGCCGTGATGGGTTAGCGAGACCCTAATATTCCAAATCTGCTTTGAATAACTCCAATCCACAAGCAACAACGCTTCACGGCACCCAATGCTTTTAAGGCAGAGTTTTTAATTTGGCAACACCAACTCTACGCGTTTCGGGAACTTGGTCCCTTGTTCACGAGTATTCAGGCATAGTAAAACAAACAGATAAGTAACACCAGTCATGTGACCTCTGACTTCAAAATCAAGAAAAGTGAAAACAGACTTTGCCACATAATAACGAGTTTAGAAGGAAAATCTTTTTTATATAACACATTGCCTGTCCTCTCCTGTAATTTGTGTTTGATAAACAAAAGTACATTCTAACAGAATCGTATGCCCTCGAGTCATCTAAACTCTCAATAAAGACGGGTCCGATTCCTCGGTTTTACTTTTAGCATTCAGAAAGAAAAACTTTATCAACAACCATGCTTGGCACAATATGCTACAGGCATACGGGGGCTAACACGTGTTCTTATTTTACCTCCTTCGTTTATCTCACTTAGTATCTTGTGTCGATACCTTTACTTTTGTCAAAATTATTTAGACGTTTTACTGCACCAGTGTGCAAATTGATGTCCACAACAGTTCTAGCCCAAGTGGGCAAACTATCTCAAAGGGTCTCACTGGCCTGCCACGTGTAAAAATTGATGTCCACAGCAGTTCTAGCCCAAGTGGGCAAACTATTTCAAAGGATCTTACTGGCCTGAAAATTAAGTACTTAAATCATAATTTCCATTAATTCATCGTACGGGTGAACATCAAGATATGTCCTTATTCTTCTTGTGTTCATTTCGACAATCAATCTTTGTTTCACAAGATGGTGGCAGTCTGCAAAAATACACATAATAGAAACAGTGTCACAACTTTAGTTAAATATTTTTGTTCAAAATCATACAAAACAAAACAGATTAGGCATACATGATAATTGAGAAAAAAGAGAAATAGAGGAAGCGGAGGAAAGTCCAGAGACTCTAGATACGATTAATTGATCCTAGCCCAGGTGGACTGCAAGTTCTTTGTCAATATTATGGCCCAGAGGGTTCACTGTCTGATATTGAATTATCATCCTCGACTCCAGTCGTCTTAACTCCAGGACTCTGTTCCCACCCCTTTCTCTCAGAGGGACTGTATCTAGGACACAGAAAGAGAGCAGACTGGTGTTTTGGTGATGTTCGGCCTTAAAATGTCTGGCTATTGAATTAATTTTGACCCCCCATTTTCCTTCTTGGGTGGTGCTGTCCCCCACACTTTGAAGGATGTTTTACACGGCGGTCCAGGCCGTCGGGGACAGCACCACCCAAGAAGGAAAATGGGGGGTCAAAATTAATTCAATATGCACTACGGATACCAGAATCCTTAGCACTATGGCTCACCTGTAACCTATTAATGGTATTTAAATAAAAAAACGAGTGC
Source organism: Triturus cristatus (assembly GCF_964204655.1). Taxonomy (NCBI): domain Eukaryota; kingdom Metazoa; phylum Chordata; class Amphibia; order Caudata; family Salamandridae; genus Triturus; species Triturus cristatus. The sequence goes on along the minus strand of NC_140583.1, from coordinate 951,250,071 downwards.
ACATTGATTGTCTACACGAGGCTGAGGACTGCCTTTGAGAAAGGAGCTGGGGGCTCTGAAACATGTTAGGCCGTGAATAATCTCAGCAATGCAAATGCCGGTTCCCCTAATGAAAAGGATTTTGACAGTTCGCCTGTGACGGAGTGCATCCCCGAGCTCGGGACACACTTTGAAGGATGTTTTACACGGCGGTCCAGGCCGTGGGGGACAGCACCACCCAAGAAGGAAAATGGGGCGCAAGGTAAAGACTAGACTGTTACCTGCATGCGACATCACAGTGCTTTAAAAATAACCGGGCAATTGAGGAGCTGGGGCCCACTGGAGGGTTGAAAGACTTTGAATAATTTCCCCAGTCGTGCAACACCCACTGGAGGGTCAAAAAAAATTCAATATGCACTACGGATACCAGAATCCTTAGCACTATGGCTCACCTGTAACCTATTAAAGGTATTTAAATAATAAAAAAACGAGTGCACATTGATTGTCTGCGCGAGGCTGAGGACTGCCTTTGAGAAAGGAGCTGGGGGCTCTGAAACATGTTAGGCCGTGAATAATCTCAGCAATGCAAATGCCGGTTCCCCTAATGAAAAGGATTTTGACAGTTCGCCTGTGACGGAGTGCATCCCCGAGCTCGGGACACACTTTGAAGGATATATATATATATATATATATATATATATATATATAGTTAGAAATGGGATTTCTGGTTGGCTAGGGCTTGCGCCAAAGCCAGGCAGAAACCACCACTCTAGTCAGGGCTGGGGAGTTACACGCCAAAGATAACCCCTGCTCACCCCCTTGGTAGCTTGGCACGAGCAGTCAGGCTTATCCCGGAGGCGATGTGTAAAGCGTTTGCACGAGCACCCAGCAACAACACCCAAGGCCCACCACAAAAGAAACTCCACACAAGGTATTATAAAAAATAGCCTTTGTATTATAATAAACACATTAGATGATAATCACATAATTTACACTGTGCCAAATGGCACTGGGCAGAATTTTACAAGGGACTATTTACACGGTACAGGGCCACATGGACCACTGTCCGAATCAGCACACATCACCAATAGTAAATGTAGAACATATACTCATGGAAACACGAAGTAACTGTAGAGCACAACCAGTAACTACTGGCGCAATAATGACCTCAGCGTCATCACACTAGCATCAGGTATAAAACCTATCCTGCATCCATCACAGGGGCATAAACACAGTATGCAGTTTTTCATTGGTCTAACGCATTAGACCTACCCACCTAAGTATAACTATACTAGGGGCGTACATAACTCAGGGAAGTACAATCTCCCTACCATCAACCTAAAAAGGTAAAACAACCTCCTAGGCAGAAAAGACCACATTTAGAGGTATAAGACACAGGGTGCGCAAAACATACTACACTGTATATTTCCTAGCACCAAAATCACAGAGTCCAGGTTGCGCCAGAACCTAAACGTAGCAGCTGCCCACCACTTGCTGGGCAGCTGGGGACAAGCACAGGGCCTAAACGCTGCAGCTGGCACTAAGTGCTGCGCAGCTGTGGAAGTCACATGAGGCAGGGGCTCTCAATAGCCCCTGAAACAATAGGCCAAAATGTGGGAGCCATCTGGCTCAGAAAGTAACATGTCCCCATGGAGCGCACAGGCTCCTGAAATAACTGGGCACCAATATCGAAAAGGAACTTGCCCCAAAGTACTGTGGAGCGCACTGGCGTCTTGAAGGAATGAACTACGCAATTGGGGGAGCCACGGAGGCTCTAAAGATACACATGTCCCCCTGGAGCACAGTGGCTCCTGAAATCATCATGCCCCCAGCGTTGGAGCCTTTCTTGGCTCTAAAATACCCATCATGCTCACGTTGGAGCCCCGGGGCTCGTAAAACACACAGGCCCCCATTGGAGCGGCCCGCTGCCATCCGGGGCCGCTCTAGACTTGATACGGCAGTTTCTGCTGAGCCCCCCCCTCCAGCCCTGTACACTCACCGGGCTGTTCTCTTCACCCGGTCCCTCTCCCTGGACCGGGACTTGCTGCACGCCTCGCGCTTCTCACGGGGCTCCCGAGGCTCCCAGCCACTCAAGGGAAACCCGCTGGGACGCGAGGCAGCTTCACCTGGGTCCTCTCCTAGGGCCCAGGACTTCTCTCCGCGGGGCTTCCCTTCGCACACGGGAGCCCCGCCCGACCCGGCACTGCATCTCGTCTTCAGCTTCCGGTTCCGTCCGGCGGCCCCGCCCACAACCAGGCGGGCCGCGGACGGCAGCGTGAATCTCGGGGGGCAATGAGGGGTAGGCTCCCTCGTAATCACACGTACATGGTGCCGCCATCACGGCTGAAGTCGCGGGGTAGGCACCCGCACATACAATGAATTAAATAAGCGGGGTAGGCACCCGTATTGGCACACAACCAGCGGGGTGGGCACCCGCGACAGGACACAATGAGGGGGAATCCCTACGCTGGGGATTCCCTCTATGGAGTTCGCAGCACTGCAGGCGGCAGAGAGGCGCTCGGGGAAACCAGGGAAGCGATATTCCATAATAATAAAGCGCTCCTCAGCAGATTGGAGACACAGCGCTCCCCAAGCGCTAGGCAGGCTGTAACAAGCCTTGGCAAAGGGAAAAGTTCTAAGCAGTCCTGGGCATCAGAAGATGGAGCACAGCAGCTCCCAGCAAAGGAAAAGGTCCAGTAAGTCCATCTGGCATCCAGGGGCTGGGCAGGGCCCAGGGAGGCAAGCCTTTCCCTGGGCCCCAGCAGCAGCACGCCCCTGGTAGATTCAAGTACAGAACGAGAACATTTTCATGGGGTCACAGCCCCTCTTTTATACACCAAATCCTTTGTTCTCAAAGGTGCAGGGAAGGGGCGAACCAGATACAACTGGTTCCTGAGCACTTTGTTTTGCTCAGCCCCTCTCCCTATTCACAGCACAGGCCAGGGTCATCAGTCGCACCACAGGGGGCGGAGCCAGCATTGTGTGGGGAAAGCCCAGCCCTATTCAGGACCCAGGTGTACTCCTCCCACCCATCTAGCTGCTGATCTTCCTATTCACCACTGGGTGACTCCTCCTGACTCTGGGGATCCCCTAGCCCGTCACCTGACCTCAGCCAGCCAATCACCAGACAAGGCACTCATTTCACACTGCACACAGAAGTGCCCACTTCTAGAAGTGGCACTTCCACACTAGATACATGCACGCCGCACACATCATCGCGCAGCATTTTATCACACGAGTCCGTACATACCAAACTCGCACCTGCACTCCCCACGCATCAGGAACTACCAGGGACATATATATTCCCCCATGCATTCCTATGGGAGGGCAGGTCGGTCTCACTAAATCCTACACAGAGCGCACGCGCTTTCCACTGGGACACAGTGTGAAAGCGCCTAGAGGCCTAAATCCACTAATAAACCATAGGGAAAAAGCTAATATATTCGCAAAAAGTTTAGGGGTGAACCTGCCAGAAGGGCCAAGTCCAACATATATACACACACACATATATACACACACACACATATATATATATATATATATATACACACACACACATATATATATACACACACACATTACCTACTGGCGGTCGCCAGTAGGTAGTTATAGTTAGGACCACGTTTCCATAGGAAAACCTCAACATTCTATTTTGAATAACTTTGGCGCCGGTCGACGAATCCTCGCGAATTTCTCAAAATAGGTGGGGCGCTACGCTCCGCTCCTACCCTGAAAGTCTCGGGGGGGATTCGTCAAGCGGGGGCTGAGATAAAAGGGGGGTCCCAAAACGCGTTTTTCCCATGCATTTTTCCATAGGACCTTTAGAACGAGCTACAGCCCGAACGGCTGAACAGAATTACTAGAAATTTGGCAGAGAGGTAGTCCCTAGGTCAAGGAAGTGCCTTTTGTAGGTTTGGTGTAAATCTGTTCAGTAGATTCTGAGAAAATAGCCTTTAAATCAATATATATATCTGAGCCCGCTTACGGTACGCTTACCGTACGCTTACCGTACGCTTACGGTGGCGTGCGCGATTCTGATTGGCTCTTAGATCTTAGTAAACATTCGAATCGGCCGAAACCAGGAAGCGGCGTTCGCCATTTTGTCTCTCGCACTGAGTGTTGTTTATCAAACATGATGGCCAAAAACATGTTACGGGGCTGTTTTGACAACTCCCTCCCACATAGTCATGTTGAGGGAGTCCCCAAACATCCCCCAAGAGCAAAAACGGTTTTATTTTTTTTTCGGCAATTTCGCGGGGTACGCTTACCGTACGCTTACCGTAAGCTTACCGTACGCTTACGGTAAAAAAATAAAAATAAAAAAAACACTATCCACACTTACCCCACCCCCTGTGCTTTTGGTGGGCGCAGGCCACCAAATGTGCAGGGCTTATTAATAGAGAAAAAAAACGTAATTTTGGCAACATGAAATTATAAAATCGAAATAAAAAAAACACTATCCACATTGACCTCACCCCCTGTGCTTTTGGTGGCCAAATGGCGTAAAGTAACTTAGCATTTAAAAAACCGTACAAATTCACTGAAAAAACCATAGGTTTCACACACGTTATAGTTAGGAAATAGCATTTAAAAAACCTTGCTAATTCACTGAAAAAACCATAGGTTTCACACATGTTATAGTTAGCTGGACATTTTACTGATAAAAAACCAATGAAATTCCCCCGTTATAGTTACTGTAGGCAACTATAACTCACGCGACCGTAATCCTCTGCTGATGACATATGTGTGTTTATGAAAAAAAAATATTTGTAATATATGTATAGCTAAAATTTAATGGAAGAAGATATGGGCAAATAAGTGTCTAAATACAGTATTAGCATCAGCAGAGGATTGCGGTCGCGTGAGTTATAGTTGCCTACAGTAACTATAACGGGGGAATTTCATTGGTTTTTTATCAGTAAAATGTCCAGCTAACTATAACATGTGTGAAACCTATGGTTTTTTCAGTGAATATATATATATATATATACACACACACACACACACATATATATATATATATATATATATATATATACACACACACACATATATATATATGTATACACACACACACACACATATATATATATATACACACACACACATATATATATATATACACACACACACATATATATATATATATATATATACACACACACATATATATATATATATATACACACACACATATATATATATATATATATACACACACACATATATATATATAT